>NC_090928.1:1006042367-1006651653 GCF_040938575.1 Ambystoma mexicanum | reverse complement strand
ATTTTAAGCGAGACTTGACATTTTTCCTACAGCGCATACATTTTGTCTTATTGTAGTTCGGCATATGTTTAGAAGCACACATTCCAAAAAAGTGGTCCTTTAATTTAGAGAGAAAACCAGGGATGCGACATAGTCAGCAAACATTAAAATACCTTACTTTCCACCCCCAAAGATGGTGCATCTGCAGCCAAAAGGCGATGTTCCTCAATCACCCCTCTAAACAACCTATTTAACAGCATTGAAGTCAGTGTACAACCCTGTTGCACTCTTTTTTCTACCAAAAAGGAATGAGAGCATTTGCCACTAATACCTTCTCACAGTGGCCATACTGATAGAATAGAGTTTGACAATTGCTTTAAGAAGTGTCAGGGGGATTTCTTTGTTATTATTCATTTCCACAATTCAGACCTTGGAATAGCAAAGGTTGTTTTGAGATCAATAAGCATCACATAAAGAGAACCACACTTAAGTGTGACATATTTGCTGGTTAACAAATCCAACCTAAAGACGAGGTTGACGGTATGATAGGTTATTTATAACGCGCTTAATACCCGGAGGATTCTAAGCGCAGACCCGGGGATCGAACCTGTGGTGTTCCGTGTCGTCTTGCTTCCAAGGTGAGCACGTTGCCCCTGAGTTATCCTCCCGAGACCATGGTAGCACCCCTTTTATGAAACCTGCCCAGAATGGCTTATGAAATTGCATTTTTGTTATCCATTCCTCAAGCCTGAATAAAGTCACGTTCCCAAAGATTTACCAGCCAGAGTCTAAAAATGAAACGTTCATAACTTTCTGGTTTCTCCAGGGCTCCTTTTTGTAAATAGGAACAATTTCTGCAATTTTCCATGAATCATGAAAATTACCTGTTTGATCAAAAATAGGGTGCTGTGGTGGACCAGAAGAAGGAGTCGGGCTCTAGGTTAACATTTCAAAGTTTTTAGAAAAGGCCTATCTGTCTCTGTTGCGAAGAGGGATTTCCCTGCCTACAAACTAAATTAAGGGTGCTCGTCAATTGCCGAAAACCAAAAGTAGTCCTCAGTGCAAATCCTAATCACTATCTGACCCCACCATTTTACTTTTTTAAAAAAAAAAACAACATTAAAATGAGACAGAGCCATAGATATCCAGCTTTGCTTTGTCTGGCCTATGTTAGCTGGATCTCTGGTTGTAGGATAAAATGTGCAACCAAATTAATGAGGATTGATATTGGTGCAGAACGAAGCAAGGTGGAAATTAAGGAGGGCTCTGAATTATAAAGCATGATTCAAGAAGAGAATGCCATAGTGCAGGAATCAGGGAGTGAATGTCATCAAATAGCAGTCGGAGAGAACAACCGATGATCACATTTCACAAGGCACCAATCATAGGCAGCAATCAGGAGTAATCATTTTCCTTAGATTAGTAGTTCACACTGAGGGAGTTCAGCCCTGCCTCGTGCTAGATGGGAGAGCAGTGCAGGGCCAGGGGAAGTCTATCAGCATGCAGAACGCCACCCTTCAACTGCTGCCCAGTAAAGGCTTCCCTGAAGAAGAATGGTTTGTAGATCAAAGACTGGCGCACGTGACCTGACCACCAGTTGGCAAAGGAGCATCGGGCAAGCTGGAGGAGAATTTCGGAGGATGGGTTCAGTGTCCCCGCAAATGCACAGAATATTTGCAGAATTTTAAATGCAAGTCAGCTCTGTTCATGTCTGAAGTACAGGCATAAATTGGGGCTTCTGCTCCCTTCACAAGTGATTCGCTGATGTCTCTCCCAGTAACCAAAGGGGACGGAGTTCAAGACCTTGGATAGCCATGCGCATGTGAGAACAAGCATAAAGAAAGAGAAACGTAATCACTGTACAAATCAAACATTCATCATGAATGAAACTTATCCACTTCACATGACCTTTTTATTTATTTGCATTTCTAAAGCGGTCGGGGGCATCGAGGTGCTATTACAGAATTATTTTTTTGTTTGTTTATCTTAGTTTCATATTTATAACGTGCTTAAATACCCAGAGGTTTTTAAGCACGGACCCGGAATCGAACCTGTGTTGCTTCATGTTGTCTTGCGTCCAAGGTGAGCACGTTGTCACTGAACTATACTCCCAGAACCAGCTCAGCCTTTCTATGAGCTTGTTAAGTGTAACAAAGAAGTACATCCCTAATCTACTGTTAGTGTCTTGTTCTTCGGTTGTCCATGGTTTCATGGATAGATAGTGTTATTCATGTATGTATGTATGTATGTATGTATGTATGTGTATGTATTTGTATGTATTTTTTAAGTTTTTGTGTGTGTGTGCTAAGCTGGGTTTTAAAAGGCTGGTCAAAAAGACGTTCTCCTTGAAACGTGAAAGTAGATTAAACCATTTGAGCAAAGTCACACACAGCACAGTTCCACTCGGTACCAATTTCTGGAAGTTCACATCCAGTTCAAAGTCAGGTGGACAATGCTTGGCATTTGAGCAAATGTGCATATCTATAACGCGTGACCTGCCCTCATTTCCTCCCATGCCCCTGCTAATTAACTCATCACATTTCAATATGAACACAAGCAATAGCATGATTTTTTATGTTAAAAAATGTATTAATTGTGCAATAGAAATTACACAAACAGCAGAACTGTAAGGTCGGTCCTGAATATAAACAATCATAAAAGAGGTAGTTCCTTTTTTTTTTACAAGGGGCACACATACTCCTAATGCAAATATATATTTGTGTTAGCAAATAAAAATATTTTGAGATTATATGTGATGTATAATCACAAAAGGGGATAAGAGACACTTTATATTTTGTGTAAGGCCCATTTAAGAATAATGGTCAAGAAATTACCATCATATACAGATAAACATTCTTACACAAATTAGAAAACCCGACAGGTAATTGATTGGACCAAACCGGAAAAGGTCTTATAAATAATCGACAATGTCCCATACATATTTAATATAAGTTATACAGATTGTATTCACTTCTTTAGGGTGCCACGGTTTTGGCTCAAAAGGAAGTAGAGGCCCCTGAAGAATATTCAAAGCAACAGAAAACCGAAACATTTTGGTTTTTGAGGGCTTGTTCAGAGAGAGCCAAACAGAGCAGCAATTTAATCTGTATTGAATTGACATGTTGATATGTCTTATTTTGCAAGAACTCTGTAATATGTATATTCTGTTTTGTGGAAAGTGCTTTTATTGTACAAATGTGTGGGTATGGAGGTATTATCACTGTAGGAGCTAAGTGTATATGTATGTTGGGGTGTCAATACAAGTTACTAATAACGTCCATTTTATTTTATCAGCCAGATGAAGACTGCAATCCAGTGGCGCTGTGCCCTTCAAGTATGAGTGAAACAGCCTATTGTGGTCGATGTGACTTCAACCCTACATCTCACATCTGTGCCTGGAGAAAGTCAGCAAGGAATGATTCAGGAGAGAGTGTGAAGAAAGGGATTTGTGCAACAGCGGAAAAGACCATCTACAGTGGAGCACCGTACAAATATTCCTTCACAGGTATGGATGTTTGCCTTTTTGTACATTATATATATATATATATATTAGTTCAAATCTTCTGGAAGATTAAAGAGATTTGAGATATAAATTCCAATTGATCAGTAACATTGGCAAGATACTCCAAAGTCTGGGGAACAAATAAGGGCAGAGGGAGTAACAAGATATCCAAAAGCCATTACCCAACAATCAGCATGAGCTCATTTCTAACTAAAGGAATTCAACACTAACAAACATGAACCATAAGGAGGTCTTGAAAGCACTATAGGATAAAGGTGAAAAAAAATGAAATAATTTAGAAAGTGGTTAACCAACAGTCCGGGGCGGGGGGACTTCCATTGTAAATAGAACTGTCATTTCTTCATGATAGTCTACTGTGGAAATGTATTAAAGGTGCTAATTCAGCACCAGACAGGGGGACGCACCTACCAACTGCGAGAGTAAAGAAGGGGGATTGTGGGGTGTGACGGTTTTATTCCAGGGCACACGCGAGCCAGGAATCTCCTTCCCCTGCAATGAATGTGGCGCTCAATAAAAACACTTTCAGGCCGATTCATGGAATTTATGTGCGCCGCAAATTGCAGCACAAGCGTGAGAAAGCGTGCGAATCGCAGCACAAGCGCGAAAATCGCAGCGCAAGCTTGCGAAAGCCACGCACATCGATTCATGGAAGTCCGTGCGCGTGTAAATCCTGGGATGTGTGCTAAAATCGTGCGCGGCACACGCGGGCCACACGTCATCAAATGGCGTGCGCTACGCGCACTGCGAAAGCGCACATAGCGCGGCGCACACAACAAAAGTGGGTGGAACATGGGGCGTAACATGCGGAATGGGGAACAACGCATGAAAATGTGGACGTTACGGGGGAAATACAGGAGGTAAATACACGGATCGCCCACACGTGCGCATACAACACGTATACATGGAATCAAACAGGGGAAACGCATGCTCCAAAAAAGACGCGCTAATCCAGAAACACATACGCCAGCAGGAAGCAGGCGTACGCGGTCCCGCGCAGCATAAAAGTGCGCGCAAACAACAAACAAGCTCAGACGCTACGATGAATATACCATTCCTTGTAGCAGTGGTCGTGGGACACCGCAGGTGGAGGATAGCCAGGCCCAGAATTTTTACACCCAGGACCAGCCTTTTTGGGATGCCTGATGACCAGGTGTATGGGCGGTACAGGTTCCCACCACACATAATACTCGACCTGGTGAGTGATTGGGAGGATGACCTCACATCACCCACCCTGTGCTCCCATGCACTGAGCATCTTGGAAAAGGTGCTCAATGTACTGCACTTCTTGGCCACTGGTTCATTTCAGCGGACAAGTGCCATAGTGGGGGGTGTCACAGGCCACACAGTCACGCTGCCCACACCAGGTGTTGGCCATCATGACTGCACGCTCTTCAGTCCGCAGGCACATATACATGCCCAGAACACCTGCAGAAAGGCAGGCTGCCATCCAGGACTTTTACGGGGTGGCACACTTCCACAAAGTGCTAGGTGCCATTGATTGCACCCATGTGGCTCTACGTCCTCCCAGGGCAACTGAGCACATCTATAGAAACCGCAAGCACTGGCATTCCATCAATGTGCAGGTACTATGTGATGCCAAGCGAATCATCACCCCAGTATATGCCAACTATCCAGGGTCCACCCATGACAGTTTCATTTTCAGAATGTCACCCCTAAACCGAGAACTAGAAGCTGGGCGGCATGGCGATACAAGGCTGCTTTGTGAGTACAAATGCCTCTGCACATGCATGCATGTCAGATATTTAGTAATGTCACAACCCCACTAATGATACCCATCATCACCTCCCCAGGGGACAGTGCCTACCCTCTGAGCACCAACATGATGACGCCAATTCGGAAAACCACCACACCACCCGAGGTAAGATACAACACAGCCCATATTGCAACCCGGGGCATAGTGGAGGGCACATTCGGAGTGCTCAAGTCACGCTTTCGCTCCTTTGACTGCTCTGGTGGGCAGCTGCTATACGCGCCCCCAGTAGTGTGCAGGATCATAGTGGCAGCATGTGTCCTGCACAACGTTGCAACCCGCCGGGGCCTGCCGGTGGACATGGTGGTTCCCCCACATCCCCAACCACATGCACGGCCACTGCGCATGGGAGGGGAAAGGGCATGTGGTGAGGCAGCCTGTACGCAGCTGGTGGCTAATTACTTCACCTAAAATCACACCGCTGTGGAGTGCACACAGCCCTGGCACATACCAGCTGACAATCAATGATGATGACATAAGGGACAGTCAACTGTCACAACCATACCAGCCTGAGATTGGTCACCTGGAAGTGTTACATTGTGTGCATCTCTACCTAAGGAAAGACAACCAATGCTGTGTCACAAAAAGACACACATTTATGCTGCATGAATGACTACCCCCTTGCAAAATACAACATGAAAATAGTGCCATGTCACCAAACCCCTCCCCATCTCAGCTACTCAACACACCATGGCATGTCATGCAATGCTAAAGCAACCAAATGAATGCACAACACATGACACAAGAGTCACAAAGTGCACTGTCCCAAATGGAAACAGGCCACAGACAATATGCTCCCAGTAATCAATAACAAACAGCACACATGAACAAATACTTACCAGCAACACAATACAGCAACACACGATGAAACAGTGGCAAAATATGACAGTACAAAATCAAAGTAGTGCAAGTCTTACAACTTGAATAAGCCAGCACATCGACCCCTTCCAACTGCAGAGTGTTGCTGTCAGGCAAATGTGTCAGTGTACTGCATACAACATGGACTGCATCTGCAAAGGAGACAGCCTTGTGAAGACATGGAGAAGGTACCTGTGAATAAGGAGGAAGACATGGATGCACAAGCACATATCAATACACCATGCAGTGTTCAATACAACAACAATCTCACTAGAGATGTCCACACAGTTTTGACTACAGACTGCCCACACAGCTCATGGGAGCCCAATGTCACTGTCTAAGTCACTGTCACTTGGTCACACCCTTTGCAAGCCCATGGAAAGGGGAAGCAGGAGGGGTGTGTGTGTCATGAACCCAAGCATCTAACCCAAAGACAGGACAAGCCTGCATGTGCCAAGCTGGAATGCACAGTGGATGCCCACGGGAGCCACACAAGGCAACACACTGTAAAAAAAATAATAATAATGGCCATGTGTGGACCGGGGGGAGGCCACCCAGGAGGTTCGAGGACAGGGTGCACCCCAACACCCACCTGTGTGGACGTTGCAAAAAAAAAATACCTCCATGGGCTCATGGCCTGGACGTCTACGCCAATGTGGGAGAACTGCTGTCGCTCTCTTCACCCTCTGCTGCTACATCAGGAGGTAGTGGTGCTATGGGAGGCAGCCCATGCAAAGCCCTGGTATGGTCCTCCATGGCAGCAAGCATGCAGGTGTGGAAGGTCTGGTTCTGGAGGATGATAATACGGAGATCCCCATGCAGCACCTCACGGGTTGCCTGCATTTCTGCACGCATGGCCTCGCTTGATGCCCAGATCTCGTCATGAGTTGCCTGCATTTCAGCTGAGAGCGAACGTGTGAGCTGCTCCAGGTGCTGTTCTGACCTAAAATTTCGGGAAGCCTCAAGTTCACCCAGAGTCTCCATGAGGAAATGGAGTTCTAACCTCAGGGCTTCCCTGTGGCCCTGTGACTCTACAGATGTGGCTTTGCGCAGAGTCTCCATTGCCGCCCGTCGGTCCCTGTTGGACACCAACATGTCTTCCCTGTGTGATTGGCAAATGGAGTCTGTTGCCTGCTGTTGTTGCTCCATCTGCCTTTCAGGGGGGAGAATGAAAGTGGCCACCCTCTCCATTGCCTGAGCCATCATTTCAACCGATGCTCCCTGTTGTGCTGCTATACTGTACATGGAGTTTTCCCATACAGTATTGGCTGGTGGCATACGGTCACCACGAAGGCGGGCACCACACCTGTTTGGGGAAAGGCGATCTGCACCTTGCTGTGCTGGCACTGCCTGAGGCTGCAGGACTGCATTCTCCTTCTGATCTGCTGGGCCTGGAACAGGATCAGATATTGTGGAGTGCGACCCTGCATCCGTAACCGCCAAAGGTGGAGTTACCAACACTGACATCCCCATAGAGGGGCCTACCCCCGGTGCAGGTGGGTTGGACAGAACAGCATCCCTGCCAGAAACACTCACCTGCGACAGCACGTAAGTCCCACTGTCTGATTCAGCACCTGAATCATAGAGGTCTGGGGAGGTACACCCAGAGACACCCGTGGACAGTATGGTCTGCAGGAGGATAGGGTTTTCACCCACCACCACACCACGTCCTCCACTGGTGCCTGGTCGTGGCTGAGATTCCTCCTGGGTCTGCACCATCTCCTCCACCTCAACAGCATCAAGTGCGTCATCAACTGCAAAAACATGAAAGACAACAAATGGAAACAGGCATGAGCACCATAGCACACACATAGGCCTGACAAGGCAGAGATCCAGTACATGAATAACACATGTCCCACACGACTTTAACCCTGGCATGCATGCACTGTCAGTGAGTTGGAAGGGGAGGCAAAAAGCAGACACTGAGGACACCAAGATGGAAAATCAACACATGTGCTGCATGCTGGATAGCACTGGCATCACAAATTAGGCTGTGAGTGGCATGGGCAATCCACATACATGACACATGCCAGCACACAGATGGCACGTAGCATAGCCATGGTACATTTGACAAGTACATCCATATGTCAGTGAATGAGTACTGTCACCCATCCATGTAAGATGGACATGATGAGATGAAAAATGCAAAATAGTGTGACAAAATATGCATGTGCCACACACTGCAACACATCCAGTGTGCAATAATACAGTGATGGCAGGCAGATGGATACATCAATGGTTGGTCACTTCAACATGACAGGAAACAACAATCATGTTCCACATTCAAACATGCCCCAAAAATTAATGTGAGAGGCCCTTACTCAATCAGCCTGAATGGTCAAATCATTCCCATAACAAGGTAATAAATGTGGGCCAATGTGGGTTGTTCTCTATGACAGAAGCATGTCAAATATGTGGCATTAGGGCAGAAAAATGCGTTGCAAAAATGGGAGGATTGAAACAATCAGGCTGAATGAACACTGAAAAATCAGAACAATGTTGTTGCAAGATGACAGTTCAAGGGCAACTGCAGTATTGTGGCGCTACTTGGCTACTGTGGTCAGAAGGGATACTGTCATACCCAAACCCAAGGCCAGTGAATGGTTTGGAGGAAGCACATGGGTGACCCATACTACTCAGGAGTAGACACCCTCACCTTGCACTCAATCATTACACATCACCCAAGAAACATACACATGGATTACAAACACTTGCATGGGCACTCACCGGACAATGCCTCATAATCTGGTAGGTCTCCCACGCCTTGGATCTGTTCCTCTGTGAGGAAGGTTCCAGCAACAGACTCATGTTCAGTGAGTTGGTCGTCCTCTGGTGGAGACCCGCCGCCAGTCACCAGAGTAGAGGCATGATTGGAAGCCAGCTTGTTCTTTGCTCTGCGTTCAAGGTCATTCCACCGCTTGTAGCAATCATCAGCTTTGCGCCTCACAAATCCAAGGGCACTAATGTGGTCCGCGATGGTCTGCCAGTGGGCCCTACGTTGAGCAGTCGTAGTTTTACAGCCTGCAGTCACCAACATTTCGTGGCTATGTGCCAACACATAGGCCACAAGTGCATCAAGTTCGGCGTCATTGAAGCTAGGCTTCCTTGACGTGCCGGAGTGTGTAGCCGTGTCTGGGGTCTCAGCCTGTAGTGCACGAGCACCCTACTTCTTCTTCTTGGAAGGTGGTGCGGATCCTGAGTGGCTTATGCCGCTCTGGTCAGTAGGGGCAGAAGTGCAGGTGGACTGGGTACTAGAAGCCTGTAAAGGCACAATGACCATAGGCAGGCATTGGCTGCAGGGTGATGTTGGCAGGGCCAACGTCGGTGTGATGGACCTGGACCGGCACTGTCCCGGCTGGGAGACTCGGAGCTGTGGTGGATTGAGCTGCAGCTGCCCCTGCAGCCTCCCCACCCTGGCTACTTGGGGTGCAGATGACATTGCTGCCCCAGATCCATGTGTTCTGGTGACAGCAACTTTCACCACCACATGTGGATTAGACTTGCTGACCTGGAAGTCAGCCTGGGAGTCATCATGTGCCGGTTCAGGTGACAAAATAGGCCGGTCCAACAAGGGCTGAGCTGGGATGGTGTCAGCTATGTTTCCCACAACCATTGGGGGGGGGCATAGGTGGCCCCAATTGGTCCTCCACACACTGGGCTCTAGGGGCACCCTGCAAATCCTGGCCACGTCCCCTACCGCGCCCACCACGCCCACCTTTTGGAGGTCGGCCACCTTTGCCTCCCTTACTGCTTGGTCGTCTCCCAACCATGGCACTGATGTTGTTGTGCGTATGGGAGTTGCAGTAAACAATTGTCCCGGGCAATTGGGGTGAAAGGGGTAGGGTACTAGATGGAATTCGTACCCTAGTGCTCTAGCAAGGCTGTATGTGACCCCTGGGGGAAGATGAGGGGTCGCGCAATGCACAGGCACCCCAAAAACAAAAGTACACGTGCACGCAACCCCTGGTAGACCACGTGCGTGGAGAAATGAACCTGCACGACTCTGTGGCACCCAGAAACACAAAAATAAGTGTACGCCTGTTACACACAGCCTACAATGATCTCTGAAGGGCTACGAGACACACGGGGGCAACCACAGTTGGAAAATACTTGCGCGACTCACCGTCTGCCTTGAAAAAGAACGTGAAAATGACGCGTGTGTGCGCGTTGGCAACACCCCTGCCAAAAGAAGAAAAGAACGCAGTCTGAGGAAACAGGGAGTACGAACTGGAAACGTTGTGAAGTAATCGCGTGTGAATCGACAAGAAGTACAAGAAACACCCGCTCGCTCTCCACAAATAGCACGTACAAGAAAATAGTGTGATACTCGTACCTTTTAAGCCAGCCCACATGTGCAATGTCACTTACGTACTTACGCTCTAAGGCCCTTTCCTCCAATAGCACGGTGACATGCAGTTTTCTCACATGCTGATTCACAATGCACCCGTGTTTTGGGGAACGCCCGCGCACGTAACGTCACTTACGCGCTTACGCGCTAGGGGCCTTTCCTCAGATTTCACGCTGACGTGCACTTTTTTTACATACCAAATCACTCCGTATCAAGCTGGCCACGCGAAAACAAACGGAAGACCACGCTCCTGCCCAAAAGGCCATTTTCCTGCCCGAGGAGCCCCGAGCACGCTCCCACCAGCCATCTGCTGCTGCCTGCCTGCTGCCCACGTGCCCTGCTATTTGGTGCCTGCACATCAGCCATCTGCAGGGGTCCAGTTGCTGTGTCCACCCCTGCTTGAACAGAAGACTCCCGACTGGGATACCATCGCTCCACAGCCCAGCCCCAGGACCCAGTTGCCCATCCACGCCTGCCTCGGGGGTCGCCATGTCGGGGCAAGCACCATCTGAGACCACTGGCGACCCCCAGCCAGAGAGGCAGAGGGCCACCAGCTTCAGTGAGAAGGAAGTTGGTGTCCTGGTGGAGCATGTCCTTGGGCATTATGATGCCCTCTTCGGAACATCACGCGCCAACAAGGAAGGATGGGAGAGGATCTGGGAGGATGCAGTGGTTGCCATCAACGCGGAGAGGGTGGCAACCCGTGACATCAAGCACGTCCAGAAGCACTGGGAGGACTTCAGGTCCAGGACCCTCTACAACGCCCGGCACCTTGCGAAGTCAGAGGATTCAGAGAGGTGCCGAGTCAGCATGAGCAACATCCAGATGAGGGTCCTGGAACACGTAGGCCCAGCGCTCCACGCCCAGATCCTTCAGAGGCAGACCAGTCTGGAGTTGAGCGGTAAGTGGCCAAGCATTGCTGTGTGAGACAGGGCATGTTGCAGTGTGCTGGTAGTCTGATTCTTGCCTATATGTGTGACATAGGCCATGTATGGATGTGTGTGTGCAGGGACATCATGGCCATGCATGTGAGACCAGTAATGTGTGAACCACATGGATGGTGCAGGTGTTCCAATGCAACATGGGGAGCTGTTTGCGGAATGCACACATGAATGCATGCCAGTCTCTTTTCTTGGACATGGAGGGGGGGTGAGGGATGGGTGCTGCTCTCATGTCCATGTATGGTGCACATGTGTGTCTGAGAAGTGTGTGTGTGACTTTGAAACACCATGGATGCATGACACATGTCCGTGATGATGTGTAGATTCACTCATGCATTGCGGTCACCGTTGTATCCATTGTGTCTATCCACTGTGTCTGTGGTGTACAAGCCATGATGCATGACCCTCCAGTGATGTGTGTGCATGGGATCAGTGTGAGCCATGATTCATGTGAGTTTGAAGGCAACATTTTGGTTAAAAGAGGCCCTTGTACATGGATGCTGATGTTGATTGCAGGCACCGTGCCTGTTTCTGCATGTCTGTTGAGTGCATTCACCCATGTATTGTGGAGGGACTAGATGGAAGTGACATTTGACAGTGCCACTCATGTGTTATTTCTTCCTGTCTAGGGGAATCTTGTACTGTACCCTGATGCTTGGGTTCTATGTCTCCCTCTACGCAGCGTCAAGTGAAGAAGAGGGTGGAGACTGCGCTGTGGAGCCAAGCAGCGGGGATGCCTCCACCGGGCGGCGACGCAAGGCCCAGCCACCCTCCCAGGAATTGCCATCATCCGGGAGCGAGGGGACTGGTGCCAAGTCTGCCAATACGGATATAGCGGAAGGGCCGGGTGAGCCTCCACAGGGGCTTGCAATGGCGGAAGACGGTGCAGAGACATCCAAGTTGGTGATCTCCACAGAGGAGGAGGAGCCCGCTACTGAGCCGCACATGGGGCCTGGTGGGGGAAGTACCACTGGTGCAAGTGGTGCAGTCCAGGGCCAGGGTCAGGAGGCAGCACAGGTCACTGCGGAGGGGCCTGTGCATGTCGCTGTCTTTGACCCTGTGACTGCACCACCATGCACCAGCAGGGATGCCCCGTCCCAGGCCCATCCGCAGGTAGGGGGGAGTGCCACGTCATCTGCCTCTCCACTACCTGTTGACGAGGGGTCCCATGACCTTATGGGCTCCGTCATGATTGCTGTCGCGTTGCGCATGCGTGACATTCGTTATGATGTGCGTGCTTCCGGGGTGGAGCACGCACGCCAAGACGAAGAGCAGCGTTGCGACGTGGCACTGTTGAGAGGGGCCGTGGTCGGTGGGTTCCTACATGTGTTGTGCACTCTGGCGGACCTCTCCTCCTCTATGGAGACTATGCGCCAGTCGTTCTCCCTGCCGTCTTCCGGCCCAGATTCCACCAGGGCCCCCTGTGTACCTGGCCTGACCAACACAGCCAGCTTGGTGGAGATCCCATCCATGCCACAGTCAGGAGTTGGCGGTCCAGAAGGGGTGGACACCACAACAACTGGAGACCAGCTGATGGAGGATGTGCAGGCATCATCAGACAGGGCACATGGACAGCAGCAGCAGGCTCTAGGTGGGAGCAATGATGGCTCGGGGCCATCGACATCAGAGGGGCAGGCATTGGCCAGAGGGCAGGAGGAACCTGGAATGGGTGTGTCTTCCATGTGGCTGCGGTTGGGCTGGCGTATAGATGCGGAGCGGCGGTGGGCAGAAGAGGCACGGCTCACAATGGTCAGGGCGGAAGAACTCCATGCGGAGGGCACTGAGGTGGGCATGGCATCGTCCCTGCGAACCCTCGGGGCCATGGAAGAGGACCGCCTCCAGGACATTGAGCAGTAGTTCGATGATGCCCTGGCCCGGGAAATCGGAAAGTGAGCCATCAGACTAGCCCGCAGCCATTGTATATAGTTTTTAGTGTTAGGTTTCATTTTCGTTTTCCTTTATTTTGGGGTGTTTGGACTTTTCCCCACACATTTGTATATCGTTTTTTTATTAGGTAGTTTTTTTGATTGGT
This sequence comes from Ambystoma mexicanum, assembly GCF_040938575.1. Taxonomy (NCBI): domain Eukaryota; kingdom Metazoa; phylum Chordata; class Amphibia; order Caudata; family Ambystomatidae; genus Ambystoma; species Ambystoma mexicanum. The sequence goes on along the minus strand of NC_090928.1, from coordinate 1,006,638,201 downwards.
TTCTGTTCTTTCGTTGGGCTCATGGACCCTTGACAATTGATTGTACATAGTTGGACAATGGATTTATTGGAACTTTTTCTTTGGATTTCACCATGGATTAATGGATTTTACTTTTTACGTTTCCTTTGGATTTGCTTTGGTGGAGGGAGAGTTTGGACTATTTTTCTTTTGGATTTCTTTGGATTGGTTATACTGTTCATGTACTCATCTTTTGGACATGCTTTTCATTTCATGTTTGCAATTTTTTTATGCTTTCATTTCATTGCTTTATTTTTGTCCATAATACATTTTGATATTTTACTTCTATGTGTGCAATTCGCTCTTTGAGTTCATGCATGTGAAAATGGGGTTTACACAATCAATGCCGACCAGTGTGTGTGTGTGTGACGGACATGTGTTGATGTACATAGTTAACTTTTGGTTTGTGTCTTGCGATAGGCAAGTCAGTGTGGGGTGGATTGGGAAATCATTGCGTCTCAAGACTGGGGTGGCGTACTGGGGTATTTTGGTGGAGATGTGGGCCTTGATTTTGCATCTTTATGTCATGTGGGGGGGGGAAATGATTCGGGGCCTGCTGGCAGGTGCCCCTTACAGCTGAGGTGTGGGGGTGCTGAGGGACATGAGTCAGGGCCTGCTGGCAGGTGCCCGTCAATGCTGGGTGGGTGGGGGTGCTGGGGGACATGAGTCAGGGCCTGAGGCTCACAGCTGGGTGGGTGGGGGTGCTGGGGGACATGAGTCAGGGCCTAAAGCTCACTGCTGGGTGGGTGGGGGTGCTGGAAGACATGAGTCGGGGCCTGCTGGCAGGTGCCCCTCAATGCTGGGTGGGTGGGAGTGCTGGGGGACATGAGTTGGGGACTGCTGGCAGGTGCCCCTCACTGCTGGGGGGTGGCGGTGCTGTGGGACATGAGTCAGGGCCTGCTGGCAGGTGCCCGTCAATGCTGGGTGGGTGGGGTGCTGGGGGACATGAGTCAGGGCCTGAGGCTCACTGCTGGGTGGGTGGGGGTGCTGGGGGACATGAGTCAGGGCCTGAGGCTCACTGCTGGTTGGGTGGGGGTGCTGGGGGACATGAGTCAGGGCCTGAGGCTCAATGCTGGGTGGGTGGGGGTGCTGGGGGACATGAGTTGGGGCCTGCTGGCAGGTGCCCCTCACTGCTAGGGGGTGGGGGTACTAGGGGACATGAGTCGGGGCCTGCTGGCAGGTGCCCGTCAATGCTGGGTGGGTGGGGGTGCTGGGGGACATGAGTCAGGGCCTGAGGCTCACTGCTGGGTGGGTGGGGGTGCTGGGGGACATGAGTCAGGGCCTGAGACTCACTGCTGGGTGGGTGGGGGTGCTGGGGGACATGAGTCAGGGCCTGAGGCTCACTGCTGGGTGGGTGGGGGTGCTGGGGGACATGAGTTGGGGCCTGCTGGCAGGTGCCCCTCACTGCTGGAGGGTGGGGGTGCTGGGGGACATGAGTCGGGGCCTGCTGGCAGGTGCCCCTCACTGCTGGGGGGTGGGGGTGCTGGTGGACATGAGTTGGTGATCACTAGTGCAAGGTGACATGTGGGCTGTCATGGGTTGTGTGCGGGACATGACCAGGGGTGCTGGGTAGTCCCCTGTGATGTGGGCTGCCTGCAGGGGCCATGGAGGGGGTAGAGGGCACACCTGGGAGGACCCACACTGCCAATTCACGTGTGGGACTCCCCGCGCACCCCACTGGATACACGTATCCCGCTCTGACAGTAAAATCGCGTGTGAAACTGCCGAGAAACCCCCAAAATACACGTACCCCGCTCGCACAAGGCCAATCGCGTGTGAAACTCCCCACGAACCCCAGTAATACACGTACCCCGCTCGCACAGGGCCAATCGCGTGTGAAACTTCCCGCGAACCCCAGTAATACATGTACCCCGCTCGCACAGGGCCAATCGCGTGTGAAACTTCTCATGCACCCCCGAAATACACATACCCCGCTCGCACAGGGCCAATCGCGTGTGAAACTCCTTGCGAACCTGAGTAATACATGTACCCCGCTCGCACAGGGCCAATCGCGTGTGAAACTTCCCGCGCATCCCCGAAATACACGTACCCCGCTCGCACAAGGCCAATGAGCAGGGGGTGGGGGGAACACGAGGGAGACACAGGGCATGGGCAGGGGGTGTGGGGGTAACACGAGGGAAACACGGGGCATGAGCGGGCGTGGGGGGGAACACAAGGGAGACACGGGGCATGAGCGGGGGGTGGGGGGGCAACAGGAGACAGACACAGGGCATGAGCGGGGGTGGGGCCAACAGGAGAGAGACACTGGGCATGAGCGGGGGGTGGGGAGAACAGGAGACAGACACGGAGCATGAGCAGGGGGATGGGGGGAACAGGAGACAGACACGGGGCATGAGCGGGTGGGTGGGGGGCAACAGGAGACAGACACGGGGCATGAGCGGGGGGTTGGGGGCAACAGAAGAGAGACACGGGGCATGAGCGCAGAGTGGGGGGTACAGGACACAGACATGGGGCATGGGTGGGGGGCAACAGAAGACAGACACGGGGTCATGGGCGGGTGGTGGAGGGAACAGAAGACAGACACGGGGCATGAGCGGGGGAGTGGGGGGCAACAGGAGAGAGACACGGGGCATGAGCGGGGGTGGGGGGGTATAGGAGACAGACACGGGCATGAGCAGGGGGTGGGGGGCAACAGGAGAGAGACACAAGGCATGAGCAGGGGGTGGGGGGGGTACAGGAGACAGACACGGGGCATGAGCAGGGGTGGGGGGCAACAGGAGAGAGACACAGGGGTGGGGGGCAACAGGAGACAGACACGGGGCATGAGCAGGGGGTGGGGGGCAACAGGAGACAGACACGGGGCATGAGCGGGGGTGGGGGGCAACAGGAGACAGACAAGGGGCATGAGCGGGGGGTGGGGGCAACAGGAGAGACACGGGGCATGAGTGGGGGGCAACAGGAGAGACACGGGGCATGAGCGGGGGGTGGGGGGAACAGGAGACAGACACGGGGTATGAGCGAGGGGTGGGGGGAACAGGAGACAGACACGGGGCATGAGCGGGGGGTGGGGGGGAACAACAGACACGGGGCATGAGAGGGGGGTGGGGAGAACAGACACGGGGCATGAGCGGGGGGTGTGGGGGGCAACAGGAGACAGACACGTGGCATGAGCGGGGGGTGGGAGGAACAGGAGACAGACACGGGGCATGAGCGGGGGGTTGGGAGAACAAGAGACAGACACGGGGCATGAGCAGGGGGTGAGGGGCAACAGGAGAGACACAGGGCATGAGCGAGGGGTGGGGGGAACAGGAGACAGACATGGGGCATGAGTGGGGGTGGGGGGGAACAACAGACATGGGGCATGAGCGGGGGGTGGGAGGAACAGGAGACAGACACAGGGCATGAGCGGGGCATGGGGAGCAACAGGAGAGAGACACGGGGCATGAGCGGGGGTGGGGGGCAACAGGAGACAGACACGGGGCATGAGCAGGGGGTGGGGGGCAACAGGAGGCAGACACAGGGCATGAGCGGGGGTTGGGGGGCAACAGGAGACAGACACGGGGCATGAGCGGGGGGTGGGGGAACAGGAGACAGACACGGAGCATGAGCAGGGGGTGGGGAGAACAGGAGACAGACACAGGGCATGAGCGGGGCATGGGGAGCAACAGGAGAGAGACACGGGGCATGAGCGGGGGTGGGGGGCAACAGGAGACAGACACAGGGCATGAGCGGGGGGTGGGGGGCAACAGGAGGCAGACACAGGGCATGAGCAGGGGTTGGGGGGCAACAGGAGACAGACACGGGGCATGAGCAGGGGGTGGGGGGGAACAGGAGACAGACACGGAGCATGAGCAGGGGGTGGGGAGAACAGGAGACAGACACAGGGCATGAGCAGGGGGTGGGGGGCAACAGGAGACAGACACAGGGCATGTGCGGGGGGTGGGGGGCAACAGGAGAGACACGGGGCATGAGCGGGGGTGGGGGAACAGGAGACAGACACGGGGCATGAGCGAGGGGTGGGGGAACAGGAGACAGACATAGGGCATGAGCGGGGGGTGGGGGAACAACAGACACGGGGCATGAGCGCGGGGGTGGGGGGCAACAAGAGAGAGACACGGGGCATGAGCGGGTGGGGGTAACAGGAGACAGACACGGGGCATGAGCGTGTGGGGGGCACAGGAGACAGACACGGGGCATGAGCGGGGGGTGGGGGCAACAGGAGATAGACACGGGGCATGAGCGGGGGGTGGGGGGAACAGGACACAGACACAGGGCATGAACGGGGTGGGGAGAACAGTAGACACACGGGGCATGAGCGGGGGGTGGGCGGGAGGGAGAGAGACACACGGGGCATGAGCGGGGTGTGGGCGGGAGGGAGAGAGACACATGGGGCATGAGCGGGGGGTGGGCGGGAGGGAGAGAGACACGGGGCATGAGCGGGGGGGGAGAGACACACAGGACATGAGCGGGGGGTGGGCGGGAGGGGGAGAGACACACGGGGCAAGAGCGGGGGTGGGCGGGAGGGGGGAAAGAGACACGGGGCAAGAACGGGGGTGGGCGGGAGGGGGAAAGAGACATGGGGCAAGAGCGGGGGTGGGCGGGAGGGGGAAAGAGACATGGGGCATGAGCGGGGGTGGGGGGTATAGGAGACAGACACGGGCATGAGCAGGGGGTGGGGGGCAACAGGAGAGAGACACGGGGCATGAGCAGGGCGTGGGGGGTACAGGAGACAGACACGGGGCATGAGCGGGGGTGGGGGCAACAGGAGAGAAACACGGGGCATGAGCGGGGGTTGGGGGCAACAGGAGACAGACACAGGGCCTGAGCAGGGGGTGGGGGGCAACAGGAGACAGACACGGGGAATGAGCAGGGGGTGGGGGGCAACAGGAGACAGACACGGGGCATGAGCGGGGGGTGGGGGGCAACAGGAGAGACACGGGGCATGAGCGGGGGGTGGGGGGCAACAGGAGAGACACGGGGCATAAGCAGGGGTTGGGGGGAACAGGAGACAGACACGGGGTATGAGCGAGGGGTGGGGGGAACAGCAGACAGACACGGGGCATGAGCAGGGGGTGAGGGGAACAGGAGACAGACATGGGGCATGAGCGGGGGGCGTGGGGGGCAACAGGAGACAGACATGGGGCATGAGCGAGGGGTGGGGGGAACAGGAGACAGACATGGGGCATGAGCGGGGGGCGTGGGGGGCAACAGGAGACAGACACGGGGCATGAGTGGGGGGTGGGAGGAACAGGAGACAGACACGGGGCATGAGCGGGGGGTTGGGGGAACAGGAGACAGACATGGGGCATGAGCGGGGGGTGGGAGGAACAGGAGACAGACATGGGGCATGAGCGGGGGATGGGGGGTACAGGAGACAGACACAGGTCATGAGCGGGGCATGGGGGGCAACAGGAGAGAGACACGGGGCATGAGTGGGGGTGGGGGTCACCAGGAGACAGACACGGGGCATGAGCGGGGGGTGGGGGGGAACAGGAGACAGACACAGGACATGAGCGGGGGTTGGGGGGCAACAGGAGACAGACACGGGGCATGAGCGGGGGGTGGGGGCAACAGGAGACAGACACAGGGCGTGAGCGGGGGTGGGGGGCAACAGGAGAGACACAGGGCATGAGCGGGGGGTGGGGGGAACAGGAGACAGACACGGGGCATGAGCGAGGGGTGGGGGAACAGGAGACAGACATGGGGCATGAGCGGGGGGTGGGGGGAACAGCAGACACAGGGCATGAGCGCGGGGGGTGGGGAGAACAGGCACGGGGCATCAGCGGGGGGGTCAACAGGAGACAGGCACGGGGCATGAGCGGAGGGGTGGGAAGAACAGGAGACAGACACGGGGCATGAGCGGGGGGTGGGGGGCAACAAGAGAGAGACACGGGGCATGAGCATGTGGGGGGGACAGGAGACAGACACGGGGCATGAGCGTGTGGGCGGAACTGGAGACAGACACGGGGCATGAGCGGGGGGTGGGGGCAACAGGAGATAGACACGGGGCATGAGCGGGGGGTGGGCGGGAGGGAGAGAGACACACGGGGCATGAGCGGGGTGTGGGCGGGAGGGAGAGAGACACACGGGGCATGAGCGGGGGGTGGGCAGGAGGGAGAGAGACACATGGGGCATGAGCGGGAGGTGGGCGGGAGGGAGAGAGACACGGGGCATGAGCGGGAGGGGGAGAGACACACGGGACATGAGCGGGGGGTGGGCGGGAGGGGGAGAGACACACAGGGCAAGAGCGCGGGTGGGCGGGAGGGGGAAAGAGACACGGGGCAAGAACGGGGGTGGGCGGGAGGGGAAAGAGACACGGGGCAAGAGCGGGGGTGGGCGGGAGGGGGAAAGAGACATGGGGCAAGAGCGGGGGTGGGCGGGATGGGGAAAGAGACATGGGGCAGGAGCGGGGGTGGGCGGGAGGGGGAAGAGACACGGGGCAACAGCGGAGGTGGGCGGGAGGGGGAAAGAGACACGGGGCAAGAGCAGGGGTGGGCGGGAGGGGGAAAGAGACACGGGGCAAGAGCAGCGGGTGAGTGGGAGGGGGAAAGAGACACCGGGCACGAGTGGGGGTGGGCGGAAGAAAGAAGGAGACACGAGGCAAGAGCGGAGGTGGGCAGGAGGGGGAAAGAAACGGGGCAAGAGCGGGTGGGGGAAAGACACGGGGCAAGAGCGGGGGTGGGGAGGAAGGAGACAGACCCACGGGGCAAGAGCGGGGTGGGGGAGAGGGAGAGAGACACATGAGTCATGAGCGGGGGGTGGGGGGAAGGGGAGAGACACACAGACATGAGCAGGGGTTGGTGGGAGGGTAGAGACACACAGACTTGAGCAGGGGGTGGGCGGGTGGGAGAGACGAGCGGGGCACGAGCGGGGCATCAGCGGGGCATGAGCGGGGCATGAGCGGGGGGTGGGCGGGAGTGAGAAAGACACACGGACATGAGCAGGGGTGGGCGGGAGGCAGAAAGACACACGGACATGAGCGGGGGTGGGCGGGAGGGAGAAAGACACACGGACATGAGCAGAGGGTGGGTGGGAGGGAGAAAGACACACAGACATGAGCGGGGGGTGGGCGGGAGGGAGAAAGACTTTGTGTGCAGGCGGCAAATCACGCTCCTCAGCCCTCCGCTGCCCACCGTGTCCCGATGGCGTGAGCGGGGGGCTGGAGGAAAAGGGAAGACACGGAGCATGAGTGGGGGTGAAAGAAGGACACATGGGGCATGAGCGGGGGGGTGGGAGGAACAGGAGACAGACACGGGCATGAGCGGGGGTGGGGAACTTACTGTGCAGGCGGGATACAAAGCCTCTCATGCGAGGAACAAAGATGGTGGGCGTCTCTGAAGCCAGACGCACTGCACGCTTTCACCACATCCAGTGAGAGAGCACGTCAGGACATCACGCAAGCTGCTTGCCCAATCACCGTCCTATCCGCAGAGCGAACAGGGAAGTGTGTCCGCGAAGCGAACACAGATATCACTAATTTTTTTCGCTTACATTTTTGTCATTTTTTTAAAAACTACTGGACGGATTTACACCAAATAAAGCAAAGCACGCTTTTGGGACCAAGCCGCCGCTCCTGCCGCAAATTTGGTGTAAATCCGTCCAGCGGTTTGGGCTGTAGGCATGAGCAAAGTTTTTTCCCATTATGTCAATGGGAAAAAAAAAGTTTTGGGACCCCCCCTATAACTTTTCCCCCCCTGGACGAATCCTCACCAAACTTTGCAAAACAATTCGGAGTGACCCAAATACTTTTTCCGCAAAGTTTGGTGAGGATTCGTCCAGGGAGAGCGAAGTTATAAGCCGCCCAAAAAGTGCTCTTCCTATGGAAACAGCAACTTAACCAGAACTACATAATATATATATATATGTATGTTCTGTGTGATTTTTCATTCTTCCTTTTCATTCTTCAGATGGCTCCTCTGCTCAACTTTCAATTGGCTCATCAATCTGGAATGACAGCTTTTCAACTGATTGATGTAGACCCATTTTTAATCCGACAGTTCTCCTTTAGGGATGCAGATCTTATAGGCAACAGGTGAGATTTTATCTACAATTTCAAAGGTACTCTGTCAGGAGGGGAGGGACTTCCTCTCTTTGGTCTGGTTCCTTTGAAAATTGTACAAGTAGACCCTGTCTCCTACTTGGTACTCTTTCTTAGTGGTCTTTAAATCGTAGTGGATTTGTATCCCCTCTGCTGACTTTTCCAGATTTCGCTGAGCGTATGCAAAAGGATGGGTCTGCTCTTGAGTTCTGTAGAGCAGATGCTGAGGTATCACCATTTTCCATCCAGTCATTAGCTCGTATGGAGACATTTTTGTTGCAGAAGATGGTGTAGACCTGATGGCCATCATGACAGGCATTAATCGGATGTCCCAACTAGGCCCAGAGTCCGACACAAACTTCTTTAGGATGCTCACAATCGTTTTATTGTGTTTTATTTTATCTCAACTCTGCCACTAGAGGCTAGGTACTAGGCAATATGGAGTTTTCTCGTTACCCCAAGAATCTCCCACATCTTTGTAATCACCTCACTGATAAAGTGACTTCCTCAGTCCAACTCAATCCTTTGGGGAAGGCCTAAACACGAGAAGATGTGATTGATCATCAGGGCAGCTGCTGTTTCTGCCTTGCAATTTGGTGCCAGGAGACATTCCTCCCACTTGGTAAACATGCATGTCATGGTTAACATGTAGTTGTTTCCATTAGAGGAGCGAATCACGGGCCCAATGAAATCTACTTGCAAATCTGACCAAGGCTATGTCATTCCCCTTTTCTGTAGGGGAGCTCTGTGTATGAGGGAACTTGCCTAAAATTGCGCACACACAAGGCACCCCTTCAAGTATTGGTGGAGGTCCTGGCCCTTGTGCAGCCAGGATGCAACCTCCCACAAGATTTCCAAAGTTTTATGAAACCCCCGATGACCGGCTGTGGCCGCGTCATGGGTGTGACTTAACATCAGGCTTCGGAATGAGGTAGGTACCACCCACTGGTCACATCCAGAGATAGATCTCCGTATCAACAAACTGACTTGGATTCAGAACATTTTGGAAAACTTCATCAACACCCGGAGATCCTCTTTCCTGATGTAATCTGATTTCGTCAGAGGAAAATTCACGGGGTCTTCAATGTGTTGATAACATTTTCCTGTAATCTAATCCCCTCTTTGTGTCGTAATCAAATCAGCATCTGGGTTTTCATTACTCTACTGGGAAACTGAGAGTTCATTTTGGCAAGTGTTTGGGACCTGGTGATGGCAGTGACCTGGATTTCTCCCAACAGGGACTCAATCTCTGTGAGATCCTTGTGGATGGCTCTGGTTATGGCCAACTGGTCAGCCAAGTCATTTCCGGTTTTGTCTGGTTTGTAGGTTGCAGCTTTTCGGGGGTAGGAGATTTGAGTTCAGGTTCAGAGGTTTCTAAGGGTTTTTCTCAGATAAGGAACAAAGTTGTCTCTAGGGCTTTGCTTCTCCCTTCCCCCCGGGCCTCTGGAACCTGTTGGTTGTCAGGGTTTTCACCCTGTCATTGCTCGGGGGTATCAGACCCTGGGTTTAAGCTGTTCTGGGCAGCCACATTCATTTGAGGGCCCTGCTGAGACCTTAACATGCGACTCAGGTCTTGGGTCAGACTTTGAACCTGGCGCTCCAGTTGCGACATCCTCTCTGGTTGGTATTGGGGTCCAGAGTCATACATTTGCTGCTCTCAGGAAGGGTAGCTGTCCCTTCTACCAGAGTAGCTTGGGTATGGAGGGTTTCTATGGTAGCCCTCCATCCTTCGTCTCCCTTCTCCCTGATTGGGGATCTAGAGCCTGAAAGTGGGGACAGAGAGGAAGATTGTTCTGAAGGTTGGGGTTTAGAAGGTACCTGGGAAAGAAACTTAAATTGGAGGGTGGAATATTACTTCCCTCCTGAGGAAAGTTGTGTGGGAACTTTGGAGGGAGGGTAGGAGGGCTGTTTCCTGGGGGCAAACTTACCTGATTGTACCCCCTTGTGTTCTGGGGGAGTCCATACATACCCCAAGATGGGCCTGTTACCCTTGTACCTTGGGCTAATGTAGGTGGAAGAGTCAGGTGATGTATTTGTTGGATACCCTGCCTGGCTACCACCCACTTGGGATTTATCAGAGGGTCTCCTCTGCCTCTCATTTGGCTTATTAGAGTGAGGGCATTGAAGGGTTGCTGTGAACCAGGAGGTACAGCAACTCACACAACACCGGCCGGCAAGAAATACGACCCAGCAACCCTGCAGAAGGGGGAACAGCAAACAGAACAACACTGGTTGCGGCAAGAGGAACATGAAATTGGGACCCTAGCCCACCAGGGATTGTTCCTAAAGGGGAGAGACCCTATAAATCAGGCCCCCACTTAATCTTCATGGGTGTTTTGTAAGAGGGGAAGACTGATAGAGGAGCTTGAGGAGAACAGACGGTCTTGGAGAAATGCAGCGAAAAGCAGGTGGGGCTAACCAGTCCTTTTATGCCTTCACTGGGTCTCCCCTATTATACCCGGAGAGCCAGGTAAGGGATTGGACACAATGAGTATCCAATCCTGGTAGAGGGTGGAGGATATAAGCAGGTTGTGTGAATGTGTAAGTGGGGATTAGTTGGGTGTGGACAGGAGGTGTTGGAGGATGTCCAAGAGACCAGAGAAGACACAGTATTTGGAACACAGATGTTATTGTTAAGGAGAGAGTCTGTGGAGGGTTTGTGTGACAAAGAGGAGAGCATGAGTAGAAGGGGTAGAGTGGGAGTGTAATAGAGATAGTGTTAGAAGTGGTTGTAGTATTTGGGAGTGAGGCAACATGAGTAGTGGGTGAAGGAAAAGGAGTACTAGTCAGTTACGATGGGTGATTAGGGCACCATATTCATGGGTGTCTCTGATGGTTCAACCAGTGGGTAGAGAGGGGTGATCAGGCAGAATATCCCTGGGAGTCTATAGCATGGGAAAGTGACAGTGAGTGGGAGTATGGGAGTAGCTATTGGCATAGAGTAAGACAGAGCTTGAAACACAAGGAACACTAATGAGTGGGGAGGGAAGTAAGATCAAAGAGTGGAGGTGGAAAGGCAGAATGAGAGACTGGAAGGTCAGTAAGGGAGTTGGAAGAAGAAGTTTAAGAAAGGACCAGGGTCAGGCACCAGGGTGTATGCATGGAGTGTGTGTGACACAGGGCGAATGAAGTCAACGCTCATTACCCCATGAGAATACTAAACAAGACTAGGCAAGGGAGAGTTAGAAGTTCCCTAGGGAGTCAGATAGCCAGCAACGTAGGAAAAACACAGATAGGGGTTACTTATCCTAGACCTAGTCCTACCAACACCGTGATATGAATGTCTGGGTTAGGGAGGTGGGAACCAAGACCTGGGCGGAGCAAAGAGAGAGGGCCAGCCCTAGCGCCAGTTCCACTAAGATCCCAATAGGACAGAAGAACTTGAGATTAATAGCCATTCTAACCACTTCAATTTCAATAAATACTGTTGGAACTTCTCTAGGAGTCAGAGTGATTCTTTGTGAATGGACCATTCCTTTGTGACCCATTCCTTGCTGGGTTCACTCAGTTTTAATTGCAGTACTCCTTTTCCCTATAGCCCACAATGTATTATTTATTCCTTCTATCTCTTGAAATTTCGGGCATTCTTTTGTGATCCAAATCTGCTTCAGTGTATTAATGACCTCTTTATCACTGTGGGTACAAGTGTGATTTTGGGGCACTCAATAGGGCCTCGCACACAGCTATCACTTATGCTTTGTTTAGACCACTCTGTAAGAGTAAACTGCTGCATTATAGAACATTATAGAACTGCTATCGCTCTATGTGAGTTGCAATGTAGGCAGGAGGCAGGAGGTGAGTCCCCCTCTCATTGACATAGCGAATTACCATCCATGTATGTTTCCCTTAGCAAACGATGCAGTAATGAACAGGGACACATGCCAGCAGGCCCAGTAGCTGGCCTGAGCAATCAGGTTGACCTGATGGGGTGCCACATCAGCCCCCCTCCACAGCAGCCTGTAGGAGGGCACCAAGTGCACACCTGAGCTGCTGTGGAGTGTGAAGATGTGGCAAGCGACCAATCCAAGTGCATTGCACCCCACTCCCCTGCTGCTGCTTTCCGTGCCAGCAGGAGTGTAGCGTATGATTATCCATGACACAGCGCAGTTGTCACACCACCGTGTGGTGGGCCCAGTGAGCCAGCACCAGGCTGGTAAGCTAGACAAGCCCCATGGCAGTGTTTGACTCCCTGCACCTACATGGGTGCAGCAAGCCAAACACAAAACAAGACAGAGCACTGCTGCTGGCTGCACAGCAGCGTCCCATTGAGCCATGGCAGTGACATAGAAGAGGCCTGTAAACACAATCCAACAAGGTGTGCGTCGCCAGGGGAGCTGTTGTAGGCACATGCAATGGGCCTTGAACATCCATGCCCATCTGGCCACATAGGTGGAGTGTCACTCTGATCAATTGAATATGTGACTTGCCTACCAACCCACGTTGCATGCCTGACAGCATGTCATTTGTCCCCTACAGGCACTCAGGCAGCTCAGTAAGAAGATGAGGGGGATGATGGGGAAGGACTATCAGTGACTGGTGCCTCCGGGGCGTCAACGTCCCCTACTACCTCTGAAGGGAGGGTACATGTGATGCTGAAGCACAAGTCACTGCATGCCACACTGGGCCCCAGCAAGATCAAAGGCTGCTGGCGGCAGCGGAGGCCCTGCGCCAACCCCACATGCCCCCGCTAGCAACACCAGACCAAGTGCACCCAAACACCCCGATGACACACCAACAGGCAAGCATGTCAAAGGCACCCAGGGAGAAAACACCAAAAAGCTACAGGGCCCTCTAGGATCATACAGCCCTGACAACATTCTTCACCAGCAGCAGGCCCACACACCAGAGGGTGACATGGACACCCCCTTGTATGGGTCTCTGGGTTTTAATCCTGCCTCACAGCTGAGCCCTCAACCCATTCCCCATCCAACACTGAGCCACACCATCCTGCAGAGGCTGGACGCCATAGAGAGGCAGCAACTAGAAATGGAGGCCATTGCTAACACCCACTCCCTCCACCTCCAAGCCATGTGTGACTGCATGCAGGGTGCCACACATAGGATCATGCGTAGCATGGAGCGCAACCAGGTATGGCAGCTGAAACAACTGCCGCTCTGACAGTGTATGGTCAGGTTGTCAGAGAGCTGACACAGGGCATCTCGCCCTTTGCAGAGTCCATGCAGCAGAGTATGGAACTGCAAATGGCAGATCTGAAACCCAGAGGACCAAGCCTCTTTATTGATCCATTTGTGAGGGCTGGTAACACCCTCCTCCAGAGACAGACGCACAGCAGGCAGCTGTCCTAGGCCCAGGCACCAAAGGCGCACACCCTTTCTAAAGGAGTAGCCTCACACCAGAGTGCTGAATCTCCAAAGACCTTAGTTGTTAGCAAGAAGGGAAGAGGGAGCAACTAGGATAGACAGGAGGGCTCTGGTCACTGGAAACAGATTTCCAACATTATGTTTCTCCCTGTCTCTTGTTCCCTTTTGCTGTCCCCTCCACCTCCTCTGAAGCAAAGCACTTTGGGTGTGAGATCAGAAGGGCAAATTGCACCCCATCCAGGAGCAGGGATTGGACCACTAAGGCAGGCTAATCTAAGGCCAATGACCTGGGGACATGTGCCCTTAAAAGAAAGAGCCCCACCCACCTTCAGCTTAATCTCTCTGGATTCCTGATCTTCAAGGATCCTCTCAAGACCCACAGATTCGCTCTTTATGAACTCACTAGACTTCCTTTGAAATAGTGGTACTTTCCAAAGCCCCAGCCTGAGGTGAAGAAGGAGCCATCCAAGGCAAAAGAAAGATCTGTCTCCTACCCACTCCCAAGACTCATCGAGAGTGATCTTTTGCTGTGGACCAGGACCTACCACTCTGCAGCGGAATCTCCTAGAGCTGGGAGAGCAGACCTTGAACAGAACCATCCTGTCCTCGAGTCCCCCCGAGTGGATCTCACAGCAGCCGGAGGGCCAGACCAGCCAAATCTCCCTGTTCCACCACACCAAACTGGTTGCTTTGTGGTCACTGCACCTTGAATGAGAGGGAATGCTCCAACTCTAGCTAATAATAATAAAAATAATAATAATAATAATAATAATAATAATTATTATTATTATTATTATTATTATTATTATTATTATTATTATTATTATTTTGTATTTTTTGTATATAGAACCTCATATACAATGTATCTAACTTGCAAGCACTTTCATTACAGGTCCTATTATTATCCAATTCACCTTAACTTATAAAGCTCATCAAGAAGAAAGGCTGAGCCAGCCTTGACATGGAAATGCAGGCTTTCCTCATGTCAGAGTCGAGTGCTTAATTGCTTTTATATGCAACATTCTGTGGATTATGGTGCAATATTTTTGACTTTCTAAAGAACTAAAGCCTGTCTATTTTGTGAGTGGATCATTATTTTCCGTTTGTGAAATGCTGCAATTCTGATCATAGGATACCAATTGGGGGGTTTCTATTTCCATACATGTTTGAATAAAGATAAATCCACTGAGAAGTAATTTGCTCACTAATCATAAGCAATATGCCATCACCGGATGAATGTTTCCATATTATTAAGGTTATGCCCTCTTCTTTCCTTTACCAGATATGAACCTCGAGCCATACACTACATATGAGTACAGAGTAGAAGCATGGAATAGCTTTGGAAGAGGATCTAGTAACATCAGTAGCATTACCACGAAGGAAGATGTGCCAAAAGGAGTAGGTCCACTGATGTGGGCCAAAGTGGACAATCGGGTTGATCGTCTGCACTTGAATTGGAAGCAACCAGATCAACCGAATGGTATTAATGTTTGCAATCAGATTTCAACTCGGTCATCCCCACCTAGCATGCATTCTTGCAATGTATAATATCAAAACAATGTGTTCCTATAGGAATGAAGGTGTCATGTGTATGTCGCATTAACTCAATGCATGTAAAAGCATTTAAAAGAACATCTCACCCTTCGCTGATTGTGCCACTCACACTCAACCCTACTTCTCTCCCTCTGGAGCTGCCTCCCCCTTCTCCGATCACGCTACCCATCTCAGCAACCTCTGCTTCCCCGAACCCTACCAATAACTCCCTCGGTGTGTCTTCTGTTTCCAGCGCTCTTACTTTGTAAATCACATACATACACGTATGTGCAATTTATTACGTGTGCTGTTGGTATGAACAATTCATTTTCGTTCTTTTCAACTTTTTAAAAATAATTGTATATTAGAAAATGGCAGCGTCTGATTTTTTATTTTTATTTCGAATTCAAGGATTGCAAAGTAAATGGGGGTCATTACGACCTGCGCGCAAAGGGATACCGGGCACCGGTAATGACACCGGTGCCGGTAATCCCTTTGCGCCCTATTCCGAGGTCTCTTTGCGGGTCCTTCCTTAAAGGCGTTATGGACGGGACCCGCAAAGGGATACCGGGGTCAATAACGGTACCGCAATTTGCGGTACCGTTATTGACGCCTTCCCCCTTCCCATTGAGCCCTATGGGGGCTCAAATGGGAATGGGGAATGGCTTTTCAAATGGGGACTTACCGGTCCCTTAAAGGTTGGCTTTTCAAATGGGGACTTACCGGTCCCTTAAAGGTTGGAATAGACCGGTAAATCCCCATACCACCAATGTGGTGGCGGTACCGGTATTGAGGGCCAATGTCTGGTGCAGCATTCTTTTTGAAGAAAAAAGCTCTGGCATACAGTTCATGTTCAGTCACCTACTAGATAAATATGTGCAATTGGTTTACCATTGTCTCTTCGAGTCACTCAACCTACTAGTAATAAAGTCAGGAGGGAGTCTGGTGCATGTAGATCCTCGGGCCTTTAATCCACAGGGGGCAGGTTGCATGCTGAAAGCATGTGCACAGCAGTTCAGTCATGTGATTACTTTTTAGACAAAGGCTTGTGTAGGGTTTTGAGGCAGAGCTGAGGGATAGTACCTGAACATGGCGACTGCATCTTACACATCATCACTGTAACAGGCATATGAGGCATTAGCAGATTTGTGATGAAGGCCCCTGCCTAACTCTGGGGCCGTTTATTGGGGTGACATTAAAGGGTCCAAGTTCTTCCCCTAACTAAAGGGTGATAGCCTGGAGGATGTATCCAGGGGTTCCCTGTCCACCCTCACTTAGTCCCTCCCTTAGGTTTGAGACCGTATTATGGTCAACGGCCTAAACCCTGGCACTTTAGATGTCCTACAACACACACCCAGGAAGAGTACCAACCTGCCATTATAGCAGTACTAGAGAACAAATACCATGCATTCCCTTATTTTCAGCCAGCATAGTGATAAGGGTCCTGTCCCTCCAAAGGGTAAATGTCACGGCTTTAGAAATGTGAGGCTGAAACGCCACACGGATATAATGTTTTCCAGTGGTGTAGGCCACGGCCCGTCATTCCCTTGAAACATAGCATAGGTGATAGTACTTTCCCTTTGAGTAACCAGAGATGTGAAGCTCCTATTGGTGTGTGAATCATCTCCCTCTGATGCTGTTCGGGGACCCTGGCAAAGGCATGAGATGCAATCTCAGAATCCCTCTAAAAGTCAGATGTGAATCTTGCGTAGACCAAGCCTTCAGAGTGAACTTCTAATCACAACCAGCTAAAGGAGGCTACATAGCAAAAGAAAACAAACTCAGACTTTCTACTCAACCCTCCCTGTGAGACCATGCTAGCAAAACAGACATATTATTCACTTTGACATCTCATGTGTAGAGAGCTCCACAACTGCAGAACTGTTCTCTCCTCACTTACCACTATTACATGTTCTCAATGCAAAACAGAGGAGACCTCAGGGTACATGCAAGGAAGAGGCACCTTGTGTGGAGGCCAGAAATACCCTGAGAGGAGAGTTAAATGCCAAAGTGATAGAACATGCATATATCAGTTTGGCCCAGTCCCACAGCTTTCCAGTGACTCCATGTGAGCTTGTTAAACCGCACCAATCCCAGCCACACAACCCATCTAATTACAGACCTATAACTACGGTACCATTCCTATTAAAAATACTGGACAGAGCAGCTTACCTACAAATACAGGCCTATCTAGAAGCTAACAACCTCCTAGGGCTTAGGCAATCAGGCTTCCGACCAAGACACGGCACGGAAACTGCACTCATTGACCTTACCACCCAGATCCAAACCTTGAAAGACCATGGCAAACTTGCACTCCTTTTATTGCTTGATTTGTCAGCAGCGTTTGATTTGGTTAACCACCAAACACTCTGTCAACACCTGAAATCCGCAGCCCACTTTTCAGATGCAGCCACGGCATGGATCAGCTCATTTCTGGTGAACAGAACCATGAGGGTCTTCTCTCCCACCGATTCCGCCGAGCCGGCCCCAGTACTTTGTGGTGTCCCGCAAGGTTCATGCGTGTCCCCGACACTCTATAATATATTCACGAAACCCCTCTTCGATATCCTAGACTATCTGGGTGTTACGTACACCAATTATGCGGACGACACCCAGATACTCTTTCCTATCACGGGTGACTATGAAACAGACAGCACGACCCTCAATGAAATCTATTCCGTTATACAAGCATGGATGGCACACCATGGCTTGTGTGTCAATGACGATAAAACAGAGCTGATCATCCTGGGCACTCACGCCAAACTTAAAAATCTCAACCCTGCATTCAAAGCCTTTACCATAGATGGTAATCTCATCTCTGTCTCTAATAACACTAAAACTCTTGGTATTTACATTGATGCTACCTTATCCCTCTCTAAACAAACTAACGCAGTAGCTTCATCAGCTGCTTACACTTGCAAGCTTATCACTGCTTGTAGACCATTCATCTCTGCACCTAACTGTATCACTCTCGCGAGAGCATTAATCCTTTCCAAAATAGACTACTGCAACGCCCTCTACCTGGGCACCAGCCTCAAAAACATTAATAAATTACAAGTAGTACAAAACAATGCTATCAGAGCTGCCCTTAACATTCCCAAAAAAGCACACATATCCGAGACCAGACGTAACCTACACTGGCTCCCTGTCAAGCACAGAATATCCTTGAAAACGCTTGCCCTAACACACAAAGTCAGGGCTAACCTTGCTCCAGCATACCTCACTAACCATTTCAGACCTCACTCTGCCTCGAGACCTCTTAGAGCAGCCCAAACCAACACCTTAACCATACCAAGATTTAAACTCCACAACTCAGGTGGAGCCAGCTTCCCGGTACAAGCATCCAAACTATGGAACACCATCCCCCCACATCTTCGTGCAGAACCTTCATTTAACCGGTTCAAACAGAGCACGAAGTGTTGGCTCCATAACACGGACCTCTGACAGCCTAACTTAGCCTCTTGATCTTGAGCCACTCTCCTGGAATTATTATCTCCGCGCATGCACTTGCTTATTATGCCAGTTCCTACCTGTAACCATTTTGGAACTTGGCCGACTGTATTGTCTTGACTGCACACCTCTGTAACTGCAACGTAACTTTGCTTAACCGCTCACTTGTAACCAGCTTTGTAACCAGCTTTACCTTATGCGCCCTTATGCCCCCGGGCCAGGCTGCGCTTTATAAATAAATAAATACAAAATACAAATTTGCCAGCATACATGAAAACTCTCACAATCATTCCAACCAAGGGTAGGGTCTGCCGGACTACTTAGGGCAGGCTATCATTCACACATTGTGGTTTTTTAGAGTAGAAGCTGGAGAGAGGTTTGCAATGAGATTGGAGCAAGCTGGAGTACAGCGATGAATGGAGGAAGAGACAGTTTGGAGGTGGCTGGAGTAAAACAAATGTGTAAGAGCAATTGGAGTATAACAGAGTTTCGAGGTGGTGTGAGTGAGGGGAAAGGTTTTCAGGTTGGATGGAAAATAGATCCATAGACGACTGGAGGTGTATTAGAGGGAGTTATGAGGAGGTTAGGAGGTGGATGCGGAAATAAAATCAGTAGGAGGTTGGGGGAGAATAAGAGGTTGTGGTTGAAAAATATCAAGAGGAGGCCAGAGGAAATTAATAAGTCAGGGTGGAGAAAACATCCAGAGGAGGCTAAAGGATTCAGGCTTGGCTGTCCAGTGCATACTTGAAGCTCAACCTCTCCAAGATCGAATTCCTACTCCCCACCAACAACACCGAACACCCAGACATACAGACCTGGCTATCAACCATGAACTCTGAGGGATTCACACCTGAGCTCTCCTCCTGCACCAAGTCCCTAGTGTTCCACATCGAAAAATACCTTTCCTTCAAGACAAAAATAGTTGAGAAAACTCAGAGAGCTTGCTATCAGCTCTCCCTCCTGAAAAAGGTCAAGCCCTTCTTCCCTCCGGACAACTTTATAGCCACCATTCAAGCACTGGTACTATCCCACCTGGATGGGGCCAATGCACTCTGCCCTTACAGCCTTCGAAAGAAGATTGTGACATGGTGCAAAAGGCTTTTTCGGCCAAAATAACCAAAGCTAGGCAAAATATCATCGATGCCAGGAATAAACTTAAAATGGACATCACCACCAAGGAGACTAATAAAAACCTGGGACAGGAGACTTTCATATTTACTCCCATAAATGAAACAGAGCTTTTAGATGTGCTTGACCATATGAAGCCTTCGCTCTGTGCGGAAAAAGTTTTACCACCTAACATAATTCTTCAAAATAAAGAGCAATTTGCTCCCATCCTGCTAAGAATTATGAGTGCATCCTTTAAAGAGGGTATAGTTCCAGAGGAAATCAAGAAGGTCACCATTACACGCTTAGTGAAGAAAGTAGGATTGGATCCTAAAGATCCAGGTAATCTTCGGCCAACTCCAATTTTATACTCAATATTTTAGATAAAATTGCCACCCAGCAGTTGCAGGTCCATTTAGAAACCCATGCATCGCTACACCACCAACAGTCCGGTTTCAGAGCAGCTCACAGCACAGAAACGGCCATGTTGGACCTGCAGAACCATAAATCGTGATTCTGATGTTTTTAGATCTCAGCACGGCATTCGACCTGGTTGACCATGATTTGCTGGTTAAAGCATTGAAAAATATTGTTGGTTGTTCAGACATGGCACTAAAGAGGCTAGTCTCCTTCCTCACAAATTGCAGAGCAAGAGTTGACTGGGGTGACAACTTCTCCGACCCCATTTTAATACTTTTTGGTGTGCCACAGGGCGCTAGTATATCACCCATGCTCTTCAACCTGTATATGCGTGCACTGTGAAATATTTTGACGGAATCCGGAGTTGTGTTTACAAACTACGCAGATGACACGCAGCTTATAATAGAGTTAGAAGGATCACATAGGGCAGACAGCGCAAAGATCAACTTAATATATAGTAAAATCAATGAGTGGATGCAATCCAACTGGATGTGCTTAAACAACTCCAAAACGGAACTCATGTTGTTCGGCTCAAGCCGACTACTAGACAAATTGGGAGCGAAGTACACATCTTTACAGATCAAGGAGGCCATCATAGCAGTATCTGACCAGGTCAAGACTCTGGGTATGATGTTGAACTCTTCTGTCAACTCAGAGGCTCAGACCAATTTCCTGCGGAAAAATACAGCCTAATATCTGAGACTTATGCAGGCTATCGGACCCTATTTGAGTGAAAACAATATGGCTACCATAGCCAGGGCAGTTGTGTTATCAAGGTTAGATTATGGCAATGCCCTTCTAATAGCTGCCCATGCCAAAGACATGCAAACATGTCAAGTCATTCAGAATGATGCTGTAAGACTAATTAAACATCTTTCGAGAAGAGATCATGTTAACAAGGCCAGGAAGTCGCTCCATTGGCTTGGAGTTGAAGAAAGGATCAAGTTCAAATCTCTCACCCTAGTGCAAAAATGTATTTTTGGAAATGCACCCGACTACCTAAAAAAGAACTTAAGTTATCCACACACCAAAGAGACTGCTGCGCTCAGCAGGAAAAAACCTTCTGGTAATACAAAAACACAAACTTAAATTAGCCATGGGCAGGCCATTTGTAGTGCAGGCAGCTCAGTTGTGGAACTCCATACCCCTGAATTTGAGAATACAGGAGAATCACGTACAATTTTGCAAACTCCTGAAGACTCATCTTTTCAAATAATCCTTTCTCATTTACAACACAGTGCTTTTAGCAGTCTAGTGAGTCTTCCTAGATAGTTTATGTTTGTCTATGTTAACGCACCCTGAAGCCTGCGGGCTACCGGTGCTATAGAAGCATACATTACATTACATTACATTACTACTCAAAGGCCTCCCATCATCCTCCCTTGTCCCCCTGAGAAGGGTCCTACACGTGGCTGCATGCCTCATCAATGGTCTACACAGATACAACCACATCACCCCTGCCTTCATCGACCTTCACTGGTTCCCATTGCATACACAAATCACATTCAAGTCTTGTATCATCTACAAGGCAGTCGTCCTCAAGTCACCCAGCTACCTTGCAGAGAAACTCAGCATCTCTGGTGGACAGCACACCACCAGAAGTCAGGACACTTGCAGACTTGAAATCCACCGCTGCAAAAAAGGAAAGGACCAGAAAACAGAAAACAAGCCTTATCTGCCAACCCCCCCAAGATTATGGAACCTCCTCCCCGTCAGCATCAGACTATCCCCCTTTGCTCCTACAATTCAGAAAAGAGCTCAAGGCCCGCCTCCTTGAGGAATCACTCTGCCTCAACACCTAGGCCATCACATCACCCCTCGCACCAGTAAAGAATGCCAGTCCAGTCTGTTGGGATTCTTAGCATGTCCACATGCAATTTTATGCCTGACCCCTAAGCCCTCCAGTGCCTCACATGTGCACACACTTGATGATATGTCACTGTAAGGTGCTGGAGGGCTTAGGGGAACTTCATATTATTTATTAATGGGCATGGCTGTACCCTGGGACCTCTGCTCCTGACACACATCTTCTCCCTGGACCCATAGCTCCTCACACTCGTACATAATCACATTCATAATTAATGTGCTTGTGTCTGAGTATGAGGCGCTGGCGCACCGGGGGGTAGACATGAATTTTTTTACTGAGCATGGATGATAGAGCGAGCATGATAAGTCTTATTATGTTGCTAGACTGGCATGTTATCGCAGCCAGCCTAGCTATTTCTTACTGCGGTATGACATTATGTATTGGGCATCTTTGATAAAGCAAGCATGATAAGTCTTTTTATGTAGCTAGACTGGCATTTCCATGCAGCCAGTCTAGCTATTTCTTATTGTAGTATGACACTGTGTATTGGGCTTCTTTGGTAAAGAAAGCATGATAAATGTTATTACGAAGCCAGACTGGCATTTATATTCAACCAATGTAGCCATTTCTTACTCTGGTATGGCATTTTGTATTACACATCTTTGATGAAACAAGCATGATAAGTGTTATTATGTAGCTAAACCGGCATTTGTTACAGCCAGTTTGTGCATATTTTCATACTGTGGGATACATTTTGAATGGTAAAGCCAACTACAGTATGTTCTTATGCTTGAGCTTGTGCGCAAGGAATGGCGGTGACTTCTGGGTTGCCAAACCACATTTGAATTGTATTTTGTGCCTTTTCCACTTTTGAGTGCACCATGCGCCGTGCCTGCTTCCCCAGACCCCTGTTTCCTGCTTCGTCCACTCATTCTGGCTCCCGTATCTCCCCTGTGCTCTGATTGGCCCACTAGAACAAACCAACAAACCCACAACAACCCGGAGCTAGACCCTGCGTTCGTGTGTTCCTCCACCACTTTAGCTCATGAGTGAGGTAAACTGGAAGCTTCTGGGTTGCCTGACTCCTTTTGAATTGTATTTTGTGCATTTTGCACCTTTTGCACTCCATGCACCTTACCTGCTTCCCCTGACCCCTGTTTCCTGCTTCATCCACTCATTCCACCTCCCATCCCTCCCCTGTGCTCTGCTTGACCCAATAGAACAAACCCATAACAATGAGTACATAGGCCCTGCGTTCTTGGCTTCCTCTGCCACCTTAGCTTGTGCAGGAGGTAAACTGGTGGCTTATGGATTGCCCAACCACTTTCGAATTGCATTGTATGACTGCTCCACCTTTTTGCACTCTGTGTGCCTTGCCTGCTTCCTGCTTCCTCCGACCCCTGTTTCCTGCTTCATCCACCCAATCCTCCCTTCTGGGTTGCCCGATCGCTTTTGAATTATATTTTGTACCTTTTCCACCTTGTAGCGCTCTGTTCACCTGGCCTGCTTCGCCCGACCCCTGTTTCCTGCTTTGTCCACTCATTCCCCCTCCTGTACCTCCTCTGTTTTCTGATTGGCCCACTAGAACAAACCCACAACAACCTGGGCCTAGGCCCTGCATTCTTCGCTTCATCCACCATTTTAGCTCATTTGTGAGGTAAACTGGTGGCTTATGGGTTTCTCGACCAATTTTGAATTGTATTTTGTGCCTTTTCCACCTTGTTGCACTCTGTGTGCCTTGCCTGCTTCCCCCGGACTCTGTCTCCTGCTTCGTCCACTTGTTCCAACCCCGTCCATCCCCTGTCCTCTGATTGGCCCACTAGATCAAACCCACAACAACAAGGACCTAGGCCCTGCGTTCTTGGCTTCCTCAGCCACTTTAGCTCATGCGAGAGGTAAGCTGGTGGCTTCTGGGTTGCCTGACCACTTTTGAGTTGTATTTTGTGGCTTTTCCACCTTTTCCTGCTCCATACACCTTGCCTGCTTTCACCAACCCCTGTTTCCTTCTCTGTTCACTCATTCCACCTCCTGCACCTCCCCTGTGCTCTAATTGCCCCTAGAACAAACCAACAAACCCACAATCAGGACCTAGGCCCTGTTTCTTGGCTTTCTCCACCACTTTTGCTCACGCGTGAGGTAAGCTGGTGACTTCTGGGTTGCCTGACCGCTTTAGAATGGTATTTTATGGCTTTTACACCTTTTCGAGCTCTGTGCACCTTGCCTGATTCCCCGGTCCCCTGTTTCCTGCTTTGTCCACTCGCTCCACCTCCTGTCTCTCCTATGTTCTCTGATTGGCCCACTAGAACAAACCCACAACAACAAGGACCCAGACCCTGCATTCTTGTCTTCCTCCACCACTTTAGATCATGCGCGAGGTAAAATGATGGCTTCTGTGTTGCCCGACCGCTTTTGAATTGTATTTTGTGCCTTTTCCATCTTTTTCACACTTGGTATGCATTGCCTGCTTCCCCTGACACCTGTTTCCTGCTTGGTCCACTCATTCCACCTCTCGTCCCTCCCCTGGGCTCTGATTGGCCCACTAGAACAAACCAACAAACCCACAGCATCGAGCTTCTGGGTTCCTAACCACTTTTGTATAGTATTGTGTTGCTTTTCTACCTTTTCGCGCTCTGTACACCTTGCCTGCTTCCCCTGACCCCTGTTTCCTGCTTCTTCCACTTGTTCCTCCTCCCGTCCCTCCCCTGTGCTGTGATTGGCCCACTAGATCAAACCCACAAGAACGAGGAGCTAGGCCCTTCATTCCTGGCTTCCTCCAGCACTTTAGCTTGTGTGCGCGGTAAGCTGGTGCCTTCTGGATTGGCTGACTACCTTTGCATTATATTTTGTGCCTTTTCCACCTTTGTGCGCTCTGTGCTCCTTGCCTGCTTCCTCCAAACTCTGTGGTGAGGGAAGAAATAATCTGTAGGGCTAGAAATCCAGTCTTTGCCTTCTCCTCGGTTGTTAGGTCATCCGTGTGGGATGATCATAGGGCGTCCAAAAGAGGTGAAGCAATCGATGAAAAGGCAGGTAAGAAGCATCGGTAGTACTCCACACCCCTAAGAATGCTCTGATATCTCTTTTGGTGGTAGGTAGGGCTTCCTGTCGGATAGCGGCCACTTTGTCCATCTGTGGGCTGATTTCTCAGTTGCCCACAATGTATCTTAGATACGTTGTCTGGGTGGTGGTCAATGTAGTTTTCTCTGGGTTAATATGAAGACCTGCCTCTTCAACATGGTGCCCAGTTTGACCAGGTGTTTGAGATGATCCTCCCAGGAACTACTGAAGACCGCAATATCGTCGATTTAGGCAGAGGCATGTTTAGCATGAGGAACTAACAAACAATCCATAAGGGACTGAAAGGTGGCCACGGCCCCATGTCGCCTGAAGGGCAACACCGTGAATTGGAACAGGCCTTTGGGGGTTGCAAATGCGGTCTTGACCCGGTCTTGTTCCTGGAGAGGTATTTGCCAGTACCCCTTTCTGAGATCTCTGGTACTCAGATAACAGACTGTTCCCAGGCATTCCAATAGTTCATCGATGCGTGCCATTGGATAGGCCTTACATGTGTATATGGCATTCAGTTCCCTGAATTCCATGCAGAAATCTGTCATTCCATCCAGCTTCGGTATCAGAAGAACTGGGTAGCACCATGGGCTGGTGGATGGTTCTACGACCTTCATGCAGAGCATTTCCTCAATTTCAGTTTGGATCTCATGTCTCTTAGTTTCGGTGGTAAGGTCATATCCGTATGGTATGGTGTTGAATGTATGTTCAGCGAGGTTAGTTCACCCCAGTATCCTGGAGAAAATGTGGGCTAGCGAACTTAACGCCTCTAATACGTCTTTATTTTGTTGAGGTTTTAATGGAGTTCCCCATTGTACATTCTAGCCCGTAGGGTTTCCCTAGAGGACATAGCCCTGGTTCTTCTTCACCCGGGTTTAGGGTCACTGATACTAGGGTGACCGGTTCTGTCCATTTCTTTAGCGAGTTCACATGATAATTTATTTCCTTTTCTCTTCTATCCGCCTGTCGGACCAGGTAGTTCACCGACCCCAGGACAGTTGTGATAGAGTATGGCCCACTCCACTGGGCTAACATGTATTGGTAATAGTGATTAACAATACCAATACTTTGACCCACTTGAAACTTCCTCATCCAGCTATGGCGGTTATGATAGGCTTCATTCACAGATTGGGGCCGGCGACATCCCTTGATGAAGCCATGTGATTTTCGGAGGTCAATCACATACTCTGACAGGGATTCCTCCCCCGATTCCTACCAATCTTCTTTGACTATGTCGAGGATGGTCCAGGGCTGATGTCCGAAAAAAGTTCAAAGGGTGAGAACCCTGTGGAAGACTGAGGAGTGTCTCTTAAAACCATCAGAAACCACGGGATGGCTCAAACCCAGTTGCTTCCGGTTGGGGCAGTCACTTGTTTGATCATTTGTTTTAGGGTTCTGTTGTAACATTCTACGAGTCCATCCATTTGGGGATGGTAAATCTATGTCCGGAGTTGTTTGATCTTTATTTGTTGACATATCCATTTCATAATGGTTGACATTAAATTCCTTACCTCGTCCGACACGATTACTTGTGGTATTCCAATGCGAACGAAGAAGGGAATGAGAACGTCACAGACTTGGATGGCTGATGTACCTCTTAGCAGGAATGCCTCGGGGCGTAGTCCACCACTACCAACAAATATTGGTACCCTCCGCTGGTCGGGTCGAGGGGTCCCACTATGTCTATCCCAATGCATCAGAATGTTTCTGTGATCAAGAGCATTCTCCGTAGCTGGGCTCGAGGTGGAACAAAGGTGCTGGTTTTTTGACACCCGGTGCACCCCTGGCAATCGTTCTCAATGTAGCAATATATCCCTGCCCAGTAGAACCTTTCAATACCTTGTTTGTGTTTTCTCTGTGGCAAGCTGTCCTCCTGTCGGTTGATAGTGGGCCAGCTGTATGACCATTTAGTGGAACTCTTGGGGAACCAGGGGCTGTTCCACCTCCTTGGACTCCCCATCTTGGGTGATGCAGTAATACAATCCCTTCTTTTTTCAAAATCTTGGCTATGCCCCAGGCAGGGAATCCCCAGAGGCTAGAGACTGATCTCTAGCCCTGGTCAGTGAGGGCTCGCTTTGCCCTGTGACTCGGAAGGATACCAGGGCTCTCGACAGGTCTTCCTTCTCCTCTTTCATGGGATTTATGCCGGGGTTCCCCACTGGAAGAGTCTGACCGGCTACAGGGTGTTTAATTGGTTTCCCAAGCTATAAGGTCCTTTGTTATAAAGTCTAATACAATTGGTTTGGCACGTGTGTGCCATGTCTGGAACATTCAGTTCAATTAGCAACACGTAACCCAAGACCCAGGTGCAAGTAGATGAGACATGGAGCTGCCCTACCACCCAATTAGCCCAACAGCTCTCATCACCCAATGCCTTCTGCCATGACATTCTGTTTGTACTTGGCCTTGCAGAGTATTATTGTCCTAAGAATGCAACAGGAGTGAAGGCACTCACTATTGTGTCTGGAACTCCAAGTTCAACCCCTATTTTATGATTGCATTCAGGATTTCAGGACTTTGTGCACAATTTCTTGTGACATCATCAGTCCATTTTCTTAGCTCTTTCTCATATACCTCCAGGGCGTTCCTCCTGAAGGCTGTCATCATCTTGAGGGTACATTCAATATGGTTGTCTCAGTGGATACCCTCTTCCAAATACTTGCTGCGGTATTGGTACAACAGCTCGTGGTAGACAGAGCATGGTCTCATGTCTTCAATACAGGCAAAGTATGGAGGTAGGCCCTCCTGCGGATGTATAGGTCTGCTCCTATACAAACCTTAAACTGAACCAGGAAAAATGGGAAATAATGCTCTGACCTGCAGAAATCAATGCAGGCCATCCACAACTGGACTGGCCGCCCGGAATGGGAACACACCCGGAGCCTATTGATGGAGAAATTAACCTAAGAACACTCATGGACAACAGACTATCCCTGGAACCGCAATTCAATGAAATCACCAAAAAATGCTTCTTCCTCCTAAGACTACTCAGAGAATTATTCCCTTACCTCTCCTTCCCTCACAGAACCCTCACAATCATATGCATGATTCTCACAGGCATTGACTACGCAAACAGTCTCTACCTGGGAATGCCAGAAAGACTCACCAAGAAACTCCAAAGGGTGCAAAATACAGCGGCCAGAATCCTATTAAGACTAAGCAGAAGAGACTACATCACCTCAGCACTGAAAAGCCTACACAGGCTACCAGTAAAAAACTCATTAAATTCAAAGCACTCTGCATTGCTCACAAAGCCATGCACAAACAAGGAGTTGAATTCCTCCAAGACAAGACCAGCCTGTACTGCCCAAGAAGGGACCTAAGATCCAGCAACGACCTACAAATAGTGACAAAACATTATGAAAAAAGCAAATTGGTCACATCAGCATTCTCACATCTAATTGCAAAACTCTGGAACACCATGCCCAAAGAAATGAAAACCACAGAACACAGAAGACTATATCATCTTCAGGAACTGACTCAAAATCTGGTTATTCATCAGACAATGCCCACCGCAAAGGGACACCGGCAGCAATAACATCACACAACAATACAAAATACACTAATGGACACCGTTTCACAGATAACAGCACCAATAGCTTAGAGGACCAGAACACAGCACCACCCCCACCTCCTGCCCACACTCCTTCCACGTCCCAACAACAATAGAGTGATGAAGGACTGCAGACCAACCAAAGGAAAGATTTTAGGGATAGCACCAAATCCAAATAGACACCAAGACCATAGAAACACTTGTGTACATGCACATTATAAATGACTTATCATATCATATCATACCAAGGAAATTCAGACAGGCAAACCGCAAAAATCATAATACCCCCACCACCTTTAACCATGGGCCGCCCGACAGAGCACGCTCCATAGTATGCTTAGAACTCCTGCTGCGCACCAGGAATCAACCAGACGTCAGTTCTGCACCCTACGACCACAACTAACCTGGACGAACAACAAGGAAGACACTAGGTTTTAACCACCAACCTGTGACCATAACCACATTGGGAAGTCAGCCCGGACCTGGAGAGGAGGCAAGATGTGCCGTTGAACCGCAACCAAGAGCGTGGGTAGATACCATCAAGCGGCAATCAAAGAGTCACACCAGAAGCTCCATCAAACTGACCGACTTACTAATCCATTTTCTCTTCCTGCTCCTCCAACATTACCAATGACCCTACACTAAACCATGGCCTAGCCACACTCCACATAAACACACTTAGAATCAGTTCAATGTTCACACCCCACCATCTCTCTGAGAGTCTGGAAGCACACCTAGAGTGAACCACCTGTCACATGGTCCTTAAAACCATCAACGACACAAGTACACACCTAGACACCAGATAGTCATGCAAGAGCCACAGATTCTAGATCTCCTATGGACACAATCTAACAAGTGCACACAACCACAACCCACCAAAACATCACATGACACAATAACTCCAGCACTAGCACACACCTGAGGCTCTGAGTCTTACCCATACGGTTACAACGCACAGGGCCTCCGGTACCAACTCCCACATGCAAAACAACAGACAGCAGTTCCTCCTGGTTCTTATCCTATCCTCTCATCCTACCCTCAGTAACCCCATCCCCACACCCCTCTATATTGCAGAGTCACGTGAGAGCCTGGAGACTGTCCATGGTTACTAGAGGTGCGTGGCATAAATCAAAATAGCATAACATAACATGATGGGATACTACCATATATTAGCAGAACAAACATGGACATGTTTTCTTATGGTATCATTACTGGTATTATGCGCAAAGCAAACATGAGTATGTTCTTATATGGGAATACTAGGGTACAATGGCGCAGTCAGCTTGGAAATGTATGGGCATAGCCAGTGTGAAAATGTGTTATACTGGCACATAT
The DNA here is from genome assembly GCF_040938575.1 of Ambystoma mexicanum. NCBI lineage: Eukaryota > Metazoa > Chordata > Amphibia > Caudata > Ambystomatidae > Ambystoma > Ambystoma mexicanum. The sequence goes on along the minus strand of NC_090928.1, from coordinate 1,006,608,595 downwards.
TGAGGGCAAAGTCATCATAAAAATGTTTTGGAGAAATGCTCCTGTGCACTGTTGGTGACTTGCATCTATCGGATTTTTTCATGCGTTACTCTATAAAACCATTTGAACTGTGGCTTTTTACCCAATTGTTCTAAAAAAAGGTGTGCGCCAAAATGCACCATTGTAACCCAATATTTTTAAATATTTCTCTGGGCGAGAACCCCCGCAAACCCACCCTTGATCGGTTTGGGCTCCCTTGCTACAGTCGGTCACCAGGGCATATCTGGAAGTAATATTAAAAAATTCACCTGCTGCCACTGGTGAAGCATATAAGCCTAGGTTGAGACCGTAAAAGGAACTCTGGATAGAAGGGCCACTGAGAATGCTGGAAATCCCCTTAGCCAAAACCTTTTGATTTGTTTTATCAAGAGTTGAGGAGCCTCTTTTAAATTCTACGTTACCTAACAATCTTCAACCCCATTTATTGGATTGAATCCCCCCAGAATTATATTCTACTAATGAAGATTATTTTTGTTTTAAATACTTCTGTCTGGGCCAAATACCATTACAGAAACATCTGCTGTTCCGATAACACAGCGAGTAGAGTGCTATATTTAACATCCGTGCAGAGCCTGCTCACGCAGTTTTGAATCCCTGCAGGGCCAAACTCAGCCTTTCATCTTTCTGAGCTCGATAAATGAGCACCACACACTGTGGGTAATAATAAGCAGCACTCAGATACGTGAAGGTTTGTAGCGCTATATAAATGCTAAATTATTATTATTATCTGGGGCTACCATTGGAAAATAACATCATCCACAGGTGTGAAGCCATTCATTGCATGTGGTTTCTACAAGAGCCGTATTTTACATTAACTGTGACAAAGTAGCAGGACTTGGCATTTGAGGATCATTTCACATAAGTTGGCAGTCCCTCAGAATGTAATGCTGTATTTAGCACATTATCAGTATAGCAGGCACATGTGGTAGGATGGTAGTAACTGTCCATCTGTTAGTGTCCTACATATCAGTGCCTCTGACCTGTGCTTGTTCTGCTGGTGTACGTGTACCACTGGTATATCATGTCACCATCCACAGCATATCAAGGCAGCAACTTGCCTAAAATATGACTTTTATATCTGGTATTTTGTCCACTTTAGGAGATATCTGTTATTTTATACATCTTACTTTAAGCTTTTTCAACTTTATTTTACAACTGAAATGTTGCTTCCTGTAATGTTATGGGGACCACGTCCATCCCATTGGACCCAAAGACCATGTGATATCGCTTGCTGTGATGTAATCATGCATGTGATGTTGTTTCAACTACTGTGGAGTTTCCTTTAATGTTGTGAAATTTAAGTGGTCTTGAATTGCACCCCTCTGCCACTGTTGGTGGTCTTGCTGGGCTTTAAATGGATATCTCTGGAAATAAAATGTTAGAGAAGTTACAGATAGGTATGCATGGGAGAAGCGGTGGGGAGAGGTGTATCTGTGTGTGTGCATGGAGGGTCAGTGTGAAGTCGTTATGTAAACCAATGAATCTGTCAGCATCTGTCAAATATGTATGTACGTGGCAACAACTTCAGGATTGATCCTTGTCTGGCCTGCTTGTCTGAGTGGAACTAGCCTTCCCTCACTGAATGTGGACTTGTTGTGTGTAGCCTTCGATGAGACGAGTGATGGTGCACTTCAGGGACATCATTTGAGGGTCACCAGGGGTTGCACCTGCGACCCCTGATGTCTCCCTTGATACCTGTATGGTCTCCCTTGCTACCCCTAAAAAAGAAAAAAAACATTATTTTTTTATTGAAGCTCCTGGGCTGTGGCTAGTGCCATGTGGCTCGTTGTTTCTGGAGGGGTAGGCTTTCTTGTTCAGGCCTCTTAAAAAGAACAGGGGGTTTCACAAGTGTAATACTTTGAGCAGAGACCCTAAATAAGAAAGAACATGAATAACAAATTATTTGTCTTTCTGTAATTCTATACAATAATTGCTAGACTCATTAAAGGTTTATTTCAGGCATACTTTAGGGGGTGAGTCACTGATTTAATCTGTTCTTTAACACCCAAATCCACAATGCAGACAAAAACGTACAAAAACCATTTAGATTAGAATACACATCTATTTCAGACTATGTGCCTCATTACAAGTGTGGCAGTCCGGAAACAAGGGTGCTGGTAAGCTCACGAGAATCCTTGTTTCCCATGAAGTCCTGCGGGACTCCATGGGAATGGGGATTTACAACTGACTTTCCACACCAATGGGACTTGGAATGTCCCAGTGGCACCGGGAAGTCAGGCGCCGGATTCAGTGTTACGGGGTTGGCGGAAAGCCGCCAGTGACACTGCCCCGCCAACCTCGTAATGAGGCCCAATGTATTTTTATTTTCTGCAAGTTGCAGTTAAAGCATGTTTTTTTCTGCCATTGTCTCTGTTAAGATCATTACAAGACATTCCATCTGGTTGTCCTCGGTCACTTGACAAAATCCTGGTGCCTAAAAGTTTGTGGACAGTGTAGAAATGCTTGACCATAGCACATAAAGTGACCCTTGATTCCATTGTGTCACAATGAATGCTTTGTTGTACTGTGTCTATCTTTCCTAGCCCCATGGCATGCTGTTTAGGATGTTTATTTGCATGTATGAGGTAACGAGTGCCCAGAATAGAGGATGCTGTGTGAGTGCTCTGCTTTCCCTGTGCTACTCTCAATTCTTTAATACACAGTTATGAACCCTCCCAATGGTATGTATTTTGCCAACCTCTGAAGCCTAAAGAGCAGATCCACGCAAGCTTGACATGTGGCCAACTGTGCACCAGATCTGCAGATGAACTGACTTGCTGTTATATGTGACGTACCAGTTTAATGGTATCCACTACAGAGTGTAATGAACTTTCTGACTTTGAGAACATTCAAACATGTAATTGCACATTTTGCTATAGCCAGTAAGATAGCTATAGCTGGTATGATAGCTCAGTGGGTTGAGTGCGATGTGTGTGAGATCTGCAGGTTGCAGGTTTGAATACTGGCAAGGCCAACTTAGCCTTTTATCCTTCTAAGGTTAATAAATGAGTACAAACACAGGTTGGGTGGTATTGTATGTATATGTGTTCTTTTTAAAGTGCTTAAACCTAAGTGCTATATAATAACAGATTATTATCATTTGGTCTTGGACATCTGCCTGTATTCACAGCAATTTAGTAATATGGGACTATACACAGATATTAATGATACATATGGTGATCCATTCTTTTATTAAATGTATATCGCATTACAGTGATATCGTAACCATATTTTTCGTAGTGTGCTTACGGACAATGCTATGTGATGCCACTTCCTGTTTGTCAGGGTGTGAACGGTTGTGTTCCATTGCTTCCCATGATGTCACTTCAGGTGGTGTCCTTCCTGTGATGTCACAGGAGGTCAAGGGCCGTATGATGTCACTTCCGCTACCCATGGCATTTTGGTGAAATGACGTACTAGGCGCCCTTGACTTTATCCAGGGCAGTCAACATTCGAACCATGACTTGCATTAAATCTGGGACCACGTCTGCCCTGCATGTTGAGATCCTTTGAAACAAAAACAAATAGCATATTTTAGAGGACATGAAACTGCATCTGGAACTATAATTTCATCATGCTACAGAGGGCTGTGCCTTAGATGGCTGCATGTGTTGCCTGTACAATTGTGGCAACTCTCCCAATGATCAGGCATCATTTTCCTAGAAGGGAATTCTACTTGACCGGTCCCCTCTTTTTATTTCCAGGCATTATCATTCACTACATTGTGCAACGGGATGGGCTGGAGCGATTCCGCGGCATGGATCTGAACTTCACAGACGCAGGAGGCATCAAACCTTACCAAGAATATTCCTACCAGCTGAAGGCCTGCACCGCAGCGGGATGCACTAGCAGCAGGAAGGTACCTCATCTTCATTAATGGGGTGTGAGTGGGAATACCATCCATGGCAGTGGCATGGCACTGGCGGATACCCTGAGGACTGAGGAAGAGCCGCACAACTAAGGAAATAGGCAATTGCTAATGGCCAAGTGATTATGCTGACTGAGACGGGGCCAGGGGAAAGTTCACTTGATCCTTGATTCCTTGATCTACATTTCATAAGCAACTCAAATGTAAGTAGAGCACTCTAGAAAAACAAAGGGGATCTTAAAGTCAAACCAAAAACCGCACACATGGATTCTATTGAGTTGCCAATAGTTGAGGGATGAACTGGCTAAGGTGTTTGCCCCTGTGGCTAAACGAGGTTCATGCAAAGCATTGGGCCTCATTATAGGTTTGGCGGCAGCCTTGCCGGGCAATAACTGGGGTATTCCGGCCCCGCTGGGCCCGGTAATTGCCCTTTCGTGGGTGCAGGAATCGGGTGATCCCCATTCCCATTTGAACCCCATCAGGCTCAATGGGAATGGGGATGCCTGTATCACTGGCACCAGTCATTACAATGCCTGTGCTCAGGGCTTTAAGTGGGGTAAGAAATCGAGGGGGGCTCTCATTTGGGGGCGTGGCTTGCAGAAGGGGCGTGGCCTAAAAGTATGCAAATCGTAAGGTATGCACACAAATATATATACATGTTATATATTTGTATGCGTACCATACTATGGTTTGTGTACTGTGCAAGCCATCTTTTCTAAACATAGAAATATGTAACATATTTCTATGTTTAGAAAAGATGGCTTGCAAAGTACACAAAAGCCCCAGCCCACTTAAAGCACTGCCTGTGCTACAGGCATGCTGTGCTCGCGGGTGCCTTTCATTCCGCCATGTCAGACCTGGCGGAATGAAAGGCACCTGCGAGCACAACTCGGAGTTTGCCGGTCCGGATACAACGGTACCAGCAAGCTTACTGGTATCATTTTATCCGCACCAGCAAGCTCGTAATGAGGCCCATTGTCTCACCTATCCAGTCCCTAGCAACCAACATGTTTATTTGGTTGCGTATTTACAATACGCTTAATACCCAGAGGTTTCTAAGCGCGATCCGGGAATCGAACCTGTGTTGCTTCGTGTGTTTCCAAGGCGAGCACGTTGCCGCTGAGCTATCCTCCCAGGACGATCTTGTCAAATGAGAGGCAGTCTCATTCATTATGAACACCTTCCATTTCCAACAGGATTATCACTATTGGGCCTAAAATCTTCTTTGAGAACTCCCCACCCTCTGTCCCTGAATAGCGCTCTTTGGCACCAATCAAAATACATCACAAAGAGGGCCATCAGAAAAAGAATATAACATACGTCAGATCGTCGTGTGTGTCATTGTTAGTATGCATTCATGTATTTCTGTTGAATGAAAGTTAGGCACAAGGGCCGAACACTCGTCCTTCTCCTGCTCCAGTCCCACTGCAAAGTTTGGAAGAAGGTCGTGGGGCGCACTCGATGGGATGGTTTGGGGCATGCAAGCGTGAATCGAGAGTTAGTTCTGCATTTGTTGGTGCTTAAAGTGTATGAAATCAGGCAGTTAAAATGCAAAGCCACTGCTTAACCGCACGGAAGAGAGTTATCGCGAGTCCTCGAGCAAGACAGGCAGGAGTCCAGGTGTTGCACTTGCAGTCCCCATCGCCACTACCCCATCTTAACGGCGAAGCCGGCTTGACGAGTGCTGAGACCGGGGCTCTTAACGTACATTCAAGGTCATACTCCACTGTGGTGCAAGAAAAAAAACAACACTTGTGCTATCACCACGATATTGCATAAGCCGCGTGCAAATGTAGTGCGCCTATTAATATTTATTTGCGATCTTCCCTAAACTTGCGCTTGTATCCGTCTGCCCTTAGGTGGTGGCTGCGACGGTCCAGGATGTACCGCAGAAGGTTCATCCCCCCGTGGTCACGGTGGTGAACTCGTCAACACTGCATTTGAAATGGCGCATGTCCGGGAAGCCGAATGGCCTCATCCGAGAGTACCGTATCCATCAGACTGGAAAGGGCCTTATCTACAGAGAGTCTGCCGGCGGCGGCATGCAGCTCAGTGTAACAGGTATGGGAGCAGAACCCCTACTGCGCGAGAGCTGATTATGCAGGTTATGAGACGCTAATTGCATGCACGAGCCTTGTCATGGCCTTCTGACGCCGGAACCATTCCACAGTGCTGGAAGTCCATGCGCATGCGTGACATTGTTCAGTCCTTCATTATTAGAAAAGTGCATTATCTACCAGGCACTGAAAGTACCAATCTAGATGTTTCTTAAATATATCGCTCGCTCATATAATGTGATCAATACCATTGAAAAAACGCTCTTTGACAAGAAAATGACTCCGAATTTAATCTGATTGTTTTATGTTGTTTACGAGAATTATATTTTGTATAGAAATGCATGCTTGCGTTTGTGGACCTATTGCCCTCAATCTACTTTAAAGGGCTCAGTGAAGGCAGGTTGGGTAAAAATGCTACAGTGTGTAAGAAGCATATTTAAATGTTTTGGGCAATAACAGTGGTAGAAGTGTTCAGAAAAAAAGTAGTGGAGCTGTGCTTTTGGTAGGTGGAAGCATAGTGCAACATGTGACAAGGTGTTGCGGCTGGGGCATTGCAATGGTCTAAGTGCCTAGTAACTAAGGCTCCTATTACAACTTTACACTTGCACAAGGACATACATGAACATATATATGTATGTTTTACGACCAATACGATCGTAAAAAGTAGAGGAATGGTAAACAGAAAAAAAATAAAAGTAGTTGAACACCGTTCCTGACCGTTCCCGCTCACTTCGATCACTGGGCAATATGTCTCTATCACGGAGTGGAGTAGCCAAACAGAAACAGCCCGTTTACATTTTGATATGCTGCTGCAGAATGTCATCATTGAACTGGGGAACAATCTGCACAAATATTTCATGGATAATAAAACAAGTGATTTCAGGACCATGAATGTGCAGATTGTACAAAGCAACAACATATTTATTTCTTTTATTAGCACCAGGTTTGGAGGGGGGAGAGGGACAGGGGGCCTCAGAGCTAATCAGGAAGCCTGGAAGGTGGGATATACTTCATGTAATTGCCCGCGTTCCCATCCTCCACAGAAACCGGGCTATACCTTATGCTTTTGCCCTCGTTACGAGCATTTTCAAAAGCGGTAGACTGCCGTATTCCCTGCCAGGAAAGAAACCCTGGGTGCCTGAGCCCCCATCATCCTCTCCCATACCATTTCCACCTCCGACGCCTACCCCCACCTCACCCCAACCCCACTCCACTTTCCTGCGACTGCCTTGTCCCTTGCCAGTCCTAGAACGCTCACTTCTCTGGGCCTTCTTCTCTGCGGCAATGGCTACCAAGAAAAGGAAGATGTGACTGCATGAAGTTCACCTCTCCCTGTATCTATGGTGGACATTTTGGTTTGCATTTTTATTATAAGTTGCGAAATGGCAATTGTGCCATTTCGCAAGTTAAAAACCCCACTATTAGCACCCGTAAAGCATGCTAGGGTGCTAATACCAACAAATCCCTCCGTCGGGGGGCATTACCTGATGGGCAATACCCCTCACATCATGGTTTATTGCTTAATTCAATGCAGCGCGCTTAGGCAACTATGGGATTTTTAGTGGGACTTGAAACTGCCAGGAGCAGCAATGAGAACATTATAACATTTACCCAGACATTCATCCATTTAGTTAAAAGCCGAGCACCCATATTAGTCCTGGCTGTAAAACAAGCACAACCAATCACACACAGCATGCAAGGCCTTACTATTAATTAGTCTCTTTCAAGGCCATGTGCACAACCCTGATTTTTTCTATGCTTAAAAGAGGTGGGTGATGAACTATGTAATCACCTCTCTGGTGATTACATAGATTTGTTTCTGGTCACATGACTCTGCATACCAAGCAGACTGACTCATCATTACATACCCTGACACAACTCGATATCGATAGTTGGAGGTACATTGATATTGTCTGCAGTCAACCAGCAGTGCTATACTGGGTGGGTACTGGGATCCATCATGTCATACAAAGCGCCCAGCATGGAGGCTACAAGAAGAGATCTCAAGAATTTAAGAAGGAATCCCCTAGCATGTTTTCCACGAAGAATTTGCTGTTTAGAAAACCAGAACTTGTTTCTGCTTGCTGACTGCCTGTGTAACATATTTGAATGCCAATACTGTCTGTCTTCTTTGTTGCTGCCATTCAACTCTTCACTCTATACCTTCGCACCCAGAACAGGGTGGCGGTAGGATCTGTGACACCTCAGTTGAAGAGCCACTTTGCTGAGCCCCTTAGCAATGGGGCTACATGTGCTCTTTGTTGGAACACGGTGGCCCCCACCCATGCATCCTAGCGGATGCACTGTAGACTGCCATGTGCAGTAGGGTACCAGCACTATCGAAGCATGGTGCCTATTGAATCACCAAGACATATATTAATGACAATGGGGAAGTGAAGCCAAGCCCAGTTGTAGATTTTTGGCACATGAGCTACCTTTTGTGTACCTGTTTGTTTGACTCTGATTTTCTATTACAGTGATTCCTGGCAAGATAATTAAAAAAAGATAGCAGGCGCTCCTCTCTAGAAAGAACATGGCATGATAACCTGTTCTGAGATGAGAGTTTGCAGCACACGCTTTTTGGTCGCTGTACCTTTCAGAGATGGGAAAAATCCATTTGCATATCAGTCTTTGTCCCGCCCACATGGGCAGTCCAGCACCAAAATTCTATGGCAATTCCTTTCTGAACATGAGTACCAACAGCAACCCCATACACGTGTTTCAGCCTTGTTGGGCCTCATCAGTGAAGTGGACCTGTGCCTCTCTGAGCACAGTGAGCAGGGAGTCCACATCTGGGTTCCCCCAGGTAACACAGGGTGACCAACCCCAAGTTCCTAGCAAATATTGAAAAAAAGGTATCAGGCACTCCTCTCCAGAAAGAACCTGGCATGATAATCTGTTCTGTGTTTTTTATGCCCACTTTGAGATGAGAGTTTGCAGCACACACGTTTTGCTCACTGTACCTTTCACTGATGGAAAAAAACCATTTGCATATCAGTCTTTGTCCCGCCCACATGGGCAGTCCAGTACAGAAATGCTATGGAAATTCCTTTCTGAACAAGAGTACCAACAGCAACCCCATACACGTGCAAGATAAGCAGTAACTGTCGTCTCATTTCTAAATTTAATGCACCCTAATATTTACAGATTATTCTAAATGGTGGACAAGCTATTGGTGGAATGGGGTTTCCCCTTAGTGATCTGTCCAATACCTCCATCAGAACCCCCACATTTCCTTTTAAAACTTTCAACACTGAATAACAAGCCTTCCACTACTCGTCATGTCCACAGCACTCTCATCTTGAATGTCCACCCTAGAATCCAAGACTCATGTAAAAAATCATACGTTCAGCAGATTACTCAGATCTGCCAAAAGGTAGTGGCAATACGCAGAAACAAATGGATTTGAGATCAACCGTAATAAGACCCAGTTGATCTTATCTACAAGGGGAAAGATTGCACAACCGTGTATGTTCATTAGAACTATTGAAATATAATATGCTCCCTTCTATAAATATTTGGGAGTGGAGTTCGATCCTAAAGGGAATTACTATTCCTGCATACAATCACAAATGGTTAAAGCTTCTCAGCTAATGGCTTTGATGTATTAATTCACTAACAAGCAAAGTGACTATTCATTGTGGGGGGCACCCCAACTATACATACAATGTTTGGTTCCCATGGTAATTTATGGACTTGAATCATTGACTAATATGGAACTTAAATGGCTCCAGAGTATTGAGGGTACATTTTGGAGAAAATGATTAGGGCTTTCTCAGTGTATACCTATTGCCATACTAAGATTAGAGTTAGGACTATTATCACTTAAACCATTGGCCTTGAAAAGGAGAGCAGAACTATACGTCAAAATCCTCAATGGTCCATCTAACTTGCTATTGGCTAGTGTGGGTGAGGATATTCAAAGCAATAAACAACCTGGGTTAACAGCCAATATGGATTTGCTCTTCAAATCTATTGGCTGGAACCCTCAATGGGGAGATGAGCATAGTAATTTGAAATTTAGCCTGGTTAAGCGTATGGATTTATGGGATAGGCATAGTAATGAGGCACACTTAGAGAACCTAAAAAGTTACAAGTTCCTCCGTTGTTTGCTATACACTTTCAAACGGCAGCAAAAGTACTCAAATCTGTGTCCATCGAATAAGCTTTGGAGATTTGTGCTGTTGCTTCGTATCAATCATTTACCAGTCTTTGCAGTTATGGGCCACGATCGACAGGTACCTAGGACGGATCTAATCTGTCGAATATGTAAGAACCGTATGGTGCAGGAGACTGCCATGGAACAAACAGAAACTCCAAAACAACGGGAGCAAAAATGGAGCAAAGGGCATAGAAAGAAAGATGTTCCCGTGTATGGAAATATTTAGCTTGTGAGTATCACCTGTACTATTTGTACTTAAAAAGTGATTTAATCACATGTTTTAGAGATCTATAGTACCTTTGTATATGTTGTAAAGTTGACCCTATTACCATTAAGGGATGTCATTATGCAAAAACAAAGAGAAAAGAAGAAGGAATTGATAAAGTAGTTACAAAATTATTTATTATTTTGTTATTTTGTAATTTTATTTAGAGAAAGAGAAAGGATTCTCTGAAACTCATACAATAGACATGCTGGCTTGATATAATGCAGTTCAATCAACTAAATTGTCCAAAACTGAATAAATAAAACAGCTTGCTAATATATCAACAACTAAACAATATTTGTGAGAAGCATTAATGGATGTTTAAACATGTAAAGGTGAGGAACCAACAGCAGAGAAAGTATTGTTGTAAGAGAACACAGACAATAAGTACAAGGGCACATTCAACATAAAAAATGTAAACATGAGTCCATAGGCTTATTTTTAACAAACAACAGGAAAAATTTATGTTGAAAAGAAAAACACATCCAATGTGATTTGAAACAATATTTAACCCAAATTGAATCTGTCTATTAGGGGTTATTCCAAAACAAAAATTACAGCTAAATTGACTGTCTCTCCCTTGCTAATACATATGTAATGTATAGTTGAACCATCATCATATGCAAGTTACGAAAATAAATATAGATTTAAACTTTATAACGAAAATCAATGGATCATTTCATAGAGTCCTGGTTGGAAGATACCAGTATGAGGCTGATGCAGAAGAGCCTACGTCCTCCACTTGCATGAGTTAGTTGAAGAGTGGTGGGCCAACTGCTATTGTTCTAAAGTACCCAAGCGTAAGTGTTGGCACAGTGGCCGTTTCGGTGGAATTGAAAAGGTGTACCGCCTTCATCAGGTAACGTATTTCTCGGTTCAGCCCCTAAAAGAAATATAGCAGCAAATGGATATTAAGAAGGTATACAGGTATCATCATTTCTCAAAACGTTAAACATTATTTGAATCAGTGAAACCAGGTTATCAGACCCAGAAAGGGTTAAACAGGGCAGTCCCAAGAAGCCGTTGAACCCATCATCAAGTGCAGTGACTAAGAAAGTACATAGATCTAACAGAAAAGCACTCACCGTGCATAAGAATACCTGGCTGAAGGAAAAATATCATTAGCCGAGCCCGAAAGCAAAGATGCAAAGAAGCCACCAAGCCAGAGGTAGATTGAATTGTGCACAAAGGCAGAGAAGAAAGAGGGAACATTCAGGGCTCCTTACCTGAGTGGGGTATCACGCTCTGAGTATTGGAGGGTGAGCCAAAAATGAATTGGCCAACTAGAAGGTACGATCAGTTAAAGCAAGTAGCACCAACGAATTTGGGTGTGTAGTTAGGAGCAAAGGTACACACTCTGCTGGTGCGCATCTGTAGTCTTAAGCAACTAGTGCCCCAGATGGAAAAAGAAAAGAACAATTGCTCTCAGTTGTCATTCGGACATAAATTTGATAAATGAAGAAGTGGGAAGTTGAACATTTCTCACCTACACTTTTCCAGGACGCGTGGCAACACAAAGTATGTGCCACTCCAGTTAAGTAGAAAAATGTCAGAAGGCACAAATTATTGCAGTTGTTCGGTTAAGTAACAGGCGCCAAGCTAAAAGAAAATACAGAGGGCGCAGCAAGTGAATATCCAAATGACAGCCACGCTGTTGAAAAATGTGGTGTGTGAAAAGAATAATACAATGGCAGGAGGCCGTGACCCATATAAGGGCAAAAGTAGACACTAAGCCCAGGCACATATAGAGTTTATGAAATATAAAGGCATAGCCTAAATAGTAGTGGGGGCCAACACGAGGAGGACTACATATTAGTAGCTAGTAAAAGCGCTGGTCTTACCTGTATGTATGCGCGCTATCACAAGAGAGACACTCTCTTGCAGGCAGACCGTCCCATGTGCTGTCACCGGAGCTCACGACTCGAACTGATCATATATTAACTCAATGTCCGCTAATGGGACCAGTTTACATTAAACATTATGGTAGATTTGTACATCACTTAGACCACATTAAAGAGATCATGTTTTGGTACCAATGCGTCATTACCCTAACGCTAGCCTACAATTATCATTGTACAGAGTGTGGTGCATAAGGACCATTTTCTACATCTCCTTTTCAGACTCCATCATTGATGTGTGGTCATTGCAGTTACTGTGGTTGTTTGTGCTCTGTTCTCGACTTGGATCAAGCACGTCCTTGTCCACACAGGTTTGGGGAGGGCTTTCTGGCCTTCCCTAGTGCTGGTAGAGTCAAAAGCTTCCCTAGCCTAATGCGTAATGGGGGGTCAAGAAACTTTGCAAAAATAACTGTGTGATTAATAGTTCTGAAGAAAAGGGGTCACTGTGGGGTACATGGAAAACAATGAGGATTTATTTTGACATCTTCTTTGTGCCGTAGCACAAATCAAACAACATAGGAACGTGCATGTGTATTCTGCACAATAGTGGGTTAGTATCTTTGTGACAGTCTAAACAATGTCTTATTACTGCACAGTTAGCATTCTCGTAGTGGTAACATTCTATTAATATATATTGTTCATAATCACAATACATAAAAAACGTTGTCGACACTTTGATGTGTGTTTCTGGTTCGGTAATTGATTGACAGGGGGCAGTGGCTGATGGAAATGGAGCAGCGCTGCACAGTGGGTACCGAACCGTCTTCAGGATATGTAGGTCAAAAGTCAGACTGGATTAAAGGAGGTGCGTCATCCAAGGAGGCGTTTGTTCGACGCGCTGGCTATGGTCTTGGAGTAGTGCAGCTGCTTCTAATGCAGCTACCGTGGCTATCTGCAGAAGTCAGAAGCCCAGATCTTAGTCTGAGTCGGCGAGGTACTGTCGGAATCAGTCTATAGACTGGAAAGGAATCAGTCTATAGACTATAGTCTGGAAAGGCAGATGTAAGAGAGGTTCCCGAAACTCCCCTGTCCTTTGTCTCTAGGAGTGCATGAATGCAACGAGTCCTGATTGGCTGGCAGTCCTTTCAGGACAGCCAGCCTGCTGTGCGATTGACAGCCTTGGCTGTGCACGAATGGGAGAAACCTGCTTAAAAGGTGAGGGTTTTGGGACTGGAGGCAGATTCGACCACTGGGAGAAACACCCGACAACAAAGAAACCGTGAACGAAGCTTGCTCTATCCTCCTGGACCTTTGAATTGCCCAGTGAAGCCTTGCTGCTGTGATGAAACTCCTTTTTCAATTCGACAGAGAAGCTCTGGAAGGGACGACTTCTTCCCATGGATTAGTGTGACCAACTAACCCTAAGATGAACTCCACTGGACCATCTTCCTTGATTGGCTATACACCTTTGCTGCTGCGAGAACCAAGTGCCAGGGGTCGAGAAGTCCATAGTGCAGTTCAACATCTGAAATCTGTCCATAAACTCCAGGAGTCTCCTAAGGACCCTCCAGAAGCAGGACGACCAGAGCTCGAGTCCCCTCACCAGAGTGCAGCACCCAAGGAGTGAAGGAAGCCCAACCAAGATCCGAGATCCTCAACGGTGCTGTTTGAAGTGCCACTGAACCGAAAAGAGGCTGTAGCTGCCGACAACCTCCAATTTGCCACTGCAGGAGCCCTTCAGATGTCCTCCATCTTATCCCCACGACTGAAGCTCAGGACTCCAGGGTCTGTATCACTGCAACAGGACAAAATCCAGCTGGAACACTCTTCTTCTAACCAGAGGTACTGGTTAGACTTGGGGTACTTAGCTCAGTGTCTTTTTAGCTGTGTTCTTCTCAGTTGAGAATTGCATTATCTTACCTTGGAGTTGATTTCAAATCTGCTTTTCACAGGTTTCACAGCTTGTGACCCTACAAGTGATTTCTACAAACTCTGTGGGCCTCATTACGAGTTGGGGGCAAAGGGATTCCCGGCACCGGTAAGCACACCGCTGCCGGTAATCCCTTTGCACCCTATTCCGAGTTCCCTTAGCGGGGACAAGGCGTTATGGACCGGACCCGTTAAGGGAATTCAAAGCCTTGCTGTAACGTTATTAGCGCCTTCCCATTGAGCCCTATGGGGGCTCAAATGGGAATGGGGAATGGTTTGGTGAATGGGGACTTACTGGTCCCGCCAAGGTCAGACTGGACAGGTAAGTCCCCCTTTCACTAAACCGGAGTCGGAACCGGTATTGGAGGTAGTCATGGTGCAAATAGCGCCATGACTACCACCATACTCGGAATGAGGCCCTGTAACTTTGTGCAATACTTTTTATCTAAGAAGTGCCTCAGCTCCATAGACTGTGCTCCAATTGACTTTGACTGTCCTGGCTCCCTGTAGACACTTCTAGTCCATTGACTTTGATATTTCTGTCCCAGTGGGGTAACACAAGATATGGGCCCCCCCCCTGTGAGCCATGCTGAGGGGGCCCCCCAACGCGGCAAGAAATCATGGCGCGAGCAACACTCGGGGCCGGCCTAGATTACCATGCTTGCGCAATATGCACTAAAGTGCTGCTGAAGGGGTATGCCACATACTGCACTCGGAGAAAGATATAAATATGTGTTTTGATGCAATATACAGCACACTTTCTGAGAAAAATTTGCTAAAAAGCGACAGTGTTTGCTATTGTTTTGTAGTGTAACACCAATCCAATAAATACAAGTCACCAACAGTGCACATGAATATTAATGCTTTGCTATTAAAAATGCAATGCCACAATGAAAACATGTCCAACTGGCTGCACAATGTAGATCAGTGTAGACACATAATAACATTACAGTAAAGCATGCCAGGCCACATTAAGACTTACCTAGACTAGTTGCACCAAAATTCCAGTCGAAGCAATAAGACTCATCAAGAAGAGAGCACACATTCAAGCCTGAGTCTCTGCGGCCTCAACAACACAGCCACACTCTTTAAAATCTGAAAGGAACTGGCTAATCCTGTTGCGGTCTCTACCTCTCCTGTTCCCTCAACAGGCCCTCTGTACGGCTTTGGCCTCTCGCTTCTCCGCTAAAACTCAGGACATCCTGCCCACAATCTCCTCTTCCTCTCTCAGCTGCCTTTGTCCATCTCTCCCTCTCCTCCTCCTTTCTCCTCTTTCTCTCTAACACCTGACAAGGTTTCTAGACAAGTCCCATCTATGGAAGTGTCGTCGAAACAGGTGCTCGCCTGCTCCTCCAGAGCCATCAAAAACCACATTGACACCCTTGATCCAGCCTTGTGCGATTTCTGTAATAATTATTTTGCCACTGGAACTTTCCCCTCTCCCAAATTCTTGGAAAAGATGACTAACTACCAGCTTACTCTTCACACTGAATCTGTTGGTTGTCTCCATGACCATCAGTCTGGCTTAAGAGCTGCCAGAGGCACAGAAACTGCTCTCCTGAACACCTGTGAAGATCTGATCTCTAACCATGATTGCAGCATTCCTTCTGTCCTCATCCACCTCAAACTTTCCTTTGCTTTCGACACGGTCAACCACACCATCCTGATCAATCGACTCTGTGAGAACCTGGGCATAATGGATCAGGCCCTGTAGTGGCTGACCTCCTTCCTCTTGGACAGTCCCACCCAGGTCCAACTTGGTCCCTTTCACTCTGCCAACTCTCTATACCTGTGGCATTCCCCAGGGCTCTATCCTCTCACCCTGGTTTTTCAACCTCTACTTGGCCTCTTTGACCCACCTGATCTCTACCTTCTCCTCTAATTTTCAGTGTTCTGCAGATGACACTCAGCTTTCATTCAGGCTCCCCTCAGCCTACTCTCCTCTCTTGTTCATTCCAGGTGTCTTCTTTAACTCCACTCTCTCTTTCTCTCTTCATATCTCGGATGTCACCAAGAACTCTCACTACCAGCTGCACCTCCTCAAAGGGACTCTTCCCTTTCTCATGTTCCCCCAGAAGCTCACTGTCTCCAGAGCTCTGGTTCTCTCTAGGCTGGACTACTGCAACAGCCACTTTCTCAATCTACCTTCCTCCACTCTCCGCCCTCTGCAACTAATCCAGAACAGGACTGTGAGACATATCCTTGGTTTCAAGACCAAGGACCGTATCTCTCCAGCCATGAAATCTCTCCACTGGCTCCTGATGGCTGCAAGGGTCAAGTTTAAGACCATTTGCATTGTCCACAAGGCTTTCTGGGGCTAGGATCCACACTACATCCAACGCTCTCTTCCAAAATACCTTGGAATGGCCTCCCTGTCCCTCCCAAACTTGAGCTGGACCACCTGAAGTTCCAGAAGCAGCTCAAAGCATTCCTCTTCTCCTCTTCTTTCTCTCTCTCTCCTTTCCCTGCTGTCCTACCTTTCTGCTGTACCAACTGGTTGCTTGGTTACCCTCAGTCTCACCAAGTCCAGGCTCTTTCTTGATCAGTCACCCTTGCACTGCCTCCGGGCCTACCACGCAGTTAGGGGCTGTAACTGTAAACCTAAAGTCCCTTGTTCTCCTTGCACTACCCAGAGCCGCGCTGCCCTGGCTGCAATTATTCAGAGCATTGCTGCCCTGTTTTCCCCTCCGCTCTCCCTTGCACGTCCCCCCTCCCTTTCCCCTTGCACTTCTTGTTCTCCCACTTGCACAATCAGAATGACACAAGGCTTAGTAAGATCATTTGTCTTGTCCTCCCTCTATTTTCCTTCCCTTGTCTTGTCGTGCCTAAAAACACTTGTGTACAGGCTCGTTATATATGATTTAGCATATCATATAATTTTATCACAGATGTCCAGAAAAATATACATGGCTGCAGTAAGAAGCAGCTAGACTGGCAGAACCCAAATGCCAGTCTAGTCAGGTAATTACACTTAGCAGGACTGCTTTATCAGAAATGCCCAGTTAAAAAAAGTCATACCAAACTGAGGAATGACTAGACTGAATGCACCAAAATGCCACTAATACCACGTATCATGGACATAGACGACCATTATGATTTATTGCACAGTCCCACCCCCCACACATCCCATCTCCCTCCCATTCCCTACCCCAACCTCCAAAATCAGCTCATTGGCCCAGAATTACCTCCATGTCCCTCTTCCTTGTCCCGGTGCTTATGTATGAGGCTCCATGCATCATAGGTAAGTACTGGGATGAGGACGAGTGGGGCTAGGAGTAATGAAGGTTGCAGGTAGCTAAGTCAGGCATTACCTTCATGTACCTCTACCTCAGCTCAGTACTTGTGTATGAGGCATAGTGCCTCATACACAAGTACTGCCTCATACACAAGTACTGGGATGAGGAAGAATAGGGCTAGGAGTAATGAAGATTACCAATAAATAATCAAGGCATTAAACACAAGTAGTGGTGCAGCCCCATTGAGCTGACTGGGCTTCAGCACTCCTCCCCCCTGAAATTGTGTGCTACGTTGACTTGGCCTGGCTGACCTACACAGCAGTTGCCAGACAGAAAAGGACAGAGATGTTAAACGGCGCCTGGGTTTCGCTGTTAACAAGGGCCCGGCCCAGCAATTACTAGTGTACAGCATTTCACTGTACGTACCTGCATTCAAATACCAAATTTTTTAAGCAATTGAAATTGTGATGTGGGTTTAGTACTTGCATGCCAGGGGAAGGGTAAAGAGGGAACAGGAGACCAGTCATTCTCACAGCAATCCATAAGTGGGTGCTTTCAGACTTAAATGAGAGAGTTAACTGCTTGTAACATTGAAGCTGCACTAGAATAGTCTCATTAAAACGCGTAAAGAAGTTACATGCCCCACACAAATAGGTTTTCTCCTCCCCACCACACGTGAAATTAGCACCTCTCCCAACATTTGAAAGGTTAGCCCCCCTAAAATGTAGGTTTTGTTGCACCCCTGAACACAAGCACACACACCATTCACCATATATACACACGCAAACCCAGCCATCCATACATTTAAGTGTGCACTCTTTCACCATACAGGCACACCCAGGCAGCCACCCATACATTTAAGTGTGCACCCTTTCACCATAGAGGCACACCGAGGCAGCCACCCGTACATTTAAGTGTGCAACTTTTCACCATACATGCACACACACCCAGGCACCCACCCATACATTTAAGTGTGCACCCTTTCATCATACAGGCACACCCCGGCAGCCACACATACATTTAAGTGTGCATCCTTTCACCGTACACGCACACCCAGCCACCCCTACATTTGTGGGCACCCTTTCACCATACACTCACACAGACAGTCACCTATATATTTAAGTGTGCAGCCTTTCACCATACAGGCACACTCAGGCAGCCAGCCATACATTTAAGTGTGCACCCTTTCACTGTACACGCACACACGCATACCCAGCCACCCATACATTTTTGTGCACTCTTTCACCATACACTCACACATGCACACGTCATGGGGTTGAGGGTAGTGATATTACTTCAAAAATGTATTGTTTCTTTTTGAAGTCACTCTGACTTCATAAAGACATTATTTCCGTTAAGGACTGAACCATAGCAGAAATAATGTCTTTATGAAGGCAGAGTGACTTCAAAAATAAACTATTTATTTTTGAAGTCATAGGGCTTCCCCCACCTCATGACATGGAGGCCTCCAGCCTAGGGTCTTCATGTCATGGGGTGGGGGTAGCCCCCGGACTTAAAAAGAAAGTTTCTTTTTGTATTCACTCTGCCTTCATAAAGTGGTTATTTCTGTTACAGAAATAATTCTTTATAAATGCAGAGTGAATTCAAAAAGAAATAAAAAATAAGAAAAATAAAAAAAAAAAATACATTTTTTTTACTCCAAGTGGGGCCCCCTCGAAGGACATGTGGTTGCTGGGCCCCCCGCACAGCAGGGTTTGCGGGGGCCCCTGTTACGCCAGTGTTCTGTCCCTCATAAGTGGTAACTTGTTTTTTAGACTATTATTGCTGGGAAAAGCGTGTCTAGATCTTATTGGAAGATTTAAGTGTGCTCACCTATACTGAGAACCTTTTTAAACTTTTCCTTCCTGAAAACATTTCCTTTCTGCAAACTCTAAATCTGCAAAGTATATATAAATGCCATTAGTGTCCTTGTGAATGAAGTCACCGCAGGGTGTAGGATGTATGTAGGAAGCATATCCAAAGATTACCCACTAACTTGTGTTGATTCTGAAAAGTATATTTACATTGTTACTTGAATTGCCTTTTTAACTAAACCTTGAGTGTAACAGTTATTTGGTTACTTGTATTTACACATTTCAATGCTACAGCTCTACAGCTCACATTTGCCCATCTTGGGTTAGGCCTGGCTGCTCAGTCACACTACCAACTCGTGTAGTACAGACCTATACCAAAAGGTGGGTTACCTAATACCAAGCAGATGAATGTTGTGCAGTCTCACACAGTGTTACTACACCAATTCTTACCTAATAGTTGGTTAATCATTAGAAATATATTAGTACTTTATAAAGTTTGAATGTGTTTATTAAAGCATGTTTAAAGGGAATTAAAGAAAAAAAATGTCAACATTTGTTTTTTACACGCTGCTCCAAATATGGGAAATGGCAAGGTGATAGTTTATTTAAGTTCATTCACAAGAAGAGACCATAATCAATCAATCTTTCTTGGACATTTTCTCAAATGTGCTGAAGCCATTGACTGACTGAAGCATGCCGCACAAAAAACAAACATGACTTGGAAAAGCTCCACCCGATGCAAAGTGAAAATCAATATCAAGAGCTTCTGAAACACAACAACAAACAGCAGCATGGCTTGCCGACCAGAGGGCAAGAGCTACTTTCTCCAGGGCACATGAGACACCAGAGCAAACTGAAGCAAGACTTGCCGACAAGGTGACAAGAGCAACATCCTCCAGGGCACATGATACACCGCTCGATAAGGACGGGGGCAACATTCGGTACCCCAGCTAGTGGTATATATTTGCAAGGATGATTCATGTATTTTTTTTATTTTGTCTATGTCCTTCAAACCTCCAGTTGTTAAATGAGTTTCATGTTCTCTTGGTCCCCATAATGTTACATGTACAGTCGGCTTCCTCTCTCCATCCTTCACAGCAGATTGAGATAGTCTTAGAATTACTCCAGTATGTATAATCTGATTTCAATAATTTTCCTGTGTTTGTTTGGAAAGCTAAACAAATATAGCAAGACAGAAAAATCATGAACAAGCAGACCTATAGTTTCGATGATGGAACTGCACAGAAACCATCTGCTGCAATTTCTGACATGAATCAGGTACATAAGTATGAGAGCTTATTCTAAATCACTATGAATACTGTAATGTTTACAAAGGAAGCCTCCACCCAGAGCACTGTGCGCCACACATACATAGACTAGGCAAAGATCGCATAGATTGGGTTAGAGCTGTTAGCACTTATATTTTTAATTACAATACCATGAGTTTTTTTTTTATAGCGTTTAGAAGACATACCCCTTTCGCTCCTGTATTTCAAACCTGCCAGCATGGTTGCATCACCCAGGTAGTGGCTAAATTAAACTAGCTGTTAGGAAATAGTTCAAACAGCAAAGTGCCAGGCCTTCTAAATGGCAAGAATGATTCTAGCTCAATAAGTTTGACTGGACATGCTCAATTCTGCAACTGTTCTCACTAATGAGAACGTTGACATAAGCATCGCCCATGTTTCTCACATAGCAAAGTTATCAACGCCCATATATGTCACTACTGCTAGAGAAACATGTAATCCATGAGGGCGGGTGGTCGAGAGAAGGGAGAAATAAAACATAACCTTTCAAAATAGATACAGGAAGATATTACACTTCAACCTTTCCCCTTTCACAGCAAAAGTGATCATTTTAAAACTTGTAATACTGAAGTGCTGGTGAGTCCCTGCCCTTTTGCCAAAGATCACATGGACGAGCATTACTACATTAACCGCCTAAAACTTTGCCACAAGCACAAAGTGCCAATCTTGGGTCCGCACCGGTCTGGTTGAATGGGGACTTACCGGGACATTCCGAACTGTGCAGACCCGGTAAGTCCCCATTCAACCAACCATTCCCCATTCCCATTGAGCACCGATAGGGCTCAATGGGAATCGGGAATGCACTAATAACGAGCCCGCGAATAGCAAGCCCGTTATTAGCACCTTGGTCCCTAATCGGAACCCGTAAAAGACGTGTGGTCAGACGACACATGTGGTCAGACCACACGTCCTTTACGGTTCCCGCTAAGGGACCTCGAAATAGGGCGGTAAGGGATTAATGGCACTGGTCTCCTTACCGGTGCCCGGTATCCCTTACCGCCCAACTCATAATTACCCCCTATGTCTTTATTGAAGATTAGCATGGTGTAGTGACCCGACTTTGGGAGCGTGTGCACGCAGCAGCCAAAGAATACTTGTCCACACACTGGTAAGGTTACATCGAGACTGCTTTATTAGTGCGCCATGCCCGCTCACGTTAGCGCTGGCAAGCTGACCCTGTGCACGCATCG
The DNA here is from genome assembly GCF_040938575.1 of Ambystoma mexicanum. Taxonomy (NCBI): domain Eukaryota; kingdom Metazoa; phylum Chordata; class Amphibia; order Caudata; family Ambystomatidae; genus Ambystoma; species Ambystoma mexicanum. The sequence continues at coordinate 1,006,586,890 of NC_090928.1, read as the reverse complement.
CTGTGTCCCTCATCAGGTGACTGCTGGTGATGCAACATTTACCCCATAAATAACACCGTCCTTCCCCATTTCCTTGATCCACCATCTTGGCTTTCAAATGGTGTGGCAGGGTCATTTGTTGGTATGAGGAGCTGCATTCTCTTCCTCTGGAGCTTCTTCAACTGAGGTCTGCTCCTCAATTTCCGATTCGACTTCATCCCCTGAGTAGCCCGATGTCTCTTTTTCGTAGTCCTCTTCCTCACTCCAAATCCGCAACCCTCGAGGTCTGCCCTCACCTGCTTTTCTGAATAGTGAGCTGTTCCTTGTTACTGTCCATCCCTCCTTTTCTGCCGTCATCATGGACCCTTTCACATGGGTGTCGGTCAACGGTCGGTGGTCAAAAGGTGGGACAACCTTGTTGGATTGTGTCTGATGCACCAAGACCTGATCTCCTATTGCCAAGTCCGCAGCTCATGCTCTGTTCCTTTTGTCAGCATATTCTTTAATTCTCTCTTTTGCCTGGTCATCCCGTTTCCTCACTTTACTATCATCCCTGTCCTCCTCTGCCACCTGGCCTTCATGAGGGAATCTTGAGCGCACAGGGTGGCCAAACATCAACTTGGCCGGGCATCTTCCTGTAGAGTCATGCAGCGTGTTGCGGTAGTCCCGCAGTAATTGATATAATGACTGTTCAGTGGGCATCTGGGTGATGTTTGCAATGCATATTGCCCTTTTAACATTTGCCATAAAACGCTCCACAGCCCCATTTGCCTGGGGCCAGAGCGGTGTAACCTTACAGTGCTGGAAGCCCTTGTATGCTGCGAAGTCCCAAAAGTCTTTGCTGGTGAACGGAGGACCGTTGTCTGACTTGACCACTTTGGGCACTCCAAATGCTGAGAACATTTGATCTAGCACTGGTATTGTGGTTGTAGCGGCTGTAGATGACACAATCTCTGCTTCTGGATACCTTGAATGTTCATCTAGTACTACAAGCAAATATTTGCCCAATCTCAGGGGGCTGTAAAAGTCTATTGTCACTTCCTCGCACACCCCTTCCGGGAGTGGGATCATGTTCAGAGGTTTTGGGATTGCAGGAGGTTGTAGAGTGAGACAAATGTGGCATGATTTTAGCAGTGTCTCAATCATTTTGTCCATTCCCGGGAACCAGACTTTCCTCTGGAGGATGTGTTTTTTAGACACTATCCCTCTGTGGCTCTCGTGTGCAATGTCAATTGTGCGCTGGTGGAGTGCTGCTAGCAGCACAATGCGGTCCCCTTTTAGTATCTTTTTTTTAAAATTTCAAAGTTGTTTATTAGTCTGATACATCATCATCATTACAAAATTAAAAAAATACTTCAAATCCTAGAAAAATTCCTTTAGTATAACAATAATTTCACAAAAAAATGTTTTTCCTCAGCATCTTCACCTGATCCAAAAATCTCCCGCAACATAACCTAATAAAATACTGTTTTCATACATTTCTTACACTTAATTAAAGAAAATCCAATGTCTTTGTAAAAAGTGAACGAAGAAGTATTATTGATACAATGTTAGATTCCACAATTGTTAACAAGATACATAAATCTGAGAGCTGATCACCAATTTATAGCTGACTTATTTCTCATTAGTTACATGCTGAAAGTCTAATTCTTGTGAAGGAATGACAAGGAATTTTGTAAGTGCCAGATTCGATTTAAATGAATAACTCCACATGAACATCTTCCAGCACCATTTCCTAAAATTCTGTGTTATAACCAAGGAGTTCAGTTCCAATTATTAGGGAGTGCCATGCTTCAAAGTGATTACACTCCAATATGAAATGCTTTAGAGTTTCGTTTTGTGTACCATCACCACAAAAGCGGCATAGCACAGTGCTATTTAAGCAACTGCCCCTGTCCCATGAAACTGTTTTCTCTAAAGTATGCAATTGGTTGAGCTTAAATCTCAAATATAGGTCTCGTAACTTACTAGACGGGAATTTGAGCAAATATGCTCTACGCAGAATCTTTGCCGCCACAAAAATCGCTGCTTCTGAATACAGTTTTTTAGTATGCATTTAATTCAAAGTTTTTGCCCAATCATGCTCAAAAAGTCATTTTTTTACATGTGCATAACGAAATTCAAGATCAGTTGGTTTTAATGCAATTTGATGAAGTATGCTGGTCATATGTTTGAGAAAGGTTCCCACAGATAACGGAATTCCCGTTTGAAGCATGATACAAAATTCTTCATAAAGTGAATTTGCTGGTGGAAACAGCATTTTTGCCAGGTTAGATAGTTGTCTCCAATGATATCTGGGTGATAAAGCAGTTAAACCAAGATCTTGTCTTAATCCACAATTCGGAAGTGAATTAGGCTTTCTGAGAGTGGTTTTCCATAAGAGACCATGAATCTGGTCAAGTATGGAGTCAATATCTACCAGACATAAGTCTAAACCATATAATAAAATGGCTTCAACTTTTAGGAGATAGAATTCCAACAATGGCCCCATTGAAAATTTACACAATTTAGCATAGACTATCTTCATTTGAGAGCCTAATACAGCAATTTTTTAAATTAAATTCGTTCTCCACATTCCTTTTGAGTAAGAATCAGTCCTTTCAGTCTTTTAAAAATACACTTTTTTCATTTGTTCATGTTACATTGGAGATCGTGTTTGAATAAGTAATCTGAGAATATGTCCAGCTTTTTTTGGAGACCATATGGAGTATGATAAAAAATCAACACATCATCTGCAAATGCCATCCATTGTAATTTCAAGTGCCCGAGCTTAGCAGGATAACAGATTTTGTTATACCAGATTTGCTCGATGTCAAAGAGGTAGAGGTTAAATAAGGTGGCCGCCAAGTTACATCCCTGTTTACCCCCCACCTTAGTAGCAATTGACTGTGTGGTGGCACCTGTGTTACCAACTTGTACCATATAAGAGGTGCCATGATGTAGTTTCGCAATCAGTGAAATTAAATGAGCAGGAACACCCCTAAATTCGAGTTTCTCCCACAAAATAGTTCACACCACACAATTGAAGGCAGCCAAGAGATCAACCGACGCCATAGACAAAGTACGTGCATTAGGCATCTTGGTTTGGTGAAGCAGATGTGCTAAGACTGTCGCATTTAATGCCGTGCCCATTCGGGCTCGAAACCCAATCTGAAATCGCGAGAGTATAGCATGTTTGTGTAAATAGGCATGTAGCTGTTGAAGTAGTAGGATGGCAAATACTTTAGCCCCAGCATCAATAAGTGCAATAGGATGAGAACTATCAGGGTCATTCTTCCCCCCCCTTTTTGTAAATGGCTACAATGATTGATTTCAACCATGAGGAAGGGATTTTTGCAGACTTACAAATCTCGTCAAATTGGATTTTTAACAGATGCCCCCACAGTTCTTGGTTATGTTTTAGGGCACATGACGGAATACAATCATGTCCCAGAGCTTTTGAATTGTTTAATTTTCCGATTCCCCATAATATATCCTCCAGGGACCAACCCTTGAAACCTTCTACAGCCCCAAGCACAAATTTGGATGAGTGATTGTGGAATCTCGCGGGAAGCGAAAATTTTATCTTAAAATACATAGTCCAAACTTCTTCAGAAATATTGGAGGATTGTTCGCACTTAGCCGTAGCATCATCTCCCCTTAATAAGGCCCAAGTTGCTTGTCTGTCATTACGACATAGACTAGCGATCATTGCCCGAGTAATAGTATGATGAAGATAGGTTCTATGATTACTAATTCTATTATGACATTTATTAAGAATCTTTTTTTAATTAGAAATTCTGTATCATTGTGAGACAGCTGTTTTAAATGCCTAATCTCAAAGTTTTTAGATTTTCTAAGGTTTCTGATCACATTGCTAGATACGTAGGACAGATTATCCAGTTTGTTGTATTGCTTATGGGTGCTTACCAAGACTTTTCCACACTAGGGAGGACACAGTTATGTCGAGTGGGGAATAGTTTGCAAATAAGCCAAATTAGCTAATTGCGCTTTCCAAATAGTCTCTTGTGCACATGTGTTGTGCTAAAAAACACATGCTCTACCACCTTGGTTGTTACATGTGTTAGCTGTCATCCAAATGAAAAATGAACATTAATTTTAATAGGTTTTCTCTGGATGAACAGGTGCAGGTTAGAATTGTAGAAACGATGAAGAATTTTTCTTCAGCAATGTTCTCTCTGAAGGTAGTTACAGGAAAGACCCCTAAATACTTGGGCAGGGGGTCCTTAATCCGAACGAGCGTAACCTGTGCAGTTCCTGTTGTACACTAGACAGTGTACAACAGGAACTGCACAGGTTCCCCACTAGACAGTGTACAACAGGAACTGCACAGGTTACGCTCGTTCGGATTAAGGACCCCCTGCCCAAGTATTTAGGGGTCTTTCCTGTAACTACCTTCAGAGAGAACATTGCTGAAGAAAAATTCTTCATCGTTTCTACAATTCTAACCTGCACCTGTTCATCCAGAGAAAACCTATTAAAATTAATGTTCATTTTTCATTTGGATGACAGCTAACACATGCAACAACCAAGGCGGTAGAGCATGTGTTTTTTAGCACAACACATGTGCACAAGAGACTATTTGGAAAGCGCAATTAGCTAATTTGGCTTATTGGCAAACTCTTCCCCACTCGACATAACTGTGTCCTCCCTAGTGTGAAAACGATTTTGGGCAACACACAGTTGAGATACCCATAGGTAGTCCCCTTTGATTTTGTTGAGTGCTTACCAAGACTGCCATTGAAGCCTTAATTATTTGAGCTATTTCTATAGATGTTAGCAAGTAAATCCTATCGACTGAGAACAACCTTTCTCTTTCATTAAGACACTTTGTAATCAAGGCATTAAGTTTCTTGCATGTAAATGGATTCCACCTCAGGGATGCCCCTGGCCGATCACCTTCAATCAATACATGAAAGGGATCACTCTTCATAATCAGAATGTTCATTTGAATTGACAACTGTAATATACCATGATCACTGTAGTCAGATGCAATTATTTCAACTTCGCTAGATAACAGAGATAAGACCTCAGACAATGTAATCAATACATGAATTCATATTATTACATTTCCAAGTGTAACTACATCCCTGCGCATCAAACTGGGTCAATAGAATATTCCACTGAGTCAATAGATCATATAATAATTCACCTCTTTTTCTAGCAGGGGATGATTTAAACTGATTGCACAAGTTCACCACTGATGCTAAATGCCTCGTACAATCTGAGTTAAAATCCCCTCCCAAAATTACTTTAAAATGGGGGCACACAGGAAATACCTCACCAAACAGTTTTTGCAAATTTTCTAGTAAAGTGACCATAGGCATCTGAAGAGGGTTATAATATAACGAAATGATTAAAAAGCAGACCCAGTCGCTTATTCCTATGTTGATAACTATGGCCACGAAAGACTGAGTTTTTTTAATCATTAACAGAGAAAATGGCAGTCTGTTGTTTATAAAGACCGCCTCCCCCCCAGAAGGCCTCCCTTTTAGGCCAACTTTTGCCTCCATTTGGTATGCAGTAAAGCCTTTAAGCTTAATTTGCTTACTGGACATTGTTTCCTGGCATAGGATGATGTCCATCTGTAACTGGGACGAAAATCTAGTTGCCCAATTTAAAAGATTCTTGATTCCGCACGAATTCCAGGACATCACCCTAAACCGACTTTTGCTAGTATGTGGTATCAGGGGTTTTGACCCATGTTCAAGTTATTATGCTGCAACATTTGGGGCTGTGGGCTCAGAAAATCCAAGATGGCCGAAAAGCCCACATTGTGCCAGAATCCAGGAGAACCGCGCAGTTTTTGCGCACACAAAATGGTCGCCTACCCTGCCACCTACCAGTGCGAGCGTGATGGGCCAGGAGTGCCATGAGTGGAATGTGTGCCAAAGGAAAAACAGCAGTGCCTGTTAGCTCAAAAACACTTTGAAATCACCTTTGTTTCTCTGAATGCAAGCTCAAAATGCCTATTTCCAACATTGCAAGATATTCAAAAATCTCACTGAACACAAGCAGACATTTGGCAGAATGAAGTCTTGTGTTCATACAAAATCTGGGAAAGGAAAGAGCCTAAAATAATGTTCATAATGAAACTGGCTGAGCTGTGGATGTCAGCAGCTTAAGTTAAATTGGACTGAAAGCCACTAAAATCTAAATGTTTAAAATAAATGAGTGACCTACTGTTGAGTGTCACATAGTTTGCAACTGTTAAATGTCATAGTTTTGACCTTAGAATCAGCATTCTAGCTGCCTGTGTAAAAATTGTAAGTTTGATTTGGATGTGGAAAACTGGAACAAAAGTGACATTTAGCTGAAGCCTGGCTTAAAGAGATTGAATTCTGCCCGGCAACTACCCCAGACAGGAGTTGAAACTTGCTCAGCCACTGCATTCCCAGGCCTGGCTGCCTTCTGCTGTTCCCACCAAAAGGAGGTTACACCTCTCTGATTGAATCAGGGGAGGAGCAGCTGGGAGCAGGGAAACAGAACAATGAGCCTTCCTTGGCTCAGGCAAATGTTAAATTGGGGGGGGGTCGTAAAATAACTTCCTCTTGGGAGAAACTGGGAGGGGCAGTGCCTCTGTGAGCAACTTGAGTTGGAGGAAGTGGACAAACCAGAAATTCCACCATGAGCTTTGGGAAACCACACCCCTCTGGGCCAGATCATGATTTTAAAAAGCTGGATAATTCATAGTATGGACTTGTCAAAATTATATAATTAATATCATCATTCTTGTGATTTTTCTGTGCGCATTTTAAGAGGTGTTAGGACTCTGTGGTATGTTCTGGGGGGGTAGTAGCGGAAAATAGATTGTTACTCCAAATGTATGTATGTTAAAAATCTGACACCTTATCATCTGATACCCATATTCCTTGTGCACATTTGTGTAAAATCTGGGAAAGTTTAGAGGTCGTTATCTGGATGAAAAGGGCAGAATTCTGTCAGAAGTGGACACAACATCTTACAAAGACAGGGATCGGATGGTTTGGTGCTACAGAAAATATGTTAACTGGACATATAATATTAGAAAAATGGTACATAGATAAATGTGTATTTGGATCAAATATAGATTTGTGTGCAATTTGACAAGGGGAGGGATTTCAGCCAGCCATAAAAATAGCATCACTCTGACTCATGCTGACTCACAACTCAGTCCCCCAATCAAGGGAGAGAGGTACATTTGGCCAATGATAAGTTGTGAGGGGCAGGCTTAGTTATGCCACGCACACACCCATTTTCTAAAGACATAAAAGGAACACCAAAACCCAGGTAGAGACATTCACTTTCCACTTTCTTGCGACGCATTTTGCCGGACCAGACAATATCCAGAAAGCAGTGCTGTATCCAGAATCCACTTGATCCAGACCAGCAGAACCAGAGACCAGACCGCTGTGAAGTGCAGAGCAGAGCTGACCCAGAGAGCTGTGACTTCAGAACCACCAGTCCAAACCTGCTGACCAGACCCTGACGGCCTATTTTAAATTCATAGTGAGAGTACTCAGCCAGAACTGTGCAAATCCAATCTCTTAGTTTAAAATAATCTAATTCAAACTATTTTAACCTATTAGAACTGCATCATAAGAAATCGTGTGTCCATCCTGTTGATTCAAAACCTTCAACAGCGCATCTGTCATTCTGAACTTTAATTTCATTTCTGAAAATCTATCTCTACAAAATCGTCTGTATCTTTAGAACCGTGTGGGCTAGGAACGAGATTTAACTTTCATCTTAAAGCTAAGAATCTAAGCTTTCCAACACTTGCTACTCCTTATAGTTCCTCCATAATCGCGATTGACGCACTCAGAAAAAAGTGCCGCGAATTGACAGTTTGCTTCATTTCAACCACGTGTAAAAATATCTGTCTTTTGCTTCCATTACTGAATCCCGTTTTCAACCTGATAACCATCCCTGAATCATTGGTAGGGCTGACCTGAACTGATTTAAAGTATCTCTCACTCACCCTGAACCTGTAGAGGGAATTAAAAGCGTTTTCAGCATATTTTTCACTTCATTGCCACCACATTTAAAAGGATCTTGCCTGCTTTAAAATCATACCTGTTTTCCTCTAAGCTCGCTGGGGGGAACTGGAAATTTGTATTGCATTTTGTATTCCTGAGAATTGTGTGCTCCCCTTCCATCTCCTTATCTTGCATAGGGGGGGAGGGAATTGTCAAAGAAAAAGTGATCACATCATCTTTTGTTGAAATCATATCAAGTTTATTTCTGTGCTGCATTTTTCCCTCATTGCTTTTCCTTGAAACTATAAAAGTATTTTCTGCTACCTTATCCTTCCTATACTAACTCCTCATTGATTGTAAAGAAGTATGCTAGTGTCAGATTATCTATTGTTGATCAACATTATATTCATAAGGGTGCTATCAAATATTAATTTATTATATAAGTGTGATCTATATATATATTGTTTAATTTTTCCAATAAATCTTTTAAATAGCAAAACAAACCTACTTCTTGGCTCAGTGAGATCAGGGGGATTCATAGAGAGGGGTGTTATACAAGGGTTTGTCATCCAGGGTATAACTTGCTATAAAAATATATAAATAAGGGCTTCCCTTGAGCAATCCCAGACAAGGCATTGACTTAGTGGGAGTGCTTGATTGGAGTCACTTAACAGATTAGGGGCACGAGCCTGGGATTCTGGATTAGATCTAGCAGATTAATACAGTGTGCTAACTGACAAGATATATAAATTCTGTTGGATCACCACACCGTGTTACACTGTAAAAATACCCCTCAAAGGAACGCTCTAAGGAAACGGTCTGTTTTGCAAAATAAAATACAAACTTCTGTAAGTCAGGAAGGAAATCAAATTCCAAAATGACGACCTTGGTAGATATCAAAATAGCCAGAGAACACCTCTTACATAAGCTATTTGTGAGAGGTGAGTGGGCTCATCAGGGCCAGGCGGTCTGGTTGCAGGCAATCGCACCCCAGATCACTGAAACAGGGTCAGATAAATGGAGAGATCAGGGTCCCTTACATGTGGCCCTGAGTGAACTATATATGGCCCCTAAGGCCAAGGATGAGCACAACTAGATTGCCAGGGTAGCAGCATATTTATATTTATATATGGGAGCCATACAGGACAAATGTGCTGAAGGCCAAGATCTGGCAAATAGGCAACTTATGGCATTAGAGAAGGCCCAATCTGACCTGGTCTCTTCTGAGCAGAGGCTGCAGAGGAGCCAGGAGTCAGACAATGATAGTAGGCAGTATATTATTAAAATTAAAGAGGATATTGATATCCTGCAACAGGACAAGTCTGAACAGGATAACAGATTTCTGGCCTTGCAGAAGGAGTACCAAGAAGGTTTGGACGCCCTACTGCAGAGCCATAAAAAGCTGGAGCAACAACTGGACTTTAATAGGGCATGCGCAGAGCAGGTAGTCACCCTGCAAAGCCACCTAGATAGGGAGAAGACAGAGAGCAATAAACTGATTTTGAAAGACCTGGGTACCCAGGCAGAGTTTGATCAAGAACGCCAGAAAGCTGGTGCCTTTCAAAGGCAGAGCGACGACCTGGTGGCGCAGATGCAGGCTCTTAGTCAGGAAAGGGACACCTTAGGCCAGGAAGTCTGCCAATTAAAAGAAAAAAATGAAGAAAATCACTTGGCCCTTCAGGGACTGGGTGTCCTCCAAAAAGAGCATTAGAACTTGTTAAAGCACACCAGGAGGGTGGAAGATGCTCTGGCAAGAAAGGATCAGGCCAGTAGGGATGGGACTCAGGAGGTAACCCTCCTTCAGCAAAGACTGGCCCAGTATTCCAGGACCAACCAGGAAGCGCAGAGAGAAAATGTGGCTCTCTGTCAGCACAATGATAGGCTCCAGCAACATGTAGCCATGCAGGAGAGACTGATGGAGTCTAGTAAGGCCTTAACTGAGGAACTGAAAGCGCAGGCTCTTGCATTGCAACAGGGAGCAGGGGCTGACAGAGAGGAATTTTGCTGGGAAAGGGAAACACCTGAACATAACCTCAGGAGCCCTAGTACCAGAGGCCTTCATCTCTCCCAGTCCTCGGACTCTACCACCCCCATGTCCCCTGGCGCACATGAGCACAGGGCCACAGGGATGGCAGATTACTATCCAGCCAAAAGTATGGGGTTCATAGGCCAGTACGTCCGAGGAATTGATGGGTGGGCATCCGGGTATGGGCACCCAAGCACAGTGCAATTTAGTGGGGAACCCCAGGAGAGTTGGCCCACTAAGGGCATCCTAAAAACCTCTGCCCAGTTAGGTCAGTGGGGGGGGTACCCATCAAATCCTGGCAGCAAGGAGGGATCTGAAGACTCCTCTGAGCGGCTCAGGACACAGGAGACTAGGTCCCCACATTCTGCCAGCCATTCCCAGTCTCGCAGAATCCAGGAAAACCTGGAAGATCAGACGGGCACCTCTGGGAGCAGTGCTTCTGAGTCAGAGGATGAATGGACCAGGGTGACCCGAACCAAAAAGGCCAATAGGGCAAAAAGGGCCTTGTTTAAGGATCCCTTAAAACAGATTAAGGCAATAAGGAGTGTCATCACCCCTTATCACAAGAACGCCAAGTATTCTGTTTGGGAACACTTGGAGCTCTATGAGCAAATGATGGAGACTTTCCATTTGAAGGATAGCAGTAGCTGCATTCAGTATGTCAAATGGACATTCTCCCCAGAATACTCCAGTTTCTTTGCGGGGCTGGAGGACCAAAATCATTTAAGATGGTCCACCTACAGGGTGGCCATCTTGAAAAAAAATTCTGTTCACAGAAATCTCCAAGAGGCTCGCAAGGCAGCCTACAATTTGCAATGTGGGGAGGATCAGGCCCCACAAGAATTTGTGCAGGAGTTAAAGCGTGCTTTTGCGCAGACTACAAAAAGGGTACGCACGGACACTAAAGAATTTGTTAATACGTTTTTCCATGCCTTACCCAAATACATAATGACCCAGCTCGTGAGAGACTTTCACGAGAAAAGATCTTTAGACTGGGTCATTGAGCAAGCCACCTGCATCTATGAGGTGCAGAAACCGGTGGAAAATAAGAATCAGCCCAAAAACCCCAAAACCAACAGCACCCCTGCTGATGCCAAGGTGGCAGAGGTAAAGGTTGCCCCCGTTTTAGATTTGGAGATGGGGGGTCCTAAAAACCTGCCTGCACTGAATAATTCTAAGCCCAGAAGGCCCTCGGGCCAGTCACAGACAGGGAGTCAAGGAGGTAGTCCCACAAATGGGGTCCCTCGCTCCCCTGACTATGTAAGTCCCCGCTATAAGGGAAACAGTCCAATCCTGGGTTATGTGTGGACTCCCCCTGCCCAAGGGGGGGGGGGGATCCAACTAAGCACCCAACCCAGGGAACTTCCCTCCGCACTTCACACAGGAGGGCAGAATTTCACCAAACCCTGGCCAGAACTTTTTCCCAGGTATCCACCCAATTTCCAGCCCCAAAATAATCCATCCTTCCTTCCCCAATTCCCTGAGACCAGACAACCTAATCCGGGAGAGGGTGGAGGGGTACCCAAATCTTCCCAACCTGAGGTACTACCAGAGAAGGCATAGCTACCCTTCCCGGGATCATCCCAGGGGAGAAAACAGAACCCCGTATCAGCCTGAGCGGGTTTCCCAACTTGCACAGGAGCTGGGTCGCGTGCTACGGGCTCAGCAGAACCCTCAGATGGGCATGCCGGCACTGAATGCACCGAACTCTGGGCCTGGTGCTCCAGAACATTGACGGGGGCAGCACCCCGATAACCCACCGGTTCCCAGGGAGGAGGCACAAGGGGAAGTGGGGTGTAAAGCCTTGGAGGAAGCTTCCTTCCCCACTTGTGAAGCTTCCTTCCCCATTTGTAAACAGCCCCTGGAAACCCAGGAACCGGAAACAAAATCTCCTGCCCCTGAAAGTCTGCCTCCCAAGGAGCAGAGGGGGGGTAGGCGAAACAAAATACCCAAACAGACCCACTTTGTGGAGGAGGTACAGATCTTCCAATTTGAGGGAGAGGGATCCCAAGATGATCCTGGGGAAATGATCTTCTCCTTCAGAGGTGGGGGAACTCCACCCAAGGAAAAATTGGTCCCAAGAGATTCCAATCCAGACTGGGTAGATGTGGGGATTGAGCTGTCGCCGGCCATCATCCTATCCCAGAACCAACAATACCGAAAACCCCTGGTTCAAACCCATCCTGGTGACTGCGTCCAAAAAGGGGGGGCGGCCCAGAACCGGAATCAGGGGAACCTAAAACCGAATCAATTGACTGGGTATATGTGGGGATCGAGCTGTCACCGCCCCTCATCCTATCCCAGAACCAACAACACCGAAAACCTCTGGTTCAAACCCATCCTGGTGACTGCCTCCAAAAAGGGGGGAAACCGGAATCAGGGGAACCTAAAACCGAATCAATAGACTGGGTAGATGTGGGGATTGAGATGTCGCCGCCCATCATCCTATCCCAGAACCAACAATACCAAACCCATCCTGGTGACTGACTCCAAAAAAGAGGGGGGGGTGGCACAGAACCGGAACCAGGGGAACCCAAAACCATATCCAGTTGCCAACTTTTTCTTTCAGATTCCCGAGACTCTCCACAGAATTTTGCCCAAATCTCTTCTCTCTCAATTTCCAAAACCAGAAAATTAGCCCCCCAGTTGTCCAAAAATGTGCATTATCTGTGCCCCCTTGAGGAGAAGGAGGGAAGATACTATGCCCCGGTACAAGTACAGGGGCAGGGTACAATTTTGGCACTGGTGGACACTGGATCCAAGCTACCCTTCTGTCCAAAAGGGCCTTTGATGAACTAAATGCAGGAAGGGGGGAGAATTACCAAATTCCTCTCACCTCTCTTCCTGGACAACTCCAGAACTTTGACGGGAAGGAAATTCCCGTCAAGGGGACTGCAGATTTGGACATCAAAATTGGTCGACACAAGGTGAAACACCCGGTCATAGTAGTGACTCCAGAGGGCACCCCTTGTTTACTAGGGATGACCTCCTGAGAAGGTTGTCACCCCTAATAGATTGCGTAAACAAGGTCCTCTGGACCCAGACTAGCCAACCAATAAAATTAAAACAGAGTGTCAACCATGTTAGATTAAACGGCACGTGCCACATGGTTGAACAAAAATTTGACCAAGTAGAATTTCACTTCCAGAACAACCAAATTCCAGACGTGACAGTAATAGCAGTAGGACAACAGACTGGTGATGGGGGGGTCCTCTCTATTTCTGAAAATCAACCTTCCTTCCAATTTAAGGTGGTATTCCACACTGGAAGGAAACACTCTGAAATTCTTTACTAATCCACAATCAGACATTCCCACTCCTATAGTCCAGAAAGATGAGAAATCAGCTCAGAGCCTGGCTGATATTCAGCAAATTGGAGAGCAGTTGTTTATCCCTGTTCAGTTAAATGATGTGAAGGACTCTGTTCTCGCCCGAGTGTGTGTGAACAACAGTAAGAGCTTCATTAGCGAAGCCATGTTCCGCCAACACCAAAAAGATCCAGCCATTCCCATATTCAAACTGATAGACAAATGGGAAATGGACCTGGAAGCACGCAATTCCAAACATCTCCTGCCAAGCAGGTGTATGCTCAAAATCTCCACTGGAAACAAGAGCATAGTCCATAATTGTTGGGTCGTGCGAGACGTCACTGCTGCATTTTACTTAGGCAGTGACATTCTCAATCGCTTTGCCATTAGTTTGGACCTAATAAACTTCAAAGCTTGGTCCCGATTAGCGAATAATGCCATGCGCTTTGATGATCCAGAAAAAGCATTTAGGTCAGCTCAATTGCTACCTTATGCAGTTGAAATACAGATTAAAGAGGAAGTCACCATTCCCAGAAAGGACCCGACAATTCTCCCTGGAAGTGAGAGTTAAAAGAGGACAAAAATTGAAAAACCCTGATGCTTATATTCATCTAAATGCTTTTCTCCAACAGCAAGGGTTAGGGGTAAACCCAACGCCATTAGTCAACATAGAACATGACACCATTCCAATAGAGGTGGATAACAGTGACTTAAAGAGTATTACTCTAGCCACAGGCACCATTATTGGAATGGTGGTTGATGACTGACATTTCTCCATTGATTTAGGAAATGAACTGTTAGGACCAATCCCCAAGGACTGTTTTGACAGTGACAGTGATGACAATACAATACCGGACAGGATCTTTACCCGGCATGGGGGGAACTTCCTGGTGTACACTTCCTGCCCTTATGGTAAGGAAGATGTGACTTGTGACTTCAGAAGGGATGAGGTGATTTTCCAGGTCCATGAGGACTGCCTTTCCCACCTGAAGCCTCCAGTCCGTAATCAGCACTCTGACCAGGGACTTCTCCACCCAGCTGGAGGAGGCCGCTGAGATAGCAAAACCAGAAGTCTTCCCAGGCTTCAGGCAGATGGTGGAAGAGAGAGTCAACCTAGCTGATGCCTGTGTGACTCTGGAACAGAAGCAAAAGTTGAAACAAGTTTTCTTGGATTTCCAAGATCTCTTTGCGGTAGACTCATATGACTGTGGTCGCACCAACATCCACACAACAACAATTCCCATGGACCCTGGCATGACTCCAGTGTTTGTGAAGCAATATCGTTTGCCTCTCGCATCCATGGAGTCCCTTACTGAAATAATTAAGAACCCTGAGTCCCGGGGAATAATACGTCCAGTTCACAGCACCTTCAATAATCCGGTGCTGGGAATATTGAAGCCAAACTGCCAGTGGAGACTCTGCGCCGACCTTAGGGAGCTCAACAAATGGGTTCATACTTCCCGATGGCCTCTGCCCTACATTGACCAAGGGCTGGCCCAGATTCAGGGGTCACAGGTATTCACTGCAATAGAGTTGACCAATGGATACTGGACTGTGCCTGTCAGTAGGGAGGACCAATACAAACTGACTTTTACCTTTGGGGGCCAGCAGTACACATGGACCCGAACTCCCTTCGGATACAGTTGAGGGCCCCCGGAGCAAAACTTTCCTTTCAGAAAGCACAGTGGTGTAGAACCCGTGTTAATTTCTTGGGGCATGAGATTACTCCCCAGGGTCTCTGTCCGTAAGAAAAGAAAGTGGAAGAACTTCACAAACTGAAAGACCCCACAACTCTGTGGGAACTAAGGAGCCTCCTTGGACTGACTAATTACAGCAGAAAGTTCATTGAGGGCTACGCAGAGATCACCAGACCCCTGATTTATCTCTTGAAGGAGGGGGTCAAGTGGGAATGGGGTCCAGAACAATCCGAGGCAGTAAGACAGCTCAAAAGAAGCCTCTCACAAGCGCCCTGCCTAGCTTAGCCTGTCAGAAACAAGGAGTTTTTCTTGGAGACAGGGTTCTCTAATACGTGCTTGATGGCAGTATTATACCAAAAGCATGACAAGGTCAATAAAGTAATCTCCTATGCGAGCAAAACTTTATCCTCTGTATAGGAAAAATTCAACGATTGTGAGAAGGCACTCCTGGCAATGGTGTGGGCATTGAAGAATTACCGCCCGTTCCTCAAGGGGGGACACATCATAGTGGAGACTCCACACCAGCCTCTGCAATATCTCCAAAGTGCCAGAATCCGGGCCGGAAATGTGAGTAATTCCCGAATTACTTCCTGGATTCTGTCAATGCAAGGCTTTCCTGTGGAGGTCAGATATGGCCAAAACAAGAAGAGTCCCCTCGTGCAAGGTCTGGCTGACTTGCATGATTGTGCCAGAGAAAACTGTCTTGAGGACGAAAGTCTAAAAATCAAGGACAACATGGAGGCATACCTTAATTCCCCACACAAAGTCTTTGAAGAAGACGAGTGTGAGGGAATGCCCACTGTCTATGTGGATGGATGCTCTTACCATATTGACAACAACGGGGAAAAAGAACTTGTGGCCGGCGTAGGGAATGCATGGGTGAATGAGTCCCCAGAACCCTCCTCTGGGTACAAAATTGGTCCCCGAAGTAGTCAGGTGGCAGAATTGATGGCTGTGTATCAAGCCATCCTCACTGCTGTCCAACATCAACTCCACAAACTGGTCATAATCACAGATTCAGATTATGTACGGAACGGGTTCGTGGAGCACCTGGTTAATTGGAAAACCAGAGACATGTTATGTGCTAATAACAAACCCTTGAAACATGGGAAGTTAATTCAAAACATTGATGATCTGGTCACCGTGAATGGGATGACCATCTACTGGAAAAAGATCAAGGGTCATTCCAAAGTAGAGGGACCATACAAAACTGGAAATGACTTAGCTGATCAGCTGGCCAAAACCGGGGCCATCCAAGGGGATCTAATAGAAATAGAGTCCCGGTTGGGGGAACTCCAGGTCACTGCTATCACTAGGTCCCAGACAAATGCTCACAATGATCTTTCAACTGCACAATGGAGTAAGGAGACCCCAGATGCTGATTTGCTTACGGCTCAAAAAGGGGATCCAATAATTGGTAAGTTTTACCAACACATTGAGGACCCTGAGAACTTTCCCCTGACGGATACAGATTACATTGGGAAAGAGGACCTTAGAGTGTTGATGAAATATCCAAAAATTTTCCGAATCCAAGACAGTGTGTTGATAAGGAAATCCCAAGCTGGCCATGATCAGTGGGTGGTCCCTACCTCATTCCGAAGCCTGATGTTAAGTCACACCCATGATGCGGCCACCGCCGGTCATAGGGGTTTTCTTACAACACTTGAGATCTTAAGAGAGGTTGCATACTGGCCACACATGGGGCAGGACCTCGACCAATACTTGAAGGGGTGTCTTGTGTGTGCACAATTTCAGCCAACATCCCTCACACACCGGGCGCCTCTCCAAAAGATGGGGATGACACTGCCATGGTCAGATTTGCAAATCGACTCCATAGGCCCCGTGATTCGCTCCTCTAGGGGAAACAAGTACATGTTGATGGTCACATGCTTGTTTACCAAGTGGGTGGAATGTCTCCCGGCCCCAAACTGCAAGGCAGAAACAGCAACTGCCCTGATGATCAACCACATCTTTTCGCGTTTTGGTCTACCCCAAAGGATTGAGTCAGACAGAGGTTGCCATTTTACCAGCGAAGTAATGACTAAGATGTGGGAGATACTGGGGGTTAAAAGGAGGCTACATATTGCTTACCGGCCAGCCTCTTCTGGTCCAGTGGAGAGATACAACAGAACCATAGTGAGCATCTTAAAAAAGTTTGTGGCAGATTCTGGGCCAAGTTGGGATATCCGATTACCTCTGGTCCTAATGGCCATCAGATCTACCCCTTCATCTGCAACTAAAATGTCTCCGTTTGAGTGGATGATTGGACGCAAGATGGTGCTTCCCCAGCATTTGCTCTACAGGACCCAAGAGCAGACATTAATAAATGCCTCCACAACTCACGAATACATTGAGAATTTAAGGAAACGCCTTCAACATGCTTTTGCCTATGCTCAGCGGAATCTAGAAAGATCAGCTGATAGTATGAAGACCCATTACGATTTGAAAACTACCAGGAGAGAATACAATGTGGGAGACCGGGTCTATCTATACAATTTCCAAAGAAACCAGGCCAAACAGCGAAAATGTTTGCCTACATGGAAGGGACCATTTGAAATTAAAGACAAGATCTCCCCAGTTGCCTACAAGATCCGCATCCCCAAAGGGAGTTTGGCAGAAGGGAAAGACAAGTGGGTCCATATAAATCAATTAAAGTGTTGCCATCCCAGGCACACTCTGCAGCAACTGGAGGAGTCCTCTGCAATACCAGAGGGGGCCGCTCCAGAGTAATTCAGTTCCAACCCTAAAACATCCATACTCTCTAAAATATTATGATTCTTGAATGAAAATAATTCTTGATTATATCTTGTTTTTTTAAAAATAAGACTGTAAATGTATATTGATTTATAAAATGTATATGCCGCCCGACTATATCAATAGTGGGGGAGAAATATCTACAGATAGGTATTGCCGCTTTGCTTTATCATCCTAGGAGAAAGAAAACCCGGAGACTGACCACGGAAGACGACCCGGGGACCGGAAGCAAAGATCCGAGGGGCCCGGGGTACCGCCCAATACTCCCATCAGGACCGGCGAGGAGAACAGGTCGATCCACCCTGATGGAGGAAAAGATGCTGAACTTTGTCATCTGCGGAATCGGAAGAAGATGATGCGGACATCCCAGCGCGTGGATCAAAACATCTTTTGCACCCGACTCCCCCTCGACTCGAAATCAAAGCGCAGTCGGGCGGGGGGGCTTGTCAGGGGTTTTGACCGATGTTCGAGTTATTATGCTGCAACATTTGGGGCTGTGGGCTCAGAAAATCCAAGATGGCCGAAAAGCCCACATTGCGACAGAATCCAGGAAAACCGCGCCGTTTTTGGGCACACCAAAATGGTCGCCTAACCTGCCACCCACCAGTGCGAGCGTGATGGGCCAGGCGTGCCATGAGTGGAATGTGTGCCAAAGGAAAACAGTAGTGCCTGTTAGCTCAAAAACACTTTTAAATCACCTTTGTTTCTCTGAATGCAAGCTCAAAATGCCTATTTCAAACATTGCAAGCTATTCAAAAATCTCACTGAACACCAGCAGACATTTGGCAGAATGAAGTCTTGTGTGCATACAAAATCTGGGAAAAGAAAGAGCCTAAAATAATGTTCATAATGAAACTGCCTGATCTGTGGATGTCAGCAGCTTAAGTTAAATTGGACTGAAAGCCACTAAAATCTAAATGTTTAAAATAAATGAGTGACCTACTGTTGAGTGTCACATAGTTTGCAACTGTTAAATGTCATAGTTTTGACCTTAGAATCAGCATTCTAGCTGCCTGTGTAAAAATTGTAAGCTTGATTTGGATGTAGAAAACTGGAACAAAAGTGACATTTAGCTGACGCCTGGCTTAAAGTGATTGAATTCTGCCCGGCAACTACCCCAGACAGGAGTTGAAACTTGCTCAGCCACTGCATTCCCAGGCCTGGCTACCTTCTGCTGTTCCCACCAAAAGGAGGTTACACCTCTCTGATTGAATCAGGGGAGGAGCAGCTGGGAGCAGGGAAAAAGAACAACGAGCCTTCCTTGGCTCAGGCAAATGTTAAATTAGGGGGGGTTGTAAAATAGCTTCGTCTTGGGAGAAACTGGGAGGGGCAGTGCCTCTGTGAGCAACTTGAGTTGGAGGAAGTGGACAAACCAGAAATTCCACCATGTGCTTTGGGAAACCACACCCCTCTGGGCCAGAGCATGATTTTAAAAAGATGGATAATTCATAGTACAGACTTGTCAAAATTATATAATTAATATCATCATTCTTGTGATTTTTCTATGCACATTTTAAGAGGTGTTAGGACTCTGTGGTATGTTCTGGGGGGTAGTAGCGGAAAATAGGTTGTTACTCCAAATGTATGTATGTATGTTAAAAATCTGACAGCTTATCATCTGATACCCATATTCCTTGTGCACATTTGTGTAAAATCTGGAAAGGTTTAGAGGTCGTTATCTGGATGAAAAGGGCAGAATTCTGTCAGAAGTGGACACAACATCTTACAAAGACAGGGATCGGATGGTTTGATGCTACAGAAAATATGTTAACTGGACATATAATATTAGAAAAATGGTACATAGATGAATGTGTATTTGGATCAAATATAGATTTGTGTGCAATTTGACAAGGGGAGGGATTTCAGCCAGCCATAAAAATAGCATCACTCTGACTCATCCTGACTCACAACTCAGTCCCCCAATCAAGGGAGAGAGGAAAACTTGGCCAATGATAAGTTGTGAGGGGCAGGCTTAGTTAAGCCACGCACACACCCATTTTCTAAAGACATAAAAGGAACACCAAAACCCAGGTAGAGACATTCACTTTCCACTTTCTTGCGACGCATTGTGCCGGACCAGACAATATCCAGAAAGCAGTGCTGTATCCAGAATCCACTTGATCCAGACCAGCAGAACCAGAGACCAGACCGCTGTGAAGTGCAGAGCAGAGCTGACCCAGAGAGCTGTGACTTCAGAACCACCCACCAGGAGTCCAGTCCAAACCTGCTAACCAGACCCTGACGGCCTATTTTAAATTCATAGTGTGAGTTTTCAGCCAGAACTGTGCAAATCCAATCTCTTAGTTTAAAATAATCTAATTCAAACTATTTTAACCTATTAGAACTGCATCATAAGAAATTGTGTGTCCATCCTGTTGATTCAAAACCTTCCACAGCGCATCTGTCATTCTGAACTTTAATTTCATTTCTGAAAATCTCCACAAATTCGTCCGTATCTTTAGAACGGTGTGGGCTAGGAACGGGATTTAACTTTCATCTTAAAGCTAAGAATCTAAGCATTCCAACGCGCCTAAAACCGACTTGCTACTCCTTATAGTTCCTCCGTATTCGCTCGGGGGAACTGGAAATTTGTATTGCATTTTGTATTCCTGAGAATTGTGTGCTCCCCTTCCATCTCCTTATCTTGCATAGGGGGGGAGGGAATTGTCAAAGAAAAAGTGATCATATCATCTTTTGTTGAAATCATATCAAGTTTATTTCTGTGCTGCATTTTTCCCTCATTGCTTTTCCTTGAAACCATAAAAGTATTTTCTGCTACCTTATCCTTCCTATACTAACTCCTCATTGATTGTAAAGAAGTGTGCTAGTGTCAGATTATCTATTGTTGATCAACATTATATTCATGAGGGTGATATCAAATATTAATTTATTATATAAGTGTGATCTATACATATTGTTTAATTTTTCCAATAAATCTTTTAATAAATCTTTTAAATTGCAAAACAAACCTGCTTCTTGGCTTAGTGAGATCAGGGGTATTCATAGTGAGGGGTGTTATACAAGGGTTTATCATCCAGGGTATAAAAATATATAAATAAGGGCTTCCCTTGAGCAATCCCAGACAAGGCACTGACTTAGTGGGAGTGCTTGATTGGAGTCACTTAACAGTAGGGATTGATTTTTGTTCCTCCTTGGTATTCAACACGACTGACAACCAAGAGCAATCTTTAGTATTGGTAGAAATGGCCGCAAGTTGGGCAATTACTGTGGCCTCTGAAGATTTCAGGGAGGTACTCCCCAATGGTGATGTGTTGATCGTCTGTGGTGTTAAAAGTGGAGTCTCATTAAATTCCTTTGCTTCTTTGACTGAGTTGAAAGAAATTACAGATAATCCTAGCATTTTCAGTTCTCTTTTATGTGCCCAGATTAATTCGGCAATTATTATTGATTGCACTTGAAATACCATTCTATAGTTGTTTATGGGAGGAAGGGTAATCCACGCAATGTCAATGGAAACTAACGTTCTAAGTGAAGGAATTTTCTGAAAGACCTGTAGCATAAATGATCTATTTAGACTCTTCCCTCCATTCATTTCAAGGGTACTAATCCACCCTAAAATGGACGAAATCTGTGATGATCCAACAGATTCATCTTTGAAAGAGATATTCTTTTGAACATTATGTTGTAATGTTTCAACCTTGTCACCTAACGGTGGATGGCCCTCAGATAAATGCACTTTACTCGAAGTGTGAGAAGAGTTAATATTAGTTTTATGTATACCCTCTTTTCTAAGCAGAGCCTCATTAAATTGGTGATGTTGTTGATTGAGTAGAGGTTCTAACAAACTTTCTTGAGAGCTGGTAGGTAGAGTGATGTTGTCACCTCATTTTTGCATTGGATGTTTGCAATCTAGGGGAATTATACCATCCCAGACGATACAACTAAATTCTTCCACACCTGACTTGTTTTCAACATTGTTTTATTTGTTAAGAATCGTTTTATAGAATGTAGATAACAAGGTTTGCTGTGAGGTGGTAAGGGAAGATGCAAATGCAGTATGTTTATCTGAGTTTGTGAAACCGGTTAATGTTGTTTGCTGTTTTCCCCTGGTTTTACCCACATGAGACTGTATTTGTAAAGCTAGTCTACTTTCAGGAGTCAGTTCATCAACATTAATCCCCAAGTCAGTATAAGGCAAAGTTAAGCGATCATTTTGGGCAACGTTCCTCTCAGGCACCTGATTGTTTGATTTATCTTTGATCATTTAAGGAACATTTAGCTTCTGAGTTACTTTTTTTGTCTTCTTATGGTTATTTTCTGTTTTAGCTTGTGCAGCCTTGTGCAATTTAAGTCTATTCATTGCACAAGTAAACAACCTTTTTTCTTTACGTGAAGCAAAATGTTTCTGATGGATAGGTTTGGTTGAATCATCTGCCGACAATTCAGCCTCTGACAAAGACTTGTTATTGGGAGTTTCTTCATCTAGAATAGCAGTTAATGCTGATGGACTGTCAGGGCACTCAAGATTAGCTTCCTGGGATACGAGGTCCTGTTGTATGGTCGGAGAACTTGGGTCTCCTTCGTTGACTTGATTAAAGAATAGCAGCTGATACATTTTTTCTGTATGATTAGCAACAATCTGACAAAGTTGGGCATGTGTGAAAATGTGTATTGCCTCAATCATCTTAGGTGTGTTGAAAGTTTGTGCAAAAGATTGAGAAAACTGAAATGTTTGTGTTCGTTCTACAGAGTTGCAGACTGGCTCAGTTAATGTAGTAGGTATTTCAGTTTGCGTGGCTATTGAACGTCCATCAATCTTAGCGGCGGAAGGAGAAATACAACCACCTTCCTTCCTATAAATCCCTCCAGTTTATTCGAATTAGAGAGCATCACTGACTGTGCAGCCTTAATGTAGCGAAGCTCATAGTGGGTGTAATCGTGTCCACGATCAAGCAAATTGAGTATTCTCGATATAACTGGGAAGGATGTTTCAAAGATTTGTAGATCTTCTGGAAAGGTGTTGGATTTGGGCTTGAGTTCTGCAGCATGTTCCTCATCAGAGGAAACAGAGGTTATGAAAATGTGTGCCTCAGGAGAGGAAGATGCATGCACAACCTT
The DNA here is from genome assembly GCF_040938575.1 of Ambystoma mexicanum. Classification (NCBI taxonomy): domain Eukaryota; kingdom Metazoa; phylum Chordata; class Amphibia; order Caudata; family Ambystomatidae; genus Ambystoma; species Ambystoma mexicanum. The sequence continues at coordinate 1,006,564,090 of NC_090928.1, read as the reverse complement.
ATTCGCCAACATCTCGTTTTGATCTGCACTGATCGATAGTGGATTATTAACCAAAACTTCTACTTTTTTCCAATTCAATCAGTACTGCAGGGGCCATAATTGACACATCGGAGGGAGGACCCACTGGTGTATCCTCTATGGCACCGAGAGCAGTAATGTCATCCACCTCGGGCATACTTAGGAAGCATTTCCTTAGATTAGCTCCAGCGGAACTTCCTTCAACCTTTCCTACGGGTGCCATTCCGGCTTTGCCTAATGAGGATTCAATACCGTTAGGCTTCTTAGAAAGTAATGCAATGTTCCCAGTATCCAAGCAAGGCTTTTTGTTATGATAATTAGTCTTACGCGCTTTGATTGTAGATTGAGTTTCGATGTGGCCACTACGCAGACGTGCAGCCATTACAATCTTCACTAAGCGTGTAAGTGTAACTCACAGTAAAGTAGTGCTTCAATTGGTTAGATTGCCATTTGAATTTCAACTAGGTTGCCTATGAAAGAAGATTATACCCTAAATTGCACCTGCTCTCCAGCCAAACAGCACACCAGCACAGCACTTCCGTGCACTTCCCGGATGTGCGTGCACACAGGTAATGTAGCGTGCTTGTGGCTAGGGGGCGGGGCTGAAGATGCAATGCGTTGCTGCAAAAAAGAGAAAAAGTGACGTAAGTTACGTCTTTAACATCTACCAGAGGCACTTCCTCACCAATAGCAAACATTTAACATATAGCAACAAGAACACAAAGCAAAAGTCCCGCAAGTAGCAGGAGTCCCGCACAAGGTCCCCTGTGATGGAATATTTATTTGTTAATGTAGTTCCTGAAGTTGCGTTTTGCCGCGACTTCAAACGCCTGTGCTTCCTCTCCAGCATACAGGCGTGCAAGGGTTTTGACGCTTCTAACGCAGCCCAAACACAAAAGCTTCTAACGCAGTCCAAACACAGTAGACACAAAAAGCAAGAAAGTGTCTCCAGAACAACAGCACGGCACTTACGTGCACTTCCCGGATCCACTTCCCGGATACCCCCTTATAGTATCAGAGACAAGGTAGACACAGACAACTCGACTTTGGTCTTGGCAAGTGTTTTGAGAATGTGCCCATCTGAGGCCTGTTGTACTCGGACAGAGACTACAGCAGAGTTCCACCATCCATTCTTGATGCAAGGTGTGGCCAGTGAGAGTGTAGCATCCACTTCTGTGCATTTCATCAATTCTTCCATTGAGATGACTGGTGGCACTGCATGGTGGCTGATGTAGTTTACGTAACCATGCGCTCTGCTGTCCGATGACTGGGGGACCACAAGAAGGTGACGAGAGAGAAAATCTGCTGGATTCTCGTCTTTCCCTGATTTGTGTACGATGACATAATTGTATTCCTGTAAACGCAAACTGCATTTGCTGTCGTGGGTGGCATTTGTGCCATCGGTTTTCCATAGATGGTAACAAGAGCCTGATAATCGGTTATTATTGTGAAAGGCTTTCCATAGAGGAACAGGAGGAAATGTTTGCATGCCCACATGACAGCCAGGGCATCCTTCTCCTCCCGTGGGTACCTCTGTTCAGCTTCAGTGAGACTCTTGCTGGCGTAGGACAACACCTGTCACCTCAGTCTGCATATTTGGGTCAAATAGTGACATGCACACAGCCTTGGTGATGTCTCTCCGGGTACTATCGAATGCCTCTTGCTGTGCAAGGCCCCATTCAAAAAGCATTTCCTGTTTCATGAGTGAGCGAAGGGGTTCACTTGTGGTGTAAAATCTGGTTGGTACCGAGTGCAGTAGCTCGCCAATCCCAAGAATGACTTCACTTGTGCAACATTCATTGGGCGAGAGGCCTCTGTCAATGATCGGATTTGCCTGGGTCAGGCTGGATCCCGCTTTCAGAAAATATGTGTCTGAAGAACTTCAGAGTGCTTTTGTTGAAGTCACATTCGTCTTTATTACGGGTCAGGTTGGCATTGTCAAGTGCTGCACAGACCTTCAGCAGAATTGCATCGTGAGCTTCCGGGGAGCGACCAAACTTCAGGATATCATCACTGTAATTTCTGCAGTGTGGAATGTGACAGATGATCCTACATATTCATTCCTGAAAGATTTCCACTGCTGATGAATCCCAAAACTCAGACGCTTGTAGCGGAACAAACCGAAGTGTGTGCTGAAGGTCATGATGTATCACCACTCTTCACTGAGCTCAATTTGGTGGTATCCTCTGTTGAGGTCTAGATGAGAAAAAACTGTGGCCCTGTTGAGTAGCTGCATCATGTCAGTGATGCGCGGTGTCTGGTGATGCTCTCTGAGGATGGCTTGGTTGGGTGCCCGAATGCCCACACACAATCTTATTTGACCTTCCTGACCCCTTTTTGGCACAGGAACCACTGGTGAAACGCATGGCATTGGTCCTGAAGCGGGTTCAATTATGTCTGCCTCTATGAGCGCAATCTGTTCCTTCTCTACCTGGTGTTGAATATTGAAGGGGATACCTCTGAAGTGCTGTTTGATGGGTTTCACTGTTGCGTCAATATGTAGCAAGATTTTTTGTCCCTTGAGCTTCTGATTTATTTGAATAGCCTAGTAAAATGTGACACTACCCTGGCAGCAGGCGAGATGTATTTATTCGCCATGATCTGATAGAGTATATGGATGAGCCCCATTTGTACAGCCGACTTGAAACTTAGCAAGCATCCGCGTGCAGCTTCTGTCGCCAGGACATGTACTAGTATGTGATATTGTTTGTCCTTGTATTGACAGAGCATTTTGAATACATGTGAGCGATTGCTTGGCCCTGTAGGCATAGATGACCACACATGCTTCCTTCTGCCTGGGTTTGCTTTTGAGTTTCTAATATTCTGCTTCCGACATAGCGTTTATGGTTGCTCCAGAGTAAACCAGGAACTCAAACTCGTTACCTTCAATGGCGAGTGGTAGAGTATGACTGTGTTCTGACGCAGTGGCATTTCCTACTGCAAATAGGTATCCTCTTCCCTTCCTGTCTGTGCTAGAGGGCTACTCAGTCTCACTTGTAGATGTTATGTTTGTGTGGAGTCCGTGAATCCGTCTACTGACATTCCGATGGTTATCCGGTGACGGTGCATGTTTTTCTCTTGTGTGGCATCTATCCTTGTAATGTCCTCTTTCCGGGATCCTTGTTTGCTCTTCCTGATGATGTCGGGGCAGGGATTTGTGTCAGCGCGCTCCTTGTTCCGACGAGATGGCTCTCGCGACCTTTGGGTTTCGACACATGGTGTGAAAATGGTATTCACCACCACAGGCAGAGCATATTTGGCCGATGGCTGGACTTACCCGTCATGAGGGAGTTCATGCCTGCATCTAAAACACTGCTGTTTTTCTCATCGGGCATCTAGTGGAGTGTGCAGCTGATTTATGAGTTTATTTATTACTTCTTCCTTGATGATTGGTGATAAAATGTGAATTTTGCTCAGCGTTGATATTTGGAGGTCTAAGGCTGACGACGTTCACTCCATAACAAGGATCTCAGCTAGTGCGTGTGGTAGCTGTAGCTATTTCTTTTTTTAGTTTTATGGACTCATACCCATCGATTACTTGGGACTTGATGGCGTCTTCATTGTTATATATGTTGAATTTACAATATTTGACTCTAGACCTGAGGCGTGTCACAAACCTATCCATGCTTTCGCCCGTGAGTTGTGTCGTGGTGTGGAACACGTGCCTTTCATAGTGAACATTCCTGTGTGTCGCAAAATGTTATTTTAATATCTTCTTAAGGTTCTCCTACTTGTATTCCACATCCTCTGGCAATTTCGAAAATGATATCTTCTACCTCTGGGCCAGCCATGACAGCGAGCAAACCAATGATGTGTTTATTTTCTTGCAAACCTACTGCGTCCAAGTAGGCATCAAATTCTTTCATCCACCTGGTCCACCTCGGACCTAGACTGGTGTTGTCTATGGTGTCAAATGGCAAGATTGACGGTACCGGGAATACATCTCTCTCTTTTTTAACAGGTACGGGAGCTGCTGCAGCCTGGCCTTCACCTTGCCTTGGGTCCGACATGGTGCTGGGGCAGGTTGAGGCACTTGACATTGGTGGGCTTCCTCACAGCATACTATTATAGCCCTTGGTCCTCTGTGGGCCTCACATGCCCCTCGTGCTACAGCTGTGTGACGTTTCACACTGGTGCTTGCTATCCCTTGGGCCCAGACTCACTGATTGCTGTGACAGCTGGGCAGGCCTCATAGGCCCTGGGATGTTCCTTTATTGGTCCCGTTCTCTCGGGGAAGCTTCTGGGCCAGCTGAGATGTGAATCAGCCCCTCCTCGTTCTCCTGAGCCTGTGAGGAGCGAGGCTGCTTGATTTGGTAACCAGCACGTTGCAGTGTGAAGGCGCTGTGGGTTTTACCTTCTTGTAGCCATTGTAGTGTCCCGACTTCGGGAGGGGCCGCGCGTGGGGAAGGGTACAGGCAGCCAAAGAATACATATCCACACACTAGTAAAGTTACATCAGGACTGCTTTATTAGCACGCCATGCACGCTCACATTAGCGTGGGTCAGCTGACCCTGTGCACGCATCACTGTGTCCCTCATCAGGTGACTGCCAGAGATGCTAGACATAGAAACATGGTAAGCTACGTAGCTGATGCCTAACACATTTCTGAACAAATTGCACTATTCTATGAACATGACCCAGCGGATATTTGAATCATAAGCATGGATGTACTAAACCACATATATAGCATATTGCTCGAGAGAGAGACTTATCACTTAGAATTGGTACAAGAAATGAGCACAATCTTTGAAACCTAAAAGATAAATGGTATTGCTTTTAAACTTGAATGAAGACATGGGCAGATGGATTGCCAAAGATAACAAGGGTATGAATGGTTTTAATAGATTACACAAATCTACACATTGGGCCTCATTACACGGTAGGCGGTAGCCATGGCGCTATATGCGCCATGGCTACACCTTTATTGCATTCTGGGTCCGTGTTCCCGGAACAGGGACTTACCAGGTCATTCCGACCTTGGAGGAGCCGGTAAATCCTCATTCCGGGAAGCATTCCCCATTCCCATTCGAGCCCTCATGGGGCTCAATGGGAATGGGGATGGAGCTAATAACGGTACCGCACTTTGCGGTACCATTATTAGCTCTGAAGTCCCTCAACGGGTCCCTTCATTAACGCCTGGTAAAACCAGGCGTTAGGGACGGGACCCGCTAAGGGACCTCGTAGTAGGGCAGTAAGGGATTACCGGCATCTGTGCCCTTACCGGTGCCGGTAATCCCTTACTGCCTACCGTGTAATGAGGCCCATAGTGTGTTTACATTTTATAAAAATATAGCAGGTAAACGGTAATCTCATTAAGATGTTATTCACACTTTTCTAAATGCTTTTATCATATCATTGAAGAGAATGCCTGGTTGTCTGTGCAACATTTAAGAGAGAGGTCTATGATATAACATGGTCATGTGTAAAAAGTAAAAGAGATTTCTAAGTGTTCCACTGAGGGGAAAACCGACAACAAAAATGCGTGCCCTCATAATCAAACCTTCTAGGCTTTTATGGGGAAGACTTCCTTGGACAAAAGTGTACATATCCTCCCTTGAGGAAGCCTGGTTAGGACACAAGCACTGCTTCTCTCTTACTATAATCCTACAGTGAACTCAATGTTTTGGCCCAGCTGCGTGGAAAAGGCTCTGGTAAGTGAACGATCTTAGGTCATACACATTTTTGCTAACATTAATTTGTTTCAGACACCGACCTCCTATAGGCCAATGCCACAGATTAATTCAACACAGGTTTCTCAACCCAGAAAATTGTAATCACACAAACGAACCTTGTACCCAGTGATCAACTGCCAACTAGATGGTTGCCTTCATTTTCACAGTTCTTCCCAAAGGAAGAAGCACAGACTTTTTTAAGACATTGGGGTCATTACGAGGTTGGAGGTAAGGGATTACCGGCACCGGTAAGGGTGCTGATGCCGGTAATCCCTTACTTCTGTATTCCGAGTTCCCTTTGCGGGTCCTTCCTTACCTCCTGCTTTTAGCAGGAGTTAAGTACGGGACCCGCAAAGGTACCTCGGAGGTAATTACGGTACCGTAATTTACGGTGCCGTAATTACCTCCTTCCCCATTCCCATTGAGCCCTTTGGGGCAGAAATGGGAATGGGGAAGGGCAAAAGGTGAATGGGGAATTACCTGTCCCTCCAACCCTGGAATGGACCGGTAATTACTCCATTCACCATGCTGGATTTGGGACGGTTTCGGAGGCAACCATGGAGCTAATTACTCCATGGTTAGCTCCAAACCCGGAATGAGGCCCATTATTGTGCCATATTATTTTCTTCACATGCACCCAACATATATCAAAAACCAGAGAAAAAACAATCGACCAGCAGAAAAGGATTCAATGAGTAGAAAGTCATCAATTCCTGGTATCCTTCTGCTTGATTTTGATGTACCATGTTATTCAATCACTCTTGTGCTCTCACAACAGGATCTGAAAACATCCTATGGTGCTTGATAGTGCGGAATGTAGTTCTCTCTTGGCTGGGACTCACATCATCAGAAATCCACTGAACTAATCATCTAAGCCTGTTCTAGATTCTTGGACAAGGAGGACGACTGCTCCTTTTCTCAGAGCTGCTCAGGTTCACTGAACACAGAGCACACATTCTGCAACACTCTCATTTTAACAGCTTATGTGCGTAAATACTGTAGGCAGGCTCCGAACCCTCATTCTGAACTGTGAAGTCCATCTTAATAGAACGCAGGGATTATGGTCTCCAGATGTTGCATTGCCCCATGTATTAAGATCACAGCTGCCAATGATTCCTCTCTCCCATGGAAATGCAGGCGCAAAAGACTTCCCTTTAATGTATTTCTGCCCCTCCAATAGGGCAGTCCGGATCTAAGACTTGTATTGGCTTCTGATGATGGCTTCAGTGAAAATTGAAACACTCTGCATTATGCATTTCAGAGCCATTTAGTTCATAATTATATAAACAATTTTTATCTTCCAGTTTGAATATTAAGGACCTCATCAAATCAATAGTTACATGTTCCAAAATAAGCCGAATTAACAATGGGAAATGAATTGTCTCAGTGAAGTCAAGAGGTGTGCTTCCGAATCCTGTAGATTTTTGAACCTGTCCGAATTTTGTTTTTTGGAAAGCCACATAACACAGCATCCTTGTTCAACTGTTCATTCCCTCAATGCTCCCCAAAGTAGACATCCCTGGAAATTGTAGCCCCATTCAACATGATGGCATCACTGGAGGGAATGGAGTTGTAGCATTGGTTGTAGGAATCCAATCACTAAGGGCCTGATTCATGGAATATTTGCCCGGTTTACAGGGAATTTGCACTGGTGAAAAGTGGCTTTGCACTGCCGACACAAACCCTGATTCATGGAACTGTGCAAAAATGACTATGCGCTGACTTTGCACTGCAAAAATACATTTTGCACGGTTCCATGAATCAGGGTTTGTGTTTTCAGTGCAAAGTAATCTTCCAGCAGTGCAAAGTCACTTTGACCTGGCAAATATTCCATGAATCGGGCCCTTAGACTCTACTTATTGCTCCTGTGTTTGTTTCTTTTCGGTAATAAAGTAGAGGATCCTACTATGCTGCTCCCATTTTTTCATGTGATGATTTATTTCTGTAAAATATTTCGCAATGCTTTCATCTTCCCAGATGTGGGAATGGCCACCATCTTGGAAACGCTGTTCATGAACTCTGTGAGAGGGGCTAGTGGAGCAGAGCTCCGTGTTCACAGGCAGCCTCACTCAGCTGCTCTTTTTAATAAGCATAGCAACAGTCTTTTGGAATGTGGTTATGCAAGTACATTGCAGGCGTTGATAAACAGCACACATTTCTCTGTGCGCAGGGCCTTCCAAACTCTATTGCTCTGGCTGCCCCACTGTCTTCTCATCAGGGTTTGAAGTCATTGTGCAAAGTATCATATTGGCAAATAAAGGCCTTGCACCTGCTATCCATCACCTACTTTGAGAACTTCTGTACCCAAGGATTTCCCGAGCTCTAGATGCACTGTCTATACATGCAGCCCTATCAAAGGGATGGCAGCATGCTCTTGCTCAAGGTAACACGCCTCTGGTGTAGTAGAAAAACCCTCCAGGGCTCTAATTTAGCAGCAGCATGTAACAAAGGCATTTTTATTTCATGCAATTCTGGAAACAAATAACACAGACTTACCCCGCCTGACAGAAGAATCTTCCCTTACTATGATGTAACATACAAGTGTATGTTTTTCCACCTGCAAGATAAACTGTTGAACAAATTTGGGGGTCTTGTACCTTACATCACATTATAGCATGGTTCTCACAATAGCTTGTTCTTGAGGAAGTTGGCATTTTAGTAAGGCCCTGTCTCACACTCGTGCCTTTCTATCTAACACAAGGCCCAGTGGGACCGCCTCTATCTATCTTTCATTGTTATATTTGCTTTTCATTCATATGTTCCCTCCCTGTTGCCCTGTGGTTGCTTTGAAACACTATTTACTTGTTATATAAGCGTCTTACAAGTGCACAATAAATACAATAAATGAATAAATAACCTGCTGACACGACTTAGTTTCCATGACATTGTATCCCTGCTTGAGCGAATAATATAGCTCGTACTGAATAAATATGCCTGCTCATGTTCCATTATAAGCTATACCTTCCTATTGTCTAAAACAGAGCCTCGTTCTGGAGGCCTGCCATTTTCTACTCGTACAGCCTTAAGCTTTTAAGTGCCAAGGGCAAGATAGCTTGTCCTTGGGATTACCTCCCCAGTGCCAAGGACGAGATAGCTCGTCCTTGGCACTTAAGGGGTTAATGTTAGAAGGCTTTGAGTGGTGAAATCCCGAAATCACCAAAAAAGGCCTCATTACAATCTGTTTCCACAACGGCAAACGACAGGACATGGTTGGGTAGGGGGAGGGATCCACCGTGCGCTGCCCCTGGGTCCAGCGTCTCATTGCATGCAGCAGTACCCAGCACCTATGGGCGCCGCATCCTATAGCCCGTTGCTCATACAGTGAGCCTTATCACTCAACAAGCAGTGAGCTGCAACGAGCACATCCTGCATGGTGCTGTTAATGATAATGATAATGATGTCTTATTTATATAGTGCCTTAATCCAAAGAGCTTTTTGAATTTACCGAGTGGGCACAAGTTCCATTTTGATTGTATGTGTATATTTTTGAAAACCAACACATAAGGGGGCCCACGCTGATGGGGGGTGGCAGTGCCAATCTTGGCTTTGCCACTGGGCTCACAGCATTATGTGCTAACGGGCAAAGTTAGGGAGAAGGACAGAGAAAAGCAGCAAGTGTGGAGGAAAATTACACTCACACACAAAGACATGAAGAAAAGGATTGTTACACACTTCCGTGCCTGTGTATTTATGAGGTTGCACATATTACACAGAGTTACAAATGAATGATTTGTATACCTACCATTAATGCCCACTTAACTACACATGACATTTACTTACAGGGTGCCAGAAATGGAAACCCATTTATAGCCCAAATGGACCTAAAAAAACAGCCAAGTCTACCTCAACAGCGTGTTGACCAAAGACCATCAATGCTATGGGGGTCATTACAAGTTAGGAGGTAACCATGCCGTTATTAGCTGCATGGCTATCCCCTTACCGGGTACCGGGTCCGGGTTCCTTGAACGAGGAATTACCGGGCCATTCCGACCTTGGAAAACCCGGTAATTCCTCATTCAAGGAACCCATTCCCATTCGAGACCCCATAGGGCTCAATGGGAATGGGGAGGGTGCCAACAACGGGCCCGTTATTAACGGGCCTGTTGTTAGCACCCTGATCTGCTTGCAGGACCCACTAAGAGCACCTGGTAAAACCAGGCGCCCTTAGCGGGTTCCCGCGAGCAGACTCGTAATGAGGCGGTAAGGGGTTGATGGCTCCGGCACCTTTACTGGCGGCGTTAACCCCTTACCGACTCACTCGTAATGACCCCCTTAGGGTCTTTCTTTACAACACTTATTTCCATGTTCTGAAAATTAACAACACCAACTGGTATATTTGTTTATAATTAGCACCCCAGAAGAGGAGGACAGGAGGCCTTCCCGCCAATCAGGAAGCTTGGAACAGAGGCTTTACCTCATTGCAAAGCCCATGTTCCAATCCTCCTCACAAGTAAGAAGCCGACATCTTCCCTGCCGTGATGTAGGCAAGTCTTCCTTTGTGCCCCGTTCCTCCGACCCCCAGTTTCCAACTTCCTCAGTCCCTCCCCCACTCTGCCCTCCTGCCCATTTACCAGCTGATGCCACGCCCCTCACTGGCACCAGAAACACAGAGTGTTCCCGAATCATTCTCCGTCGTGAAAATGGCTTCCATGAAAAGGGAGAAGTTACTTCCCTTCTCCCTTGCCATGGCGGCAATCTTGTTTAGTTTTTTTTTGTTAAGTTCAGAAAAGTCAACCACACCATTTCTCAACTTAAAAGACAAAACTATTTGCATTCCTGAAAAGTGTTCCGGGTTGCTAATAGCATTAAACCCCTCAAGGTGGGGGCAAAACCACATCTGGTAATGGACCGGGGCCAATGCGAAGGCCCGAGGAATCACCTGAGCATATAAACAAATATTTGTACCCTTACTAACAATATTTCGAACTAAAACAGGATATTGAGGGGGACAGATACAGAGTTTTTAGGTCTGTCCGTAAGTTTAAGTGGTCTCATGAATTAGAGATCCAAGGAATGAATCTGGAGGTAATAACCACTCACTGGGCCTCATTACGACTAGTGCGGAATGGGTTTAACGGCGCTGGTAATGGTGCCGGTGCCGTTAAACCCAATCTGCACTATTTCGAAGTCCCCTCGCGGGACCCGCTGTGGACGTCTGGTTTTTCCAGACGTACATACTGGGTCCCACGAGTGGACCAGGGAGCTAACAACGGGCCCGTAATTGACGGGCCCGTTGTTAGCTCCCTCCCCATTCCCATTGAGCCCTATGGGGGCTCGAATGGGAATGGGGAAGGACCGGGCCCGGCTTCCCTGAAGGAGGAAATACCGGGCCTTCCAAAGTCGGAATGGCCCGGTAATTCCCCATTAGGGAACCCGGAAACGATTTTGGAGGTAGCCATGTTGCTAATAGCACCATGGCTACCTCCAAAGTTGTAATGAGGCTCACTGTGTCTGTATGTTGAATGCTAGGAAACGAATGTTTATTTTCTTTAGCATGTAATCATAAAAAATATGTTGGTAGACAAATGTGACATAATAAATATCTAAACAAGCAAATAAAGAATAGCAACTTGCAATGACATCATAAAAAAATACAATAAGACAACATTACATAGTGTACAAGAATACGTGCAAGTATCAATTATTACTCCATTGATACAAGTAGTGTGCATAATAATGTGCAAATGCCAATTGTTACTTCATCGACACATATAATGAAATACCGAAGTACTTTGTATTAAATTGGAAAAGAACAAAGTGCCTATAAAGTTGCACTGCAGATTTAGCAATTTTGACTTAGGTGCAGGAGGGCCTCATTACACGGTAGGCGGTGGACTACCGGCACCGCCTTGGAGGAAAGGGGAATTACCGCCCTATTCCAAGGTTGGCGGGGCGGTAATTCCCCCCTCCCCCATTGCCCTTCCCCATTCCCATTTTTGTCCCATAGGGCAAGGTTTTAATTTCTTTGGTGAACTGACAGGCAACACAGTTCCTGCAAGGATGATGGCCTTGTAGAGGGTGAAGGGTACGAGAGCCACTGCCGGCTGTGTCAGGTTGGTAAAGTGAGTGCACCAGATGTTCTCTAATATTTATGGCACGTTTGTATGCAAACCTCGGCGGTTGTTCATCCGGTAGGTTCAAACGCGCTACATGCCAGTGCTTATTAATAATGTTCTTTATTTGTGAGGTGTGAGTGCCAAAGGTAACAACACATGTCATGCGGTTTTCTGCGGTTTGAAGGCCATCGCATTCCAGTTGAAGGAGGGTGTCCCGGTTGGCGTTCCGAGCTCTTTTTTTGGCTTGTTCCAATTGTCTCCTCTGGTTCTTAGACGGGTGGATAGGGCCTCAGAGTGGCGCCTATAGTCTGCAGTGAAAGTGAAATTTCTGCGTATTCGGAGAAATTGTCCGTAAGGCAAATAATCTTTACTGTGTGCCGGATGATTACTAGCATAGTGCAGTAATGTATTTCTGTCTGTTGGTTTGCGATAAAGATCACATTCTAGTTTGCTGTCTTTGTGTCTGATAATCAAATCCAGGAACTTGATTTCAGAACTGCTGTTATCTTTGGTAAACTGTATGTCGAGATTACATGTATTGAGCCAGGTCCAGAAGTCATGCAATTGGGTCTTCGTACCAGTCCAGATAAAGATTACATTGTCGATGTATTGATGCCAATGGCTAATCTGGGCCTGCCAGTGGTTATGATTGGAGAAGACATACTCATTTTCAAACTTGGCCATGCAGAGAATTGCCAGGCTAGGGGCAATGGCCGCCCCCATCGCGGTGCCTTTGGTCTGCAAATATGTAGAATTATTAAATGTGAAGAAATTCCTGCATAACGCTATTGTCATCAATTCCAGTATAAAGTTGGTTGGGGCCTTGTGTGGTGTGGAGTCTGCAGTGAGCCATTCCCGAGCGCGTTCTATGGCATCTGCCTGGGGGATATTAGTATACAAGGACTTAGGGCCTCATTACGACCCAGGCGCTCCCGTAATGAAGGGTGCCGGTACAGGACTGGTGCCGGTACAGGACTGGCACCGTTCATTACGGGACGCCCTATTACGAGGTTCCCTTTCGGGACCCGTTCAGAACGTCTGGTCAGACTAGACGTCCTTAGCGGGTCCTGCGAGGGGACCAGGGAGCTAATAACGGGCCCGTTATTAACGGCCCGTTATTATCTCCCTCCCCATTCCCATTGAGCCATATAGGGGCTCAAATGGGGATGTTTTTTTCAATTAGGAATTACTGGGTCCTCCAAGGTTGGAATGACCCGGTAATTCCTCACTGAAGGAATGCGGTACTGGAACCCGGTATGGTGGCCCTTATTGTCCATGCTCACCAATAGCTGAACAGTTGGATCAAAATCCAAATCCTCAAATATAGTGATCGTTTGTGTGGTATCCTTTAGATAGGTTAGTGTTTGTGTGCTGATTGGTTGTAGGAAAAAGTCAACAAATTTGCACAGCGGTTGAAGGATGGACCCACATCCCGACACGATCGGACGGCCAGGTGGGTTGAGGGGATCCTTGGGTATTTTTGGCAATGCATAGAAGCATGGGGTTCTACCCGAAGATCTGCTCAAAAACTCAGCTTCTTTTTTGGAGATCCAGTCTTGTTCTAATGCATAGTTAACTGCTTTGGTTATTTCTTGACAAAGTTCTTTGGTAGGATCTTTACGGATTATGCTATAGTTTTCTCGGTCGTTGAGAAACATCAGTACCATGTCTTTGTATTGTGTAACAGTCATTTTAACTAGACATACCCCTTTATTAGAGGGTTTAATGATGATTTTCTTGTTGTTTTGTAGCGATGGTAGTGCTTGTTTTTCTGCTATACTTAGATTATGCTTGATTTTCATGGTTTTAGTTCTTAATTTGTCCAGGTCTTGTAGGATACATCTTTCAAAAGTGAGAAGTTCAGTGGGTACTTGGTTGTCTGAAGGGGTAAACAAGGAAGGTGGGTGTAGACCTGTGTCATCTTCATTTGCATCTGTTTCTAGGGCATGTTCCTGAAAAAAAGTTTCACTTTGCTAAGAAAGGTACGCACCTCCATTTCTGCGTCGTACCAATCCGTTAGGGTTGTCGGCACGAACGATAATCCTTTGGATATTACAGACAATTCAGCCTCTGAGAGTTCAATTTTAGCTAGGTTAAAGATGGGTATTATTTGGGAGTTTTCAGGGTGACTCAGTACCTCTGTCTGCGGCGGCATGGGCATGGATTTGTTCTGCCTCCGCGTACGGGATAACCCCATTTTGTTTGACCCCATTGGGGGTTGCCAAAACCTCCACCTCCTAAAAAAGGCAAAACAAGGAAGGGGATGGGGGACAAGCAAAGTTAGCTGGTGGTGCTGCCTAGATTGGTCGTCAGAGGATGACCCACTGCTAGAGCCTGAGAACGTGACACCCCTACGGCGATTTCTCTGTGCTCGCGTGCCCAGATTACCAAAGGCAGTACCCTGGTTGAGGTTGGTGATATAGTTGTCGGAAATGTAAGGGTAAACTACTTCTAGTTGGAAGTCTTTAATATCTTTTTGGAAGTTTCTTGGTCTTTCTAATTAATGTTGCAGATTCAAAGTCTTCAAATAGTTTATTGAGATCGAGAAGTTGATGTTTAGCAATAGTAATGGCAGTGTTGGTAATGAAACTAGCCTCTTCCAAGTCCAGGGGCTTCATTATGAGTCAGCTGGTCTGTAAAACCGCCACCACGTTTCTTTCCAGACTGGCTGATTCCGAATCCTGCAGGCGGGAGGTGTCCCTCCTGCCAGGTCTGACCTGGCGGGTTTAACACCACCCTCCTGCATGCAGAAATGGAAACACCGGCTCCATCATAGATGGAACCAATGTTTCCATTGTCCCCATCCCCATGGGAATGGGGATTTACACGATTCCACCTCTGGAATACCTGGGTCACAGGGGTCGTAATGCCCCGGTGATTCCGGGAATCACAGAGACGGAATGGTAATACGAGTCCGGCGGTAACCTGCTGGTTTTTCCGGCTCGGTTACTGCCGGACTCGTAATGAGGCCCCAGGTCTTTCTGAATCTGCTTACTGATCCGTTGTGCTCTGGTGATGGTCAGGACCATCAAGTCACGACTGCATTTAGTTGCAACCACTCAGGATGAGGCTGGCTTTCAAATATTCCCTTAAGAAGTGGGCGTGTAGTTCTGTGCGAAAACACTTCTTTTTGAGACATAAGATACTGTGACTCGTATTGGTTGTGCCTGAGGGGGGATTGGTGCCTGAAGGGTCAAAGAAGGAAGGGCCCAAAATAGTGTCCTGAATCTCTTCATCTGTGAAGCTTAAAGTTTGATTCTCTGCCATGCCCAATTATGGAAAAAAAACAAAGATATAATTTTAGGTCTGCTAGGGTCACCCAGATGTCCAGCAGCACAATGTGATCGAGTACCGTGAAGTAATAGTCTTGGGAGAGAAAATCATTATAGAACGGAATAATGGACTTATTTAATAATAGTGAATACCTAAGTCCTATTATGTGAGTGTGATGTACCCTAAGAAGTAAGATTGCCTAAACTGGTAACAAAAGAACCCGAAGGTTAATAGGGAATCACCTGACCTGGTAATGCCCACGCCTGTCGGGGTTTATTGTTTAAATAAATGCATTCCCTTCAGCATACACCACCAAGAATGCCTCGCTGCTAGGAAACGCTGCCCAAGAAAAAAAAAACTACACACCAATTGCTCAAATGGCTCTACCACAATGTAATGGATCAATGATCCCATGCAGCGAGGCAGTCGAAAACCAGCAAGAGTCAACCATGGAACCTTTGATACTGCAGAACCGCTCACTTGTCAATCTGTCTATCCCCCCCTTTCCACAGACACTTTCCCAACCCTACATCCACTCTGCATGCCGTTACTCTTTCCCGACCTCACAAGCAGGAGTAGTTAGTGAATTTCGTCCCCTAGGCAGAAAGTAGCCCCAAAATAATGTACTCCCCAAACCAACCATTTTAATTACTTAGTACAGATGTGAACTCCCCCACACTCCCCCACCCAAGTATAGATCTGGGGGAAGCAGGAGGACCCAGAGGTAAAGCTATGAGTGGAGTGACTGGAGAAGTCATGGGGTTGTGCCTGACGCTATCATGCAAGGGTCAGGCAAAACCCTGATTGGATGAATGCTCTACAGCAAGGAAACAGCAAATGGCAGGAACCTGTATCCTAACACAAATCCAAAAGCATAGTTCATAAGAATATTTGGGAGAAGTTGGTGTTGCCAACTTTCCACAAAAACTCAAAGGAACCTTCCGAGTTTGGGTGCTAGTGGTAAGTTAATAACGATAACAATTATCTACAGAGTGCATTTAGGCTTTTACAAAGCATAATTTGTGTCCCTTTGCTATGGACCTTTCACTTGATGTCGAGTCATCTCCTGCCCTGGTGAAGATGTACAGTGTGCCATGTTTGCCTATTCTAACACACTAAATCCACTGCTCAATTTCCAACTGCGTTGCACTCTGATCGCCTATTGTGCTGCTCACTGTCCATTATCAATTGTGTTGCCCACTGATGCCTACCAATTGTGTTGCCCACTGTTCATTATCACTTGTGTTGCCCACTGATGGCCTACCAATTGTGTTGCACACTCATCGCCTCCCAATTGTGTTGCCCACTGATGGCCTATTGTGCTTCCCACTGTTCATTATCAATTGTGTTGCCCACTGATCGCCTCATCAATTGCGTTGCCCATTGATCGCCTATTGTGCTGCCCGCTGCTCATTATCAATTGTGTTGCCCACTTATTGCCTATTGTGCTGCCCATTGATCATTATCAATAGTGTTGATCATTGCTCGCCAATCAACTGTGTTGCCTATTGTTCCTATATCTATCGCAGTACATTGCTCCCCCATCAATTAAGCAGAACGCTCCTCATTTGACATTTACCTGTCACACAGTGCTAGCAGTAGCTCTAAACATGGTCACTTACATCTTCTATGCACTGCCCACTATGATAAGCTGTACTATGAACACACTTGTAAACACCCACCAAGGGAAAGATGGTCCCATCACCATCTCACACCCTCACCATGCTCACACCACGGACATAGCCACCTGTAGCAGCTCACTTGCCTATACTTGCACACCAGCAGACATAGCACTAATGTTCTCTAGGCTCAGATCTCGCACCATACCTCTACAACTCTGCAGCCTCCCGAAGCCATCTGCTACTAGGAACCTCAGCCTGAGCAGTCGCTCACAGCACATCTATGCCACTAAGTTTACCCCAGCCAATTATACCAGCTCTTCGGCTGTCACTTATCTCAAGTCTTCCATCACTCTCGCCACTCGCAAACACACACACAAACATCAAACCGCCAGGACAACTAGAGTACACTCAGCTCTGGAAAATGCCACCCCTCAGCCTACGAGCAATGACAAAACAAATAACTTACCCCCCACCTGCCCTTAAATGTGCACCCATTAATGTACTCTCTCTCCCTGCCCATGCTCTTGAAATCCACGACCTCCTTACCATCCACGACCTAGACCTACTTACCATTACCGAGACATGGCTCCATGAAGCTTCAGGTCCTGCCATCTCCCTAGCCCTCCCTCCAGGTTATTCAATCCTCCGCCAGGACAGACAGCTGCTGAGAGGAGGAAGAGTAGCCCTCATAACTAAAGACTTGCTCCCCATCAGACAATGCATCCTTCCATGGGAAGGGAATGCTGACCTGATCTCCGCTAAACTGTCACTATCGCCTAGCTGTACTATAAACATACACACTATCTATCAGCCACCGGGCCCTGCCCCTGAGTTCCAAGGACACCTTCTCCATCTATTAGGAGACAACCCAAAATAATCTACCAAAACAATTCTACTTGGAGACCTCAACCTAGGCCACAATGATCCCAAAGATAAAACAGCAGCAGCCCTAACCAAAGAGCTCAACAATATGGGATTTCACCAAATTGTCACCAGCCCAACGCACTGCAAAGGTTGTATTCTTATCTGGGTGGTGGACCACACCTGCCACACTTCTATTCGCTCCATCTCTGCTCTCCCATGGACAGACCACAACTGCATTCCTGTGTGTCTCCAACATTGTATAATATCTTCATGAAGCCACTGTTCGACCTACTCGATGCCCAAGAAATCGCATACACTAGCTACGCCGATGACACACAACTACTCCTTCCTCTGACCGGCGACTTCATTACAGACTCTGTCTCATTGAGACAAGTGTACCAAACCATTCAAGCCTGAACGGCATCACACATGCTCTGTCTCAATGATGACCAAATGGAAATGCTCATAGTCGGGTCTCGCACCGTTCTAAACAAATATGATCCAGCTTACACATCCTTTGATATTGACGGCACTACCATCTAAGTAGCCAATCATGTCAAAACCCTTGGGGTCTACCTAGACTCTATGCTATCACGATACAGACAAGTCAACGCTATCGCCTCATCCGCTGCACACATCTCTAAACTTATCTGTGTGTGCTGCCCATTTTTCTCACCAGAAAGCTGCCTCACCATTGCAAGGGCTCTGAAAGGCTCAAGATTGGACTATTGCAACAACATCTTCACAGGCACCTCAGCCGTAAACTTAAATGTATGCTTAATGAAATCTACTTAGAAATCCAAGCCTGGATGGCCACACACAGTCTTTGCCTCAACCACGATAAGACAGAACTGCTTATCGTAGGTTCCCAGGCTCGCCTCAACAAACTGGACCAAAGGTACCAATCCTTTACCATTGATGGCAACATCATAAAAGTTTCCAAAGAGGTCAAAACACTAGGTGTGTACCTCGACTCCACCTTGTCACTAAAAGAACAATAAACTCCAGCATCTCAGCCACTAACTACACCAATAAATTGATCAATGCATGCAGGCCTTTTCTCTCCCCCTCAAGCTGCCTCACCTTATCTAGAGCGTTGATATTGTCTAAATTAGACTATTGCAACACACTCTACCTAGGCACCACTGCTAAAAACTTGAACAGGCTCCAGATCCTTCAAAATAATGCATTAAGATGTGCCCTCAACCTCCTGCGCAAGGCTCACATATCCAGGGTTAGCAAAGAAGTGCATTGGCTCCCGATCCGTGACAGAATTAAGTTGAGAACGCTGGTCATCACCCACAAGTGCCTGTCACGCACTGCCTTCGCTACCTCTCAGACAAATTTTCTAGACACTGTTCCAATAGACCCACCAGAACCCCTTACCTGCACCAACTAAATATCCCCAACTACAACCTAAAAACAGCAGGAGGTTCCAGTTTCCCAGTTCTCTTAGCACAATGCTGGAACGCTCTCCCCCTTGCAATTAGATCGGAAGCCGCGTTCTGGCCATTCAGAGCCATGGTGAAATCATGGCTATTAGCTTAAACATTTAGTCTCTCACCTACACGCTCGGCCTGCTGCCATTCTCCACCATGTAGTAATGTTTACCCTGCCTATATCCTACTCAGGACCACTCTGTAACCCGGTCCTCACTCTCCACTGTAACTATCTTGTACTATGTTTTCTGTTATTCTACTCTCTGTATGTAACTACTCAGAGCCTGGACTATGTATGTGCTCTGATTGTTGTACTATTGTGTTCGTGTAACGATATGTAACTCTGCTGTGCACATGATTATGCGCCCAGCTACCTGAGGGTTCAGACGCGCTTTATAAATAAACAAACTAAACTAATTAAACAAACTACAGATAATAGAAAACAACGCCCTATGAGCTGCCCAGAACATTGCAAAAAAAGATCATATCTCGCTGGCTAGAAGAAATGCTCACTGGCTCCCCATCAAAGAGTACATCTGCTTCAAAACTGTAGCCATAACCCACAAATGTATGTCACATTCCGCTCCAAGATACCTCACCGCAAAAATTCTCTAAAGCCTCAAACACCAGGATTCCTCGCTCAACCTACACAAATCACCTCAAACCCTGCGGATTCTGCCTCGAAAGAGTGGGAGGATCGAGCATCCCGGTGATCGCGGCCAAGAACTGGAACAATCTCCCGTCATCACTCAGACTTGAACACTCCTATTGGGCATTCCCCAAGCAGCTTAAAACCTTGCTTTTCTCTGAAAATTCATAATCTTGACCTTCATTCCGCAAGCCCCAATCAAGATCCTCAAGCTTTACTTTGTACCACCTAATACTGTCTATGATTTCTAGCACAGGTTAATTCTGACCTGTTGCCTATATCCATGCACCTTGATGCCCTTGAGGCTAGCGCGCTTTATAAATGCCAAAATAAATAAATAAATGCATGGAAAAAGTCTAATTTCCTCAGTGTAGGATACATTGTATTTGCATTTTATATAATGCAAACCTAGCTAAGAAGCAACAGAGTGCTGAACAAGTGATTTGGGGTGAACAGAGGTTGGTGGCAGGGAAAGGTATAAATTGTAGTATCTTCTATATCCCATACTGCAGGGGCAGTATATACCTCAGGGAAGTAGGTCCAAAGGACACCTATATATTCCCTGAAGAGTCGTTCCTTGAGCTCCTTCTACAACTGCAGCCGTTTTGGCAAGTTCCTGATTGTGACCCGGATGGTGTTCCATTAAGCAGTAGAATGGAAAGAGAAAGCTCTGTTTCCTGTTTTCTCTTTGCATGACTGATTACTTTTGAGCCTCGCAATGTTCTGGCTCCTAGAGGAGCGTCTCCCGCATAAGCCCATGAGTTTTGTGGCTAGGGTGGTTAGTGTTTGTGCTGTAGTTGCCTTGTATGTGATGCATGCCATTTAAAAAAGTATCTTGGCTGGGATGAGTAGCCACTGTATCTTTCTTAGATTCCCAGGGGCAATCCTCCTGCTATGCAATTGGTGTTATACAGCAGGATGAATCTTTCATGAAGCTATGAAACACTGTGGAGTCTGCATATGGGCACATGCCACACCATTGCTGGCCTGAGCCTCTTCCCAGCTCTTGGCATGTTTTACTGCCTAAGCAGCATTGTCGAGCATGCCAGTTCAGTTCTTTCCAAAGAGGTTGCATTACTTCAGGTTAATTGTGCCTGTTTGTGTTTCCAGTCATACTCTGCCTGTGGTAACAGGCATACCTGCCTGCCTTTGAAAATCAAAAACGCTGAGATGTATGCCCCGCCTACAGCCACACAAGACTCTGCCCCTTTGCACACAGCTCCCCACACACGCCCCGCCCACATGTGAAAATGTGCAGTTTGCACTTTACAGTGGAATGCAATACATGTCATAAAAATTGGCTATTCATAACCACCCAAATTGCACAAAGGACTTCCCTGGAACTTGCAGTACCGAAATTGGGCATTTCTCCTTAGTTATTTATTGTTTTTCATCAGCTTATATAGTGTACCCTTGACTTGAGCCCTGGCAAAACTGGCCAAAAAGAATGAAAGGTGAAGAAATAAGAAACGCAGAATACTACTTTCAATCCGGTGTCATTAATGACACCGGATTGATAGCAGGTTTGAAAGCAGTTTTATTTTGCTTAAGCTTATGTTTTAGCCGCCCTTCAAGGCAAACTGGCCAAAAAGAATGAAAGTTTAAGCAAAATAAACGCAGCAAAACTGCTTTCAACACCGGATTGAAAGCAGCATTCTACATTTATTTTGCTTCCGTCTGCATTCTTTTTGGTCCCGCCCACAAAAACCCGGAGACTCCAGCGTCTTCCCTGGGGACCAGGAGAAGTGGCTAAAAACCCAGACTCTCTGGGGAAAACCCGGAGGTTAGGCAGGTATGATAATGGGGTATGTGTGCACTACTTCATCCACTCCCCCTCTGCCCACACAGTCAAGTGAGGATGTCATGCCATGCAGGCTACACAAAGGTCTGCAATGCTTTGCGACAGAGTCCATGAAACGCCTTCCCATACGGCAATCACGTTGACCTGACCAGCCGGCCACAATGAAAGTCATTTCCGATCCTTGCTTCAAATGCACTTTTTTCTCATGCAACCCCGCCTGTTGCCACAGCAACAGCGAGCCGCTAATGAAGTTGTAGCATAATTCCTCCCTGATACTTTAAATCTAAGACTGCGCGGATGGCGCGCGGCACCTCGCCCCGGCACCATTGTCATGCGGCTTATTTTTAATTACAGTGAATCCTGAGAAACATGATCCCGCAAATGCTTGGCGGGAACAGCGGTGAATGGGCACATCACGTGCAATCCATAAATTGCTTATAATCCTCAAGATGTTAAAAAAAGCATTCAGTAATTGAAGACAGGAAGTCCTCGGTTAATTATTTAGAGGTGTTATCAATGCGCTCAGTAAACTGAAGCATTTTCTGCTATCTCACCGAGTTGAATACCGCCGGGACCTGCGGGCCGTAGCCATCATCTTCTCGTATTCTCTAATGCAAACAGCACATGGCAGCTTGTCAATAAAGACCCTTTTTATATCATTTATCACTGAACACTTGCACTGCCTTGTAGAGACCAATTTGGGTGACAGTTATGGCATGGTTTCATTCTGAGTTACTCTGGGCTGGTAACAACACGGGAGAGGAATGATGACAATAATTAGTTTGAGTCATTCCCCGGCAGCTCACGAGAGCCGGAGCAAATAGTACCTTTCCAGTGAGCAGTTAAAACCATTGCAAAACTATTCCTGCAGAGTCTAGGAGATGTCTCTACCATAATAAATTGGTTTTGTAGGAGCTCCTCTGACCGATCGTTCTTTAGGGGCCCGACGATCTGTCAACTGTACGTGTTGGTAATTGTCCCCATTGATCGGTGTGTAACCGGTTGGCACCATTGCATCAAGCAGTGGTCTTATGGAATTTCAGGCTGCTGAGAGGAGCACTCAGAGCTATCATTATCCAGTAACCCTTTAGGATCCTAAAGAATGTATGTGCATTGTGCATTAGAGTAATTGCGGAATGCGTCACCAAACACACATGCAGGTATGATTTGCTGGTGCACACTATGTAGACTACTCATGATTAATTGATAGGTTGAAGGTAAAGCGGTCAGGTGAATGATAGTGGAAGAGTCCTGGTATAATGGAAGGTCTTGTTAGGAGAACAAAAATGCCAAGGTTAAGCATGTTCTAAGGAGTTATATATGTGTTGTCAGACTGTGAATTGTGTCTGTGTTCAGAGTGGCGGTTGGAAAGATTCACCATAATAAACTGAAAAATCGTGGAATATTGTTCAGAAATACATACTATAAGCAGAAACATTGAAGAACTAAACCAAGACATGGAGACTGATACACAGATGTTTTGCACTGCAACTCCCATAGACCCTAAGCATTGACTATGCTGGTTAGCGCTGGTGGGAAATGTATTCCAAATAATCTGGAGAGCCAAACTAGCAGACCCCTCCCTTAGAGCTAATGAAACAATCATGGGATGTAGTAAAATAAATGAAGAATGAAGTAGGACGCCCAAATTCTGGAACACACGTAAGACATCGGCAACACACATTTCAAAGCCACACTAGAAATAACTGAAGCAAAATACAAGAAGTGACTGGGTGCCCTGCAGGCGAAAGACTTTGCAACAACCAAGGACACACACCTGCCTATATAGTGAAGTGGGCTCAATCTACATTATTTTACCAGCTGAGTCATGTATGCAGGGGTCAAGTCCTAAAAATGAATGTCGGGGGACTCATCAACCAACTCAATGGGATGTGACATCGCTAGAAATTAGCATATGACTGTGAAATATGCACATTTCATTAAATTGGCTTTGCATAATCACCCAAATTGCACAGGACGAATGGCATTTGCCTGTCATAGAATCAACACACACACAAACCAAGAGAGGATATTTTCTTCTAATAGTGTTTTTGAAAATGTTAAAAGGTGTGCATGTTTTAAACTCCAAGAAACAGAGAGGGCACTAGAGAGCCGTCCAGATGGCGGCATCCCTGTGAGCTCTGTGAAGCTCCCACGAAATCCTGATGAATCGTTGCTATCGTGTTGGTGAAACTAAGCCCTGACGCCGGCATTATCTAGGCGAGACGCTTTCGAACCCAGATCCACAATTATCCTGCCTGCTGCTTGACGCTTCGCCCTGAGACTCCCGGTGGAGAAGAACCCCCCCCCTCCTCGCCGTGCGGGCCTGGAGTCGCGGCCTCTGCTCGGGCGCGGGGGACTGGGAGCGTGGAAAATCATTCAGCAGTGGGGGGCATACCGCCAGTCAGCAACATCCGGGAGGCGACGGGCTCCGAGACTGCCGGATGAGCCCTGCGGTCTCGCGGCCGCGGCGCCTGGGAGCGGTCTGAGAGGAGCGACCCAACCAGCGCCAGTGCGGGGAAGAAAGCCGAGGCAGCCGCCCGTGACCAGCATCAACCCAGGTATGAGCGCACAACGCTTCCCCTCGCCGCATACACACGCGCGGCGGAACGGCAGCAAATCCCGAGCTCCTCCATGTGACAGGGAAGTCAACGGAACCACCAGGGCCTTGACGGGTCGCTTGACGGCGAGACGGGAGTTAGCGGTGCTGACCCCGACCACGAGGCATAACTCCTGAGGCTACGTCGGCCGGGAACCCCGCTGCCCCAGTCTAGAAAGCAGCAGAAAGCGACGGGAGAGCCCGAGGAGAAGAACTCGGCAGTGAGCGACACCCCAGGGCCCTGGCGCTGAAACACACTGGGACGCCTCACTGGTCCTGGAACTCCGGACAGCATACAGAGGCACCCCATATGGACCTGAGAATTGCTTTCGATTTCCCGTGGCGCCGAGGCCCCCGGTGCTAACCCAGCACCGTAATTCCCAACAGCACTGCCACCTCCCCTCAACCCAGCAGCAAATATCCGGTACATAACGAAGACGCCATATCACAAGAGGCGACACAAGGCCTCATCTCCAGGCCGGCTCGCTCCGCCGCCTGGTCTGGCAAGTCATACATACAATCGCCCTACCCAATCGCACGGACCAGCACCACACAGCGACCAGAGTCACGAAAGCGCCTGTCCACAACAAGAATGGGGAAACCAGATAGGTTGCAGAGAAAGCTGCCTTTTGAAAGTTGCTCCTCCACCAAAACGGCCCCCCCTAACAGTAGGTCTCAATCCCCCATCCAGGCTCCACCTCATGATGGAGAAGAATCACAGGACTTCGATATCAGGGAAATACTCCTTGACCTCAAAGCCGGCATAGGAGGCCTGAGTAGCAAACTAGACACACTTTCCACCAAAGTGGACCAGCTCCAGCACCGGCTGGATGGGCATGAGGACTGACTAGACACAGTCGGGCAGAGGGTCTCAGACCTTGACGACAGGGCGTCAGCCATGGCTACCAGAGTGTCCTCTCTCGAAGCGCAGATGAAAATAGTAACAGCCAAAAATGAGGACTTAGAAGGTCGCTCCCGGCGCAATAATATAAGGATCGTCGGAGTCAGAGAGCATCAATTGACCACCAAGATGGAGGACCACGTAGAGAAGATCTGCACGGACTTGTTCGGCCCTAACATCCTGTCCAAGCTTTTTGTAGTTGAACGAGCTCACAGAATACCTAACTCAAGACCTATCCCCAGGACGAATCCACGTCCCATTATAGCTAAGCTGTTGAACTATAAAGATTGTGACGCAATCCTCAGGGCCACAAGAGACAAAGGAGATCTGCAATACGATGGAGATAAGTTACAGTTCTTCCCAGACTTTTCACAAGCAGTCCAAACACAAAGACAGTCGTTCACAGCTGTGAAGCGCGGACTGCAGGAAAACCAAATTCAGTATTCAATGATATTCCCGGCGAAACTGTGCATTCAATTTGAAGGGAAGACCCAATTTTTCAACACTCCCGAAGAGACAAGTGACTATCTGGATTGTAACGGCTGTAGGCCTGCCCATAACAATGGTCTCCCACAGAGAGGGAACCGCCCGAGGAGAGACCCGCCATAAATCTATCGCCGGGAGCTAACACAAACCAAACTCACCCGCTCTCTGCCGACGCAATACATTCATCTCCACGAAATAGAAATGCAATAGTGGGAGGGAGCACCTCATCTTGGAGGGCTACTAGCGCCCATTGCACAGCAATGTTGACAGTTTGGTTTATAAGAGATTTTTTGTCGTGGGCCTGTTGGGGGCTGCCCACCCAAGGGAGGGATTCAAGTTCAACACAGCCGCCTTTCACCCCGCAACCCCACCCCGCAATGAACACGCAGCTCAAAGCTGTCCGAACAGAAGCCAAGCTCTCCAGAATCTCGCATGAATCTATTCACCAGTCACATGATCCAAACCCTTCAAATATAAATTCACCAGACCTCCCTGATGGCAGCGACAACACTTAAGGTCACCACCTGGAACATTTGCGGTGGTAACCAGCCAGCAAAAACAAGGAAAGTCTTCCAATATCTCCGAAGACATAAAATCAACATTGCCATATTGCAGGAAACACATCTCCTGCCATCG
Organism: Ambystoma mexicanum; assembly: GCF_040938575.1. NCBI lineage: Eukaryota > Metazoa > Chordata > Amphibia > Caudata > Ambystomatidae > Ambystoma > Ambystoma mexicanum. The sequence continues at coordinate 1,006,538,073 of NC_090928.1, read as the reverse complement.
TCGGAACTGCATTGGGCCAGGTCTTGGGGCTGCCATAGGTATTTCTCATCATACTCATCCTGTGCCAGAGGAGTCGCAATTTTAATTGATAGGAGAAAGAACTTCAGTGTAATAGACTCGCAGAAAGACTCTGAGGGAAGAGCCCTATTGGTGAGGGGGATAATCGCGGGAAAGGAAGTAGTAATTGTGAACTCTTACGCACCGAATATCGATGGTCCAAACAACTTTAACTGGGTGATGTTCCAACTGGGAAAAACCAATGCGGCAACCATTATATGGGGAGCAGATCTCAACACACCAATTGATCCCAGACCAGACAAATCACACAAAACAGCGGGGAACCCGTCCAAAGCCAGGGCTCAAGTTCAAGAGATCTGCCAGACATTTGGCCTAACTGACACCTGGAGGCAGCATAATCGTGACGCAAAGGACTATACTTTCCACTCTGTCGTCCACAACACCAGTTCCAGGATTGATTATATCTTGGCATCCTCCCACAGCCCATTCGTCTGGGGGACGAGCCAAATCTGGCCACCCACCCTGTCCGAACACTCAATGGTCACACTCGACGTCTCCCTAGCAAGCGCAACAGTTCCTGGACTCAACTGGAGATTCAAACATGGCTCTCACGCCGACACAGTCTTTGCAGATGAACTACGCAAGGAAATAATGGCCTTCATCGAGACAAACGCTGGTTCTGTCGATTCCCCCAGCACCATCTGGGAAGCCCTAAAATGCTTTGTACGTGGCATATGCCTGGTCAAAGAAAACGGCATACTAAAACTGATCCGGAGAGAGCTCTCAAGTAGTGAGAAGCGTTTGAAAGATCTAGACCATCAAGTTCTCACTTCTCCAAATTCTCACACTCAAGGCGACCTAAAGGAGGAACTTCTGAAGTTCAGGGAAACGGCCGAACGGGAGATAAAATTCCTGGGTCATGGTCACCAGATCCGGCAATATGGGGAGGGTCAGAAACCAGGCACCTTGTTGGCCCGCCTTCTGTCAATGGACAAAACCCCGACACGAGTTGAATGTGTCAAAGACACTCAAGGACAGCGGCTGTATACTGAGGAGGAAATCGCTCTCACGTTCCGAAATTTCTATCAGAACCTGTACAGTTCCAAAGGTAACTCAGATCCGAACTCTACACTGGAGTATCTTAATGACACTGAACTATACTGGGTGGAAGCAGACCTGCGAGAACCACTAAACGCTCCTATAACGGAGGAAGAAATTCTGGAGGCAATAAAATCCCTTCCTAACTCCAAAGCGCCAGGACCTGACGGGCTCATTGGAGAGTTTTACAAAGCGCATGCATCCATCCTCGCCCCACTCCTGCTCCACGTCTATGAAGAAGCAGCTGAGCACGGAAGCCTCCCCCCACACTGCGTGAAGCCAATGTTTTGGTACTACATAAAGCCGGCAAACCCGCAGATGAATGCGCATTTTACAGGCCGATCTCCTTAATCAACTTGGCCAACAAAATTCTTGCCAAAATACTTGCAACACGGCTACTCCATCTCATGCCCGCCCTGGTGATTGGAGACCAAGCCGGATTCATTCCAGGACGCAGTACCACATACGGCATCAGAAGACTGTTCGGTGTCATCGAGGCCATAGATCCAACACAACAGGTGATTGCGGTACTCCTTGACGCCGAGAAGGTGTTCGACTCTGTTGAATGGCCATTCATGATGGCAGTGCTTAAACAGATGGGCTTTGGGAATTTCTTTATCAAGTTAGTGTCTCTGTTATATAACGACCCGCAGTCATATGTCACTCTGGGTAACACTAGATCCACGAGCATATCACTAGAGCGTGGAACAAGACAAGGCTGTCCACTTTCAGCACTGATATTCGCCCTTATCATGGAGCCTTTGGCTTCAAGATTACGAGAAAACCAACTGCACAGAGGGCTTAAACTAGGTCCTCACAGATTGATTGTTTCTCTTTACGCTGATGACGTCATATTGTTTGTCAGTGACCCCCAAGAGAATCTTAACCCTGTAATGCGCAAAGTGATAAGATTCGGTCAAATGTCTGGGCTATTAATCAATCATTCCAAATCGGTAGTGATTCCCTTGACCCCCAACACAACTGAATTTATTGACGATCACAGCTTTAAATGGGAGCACTCAAATGTGAGCTATTTGGGTATTTACATGTCACGGAACCATCATGAGATTTACAAAGATAATTATGTCACCACGCTAAACTCAATGCAAGAACGCATCCATAGGTGGAAATCATTACCGTTAACGATATGGGGCAGAGTATCCTTGATCAAGATGGTCATTCTTCCTAAGCCTCTGTATTTATTTATAAACATCCCACTAGTCCTTCCCAAATCCTTTCTCCAAAAAATCAAGACGGCAGTTCTAGAGCTCATATGGGCGGGTAAACCGGCTCGCGTCACGTATAGCACTCTGGTGTTGCCAACATCCAAGGGGGGTCTGGCGCTCCCAGATATAGAAAAATACTATTGGGCGGCCCAGGCTCAGTTCCTGAGCTACTGGTACGCAGATCATTTCGTTCGCCCACACGTGCAAGTGGAACGAGCCCTGGCCTCACCCGACCTGCTTAGTGCTGTCATTATAAGCCAAATCCCAGTCCCATATAACACGCTTAACACAGTCCTATCTACATACGGAATCTGGAAAAAGATGGCGACCAAATACGGAGTAGACGTGAGATTCTCCCCTCTACTTCCAATCAGATTTATTCCCGGCATCCCCCTCACAAACGAAACAGTGTTTCTAATATGGGCTGACAAGGTCAATGTCCACTCACTCGGAGACCTGTTCCCTGAGGGCACCTTCCTAACCCCACAAATGGCCAAAGATATGGGGGGTAATACTTCACTAGATGTTTTCCTCTATTTTAGATTACGCCATACCTTACACAAGTTATTTCCCTCATTTCCTAAACAACCCCCCACCTGGGAGTTACTACATAACACAATTCAAGCGCAGGGGGAAGGGAGACTGGTCTCGCTGTTATATAAATCCATGGTGGCCGATATTGGGAAACCCAACACTAAAACCCAGCAAAATTGGGAAACTGCCATTCAGGAGACGATATCCACAGAAGATTGGTCCTATATCCTAAACCAAACCCAAAAGGTTGCACTGAATTCTCGTTACAAATTAATACATTTTAACTTTGTACACCAAATATACTGTACCACAGTCAAGAAGCACAAACACCATCCAGACACATCGCCCCAATGTGAAAGATGCGCAGCCGCTCGTGCGGACTTCCTCCACTTGGCCTGGGACTGCCCCGGAATACGACGTTTCTGGAACTCAGTCCTACAGACAACTGCTGACATCATAGGCGAACAGGTGACCCTGCTTCCGCTGGGGCCACTCCTGGGTCTCACTAAGTACCTTCCAGCTGCATCACGTAATTAGCAGCCCTTCTTTTGGTGCTGGCCCGGAGGAGGATCGCCATGTCTTGGGGCAGAGGCCCACTACCCAAACTTGATGACTGGAAAAGAGACTTAACATACTGCCAGAATGTGGAAAGCGAATTTATAAGAACCCTACCATTTGATGCACGCCACCCAGACATCTGGGGACCATATATTGCATATTTACTGAACAGTAATGAATCTGTAGGCTCTGATTCGTCTGACACCTGAAAGGAGACTTTGGAACTGAGATCCCCCACTTCCCTCTGAACTTTAAATCTCGGACACTGACGAAGAATTAAATTAGACTCTAATTTCATGCGGGGGCGGGAGGGGAAGGGGCGGCTTCGGGGGGGGAACAGTTAATGGGTAATGTTATGAAGTTTTTTTTTTCCTTTCTCTCTTCCCTTCCTTTTCTCCCAACCCTCCTCCCTTTACACCTCCCCGTTTCCTTTTCCTCAAGTTTTGATCGTGCACCTTGGTGGTGCGATTGTATTTCAAGGGTATGTAAAATTCAAAAATAAAGTTTAAAAAAAAAAAACTCCAATAAACAATACAAATGTTTTCCCTGGAGCTTGCAGTACCGAAATGGGACATTTCACATTTTGTTTGTTATTTTTCAACAGGTTATATATATAGTGTAGCGGTGAAGTGTCAGCCTGCAAACCTGGCGACTGTGGTTCGTTGGCTTTCATTCATAAATTCAAAGAAGGCATTCAATGTTTCTCATTTTAGCTGGGGGGACTGAGTCCACCCTCTGAAAAAAGTGGGTGGACACGTGTACCCTCGACTTGAGCCCTGCATATATGTAAGGCTGGAAGCAGAGAAACACATAAAGCCAAAAAGTAGCAACATGATTTGAGCAGGAAGAAAACACGAGAGGAGCAGTTAAAAAACGGCACAACCCAATGGGACTCCAGTTAGGAAATAATAGCCTTTCATTTGTCAATGGGCAAAAGACCTATGTCACCATATTGGGCCGATCCTATGCATTGGCGATCAGTAAATACTCTATAAAATACTCAAGGGACACGTCGTTAGTGGTGTCTAGTCAAAGGATCGAAAAAAAAGAGTCGACAGGACAAAGGATCGAATTATTTTTTTTAATTATATAATTTATTTTAAGGTTTTCGTTTTGGAAAAAAGTGATTTTTACCAAAAAAAGGGTTTGGGGGGGGACCCCCCCAAAAAAAAAAAAAAAGTAAAAAAAAACAACAACAAAAAAATTCAATCCTTTGTCCTGTCGACCCTTTGGTGTCGATCCTTTGTCCTGTCGACCCTTTTTTTTCGATCCTTTGACCTACAACCGTTGTTAGTCCTACAATGCTATCCTTAGGCTTTAATTGTGCACCAGCCCCAGGAAAATGCTAACACCTAGACTGTTGACTTGCAGTATGTTTGCAAATGTGAAACAGAGGAAGGAACATGTTAGCACGTGCGACAAACACGTCAGCTGATGGTCAAATTTTACGAATCGATATAGAAAACAATGTTAATAGTGTTTTGGTAACCAGTCAAAGAAGACATGATTTTTCCGACGCTAGCCAGAGCATATTAAGTGTACTTATTGATAAGAAAAAGGAGTCACTTGCCTGAAACTGAAGGAGTCAGTTGCGAGAAACGCTTACTCTGAAGTAAGGTAACTTTAAGACACAAGCGGACATATGGAAATGTTTCCTGAGCAGATGGAAAGTGAAATACAGTACCCCTGGCTACCCAAATTATCCATACCACCATTTCCCGTTCACAGCACTAAAATAGTACAGCCTATACACCAAATGATTTAATATGTATATATGAAAATATGTCATCGGTATGAATGCTCTAATCTTCGGTGCATGCTCTAATCTTCGGTGCCCCACGCACAACATATTATTGTTAACGTACTAAAGCATAGCTTGGACCGTTTTAAGTTTAAGGTCGCAGTTTATAACAATCAGAAATCAGGCTTTTGCCTGACTTGATTTCCTGCAGACCGCTGGAGAGCATCAGCCTGAGCGTATAACACTTTAGAAAACTAGATCCACCAGGGCTGGCATCTGGGATGTGTGAGTCAAAAAGACACACTAATTAACGTTTTCTCAACAGCCAATCAAGGCAGGAGCAACACAAGAACGAGTGTCACTAGATAAGTTGTAGAACTGTAACTTCAGCTGAGGGGGGTGGGGGATAGGATGCATGGAGCAACAGATGATTAAGGGCTGAGTTGGCAAACAGGGCTGGTAGACGGGATGGTCACAAGGAAAGAACACGTCTCCTAGGCTGATTTCCTTCCTATCTGTGTTTTAGCTCTTGCACTACCTGAAATGTCGTCAGGTCCAGTACGATAGTTAATTTTACATTCTTGTGAAAGGGGCCCCTAGGGGTCCCTTATGAATATGGAAACGAGGCGAGTCATCACACACAATAGATACGCCAGACACAAGGTTGTATTCCCAAAGCTAGGGTTTATTGCAAAGCAAAAGTCTCAGTTGGCAAACTCGGTCTCACGCCCCGCGACGTGTATCTCTAGACCTTGAGGGACGCAAGAGAGTGAATTACATACATCAGTTACATATATACAAAATGCATATCAAACAATCAGCTATGACATGTTTAACACCCCCCTTTATTGGATTTCTTTGAACTCGTTGTGATGATGGACACTTTCGACAACTATGACACCTTCAAATATCTATTCTAGTAACAATTTGCAATTTGTGAGTGCGGAGGCATCTTTCAGTTGTTGAACAGAAAACATCGCTTCTGTTCTTGGAAGCGAGCTGCATACAGGGGAAGAGTTGCATTCCAGACCTTGCTATCTATGAGCTGCTATTTGTGTCCTGGGAGCCGACACGCTCTAACAGGGCTCAGCAAAGGGGGGTCGTAAGAAGAGCATAATTCAAGCCTTTAGCTGCTTTATTCTAACATATTCTACCATATAACGAGACGGTTGGCCCACGGCCATCAAAATACGTTTGCGGTCACATTTGAGAGGTATCAATTTTTCTAGACTGACAAACCCTCCTTTGGCCGTATGCCAAACGTCTCATCCATTTATTGTATCCTCCTCTAATGACGATAAGTCTGAAGTACTTATGTCTGAATTTTGCATGCTATCATAAGCATCATCATCTTCATTAATATCTATAGCCATCAATTCTTTTACTGTTTTCATCTCATTTGTGTCTTGGTCAGCCCGACCATGAGTTTGTTTTCTTTTTGTCATCATATGCATACATCCCTTAGTACCCCTCAGTTACCTCAGCGCAAACTATTGGTAGGCAGTGTATGCAACAACAGCACGTTATGAATATTCCAAACACCACTACTAATATCGAAATCAACTTCCATCCCCAAGAATGCAGTATTCCCCAAAACCAAGACCCCAGCCTCCTTCTCCAGTAGGGAATTCGGAACTTAGGACATGCATTTTCTTTACTGCTTCAAAGATTGTAGGGAAATAGTCATCTACATATACACAACACGCTGATCCCACTATTTTGCAAATTCCCCCACGATCAACCAGGATCACATCGAGACCCATTCTATTTTGCAGCGTCATTAACCTGATTCCTCTTTCTTCCAACATCATGTTAAATAGTATATCTGTCGTTGTGTTTATGGTATCTTTTAGTATTCTGGACAGCTGCCTTATATTATAGGAGTTCACTATCTGCCCCAAGAATGGAATGAATGATTTTGTTACGTCAGTTGCTATCAAAACACCTTCGCTACTCCTTTTGCCTCTAGATCTGGATAGTCTGGCCATGTCTGCTGTTTCTAAGAGGAACACTCCTGGGAACAGTAGACCTAGGTAACATGTACCTCCCCAGTTTCTGGGCAACCAAGGATATGCTTTCTCTCCACATATAAAATAAACTGGATCTCCCACATATACTGGTTCTATTTCCCATTTCAATACCACTGTATTCATGCATCTGGTATATGTTCCGACTGAAAAGGAGCCTTTCTTTTTTAGACAAAAAGGGACACTTCTTGGGCTTTAATTCACTGTGTAAGAAGGGGGAATTGCATCTTTATCCCTGTCTGTTCTTACACGAAACGTCATGACAGATGTTTTATCTGGTGGGGACTATCTATCTCGTCTATTTTGTTATCTTTCGCATACTTTTCCTCGTAGGCTCTGGGGCCATTCATTGTGCTTCATGGAATATGGAACAACCCACAGGCTTCATTATTATTTCCTCAAACTCATTCATGTTGGTTCTGTCTAATTGACCCGTACTACTCTCATTCCATTTCCCATAGAACATTGCACTTAAAGATGCACTACATGCAGACCTTAATGGTAATGGCTGTACATACCAACCTATTCCTTTCCCAGAATGCTGCGGTAAATGGGCACATACCCAGCAATTTGTTTTCTTCAGAATTGCATGTGTCATATTCATAATTAATAACAATGTGTTGTTCCCAAACCCTTCCCTGTGTCTTTTTTCCATTGAGGGCAGGGTATAAGTAATCACCTGAACCGGGCTGTCAGTAGTGGATATATTAACTATTGGTAAAACATTTCCAATGGGTGTATCGATTACACATACCATAATACTAGAGCTGTCGTTATTAGTGCTACCACGCTCATTAAAGCACATAATTATTGTCAGTGCCAGCATACAATTCTTTTTACCATGCGATTTTCTTAAGCTTACAGTCTTTATAATTGACTCATTCTCAGCAGTGGTGCAGGAGGAGGCTGGAACCAGTCCCGACATGTTTCTCATCGTCCTTCTTCTTCCTTATTACAGTTCGTCGTGGATATCTCTCTTCGTTGTATGTGCTCTGATGTCAATAAGTTCAACGGAATTGTCACAGTTCAGTTCTGCCAGTCCTTTATAGCCTGGATTTGCTTATTTATTTTTAGGCAAGATCATTTGTCCTTTCTCATACTGCTCAGAGGACTTTTGATCAGTTATCTTATTTCTTTAGCACCATGTGCGCCCAGCTTGTCCACTCTGGTTCTGGACACATGTACTTTTTATGATCGCACCAAGGAGCCGCGAGTCTTGAATTGTCCGACTTGCACAATTCTCACGCTTCTCTCCTCTACACCTCTAGTTCCTTCTCAATCCATGAGCAGAACCAGAGGTTGATATAAACTCCAAAGAACTGTGGATCACTTTGTCTTTCGAGGCCGCAAATTGTATCGCCTCACTCCTGGTATTGTGTGATCCGTGAACAGTGCCAGTGCACTTCCAGATTCATGCTCAAAGTCAGCCTGTGGCGCTACTGCAGGTGCTGGTGTGCGCCGCGCCAGTGATGCAGATTCGGTCTTTGGCGTGCTGGCAAGTGCTGGTAGGTGCCAAAGGGGTACACGTTTAGTTTCTGCTGGTATTTGCAAGGCAGATTTCGTGTCGGCCAACAGTGATGTAGATTCTGCTGGGAAACGTTGGGGCACTCTTTGCCCATCCCCCTTTTTGGCAGTCGTCTCAGGCTTTGTTTCGAGTTTCACTTCTCGTTTGGGCAGATTTGGTGGTGGCTTACTGGCAACAGTTTCTTCCGTTTCTGGGACCGCTGTCTCTTTCCGGTCGTCTGGATCAGGCAAGTCTTTCAGTGAAGTTGGAATATTTTTGGCATGGGTGGCATGGATCCACGACTTCCGTCCATCCACCCGTATCGCCGTCTGCGTTGCCAAGAGTACTTGATAGGGGCCGCGCCACCTGGGTGCTAACGATGACTTTCTTTCAAAATTTTTAAGCAGCACCCAGTCTCCTGGCTCCAGCGCGTGCCCCGGACCGGTGTATCTCACTGGTAATGCCTCCTGCACCTGCTGATGAATCAAACGCAATTTCTGCATTAAAAGGCCACAATAAGTACTAAGCACAGGATGTTCCACCTCCCTAAGTCGTTTTGGCTGCGGTGCGCACCAAACATTTGCCGGCCTCCCCATTACGATTTTGTACGGGGAGAGCCCGGTTTTAGCCTGTACAGACGTACGCATGCCTATTAGCACTATTGGTAATGCATCCACCCAACTCAACTTGCTTCCTGCACATATTTTGCTGATTTTTGACTTGAGAATCCCATTGTGCCTCTCCACAAGACTGGCCGAACTCGGATGCCTTGAACTATGGAATCTCTTATCAATCTGAAGACCCGCACATATCTGTAACACCACTGCACCCACAAAATGTGGGCCATTATCTGACCATAAGACACGGGGCAAGCCAAAACGGGAAAAATATTCTTTAAGCATTACTTTTACCGTGCTCATTGCTGTGCAGTCTTTTAAGGGATATGCCTCCACCCACTTACTGAATGCACAGATCACCACTAAGACATATTTCAAGTTTTGGCATCCCTCCATCTCTATGAAATCAAAATGGATCACCTCAAAAGGCATAGAGGGCGGGCCAAAACTGCCTATTGGAGCCACTGTTCCCTTTCTTAAATTGTGTTGTAAACACGTGATACAGTTCTGCACAAGCCTCTCTGCATTCTTCTTTATGTTTACATTCTGCCATACTGTAGATAGGTGCTGTATTATCTTTTTCACACAGATGTGAGTAGGGCTGTGGGCCATTGTGACCATTGCAGTCACATACGAATTTGTCAACATCCAATTTCTAGTTCCCTTGTCCACCCAACAACCCTCCAGATCTAACTCAGCAGAGCCCGTTGCCCACCCTTGTATTTCATCGGCCGTAGCTTCGGCCTGCATTTCTTTGACAGTGGCAACTCCATTTGCTATCATACAGGGTACTTCCTCAGTCTGAACCGTCAACATTTTGGTATTTAAATCAGTGGCAGTTTGTTTCGCAATTCTGTCTGCAAACGCGTTTCCCTCTCCTATTTTGAATGTTACCTTTTTGTGTGCCTCGCATTTCACTATTGCTGGGCGCTTTGGAAGCGTGAGGGCAGACAGCAATCGTACAATCAAAGGGCCATGTTGAATTCTGGCACCATGTGATGTTAAAAACCCTCTCTCAGCCCAGAGTCGACCAAAGTTATGAACCACCCCAAAAGCATACTGACTATCAGTATATATATTCACATTCAAATTTTCAGAAATCTCACAGGCTCTGGTCAATGCTTTTATCTCGGTGGCTTGTGCTGAGTTGTAGGGGATTCTTTTGCTTTCTACAACGCTCTCTAGGGTAGTGATAGCATATGCGGCAGTTGTCGTGCCGTCAGGTAATTTAAAACAAGAGCTGTCACAAAATAACTCTCCACCTGGCTCTTTCTGTGGGGTATCACTTAAATCAACTCTCCCCTTGGTTTCTTCCTCAGTGACCATTAAGCAATCATGGGGGGGTGATTCATTCTCCCCAATTTCTTTTATGGGTAGCGGCATTAATTCTGCAGGATTCAAAGCGCTACACCTCATAATTTGGATATGGGGCGCGAACAAGATAATCTCATATCTTGTCAATCTAGCAGAGGTGAGGTGTTGCGTCTGTGTTCTATTTAATAGAACGTCTATGGCATGTGGCACCATCAGAATTAAAGTATGCCCCAATACCATCCCTTCCGTTTGTTTCACTGACGCAGCAGCCGACAGATCACAAACACGTGGTAGTGCATGCGCTACAGGGTCCAGCGCAGAAGAAAAATAGCCGCATGGCCTATTTCTTCCACCTTGTTCCTGTGTCAAAACCGCCAATGCACATCCTTCACTTTCACACACAAACAGTCTAAAAACCTTTTCATAATTCGGAGTGCCCAAAACTGGAGCCGAACATAATGCAGTTTCCAATTGATCAAATGCTTTCTGACATTCCTCAACCCACTGTAAAGGCATAACCGCATCCTTTCTAATCAAATTCACCATCGGTTTTACAATTAACGCAAAATTACCAATCCATTGTCGGCAATATGAAGCCATGCCTATTTTGGCTCTGACTCCTTTCTGTGTCTTTGGAATAGGCATACAAGAAATACTTTCTATGCGTTCTGGGGTTACCCTTCTCCCTTCTTTCGAAAGTAGGTAGCCCAAATAGCCCACCTCCTTTCGATTATATTGAAATTTCTTCAAACTAGCTTTATGGCCATGTGCCGCTGGTGTGAAAGTAGTAATACAGTACTTTCTTTACAAATCTCCTCTGTGTCAGCAGCTAACAATAGATCATCTATGTATTGCAAGAGTACACAACCCACTGGTAATTCTAGCATGTCTAGCTGCTCTTTCAATGCTCTACTGTAAATACTCTGACTTTCCGTGTAACCTTGCGGAATCCGCGTGAATGTAAATGATCGTCCTCCTAATGTGAACGCGAACAAATAGCTGCTGTCCTTGTCCACTGGAATGCTGAAGAACACATTTTTTAGATCAACTACACTAAAATATTCTGCTGAAACAGGTATCATTGTCAATATTGTAGTGACATCTGGCACTAAAGGAAATTGTGGATCTACTTTGTTTAGCGCGCGCAAATCAATTATAAAACAGTATGGTACTTCATTGCCTCATTTTTTATAAACTGGAAGAATCAGGCTGTTGAATGTACTGCCTGTAATTCCTTCAATTACCCCTAATTTCACCAAATCTGTAACAATACTCTTCAATCCTTTCTCACCTTCAGCCGAAATTCTGTATTGGGGAGTTCGCGGTAGGGTAACACCTTCTTTCAAAATGATCTTTACTGGCTCTATTTTCAAGCATCCTACATCGTTGTCATGCATTGCCCATATACAGGTTGGCACTTTACCTAGTTCTCCTGGTAAAGATTCAGACATGAATTCTGACACAGGGGCATCTTGTGGCCAAATCGTTAGGAACACCCCGTCTGCCGTGCAATGTATAACGGAACCTAATTTTTTCAACAAATACAATCCCAACCGGTTCTCCCCCCAATTTTCTGTTAAAAGGAAAGGACAATGTTCAGTGAATGGTCCTATAGTAACTGGTTGGGACACTGGGTTTATGACTGGTGTACCTGCGAACCCTACGGAAACATTCTTTTGCCCTGACAGTGGTATGTCCAGAAACAAGTGGTGGTCTATTGAACACTTTTGCGCTCCTTTATCTACAAGAAAGCGGTGCTCCTCATTCCTGACTCTCATTTCTATGTAGGGTCCTCTCTGATTCACGGGAATAGACACTGGTTCCAACCCCTGTCCTGGGCTGTCCTATTGGGGACATAACACATCGTCCGATGTGTAATCATTACTGTTACTGTAATACATTTTGGCTGTATATCGAAACAGTTCCCACTCTTCCCTCTATTTCCCCCACTCTGATTTCCATACTGTTGGTTTTGCTGTCCCTGACTCTGGTTAGGGGCACTTTGGATTTGGGCTTGGTATTGATTACCTCCATTATTGTGGTGCTGCTGCATACTATTCCTATTTGGTCCATTCGCTCCTTGGTGTCCTCTGTGCTGTCTCCTCTGACCAGACCCATTTCTATTCTGCAGATGCGGACATTGCGCTCGCCAGTGTCCTTCCTCCTTACAATACGCACACTGATTTGGTCCCACTGTTCCCCCATGCATATTCAAATTACTCCTCACTTGTGCGTTCCCTCTCCCTCTATTATGTCCTACTACTTGCTGTAGTAGCACCCGTGTTTTCAGATTTACCCTATCCTTCTCCTCTTTTTCTTTAGCCGCAGTCACTCTGTTCTCATAATATTGGGCCATGTGTAATACTTCGCCCAGCGTCTTTGCTTGCCATGCACTCTCTGATGTCATTATTAGTTTCTGGATTGGAAGTTTTAACCCCCTTACATATTTGTCAACAAATAACCTCTTTCCCGCTTCCGAGCTCACATCCTGCCCACTGAAGTCTGTAAATACTTCTTCAAATCTGTTAAAATAATCTGTAGCTAACTCATCCTTGCCTTGTACACATGCAGTCAATTTTTCCCATTGAATTCTTTTCTCTGGAACAATTTCTTTTAATTTCTGTACTATGCGTGCTGGTAATGCTACCAGGTTCGGTCCCGGTGTTCCTCCAACCGCTTTATTCCTGTCTTCTATTATCAGGTCCGCCCATGTGGCGCCAAAGGTCGTTATGTCATCCACCTTTCTTATTTGCTTCCATATGTCTGTTGGCAGGATCACTGGGAATATTAGGTCTATGTCACCAATGGAAGGGCTGTTTCTCCTGTCCCTCGCTCTAGTGTTTTTTTATATACTGCCATTATTTCGGGTGGGCTGGCCTTATCGTTTTTTATGTCTTTGTCTAATAAATGTTCAGCCATTGACTGCAGTGCTTTTCTTTTCATGTGCATGGACTATTCATCAAATATCTCATGTATCTCCATTGTGGGGATACTGGGATCTGACATCCATCTAAACGCTTCTCGTATACATACTTTCAACTTGTCGCCCCTCTGCACTGACGACATTGAATGTCGTTGTTGTATATATTGCTCTACAGTTTCCTTCCTATGTCTCCCGATATCCCTACTCCTGTACCCAGGTGTAGTAAACATTTTGGCATAATCATTATCTGATTCATCTTTAAGTTCAAAAAGTCCATATACATGTTCTCCCACTTCTTCATCCCTCTCCCTACAGCGTGCTAATGCATTCAAATCTAACAATCGCTGCCGTGGTAATTTCCCAATTAACTGTTTCCATTTCTCCACCAAATATTCACCCATGCATTCCAACACTACCTGTCTTTCGTTGCTTCTCCGGAAGTCATACATCGAAGCCAATGCTGCCATCCCATCATTCCCACCTATATACATCTCTGCCTGTTGCTGCAATTCCACCTTCCTTTCTTTGGTGATTGTGCTGCGAGTTACCCTCATGCATCCCCATTGTTCAGTCCTGCCTCTCGGCTCCGTGGTTTCAACTTCAACCCCGGGAGGAACGGACGGTACCAAGTCTGTGTCTAAGGCGGGAGGTGCGGATGGGACAATGGGAACAAGGAGTGTCGGTTGTGGTTCTGGTTGGCTAATAGGAAGTGTTACGTGCGCAGTCTGCGGCTGTGGGAGGGCTTGAGCTACAGGAGGGAGAGTTTGGGCTGCGGGGGCGGGGTTTGGGCAATTGTTACTGACGTGGTTGGCCTCACTTCTGATCTTGGGCCTTGTTTTGTATGAGTCAATATGTTTTCTATCAATTCATCTGCTATATGTAATTCTCGTTGTGGGTATATTTTTTCTATATTCAACTGGTCACATCTAGCTGACCTCCTTAGACTCTCCGTCCACTCCTCCTCTTCCTTTTCTTCCACTACTTCACCTTTCGATTTATGCCTGCGCGCATGCTTCGCTCTACTTCTAAATCAGAGCATTGCTTCCCTTCTCCAGTCCTTAACGATATCAAATGCTGCAGGACGCGCTTTCTTTCTTATCAACACCCTTTCCAAGTTATCTATTCTCGCTATCTCAAAACTACCATTAATCGGCCACTGATGGTCTTGTTGCTTTCTGGTTTGCCTATGCCAAGTCTCACAGAATATTGTCGCACCCACACCATACTTCACATACATCTCATACGCCGGCGTTCCCCCAGGTGGTGCAATTTGGCCATCTTCCAAAGATTGTCTACCACAGAGGAAAAACCCTGATAGAGTGGACAATACCCCAGGCATGTTTCAACCTTCCCCCTGGTTAATCAACGTTACCTAGGGCATTTGATTTGCAAAGTCAACTCTCAACCAATATCAGGATTACTTTGAATCAGGGAATGACTCACCTGCTAAATCAATTTGTCCTTTCGGACACAAGTCGTCTGTATACTGACGCACCCAATGACGTCGTGTCTGCGTTTCTTGGCTTCCGCCTCATTTCGGGACCCTCGCCTCCTTGTTCTCTAGCCAGGCACATCGATCAGGGATCATATTTGTGCAGATCTGCAAAGGAGTCTCTCATCACTTCTACAGGGCGTCCCGAACACCTCTTGATCCCGGCTCGATCGTCCCGTCCTCGCCGTTCTCCGCCTTACTCAATTACAACGTATGCGATGGAACAAGTGGGGGATGGTCCCTATTCGGGCGCCATCTTGAAAGGGGCCCCTAGGGTCCCTTACGTCTATGGAAACAAGGCGAGTCACCACACACGATAGATACGCCAGACACAAGGTTGTATTCCCAAAGCTAGGGTTTATTGCAAAGCAAAAGTCTCAGTTGGCCAACTCGGTCTCATGCCACGCAACGTGTATCTCTAGACCTCGAGGGACGCAAGAGAGTGAATTACATACATCAGTTACATATATACAAAATGCATATCAAACAATCAGCTATGAAATGTTTAACACCCCCCTTTATTGGGTTTCTTTGAACTCGGTGTGATGATGGACACTTTTGACAACTATGACACCTTCAAATATCTATTCTAGTAACAATTTGCAATTTGTGAGTGCGGAGGCATCTTTCAGTTGTTGAACAGAACACAGCGCTTCTGTTCTTGTAAGCGAGCAGCATATGGGGGAAGAGTTGCATTCCAGACCTTGCTATCGATGAGGTGCTATTCGTGTCCTGGGAGCCGACACGCTCTAACAGGGCTCAGCAAAGGAGGGCCGTAAGAAGAGCATAATTCAAGCCTTTAGCTGCTTTATTCTAACATATTCTACCATATAACGAGATTGGCTGGCAGCTGCGAAATGATAAAATGCCCTGCAGCTCTGCTTCAAGGCTACATTCGGGAGGGAGCCGGGCATTCTTCCTGGCGCTGCCTACGTTGTATTTCAACAAACTCTTGTTATCCTTGCAACCCTGCGGCCTTGTCCTTTCACGTGCAGACAACAATGTTTTACAGTCGAGCATTGTAAGCAAAAAATGTACTGTGAAGCAATAAGAACAGAAAGCAATGAGCAATGGTTAGAAAACAAAATGCCGATTCTTGTTACATCAAAATGGCCGTTCATTGACAAACTCGGAAACCTATATTCTGTCATATCATGCATGAGACGGTTGGCCCACGGCCATCAAAATACGTTTGCGGTCACATATGAGAGGTATGCATTTTTCTAGACTGACACTTGTTGTTAAAAATGTCACTGTTTTTTCCCTTGTTCCCTCCCTTGCCGTCAAGCGCTTTGAAACATATTGATATGATATGATTTGATATATGATATGGTATGGCATTTATAACGCGTTTATACACAAATGTTTCAAGGCACAAAGAGTCAAGGGAGGGGAAACAGAGGGAAGATAGAGACAATGATCCTACTAGGCCAGGTGACATTGAGATTGTGCAAGTGCAGGGGCAGGGGGAATGGGGCAAGTGCAGGGGGCAGTGCAGTACATAGCATAACAGTAAAATAAATAAAGACAATTAATAAAAGTGCGGCCAGCTAGTGACAAGTGCAAGGATAAGTGCAGACATCAGGTGTCAAGTGCTAGTAGGGCTGTAGGGATACAGAACAGTTCCCGACTGTCAGGGTTGCCAGGAGGTCAGTGCAGGTGTGCAACTGGTGGGGAGGGGACCTGGGCCGAGATCAGAGGATAACCAGGTGACCAGTGAAGTTTCAGATTCAGCCAGGATATCAGCAGGGGAGAGGAGGAGAGAAAGCAGAAGCAAAGAGGAAGGTCTTGAGGTGCTTCCGGAATTGGAGGTGGTTCTCCTCAAGTTTCAGAGACGCAGGGAGGCTGTCCCAGCAAAAGAAAGAGATCTACCACCAACTCGCTGCTTGGAGAAGCGACTAAAACTGAGGTAGTTGGAGATTGATGAGCTAAGAGCTTGAGAAGGAAGATATTTAGGAAGAGAGTTGAAGGTATTGAGACCCCAGGCCCCAGATGGCCTTGTGCACAATGCAGACAAACACATTGGCCCTCATTACGACCCTGGCGGAAAGTGACTGACCTGACCGCCATAGCGTAAATAGCGTTTCCGCCATTGCACGACGGAGCAAAGTGCGGCTAATTCCGACCCATCGGGCACGAGCACTACGCCATGGCGGAAGTGCAAAGTCCGCGATGGCGGAAATGTCCCCAAAACGCCCCTCACCGCCGTCGTACGGCGCCCTAGGTGCAATTCCGCCACCCATCTTAGCGGTCACCGTAATGAGCGGCAATCGGAAAGTACGGTGACGGTAAATATACGGAAACGGAAGTAAAAACATGGTCCCGGAACGGGAAACAGCACGCCGTACACCTATAAAATCAGAATTCCCACACAACCATAAAAAAACTACCCTGAGACACATCCCAACCCGTCATCCACCCTGGTGAAAGGAATAAAAATGGGAAAAGTAGCGAAAAAAGCGTGCGACCGCAAGCGGCAGGTCCACTTCTCCCGTGAGGAACTCACCGTGCTCACAGAGACCCTCCAGGAGAATGCTGCCGTCGTCTTCTCGACGCAAATGACCAGGATGGCACTTGCGAACAAGAAGGCCATATGGGCCCTGGTGACACAGCGGGTAAGTGCGGTGGGGACCGCACCCCGCAACCCACAGCAATGCAGAAAGCGATGGGACGACTTGCGGATACGCGTACGGAGCATACTATCCGCCAACCGTAACATTGCCACAGCTACCGGGGGAGGATCGGAATCACCCATCAAGTTGACCCCCTGGGAAGAAATCTGTGCCTCCACCATTGGAATGGAGAGTATAGAGGGAGTCGGAGTAATGGAGAAAGGAGTGCAGACATCAGAAGAATCAGGTAGGTGGCCCAAATAAAACAATGCTAAATCCACAATGTCCAATCATGTGAAGTACCATGTGTCCACATAGTGCAACAGTAACACATGTCCAGGAGAACGTCCACATACATTGGCCTGATAGCGCACTTTAAAAGTCACATTAAATACATAAATAATAAAAAATCCTAAAAACACCCTCTACACGTGCAGCAGGCACACCCTAACTGCAGGCTGCAAAACAACTGCATCCTCAATCCACACAAAAATGAAACCACCTCCAAGGCCCTGACCCAAATCACCCTCAGGTACCACCCCAATGCATGTGATACATTGCCATTCCAATTTCCACAGACCCATTAATAACGCTCGCCCTCCTTTACTCCACCACAGGGTCCGATTCAAACGACGAGCTCCAGGACACCCCTACCAGCACACCTGCAAAGAGGGCCAAGACCAACGGCCAAAGACCCTCCACCTCAGCTGCACGGATCAAGACACGGCAGCAGCACAAATCAAGTGGCAGCACACAGGAGGGAACTTCAACAGGCACCCCAGCAGCCAGCATGCCCACAACAGCACCACCACAGGTCCCCCCAATGGATGCCACAGAAGGCACTGCTTCTGGTGGCAGCAACACCATAGGTGACACTGCATTAATGGCAGCATGCTCCGACACAGAAAACGGGGATGTCGATGTAGGATCCATCCATGACCTGTCTCAATCCCCCTGTTTGTTTCATCCCGTACACCATGAGGATACCACGCAGGGGCACCCACAAGACGACGACTGGCCATCCCCCACAAGCCCTGTGGCAAGGCAACATGAGGTGACCAGCCCCTCTGTGACACCACCGCAAATGGCCATGGCACAGCAGAGGCAACAGTCCCTCAACCAGGTGATCGTGCAACAGCAGCAACTGGCCACGCTCCTCAAGGACCATGCTGATGAATGTGGGGGTACTAAGGCAGCCATAGAAACATCAACTGAGACACTTAGGGCAGAAATGGAGAGAAGTACAGAGACACTAAGGGCACAAATGGAGAGAAGCACCGAGAGCCTGAGAGTACAAATGGAGAGAAGCACCGAGAGCCTGAGGGGGGAACTGCATGCGACGTCCAAAGACGTATGTGCTGAACTTGCCGCTGTGCGCCGTGTGCTCACTGAGCTCTCACAAACCCTTAGGGACATGCATGGACGTGAGCAGGCAGAGACATCATCCGTTGCAAGTTCCGTCCAGGGCAGCCCCCAACGTAGATCTGGGAGGAACCTGCGCTCCACAGGCAGGGGTGCCCCTGATACCCGGAGAGGGGGCTTGCAATAGCGTCTGCCCACTGACAATGAGCATCCTTGGACACTGGTGTTCGGGGGGGAGGTAGGAGGGTGGAGGGGGTGTGTTGGGCTCACTTGGGTGGCGGGTCGATGGGGTGTGTAACATAATTTCACATATGCTATAAACAATGCACGATCATCCAATGAGATGTGTGGACATTGATCTTTGTGTACGAGGCCTTTATAGGCGTACAGTCCATATTGTGCATGTTCCAGACACACACAGTGCCACAAGTCCCATGTCCATGTATCAGCCACCAGGCGTGAGTGCTAGAAGCATGAATCAATGAGAATCTGACGAATGTCACGTCCCTCCTGTGCCTCGCGGACTCCTTGAGGTGCTGCCACATCCCCACCCTCATCATGACCATCTTCAGGTGCTTGCAGTTCTGCGTCAGGGGGCATGGGCACATTTCTACGTACGCACATGTTGTGTAGCATGACACATGCCATGACCATCTTTGCAACCTTCTCATGGCGGTACAGGAGTGCCCCGCCAGACCTGCTGAGGCAGCGGAAACGAGTCTTCAGTAGGCCGAATGCCTGTTCTATGATTACACGGGTACGTGAGTGGGCATGGTTGTAGTCCTCCTCATGCTGGTTCTGTGGGTTCCGGAGTGGTGTAAGGAGCCATCTCTTCAGTGGATACCCGGCATCACCTGTATGTAGACAATAAAGGATGTTTGTGGAATGACATTGCTACGTACGCACCCCCCCTTCCTGCCAGGTCATTGCCGCATCACATACCCCACATTATCATGCATGAAATGAGACTCACCGAGTAGCCAGGATCTGTTCCCTGCGTGTCGCTCCATGTAGCGTGGTATTGTAGAGTTCCTCAAGACCATAGAATCATGGGTTGATCCAGGAAATCGGGCACAACAATGTGTAATGATCCTGTTGGAGTCACACACCATTTGTACATTAAGAGAATGAAATTGTTTTCGGTTGCGGTACTGGGCCTCCATGGCATGTGGGACGACCAATTCCACATGGGTGCAGTCGATGGCACCAATGCAACCCGGTATGCCGCCAAGTGCATGGAATCCCACTTTTGTGTTCGTAATTTCCTGCTCCGAGCGTGGTAGAGAGATGTAGTCGTCTGCGTGCTTCAGGAGGGCATCGAGCACTTGCAATAGTGTCCGTGAGAACACTGGCTGTGAAATTCCATGCAACTGTCCGACTGTGTGCTGGTAGGTGCCTGTGGCCAGGAAGTGGAGTACAGACACCACCTTCAGTAGGGGTGGGATGGCGGTTGGGCTATCTATCATGCTGACAAGGTCAGCCTGTGTCATGTCCACAATGGCGGTTATGGTGTCCCGGTCCAAACGGTAGAGGGTGTGGATCTGCTCATCCGTGAGGTTGAACGGATGTGCTTGGAGGCGTGGGATTGCGGGCTGCCTGCGTGGTGGTAGTGGCTGTGCTGGCGGGCCTTGCTGGCCCTGCCTTGCCCTCCTCCTCCTCCTGCGTCTCCTCTGTGCGGCCGGTTGTTGTAGTAGTTGGTGTTCGTCTTCTTCTTGAAGTTGGAGTACTTGCAGTGCTATCAGGTCCCCCAGGGCCAACATCGCTAGTCCTGCCGGTAGCATTTTGGAGTGGGTGTGGTTGTGGGAGGGGGTTGGGTGTGCAATTTATGTGTTTTCAGGCTGTATAGCCTCCACCTGTGGTGATTCATTCCACCTGTGCAAGCTGCAATCCCCTTTGGGCGAGCACGTCCCGCACACAACGCTGCAATTCGACGCATGGCATCTTGCTATTACAATCATGTATTTGATCCCGATGGCAGTGAAATATTGGTTCATATGTTCATTCTGCTATGGTCCCATTGTTTCACATACTATCTTTGCAGTCGCAAACACATTTGTGAAGGGTCAGTGGAATGTAGTACTCGATTAACGGTGGACCCTCATGCAGCACTGTACCGAGGTTCACCGACGGGCGGGGCGTCCCATTTCTGAGTGAAGCCAGTTGCCATTTTCACACACTGCTGCACTACATGGATGAATTTGTGATTTCAAGCGGTCACGGATGCCTTTTCGACGTGATGTTGCAAATGAGGAATTCGAAGGACGGCGCTTTCGGTTTTCAGCTAGCGGCGAGGAGACGCCCACAGGTCTGACTGCAAATATAACGTTCTATTGTTTAATGTCCTTGGGACAGGGGCCATGGCGAGAATGCAATGATTGATATGAATAGTATGGGAGGCGCAATAGCGTAGTGGACGATAAGGCAGGACGTTCCCAAATACATGTTACTTCACAACACTGGAATTCCGGCCTGGAGCACAGTGGATTTTGCAGACTGCATTACGCACAGACTCAATGGAAATTTCACATGTTATGTGAGTAAATAATCAGGCGTTTTCATTCCGGGATGAGGGAATGATGTATGGATGCATGGACAGATGATTTAATGGAGAGTTTGCCATGTACAGGGCTTTTTGGAATCTATCCACCTCCCCTGCGCTATGTGATGCAGAGCTGCCATAGTGGGACCATCGTCTATCTGCCCTTGTTGAACCCTCCCTGTCTCGACGCGCCTTCAAACACTTGTGTCTATGCACGTTACTAATCCCATCTAATGGATTCTGTTTTGACAGACGCATGCACACAAACACTCGTTTGTAATAGTGTTTTCACCTCGATTTTTATAGTTATGATTCGCAAGTGATTTTTGGGTGGGAATAATCCTTTTGAGTGGGCTAGCATGCATATGGCTGTGGATTTAGTGTGATCATTGAAGTGAGTAATTCAAATGAAGTTCTGATGCCCATTCTATTCTTTTTCATTTCATTTGGGTGACAGGTATCTCCTCCCCTTTTGCCGCTGCCATCTGTATGCCACTCCTGCAGATGGCTTTTACTCCCGACACCTGCTGCTTCGAGTTAATCAGTGGAGCACCATTACGATCTTATGGGACGATCGCCAATGGGCCACATGCCCTTACGCAGTACTAGTGGCTAGGAGCAACATATCGACCTTTCAGCTGGACTAGTGCCTACCTAATGGGACGGCCCTGCGGTTCTAGGCGCTTCCATGTTGCCTTTTTGAACGTGAATGTAGCCCCTGTGTACCATGAAGGAACAGGGCGTCACACAAGAAGAAGCTGGTCATTTATTGCGGATGCAGCCCACAATAATGAAATATATTTTGGAGTTCATGACCTAATGGCTGTATGGGCTTGGTGATTTTGTTGTGCATTAAATTTCTATTCTGATATTAACCGTGTAGCGTTCTTCTTTGCAAGTAATGTAGCATATTCCTATTTGTGGAGCGATGTATTGTGAGAAGATCTGCATTGGGTTCCGGCTTCTGAGTATAGTTGCGTGGTACTGTACTGGCCGCGTTTGCCTACGAAGCCCAGTGTGGTCAGGGATAGGGGCTACCATTATGACTGTTTTAATGATGTCATGCTCAGGGGCGGGGGATTAGCTTTTGTGTAACAGATGCCGGTCAGCCAGGTGGAATGGTGGAATGATGTGATTATCAGAATATGGCTGGTCACAGGTGCCTGTGTTTGCGTGCGTTTCTTGGAGGGAGACTGAGGTCATGTCCATTGGAATAGCTTCTGTATTCGTGCCATCTGTGCCCTGCAGCTCCCATTGGCCCCTCTTGAGATGAGCCTGGCTGCTCAGTCACTCTGCCAACTTGTGTGGTACATGCTTATGCTGATGGTTGGTTTGTTTACTGGCAGGAGTACAGGGCTGGTGCAGTCTCACTCAGGATACTGCTTTGAATGTTGCCTTACACTGGTGTCAGTCGATGGGGGGGCCTGTTTTTGTTTGTCTCATATTTCAGTTCATGTTGCTGGACTTGAACCTTCACATGCCTGTGCTGCATCAGTGCGGCAATGGTGCCATGGCAAATATGGATGGCCACTCACAAGGCACTTGGAGCCCCTAGATTCATTTGTTCGTTGGCATGCATGGGTGACTTGTACATTTCACTGGTTGCAGTGTGTGACTTCATTGCACCTACGAGGAGTTGTGCAATGTGGCCATGGAGTGGTGTACAGGCACTCAGTAGGGCCGTTTACGGTTGGTTCGCGATGCCGTACTTCTCACCATGGCGGAATTGTACTTTCCGCCATGCTTGATGGCGTTAGGTACATGTCCGCTAGGGTCAGAATTCGCGTACCGTTGCGCCATGGTGGCAATTACGGTTTGGCATGGCGCGCGTGCGCGTACTTGGTGCAGTTAGCGTTGGCGTTCACTACGGTGTCGCTAATGGCATCGTACTTTACGGTGACGGGTCATAATCGCACCGAGCGCTATTCGATGGCGGTATTGCATTTCCGCCATCGTTTTTCGATTTCCGCCAGGGTCGTAATGAGGGCCATTGTGTATAGGCGCTATATAAATAAACTATCATATCATAAGAAGCCATCAGTCTCATCATCACTAAGGCGTGGTTCTCCCATCTGGCTCTTGAATAGCGTTGATGTGTACTAGGGCAGAATGTATCCTCTTTTGCTCTTCTGCACGCTGCAGTCCTTTTCAATGCAGGCCAAGCCAAAGACTTTCAGTGAGAACAAAATTCAACCAAATGAATGGATACGATCCAGTTCAGGGTTGACAAAATTCATAACAAGCTCACAAGATTCAGAAATAAAAGTCAGAATGTCGTGCATCTGCTCATGAGCAAATATGGTTTGCGTTGGGGTGGTGCAGGCACAGTGCTAATACATGTGCACTAACACAAATGCATTGCGCCAGCTTAAACCTGCCCTAATTCCACTGGCAGTATAAGCAATTTTAGGTGCATTCACCCGTGAGTCATGCACAGTTTTACTATTAGGCCTTTTATTTGTAATCAGTTTATAGACGATCTCAAGGTAGTACACCCGCACACAAATCATGGTAATTGTACACTGAATTCTTTATGCGAACTCGCACCTATATTTGTTTTACATGTTGTATTGTTTTTGGTTAAAATACACATTTAACTATATATATATATATATATAAAACACCAATTAATTCAACATCACATGTTCTAAAAACACAAATTACACTCGTGTCCCCCAACATTACTCAGTTTTATAAAATGAGGAAAACAAGACTCAATAAATAACATTTTGCTTCTCAATGTATACAGACTAAACTGTAATTAAAACTCTTCAGATTTTACATTAAGTCTACTTCCCAGTCTCTCAGTCTGAATGGTCCCAGGAATCCCACAACTGGCAACATGTATGTGGTTGCGTTACCCCTTAAACATCTGTTCCAAAAACAGTCCAAATCAATAAAAGCTGCCGAACGAAAGACGTATCATCTTAGTCTATTCAGCTGCTGTTGGGGACATTCAAGGATCAAGTGTCTTAATGTTTCCATTGTATTTGCAGCCCCGCAAAATCTGCACGAGGCATCCTCTGTTCCTAGCTTCACATACTTCATAATCATGCTGCACTACCTTGGAGCAATTGCTCATATGTAAATTAGCAGCGACGCATTGCCCATGGAAAAAAAATAACGTCTCGCTTAGAACATTAGTCAGTTCAAGATGGCGAGATAGTCCTAGTCCTGTTTCTTTGATCATTCAGAAACCGCCATTAGCCTTGTTTTGGCATACTCGTCCATGGACGATTGTGATTTCTATGTGATCTTTAGCACGGTTTTCCTGGGGGTGGCGTTTTGAGCGTGTCGCTCCTCTCATTGTAATTAGTGCTCACTCGCATCCATTGGTGTCTGAAAGCTGCGACTGGCAGGTCACAAAAAGGAAAGCCGCGCGGCTCCTCTCTAGAGAGTCTACCTTTAGTGCATTAGTGGAGCAGCACGGCTCTGCAAACCTGACGATGTGTATGCTGCACCTCATCTCGGAGCAATAAATGACTTCAGTTCAGTACTCTCAATCTGCTACTTTTCATGAGCACTAAATTCTCGAGAATATTCTTTTTTCAAAATGTAGTCATAACGATTTTGATTTTATGATGCCTATTCCTTTAAAAGCCAGCAGGGCTCCCTTTTGGGCAATTCAAGTAATTTGTTGCCACAGTAATCTTTACCATTCTAAAATGTTAAATACTTGGATTTCTTCCATGCCTTTGCTTCACTCATCTGAAGCAACCGTTTCCCTTCCCCTCACACTTTCAAAGCTCAGTATCTGTGGTGCCTTTGTCCTCTGTTTTCCCATTATCAGAATCTGGTTGTCTCAGCCTCCCCATTTTTATAAAACACCCCCTTTCTTTGTTTTCACTATTAATTTGAAACACCCCTTAATCCAGAAATCAAGGAGTCCATAAACAATTACAACACCCTAATGCTTGACATTTTCTAACCTGCACAAGACAACTAGACATCTCTGTGTGTTGCGCTACTGGTCTTCATATCACAGAATTGTTTAACACAAGCATCATCTCAATAAAATGTGCAAGTGTGCATGCATTACACTGTTTCAGGCTTATGTGATGCAAGCATTTACTGTAGAGAATACGGAGAATGAGTTCCTTTGGTGAAGCGTGCAAAATATGTGTTGAATATTCCTAACGTCCAGTGAGAACAAACCTGATTTTTGCCTCTAAAATGTTATCAGCTACACACCATTCACTCCAAAGGGATAGACATGAATTGGAGCTTGGAAGTTTTACATGTTTATCAAAATATTGTCAATCATTAGGCATTCTTTTTTCCTGTCATCTCTAAGCAATTATTGTATGTTAATATGTAGTGCCAGATGGGGATATGACCTATTTGTTTCTTTCAAAGTATTTGCCTGACAGTGAGCTGGGACGTTTCAGGTGGTGTGGGGGGAGGCGGGAAGGGGCTATGAGCATTTTCCAATTCACACATGTTTGCAACAGCCCAGTAATAAAATATAAGACATCAAAGAATCAGACTTGGGGAATGACCTGTGGCCCGTGAAGCCCAGCTATGGGTATTTCAAAGACCTGGTTATTGGCAACCTGCAAAAAAAAAAAAAAATTGTAAGGTTTTCAAGGAGGCAGGCCTCTGTGTTTACACTTTAAAAAAAACACCCTTTTCAGTGTTTTGGGGGACGAGGATGCATACCACACAGCATTTGAGCTTCCTCACCCTGAATTTGAGTGTATTATGCATCAGCCCCATGTGTCATAAGTGTTCAAATGTATACATTTGTAGGCAGGGTATTAAGTGGGCCCAGGCTCAGAAATCTCGTTCTGAGACAGGGCCCTGCCAAGGCTCACTAATCTCCCCTGGCAGCCCCAGCCGCTACAGAACAAGGCTTTTTTTCCTAAAGCCCGAAGCTCTCGCTAATGTGCGTGAGCTTCAGGCTTCAGAAAAAAATGCCTTTGATCCATAACGGTGGCGCTGCACGTGTGAGGCATCCCTTCAAGCAAGAGATACCCGTGGACCAGCGCCACCATCATGGAAGGAAGGTGCAGACGCTGGAAGCTGCAGAAGTTTCAGGCTTAAGGAAAAGAGTGCTCGGATTCCAGCAGCCTCACCTTTTCAGCCCTAATGGTGATGCCACCATCCAGACTGAAAAGGCAAGGCGCTGTCCCCTATCAGGAAAGCCTTTAAAAAATAAATGCAGCAATCAGCACCCTCTCCCCATGTACAAAAGGCTGCCTGGCTGGGATGCCTGTAGCCTATTCAGCTGGGGCTTGTCAAGGGGGCGTGGCCTAACAAGCCATCAGCCAACCCCGTCATTAGGTCACGTCCTATTGATGAGTTCTGGCTCCTTTTCCATTGCCACGTATGGAAGGGAAGTGTGTCAGAGAAGATGTACAGAATGGCAGTGTTTCTAGGGCATTTATATTGACAAATAGTGTATCTGTTCACATTTTGTATTATTCAAAAATGTCCCTGTGGGTGACGAGGCAATACCTCTTCATGTGGGGACATTGTAAGGTGTGACATGCCGGTGGATTGGAGTGTGCAGGAAGCACAGTATTGATTGGTTGCCAGCATCAAGTGGAGGCCAAGTCCCAAAGGTGCACGTTTTGCAGTGAGCAACACAGGGGCGGCCTCTCCGAAGAGCTTCAATTTAAGTGTGAGGTAGGAATGTTGAGCCTGTGCAGTACAACTGATGGTCAAGTTACAGTGTGGTATTGGGGCTGCTATAGATTTGATTAGAGGGCTGGTAGAACCAATTTGCAGGCTTCTGAGTTCAGCAATGTAAGAGTTGGAGTTTTTGAGGAAGTTGAGAATGGGGAAAAGGGTGAATCATTAGTGGCAAGGGAAATGTAAGATTTCAGACGATGAGAGCAGGGTGGGATGGGATATGAATGGCTGCAAGAGTATAGGGAGTAGCAGGGTGAGAAAACAGGGTCAGAGGTAGGCGTTTTAAGTCGCAATGACAGTTGGGAATAGGAATAGAGAAGGGAAGTGTGTCAGAGAAGATTGGGAATAGGAATAGAGAAGGGAAGTGTGTCAGAGAAGATGTACAGAAAGGAGAAGATGCAGGTCCCAGAGAAGCAATGGGGACTGCAAGGGCGGGGTCATCCTGGTTGCCGGTGAAGTTTAGAATGCCAGTGGGAGGGACAATAGAATGGAGGTCCCTATGCAAAAGAAGTCGGGTGAGTGGAGTTACAGGGAGGAGTCCAGCAACTAGAGGGGCAGCAGAGACACAGGAGCTGAATAACTTTGAGAAACTAGAAGAAAGAGCAAGCAGAAGAGTGATGAGACAAGCAGGTAAAGAAACATGCGGGTAAGCTGGTGATGATGATTAGACGCAGAGGGAGACTTGGAAGGGACTTACAGTGGCAAAATAGGTGAAGTTGAAGAAATAAGGAGGAAAGGAGACATGGTAGACCCCTTGTCTTCCTCGTGGATCATATACTGGAACCTCGTGGATCATA
This sequence comes from Ambystoma mexicanum, assembly GCF_040938575.1. NCBI lineage: Eukaryota > Metazoa > Chordata > Amphibia > Caudata > Ambystomatidae > Ambystoma > Ambystoma mexicanum. The sequence goes on along the minus strand of NC_090928.1, from coordinate 1,006,510,077 downwards.
TATGGAACCAGAAAGAAGAAAGCTTCCTGGCTCCTGTTTGTGAGTAGCACGGAGGAGCCGAGGGTAGCCTGGAATTATGGGCCGAAGCTGGAAAAGCAGGTAATAATGCTTTAAAAAAAAATTGATGGGTATTTTGCATGTGTTAAGTGTGTGTCAGATATATGTATTTTCTCTGAGTATGTGAGTGGTGGGTGAATTAGATGAAATGTGATAGAGTGTATGTATGAATGTTCTGGTTGGGTAAGCATGTGCCTGTGTAGATAATGCAGTGAGAGTGGATGTAAGAGAAGGTGTATGAGTGAGTGACTGGCGAGTGAATGAATATGAACGTGTAGTGTGTTTCAATGTTCTGGATGGGTATGTACCTGTGTGAAGTATGCAGTGTGAGTGAACACGAGAGAAGGTGTATGGCTCACTGAGTGGTGGGTGAATGAGTAGGAATGTGATAGTGTGTTTGAATGTTCTGGTTGGGGGGTGCATTCATGTGTGGAGAATGCAGTAGAAGTAGAAGTATGAGGTTTATGAGTGAGTGAATGTTGGGTGAGTAAGTAAGAATGAGAGTGTGTGTGTGTGTGTGTGTGTGTGTACATGTTCTGTGTGGGTGGGTTCCAGTGTAAGTGTATGTGAGAGAAGGTATATGGGTGAGTGACTGGTGGGTGAATGGGTATGAATGTGATTGTGTGTGTGAATGTTCTGGGTGGGTGGGTGGATGCCTGTGTGGTGAATGCAGTGTGAATGTAGGGGAGAGGAGATGTATGGGTGGGTGAAAGGGGATGCCTGCATGTGTGTGTGTGTGTGTGTGTGTGTGTGTGTTTGTGCGCACGCGCCCTGGGAGACTGAGGATCACTAGAGCATTTTTGACACATCATTTATTGACTTTGCATGTTTTACTTGTATTTCGGGCAAATGTGTGTCATTACCTTGCTAGATTGGCATTTTAGTACATCTAGTCTAGCCATTGCTTACTGTGGAATCAAATGTGTTACTCATCATCTTTGATAAAGCAAGCATGATAAGTAGTAGTACTAACGTTTTGGTGCAGCAGCCTGTATACTTCTTACTGTAGCATGACCTTTTATTAACTGAGCATCTATGATGAAGCAAGGATGAGAAGTTTTCTTACAGGTCTAGACTGGCTTACATTGGAACAAGTTTGGACATGTTTTCTTATTGTGACATGTCCTTTTAATGGTCAAACTAACAGGAGTATTTTCTTACATAGAAGGACTGGCACATATTGGCAGAGCCAACTTTTTGCTGAGTGCCAGTAATGATACTATAAAAAAACCTCTCAAAGCAAACATGAGGATGTTTTTATATGGCAATACTAGTATATGTTGGTGGAACTAGCATGGGAATGTATGAGCAAAGACAGCATGGAAATGTTTTTATATTGATATTTACTGAAGGGACCGGCCTGACAATGCATTGGGAAATGCGCTTGTGCACTTTTGGTGATTTGCATCTATTGTACTTTTTTTCCATGAGTTATCCTACACCCTACAAAACCGATACTGAACTGTTTGGCCTTCTACCCAAATCCCACATTTTCACATTAAGTATGCAGCGTAATGCACCATTTTAACCCATTATTCAAAACATTTTCTCATGGGAGGGAGAAGAATCCCCCTGAACACCCCATCAACCTGTTTTTGTTAGTTTGGGCCCCCTCACTTTTCTCGGTCGCAATCACACTTTTGTGGCAAATATGTATACCCTCCAATAAGACTACTCACCGGCCACCACATATTTTGGGGCCAGGCACCACCCCCTTCTTTCTACCCTAGGTGAAACAGTTAAGCTTTCATTACATTGCATATTTACTTCTTTCACTTGGAGAAGTGCATGCTCCTGCAGCAGCATAATCATCATGTACATTGCGCACTTGTGCTGGTCCAGGCCGGTCCGGGGTGTGGCGTGCCCTGTGCTATGTAAGGAACTTGGGGGGTTCACAATAGTCCCCAAATTATGTGCTACACCACTGATTGGGCTCTGCTCAACTTGAACATGTTCAAGTGTGGTGTGAATGGTTGGAAGTGGCCGCAAACTTGACCAGGACCCTGCTCTGGTGCAAGACTGTTTAAGAAAATAAGCATTGCACAAAAAGTCTCAGAAGTGAGAGAGACATGGAGTGACCAACCACTCCCCACTCAAACTCCTTCTTGGAAAGGGCTTTGTGGAAGCTTCTTTCACAGACCAGTCCAGGTAGGGTCATTGAATAACGCACCTTGCACATAGAGCTCTGAAAATCGTAGATGCATAGAACACCACTCTGGAGGGAAGTTCATCCCCCTCCCCACAACTCATCCTGTTAAAAAAGATTGAAGAAAAGTCATGTATCACAGCCTAGGACATTACGGTGTTATGTTCGGCTGCGGGTTGTAAGGGAAACATGTGGTTGCTTGTAACATAATTTAAAGATAAATGTACACAGAGACACATGGCCTCAGCTTACACTCACACAATAGGTTTCTTCTGTCATAATGGTAGCTGACTCATAGATGCATTTAAAACCATGGAATTTTGTTGATACTAAATCCTGGTCAATGATTTAATTTTCAGGAGTTGCTCATACAGCATTTTGCCCCTGGGAAAACAGCAGCGCACGCCTCCCTAGGTCACTGCTGGTTTGGCTTGTTTAGCACATCAATGCCACAGATAACAAGTACTTCTGTGTTCATTGATCTATACATGTTTCATACACTAGATGTAACCTGCATTAGAGATTTTGGTTACCCTGTTACAAGTACTGCATTATGTATGTTTTACATATAGGCTCCACGTCAAATCTGGAAAATGACATTCCCCAAATATGTGATTGTGGACAAACCTTGCCTCCTTCTGTGCCTCAGTTCTTATATCTGGCTGAAATGAGAGCACCTGGAAACATGGGCATTAGATGCCTCTGAAGGCCATGTGCCATCACTTCCTGTGATGTCACCTGGAGGCAGGGTCCAATGACATTGCTTCCTGTGATGTAATCAGATGCCAAGGGCTGTGCGAAGTCACTTTCGCTACTCCTGGCATTTTGGTGAAATGACATCTGTGGAAGTACAGGAGAAAGCTTGTGGTGTATTTGCAAAGATGACTAATAGTTTTAGTTGTTCTGTCTATGCAGCCATTCCTTCTTGAAGTTGGCAGGCATGCATGCAGAAATAAGAGCTTATGGGAAACAACTGGGGAAAGCTATGGACAATGGGAGGCAATGTGGTGTGGGAGACATGTTGTGGTTAGTTGATGCCTATTGTTATCCACTTCAGGTTAAAGATTTCAAGCCAGACCTTGCATGACAGGGGCCAGAGATGTTGGTAGTTTGTTCATAGCTGTTGCCAAGGAGTTTATCGAGGGGAGTTGGCAATTTGTCTGTAGTTAATAGAGCAAGACGGGAAGGGAAAAGGAAATGTGACATTTTACACTTTGTTTACATTTTGATTTCCAGGGACTTTCCCTGTTTTTTTATTATGTAAATTATTTTGGTCAAGTTGTTTATGTGAAGTTTGCTAGTGCTCACTGTCCCAGTTTGTATCTAGTGCACATATGAACACATAACTAGATTTTTTGTGAATTGGCCCTTTGGTGTAAATAGAAGGCACAAGCCTGTGTAGGTGTATTTGTAGCCAAATGCCTGTGTATTTGTTTGGTGGAAATGAGGGCTGATTTGATCTATTTATTTAGTCAATCAATGCAATTTGTGTGCTTTTTTTCCCTGTGTTCTGTGTTATCCTGAACCAACTAGTGTTTTCAATTCATGTGAAAAGGAAAGTGTTAGGAAAGAAAAGCATTTGGGCCACGGTGTGAGATGGCATGATTTGTCATTTTGTACCAATATTAATTTTCCTATTAATTGATAAACATATTCTTTCTATACACCAGCCTGGTTCATGTCTTCACTATTGCTAAAGGGTGAGTAACCGATGTGGTTCTATATGAATCACAGACAGAGCTAGATTGATTTAAAAAAAAGGAATACTGGTGTGGCGCTTTCGACTGGGGAGGGAAAGTATTCCCTGCATCGACTATTGCTGCATAAATATCTCCTAACACCATTCTAAGTGATCTTGCAGGTTATTGTGGCAATTGTTGTGGAACTCACCAACCAAGCCCTTTCTGAAAGCTTTTGTTGCTTTGTGGTTTGAGGACTCAGTGCAAATGTTTGTGTGTCCAGCTCTACCGCTGTTTTTCTGTTCTCATTTTTAAGAGCAATGTCGCCAATGATTCTTTTACTTCAGGGTGCTCACTAGTCCTGCTGGAGCTCCACCCCAACATATGCATAGGCAATTGAATCATTGGTATTTACACTCAGTGGGCCTCATTACGACCCTGGTGCTCACGTAATGAAGGGTGCCGGTACGGGACCGGCACCATTCATTAAGGGATGCCTTATTACGAGGTCCCCTAGCTGCACCCACACAGAACGTCTGGTCAGATCAGACGTCCTTAGTGGGTCCCGCAAGGGGACCAGGGAGCTAATAACGGGCCCGTTATTAACTCCCTCCCCATTGAGCCATATGGAGGCCCAAATGGGAATGGGGATGTGTTTTTTCAACGAGGAATTACCGGATCCTCCAATGTAGGAATGGCCCGGTAATTCCCCAGTGAAGGAACCCGGAGCTGTTACCCGGTATGGAGGCCCAGTGCGTATTGTGGTGGCCAGGCATCTGGGCTTGTTCTGTTGTGAGGGACTTGATCAGGACCTGAAACATTCCCCAAATTATTGTCAGACAGGAGCTCAGAGGTTTAACAATTATTTTCGGTATATCAAGGTTAAATACATTTTAATGTATAAATAATGTATAATCTATTTTCAGCAACCATCTCTTGTCTGCCAAGTCACTGTCCATTTTACCTACTCTTTGAGGAAACATTCTTATTTAATGTTCTTTCTTGAATCATCCTCAAAGTTCATATAGGTGCTTTGATATTGTGTATTGCGGCTACAGGAAAAGCAAAGTAGTATAAAATTGCTATTAGCACTCTGAATTCAGGAACACTAATCAATAAAGGAATTTGATACAGCAAATTGTTAGAAATGTGGTTTTCCTGCTATAAGTGCACACACATTATTTATTTATTTATTTGCTGGTGTTTTATATTACACTCCGTATGAACGTGAGCCGCTTCAGTGCTTTATTTGTCAGAAAGAAGTGTTAAAGATATTTAAAATGGCCATTCTGCTATAACAGACCAGCCTGTGCATGTGTTCATTTTTGTTTTGCATCCTACTGGTCGCATATTGGCCACTTCAGATCCCACTTGATCCACATCCAGCCGTGTATGTCCATCCAAGGGTGAGCGTCAACAGAATCAGTGATACGTGGCCTGTTTCCTCTGAGGAAAATAATTACAAGCAATGGCTGTTGTTTGAGTGTTGTCAAAATATTCATCTGTGAATTCTGGAGCCGTGAACTGCTGGATTCATAACTTGTTCAATTTCTGGACACAGGGCCGTAACAAATACACCTGCATCGATTGCGGTAAAGAGGGCCCTCAACATTGAGGGCCCATTAAATTGGCCCATGTGTTTTCATGGTCGAGCCTAGAAGCACTTGTGTAGAGGTGAGTTATAAATGTCATAAATATCAATGCCCACACACCACATTTACCAGAGGGTGGGCCTTCATTTATGCCACTTATTATGCACTGTGAGGCCTGATAGAAGAAATCTTGCACCAGTACAAGTGCAATTTTGCACGGTAGCACTAGAGAAAATAAATGGTGCTAGTGCAAACAATGTGCTTTCATTGAATTTTTTCACTCGTTAAAAATGTGCGCTGGGGAAAAATGTATTAAAAGAATACATTTTTGCAATAGGTCATTGCATGCCTTACTGCAAATAGCATGCAAAATTGCACTTGCAACAGTGCATCATTTATGTATTCTGCCCTCATAGTGTTGTATGTTAACTCAGATAACTGTGGCGCCTGGAGCCATACAGAGAATTATGGTCCGATAAATATAGTCCATTATGCTTGTTGTGACATTGAATTAGATTTTACCTCCTGGGATCTGCTTCCGGAACTGTGCCCTGATTGCTGGCCTTTAAATGCCAAAAAAGTGATGGGTGGAAGGATTTGAATAAATCTGAACCAATGGCATTGCTCTGGGAAACCTTCCACATCACTGTTTTTTAGCCTGTCTTCGCCATTGCAAAAGGGTTCCAGCTATATGCAAATCATTCAAGTACTACCACCAATGAGATCAGAAACACAAAAAGTTGGATATCTACCACACCATTTGTTTGCTTATTGGTTTGTTTAGTATTTATACAGCGTGCCACACCCTGGGGTATCTGTGCGCTTTGCAAGACATCTTAGGATACATAAATACATATGGAAAGGATATTGACACAAAGTAGAATGTAGACAGGTAATAGAAGCAATGTAACAACATAATAGTACAGTATAGTGGCAGCAGGAGCAGGAAACTAAGCGTGCATAGATACATATGTCAAAGAGAAAGGTTATGCAGACAGGCCAGTAAAAGGCTAGTGTCATCCAGTTTCTAAGCATCTGGTTTATAGACTCAAACGATGTATGCGTTGTCCTTGGTAAGTAGCCAATTTGTGGTGTTAGACCTGAAACAGTATAGGTTAGGGTCAGTGCGTACGTTCAGTGGGAGGGCCTTCCATGCAAGGGCTGCTTGAACCGGGAAGCTAGTACCTCCAGCTCTTTTTAGGTTAAAGCGCGGCAAGATAATGTGGCAGGAGTTGGCTGATCTCATAGGTCTGGAAGAGGTTTTTAGCGCAATTATGTCCATAAGGTATTTGGGGCAGCATTGTGCAGGCATTTATAGGAGATGGAAACAAGTTTAAAGTAGATTCTATCCTGAATAGAGAGTCATTTATGACTTCTTCTTGTTGCGGATATGTGGTCTTTTCTTGGGATACTCAGAGCAGTTCTTAGAGCATTATTTTACAGGGTTTGGAGTTTGTAAAGTACTTGTTTATTTGCACCTCCATAAAGAGCATTGCAGTAATCAAGTTTGGACAGGATTAGTGCTCGTGCCAAGATCATGCGGCTGTTGGTAGAGAGATAGTTTTTGCATGTATGAATCAGTTTGCAAGTATAGCCCGTAGCTGTAGCAGTGGCATTAGCTTGTTTCTTGAGGTTTAAGGCCGAGTCAAGATGGAAGCCTAAGGTTTTAGTTTCCTTGGCTGTAGTGATCAGGTTACCGTCTATATTGAACGAGGTGTATTTAGGGTTGAGTTTTTTTAGATAGATGGGGCACCTAGAATGAGAATTTCAGTCTTGTCTTCATTCAGGCACAAGCTTTGGGTGACCATCCATGCCTGAATGACAAGGTAGATTTTATTTATTTGGTCATTGTCCGTGTCGTAGTTGCCAGATAGTGGGATTAGTATCTGGGTGTCATCTGCATATTTAGTGTAGATGACACCCAAACGGTCCAAGGTGTCGACTAGGGGTTTAGTAAACACATTGTATAGTGTAGGGGAGACACAGGAGCCTTGAGGAACTCCGCAAGTGATTGGGATGGGGTAGGCACCGTCTGAGGGGGAGAATACTCTCATCATTCTGTTATTTAGAAAGGATTTAATCCAGGTTGTAGCTTCTGGGGAGAAGTTATCTGCCGATGATAGATGCTTGCAGAGTATATTATGGTCGACCAGATCGAAAGCAGCAAAGAGGTCTAATAGTAAGAGTAGTGCACATTGTCTATTATCTTTTATTAAGTCTATTTGTGTTTTTAGATCTAGTAACGTTGTTTCGGTCCCATGCAAGGGTCTAAATCTGGATTGTCTGACCCCAAGGAGATTGTTGATCTCTAGGTAAACCTGGATTTGTAGGTAGGCTGCCTTGACAATAATTTTGAGGAGGAAGGGGACTGTAGTTATGGGCCTGTAATTAGTTGGGATGGAGGGGTCCAGGGAGGCTTTTTTAAGCAAGGGTAATACCCAGGCGTCTTTTAGGTTAGTAGGGACCTGGCATGATTTAAAGGAGGTGTTTATAAGCCTAGTGATGAAAGGGGTGAGATCTCTAACTGCATCTTTTATAACTTGGGCAGGGCAGATGTCGCCTTGGCAACGTGAAGGTTTCATAGAGTTAATGATTTTTGCGACCTCAGTAGTAGTGACTTTGGCAAATTTGAATTCAGGTATGGTGTTAGAGAGGGTAGTAGTCTCCCAGTACTGAGCTGTGTCAATGCTGTTAATGTTGAGTCTCTTGGAAGCAATTTTCTTTTGGAAGGTGGTGATTTTATTCATCAAGGCATTTTAGATGCTGTTGCACCAGTCTTTGTTTTTCAGGGGAGAGTCATTGAGAGCTATAGGTGATTCTAATTCCCTTAGGATTCCAAATAGTTCCTTGATGCTGGAACTAGCATTTTGGATCCTGTCATTGTAAGTTTCCTGTTTAGTTTTTACAATCTCTGCTTTGTAGCGAGCAGAGATTTCTGTGACTATGGCCCTCATTCCGAGTATGGTGGTAGTCATGGCGCTATTTGCGCCATGACTGCCTCCCATACCGGTACTGACTCCGGTTTGGTTCAATGGGGACTTACCGGTCCATTCCAGCCTTGGAGGGACCGGTAAGTCCCCATTTACCAAACCATTCTCCATTCCCATTTGAGTCCCCATAGGGCTCAATGGGGATGGGGAGGGTGCAAATAACAGGCCGGCGTATGCCTAGCCTGTTACCGGCCAGGTCCCTTAACAAGTCCCGTCCTTAACACCTGGTCAGACCAGGCGTTAAGGAAGAGACCCGCTAAGGGACCTCGTAGTAGTGCGGTAAGGGATTACCAGCACTGGTCTCCTTACCGGTGCCCAGTATCCCTTATCGCCCCACTCGGAATGAGGGCCTATGTCTTTGTTCTCCTTAGAAGGTAGGTTTTTCCAGGTGACCTCACATTTTCTTTTTTACGACGTCAAGGCTTTCAATTGTGTTGTATAGCAGGTATTGAGGTGATCGTTGGGTTTGCTCTTACAGAGTTTCAGAGGAGCAATGGAGTCTAGGTCCCTGGTCATGGTATTGTTGAAGAGCTCTATTAATTCCTCTGGGTCTTCCGAGTTGTTAGCGTTTAGTATAGGGATCAGCAGAGGAGCTTGTTTTTCAGCTGTAATGTTACGCTTGTTTCTAGTGAGTAGTGGAGGCACGATAGCCTTGGTTTTAGGGGCATGACAGTTAGCATTGATGTTGAATGAAATGAGGGAGTGGTCAGTCCAGGATTGTAGTTCAATGGCGGTAATTACAGTGTCAGAGTTATGGTCTGCCAGCCAATTCAGTATTCGACGTTTCGAGTGAGTGGGTTGGTTAATTCTCTGTGTGAAGTTTATTTTATGGAGTCTTCCAGGGATTTAGCAGACTGGTCATTTGAGTCAGATCGGCCTAAGTTAAGTCACCAAGTATTAGAATTTGTGACTTTGGTCTAGTGCTATCAGAAAGCAGTGTGAAAATATCCTCCTCGAAGTCTCCCGGGCGGCCGGGAGGTCTGTATATGAGGTGGATGGTAAGTGTGCTATTGTGAGATATTGCAATTTTAACTGTGAGCAATTCCCATGATTTGAGTGACAGGATAGTTGAAGGTCTGAGTGCCAAGTTAGATCGAGCTATGAATGCAACCCCTCCGCCTTTACCATTTTCTCTGTCTTTGCGGGTAATAGTGTAAGTATGGGATGGCTAGCATGAGAGATGGTCCTGCCGCAGCATGGAGCCAGGTCTCTGATACTGCTAGGAAATCGAGGTTGTTGTCCTTGATTAAGTCGGCTATGTCAGTTGCATGTGCAACTATTGAGCTAGCATTTATAAGCGCGCCTTTGATCAGGGAAGGTTTGGTCTGAACTGGAGGGTGAGGTAGATTCAGTGGGGCCTACGGGGCCAATGGTTTGTTACACTTTGGTTTCCATTTTATTTGGTAACGGGCAAGTGGTAGTAAGGTAAGGTAAGCTCAGCGAGGAACGGGGTGGTGTGTTTCGGCTGGGTAGGTTTTTTTGGAAGATGTTCACTAGAGGAGCCACTATGGTAAACCTCGAGGCAAGTCTTGTATTTCTATGCATGCCGCGGCAAGGTTGATTAGGAGTCGACTTAGTGGCACACCGCTCAATCCATTGCACGGGTGTGAGCGTGGAAGGGCCGCTATGGCTACTGGGCAGTTTGGCTGTTTGGAAATTTTCCAAATTGGCTGTTAATTTGAAGATAGGAATGGGTTAGGTTTAATGGAGTCTGAGATCAAAGAAGCTTGTAGCCTGTAGCGGGGCAGGAAGGGTGTAGGTTTGGCGTTGAAGTGGAGAGAGATTTTCTTGGTGAGTGCGGGAACAGGAAGTACGGCTGGCAAGTGTTGTCCCAGGAGGGGGAGACTTATTAGTACATCAATGATGAGCAAATGGATAATCATAATGAGGTAGCTTGCTAGTTTGGACTGATGCAGGTTATCTTTTACCAAAGGGCAAGTGTCATGCAGTGATATTGCGATGCTAGTTTTAGGCACAAGGATGCAGAGCAGTGGGCTTAGCCCTAATTATCTTATAGGATACAAGGCAAGGCTATGGGACAGTTGTCAAAAAGGGTACAATATATGCACTGACTACAGTGAGTCCAAGGTTATGGTGTAAATAATGAAACGATTATTAATTCAATACCAACATTAGACACCATGGTGAGGTGTAACAAGCAGCAAAGTCATTAACTCTAAAGTGAAGCAATAGGTAATCCGTATATAAGAAGTGAAAAGCGTACAGTATGAATGTAGGTAACCACAATGCCTTGTAGGGGTAGATAGCATAGGCACAGTTATATTAAACAGGCATTAAGTACTGGGTACGATTTCTTCTTATGCGGCAGGGTATTAGGTTTAGGAGGCTGCATGCGGTTTTGTCAATCCGCTAAAAAAACGTGTAATATATGGACAATATTCGTTGCATGCATCGGAATACTACTAATGTAACAGCAGTAAGTGTTAAACTATACAGGTTAAATGCACCAAATTACTTGTACTATATAGAGAGTATTAAATACAGGCAGCAGTATTTACAGTAGGGTTCATTCACGCAGTAGTATTGGAGAGATCAGCTGAAGTATTCACGACTGAAAATGTCCACGGCGATGCTTCTTAGGATTTCAGGATAGTTCTTAGAAGCTGGTAAAATCAATATCAGTAGTTGTAGCTATGCTTATCCTCTAGGCGTGTCATGGCGCTAGTGGAGTGCTAGAATCAGGTTTTGCTCTTTCAAGGGCAGGGCGAGCAGGATAATGGACTGTGCCATAGCTCAGTATGCTAACAATGTTAATGTGACTAGACAAATAAGGGGGGGCAGTTGCAAAGTACTTTTAGTAGGTTAGGCGTTCATTACGCTAGTACAATACAAGGTCATGTGTAGGTTCCATTTGGTCTAACTGGACAATGTCCGGAATCCTTGGGGTGGAGGCAGGATGTGTGATCAAATATATGAAGCGTTATGAAGCTCTTACCTTACGATACCACGATGGGAAGGGATCGGGCCCCACATGCGCCACAGTGCGCAAACAGGAGCAAAACAGGCGCTTATCTCTGCAGCGCTTTACTCGTAGTGTGCCGGCTTCCGCCTCCCGGCGGATGTGCTTGGTCTAAAAGGCTGCTGTTGCTAGGCAGCAAGTAAACAATAATATTATGCGGCCGATTTCGTTGGGCCGTGTGATAATGGAACACAACATGTGCCGTGCCTGCAATATGGTATGCAGTGGGTAATGGGCCAATGGATCTTTCTGTGGCACGGATGCAGGAATGATGGAAGGGGTAATGGCACGGGGATCATGCTCACCTCTTCGTTTCCTCGTATTCCTGGTCCGGCATCTAGAAGCTGTGTTCGGACAGCGTGGTAACGGTTGTCTTCTGGGGGCCGGGGGAGGGCTCATGCCCACTCCGAGGCATCTGTAGAAGTGGCAGCCCAGGAGCAAAACTGGTGCTTATCTCTACGGCGCTTTACTCGTAGTGCTGCATAAGCAACAAGGGGTTTCACATAAAAGAACAACACGTTGGATTGTCCCAAATTAGGGATCCTCCCACGATTATTCAAATGCGAGACCCAACTGTTAAGGGTGCATACAAAGGAAGACAGTAGGATAGATCTGAAGTCTAATCTATCCCTACCTACCTGTATTCCGCAGCTGACTAGAAAGCGCTGGTGTGCCGCTTATCTAATAGAGACAGAAAACGTAAAGGAAATTATTATCAATTCTAGTATGCACCCATCGAGCATGATCCATGATGGATCTTGCATTGGTATAGGGCCCACTAGGTACATATAAAGTGAATCCACTCGTTGCTTACAAATAACTAATGGTGGGGTAGATATCCAACTTTTTGTGTTTCTAAACTGTCGCCTGGATGACACCCCCTGTGAAATTATGGCACCTTTTGTGTTTTCTTTTTTTTACCAATGAGAGCAGCCCTGCCCAAACTGCTATGCCAGGTCCTCTCTGCACAGAAACACAAGCAACCCCAGACATATTTCAGCCTTGTTGGGTCTCCTCACTGAGGTGCAGCTTGGTTCCCTATGGTGTAGCGAGCAAGGGACCCACGTCTGGGCATACCCTCTCTCATATAGGGCCTTTAAACACTCCTACTCCGCAATCCATGTCACGCTCTCTGAGCACAGTGCTCTGGATCTGCAGGTTATATGTCATCTTACCAACCACAATTACAGAGTGGTAAATTTAGTTGTGTAAAAAATACCGAAAAACACAGATTTTTTGATTTTTTATTTGGGGGGTTAATTCCACCAATCCCCCTATGTTTAACCCTTAAAACACCACCCCAACCCCACCCGGACACACGTTAACCCGTTTACACCACTACACTTTATTTATGTAACTAATGGTCGCAGTATGTTGCGGTGTTTTTGTCCACTCTGAAATTCACCACTCTGTTTTGTTTCAGATATTTTGACTGGATACGGATCTTGCACGCCACGCACATCTCACTGTACCCTCCTTGGCATGAAATGTCCGCTTGAATACACGCATAACCCAGGCTGACCTCAGGAATACAATTTCAGGCCCTTCCTTTTGAAGAAAGCATTTTTATTTCTAGATGGGATGTCTTCCTAGATAATACATTTCAGAATGTTTGTCCGAAAAGCGTCTTCTTTACCATTCACGTGGACAAGCCTGCTTTGTTTATAATCGCATTACCAGAAGAAGCACAGTGCAGTTTAAGCGAGTTACATTCCAAGGCCGGGGGGTGGGGGTCGGAGGGGCAGGGCTTTTCTTCATGGGTTACACGACCCCCATATCCAGTATGAGTCACATATCCTAACAGTAAACTCCCTCTTGCATCATGGACGTCAGGTTCTGCCACTGTCTCTATGCAGTGTCTTGTATTACACATTAGTACTGATGAGTGGAGTCGCCCTTGATCAGATTAGAAAGCCCTGTGTGCTCGTGAAGTGCTAACGTACACAGCAATATATCGTTTTTGCAGATAATATAAAGCCTTCCATAAAGATACAGCTAAGCAAAGGTGGGCTACAGATTATGAAATACCAATCACTGAACAGTGCTAGAATCGACTTTTCCTATTCAGGACCAAGCATGGGGGAGACACTAACACAAACAACCAGGTTACATGGCCCACAACGCAGATGCCTGGCAGGATGAGCTTTGCTGGAATGGAATGATCGTGGTGGGCACGTTGTACACCTTTTGTGGCAATGGCATATATCGTTATTGGTTCTTGGAAATACATATTTTCTAAGGATTAACTGTGACGAAATGGCTACTGCGCTGCAGAAGCACAGGGATGAGGAGTGTTATCTAGTGGTAGCATTGAGGCTCCTATTCCGACTGTCCCACGAGATGATTTAGTGATTCTGGGCATATTTATGTATTTATTGTGCATTGACATATCACCTTATCCCACTGTATAGCACTCAGCTGTCTTCTATATAAAGGTGTTGCCTTCTCACTTCACTGTAAAACTGTTTAGACCATTGCCTGCTCTTTGGTTTTATATAAGCCATTTGATTGAAAAGGTCCTAGACAGGAGTGAGCTGACCAATAGCTGCACAAAGCAATTTTTTTTTGTGTGTGTTTGATTTTAACAACAATCCATAATTATGTTTGGTATATTTAAAACTTTAAAATACAATGCAATAGAAAGTTCTAGATAAGATTTGTTGAGACTAACATCACTTAGGGTCTCATTACGAGCTGGCTGGTGATGACGGTGGTCATTTTGCCAGATGGAATTAGTGTTACCGCTGTGGCGACCGGCGAAATTACCAACGCGTTACAAGGAGAGAGGAGTCAAACAGCATCAGTGGTAAAGGTAATTATGACAGCCATCTTTGAAAATCCAATTCTCCCCAAAGCTCCAATTTCCTGTTGCTATCCGAAGACAGGAGTCTCAGGGAAGACACAGGAAACATGTAAAGGTGAGGTGCCAGACATGAGGCTGTGCAAGGTGAAGTTCAGTGAAGGTGAGCTTCAGATGCTTGCAGGTGACATGGTGGCTCATGCTGGTGAGCTCTGTGGCACCGGGCAGCGGAGGAGCTCTGGCCAGAGGAAGGCGCCTATCTGGGCCAGCATCAGTGACAATGCTGTGGCAATGGGCAGGGTTCCATGGGACAGCAAATACTGCTGCAAGCATTGGAATGACATGAAGACCAGGGACAACAGCCTCCTTGCAAAACACACCTTGTCCTGACCCTGTGGCAGGAGAAAACCAGCAGCATCCTCCACATGGAAGGGATAGAGGGCCTTGAGAGTCCAGAAGTGGGAGAAAACAGCCAAGGTGATGGATCCTGGTGAGTATGAATGTTCCTTGTCTCATGAGAATGCACTGGCCAAAAGCTCATCGCATGTATATTTCCCCCAGCATAGATGGTCCAATGGACAGGGGAATGGCCAACCACATGGTATTGTGTATAAAGGCACTGCTACCACATGCATGTGCAAGGGAAAGTGGGCTACTGTGCAAACCCAGATGCACTCGAGGGGAAATATGCATGGGAGACCATCCAACCACGAGAAGCACCCATGTGTGCTCGGAACATCCAAGTGGAAAAATCTACTCCCTGCACCACCACATGTGCAAGCTATATTGGCTCTCCAGCACAAATGAGCCCATTCATGTGCCATGTACACCCTCATCAGAGACTACTTGCAGGAGCTGTTCTCATTGGCCTGCAACTGACTCTGGCCATCAGACAAAACGTGTATAGGATGACCATTGATCATGTTGTATGAGTGTTTTCCTAGCCCACATACAAGTATGCATGATAACTGACAGCATGTCACTTTCCACCCAACAGGTTCACAGTTGATTCTGGCTCATGAGGTGGGGTCCATTACTTCCCACAGGACCTTCACTTGTTGAAGCACATCAACCTCCACCCCTGCACAGGCCAGCCATCGCAAAGCAAGAAGAAGAGAAGGAGTGATGGATCAGGGCCAGGCACACAAGCACCATGGCAGCTGTACCAGGTGGTGAGACAGCCACAGTCCTCACAAGAGTTCCCAGTGGCTTCTCCACCAGCAGTGCACATGGCACAGTGGGCAGAGCACCTGATGAAAGCACACCACATTCAGCTGCAGGTTCAGTATCCCCAGTGGGTGCAACGGCCAAGCCACAGCCGGCCTCTGTGTTGATCCCTGAGGAGCAACAACCGGTCACTGGCACACATGATTCCACACCTGCACCCACCCTTCTGCCCCTGACTACTCGTCATAACCTTAGACAGACAACCATTCTCATCACTATGTTGATCTGGATGCAGGGAATGATGGCAGTGGAACACCTGATGCAGATGACACTTGAATTGGGAGAATGGGATAATACCCTCCACCCAATCTCATCCAGACCATGGCCTAGCGGATCACAGCCCAGACACCCTCCACGAGACGAATTTGCCTATCTACCAGATGACAAAATACCCTGGTTCAGGAACTTACACATAAGAGGAGTATGCCCACCAGTACGACCAACACCAGCCCGCATGGCTGATGACGACATCAGCGGCATGGATGAACTCGATTAGAACAACGACTACAAGTATCCACATCGTTAGAGATGCCATGATGACATAGCTAACAGACAAGAGCACACATGCCACCATGCACACTGGTCACTCACACACCAAACTACACGAAGAACATACTCAGTGCTATGACGTGGCGGACCGTCACACCCACAGACGTGCATCGTTTTTATTTTTCAGATAGGCCTTCTACAGCACCACAGAAACGGAAGGCGCCTGAAGAGATCGTGTATATGCTTGCTGATGCTTCTTCGCCACCTATCTCTATGAGACGCCATCATGTATATCTAGTGCTGCATATGATGATTTTTCATTCCGCTACCACCGTACTATGGATTATGTACCACCACCCATGAAAAGGCCCGAGTAGGCCGCGAGCAAGAGTCCCCAGGCTGAGGCCTCGCAAACGAAAACCCTCTCAGAACGAAATACAAGTGCTGACATGCAGAACAAGCCCCTAACGAGGGCCTACAGCCAAGGCCACGATGTTGCAACCCGCATGCCCAGAGCCCAGCACCAAGGTCACACCTGCGAACGCCAAGCCTCCAGACATCGAATAGAAAATCAAATGCTCATAATTCTGGTCCAGCTACGGTCTCTCTACACGTGACCAAGCCGAACTGACAAGGTGCCAAGCCTATGAGACAGAGAAGCCGCCAGGGTCTCACAGGTTGCAACAACAAAGCGGCAAGATGAACACCTTCAGCGATGGGAACGACTCGCTTATGAACCTATGAGCAGACCTGTCCGTTGTCTGCACAAATACATAGTTACACATTGTTGCTAATGACAGGTACACCACGAGCTGGGAACAACGATGGTCCCAGGCTTGGGGGCTCACGGGAGAACCAATCAGAACACAGGGGGGCTCACTACAGACGCCATTACTCATAGCCAATCACCAAGGGTCCCCTTGTTGCAATTCTGAAGTAACAAATGTTAGGGACAGCCCAAGTATACCACCTGATCTGGTTCCTTGCAATAACCTACATCCCTATATGCTAACATACTAACCCTACCACTCGAAGAACCAATCCTGAGTGGCAATAGGTTTTTGTACTAACTTTCCCAGGTGACGCGGGTAGCGCGTCATACTGTAGTAAAAAGGGCCTGCAAGCCCCTCTGAAAGGTTAGGTGCGCTTTCTCGGATGCGTATGAGAAACCCATCCCTGCCGTTGAAATAAACAGCAGTCTCAGCCTTGTTCCCTGTGTGTGTCTCATACTCATTTTTGGGGAGAGGAGTTGGGGCCTCCCCAGCCCGGAAGTCCGCAGACGGCTCTGCCAACCCCAGGATAATCACCCCGACACACTGGATTCTGGTCGTCCTGCTTCAGCCCTGTACCTCTCCATAGCCCACAGGGTGTGCCGCAGAATTAACTAGATGCCATCTGGAGGAGGCTGGACACCATGGAGTGCCACCAGATGCAAACAAAAAATATGGCGAAGATGCAGGGACAGCATCTGAAGGCTATACGAGACTCTGTGTAGGGCTCCTCACAGAGAATAGCCAGATCATTGGACTGCCAGTGCCACCAACTGTCAAAGGCGACTGCTGCAAATACAGCTGTAGCCCAGAGGGTGAGGAAGCTCACGGATGGCATTTGGACTGCTCCTCACCCTGAAACACATCTGGGTCCAGGAGTGTGAGCCTTACACCTCCCATCACCTCCATGGAGGGGCCATTGGCTAAGAGCCCACAGCACCGCTCCTTGCATAATGTGGCCCATACACTGCTCGAGCAGGCTGGCAAGGGCAAGAGGCCACAGAAATTACGTATATAATCTTGACACTATTTTACTGAGCACAAGGGAGGTGGGTAGGTATGGGTGTTGGGAATGGAGAAGTGGGTGGGAATGGGTGTTGGGGAAGGGAGAGGTGGTGGGAATGGGTTTGGGGGATTTAGGAAAGTGGGTGTGTATGGGTGTTGGTGGAGGCGGGTATGTATGGGTGTTGGGGATGGATGTTTTGCACAGTTAAAAAAAAACACATGTTCACTTAAAAAAATGCAAAGGCAATTATTTTTATGTGAAGGTGATATATTCAAAATGTGGCTATAAAGTGAGAAGCAAGTGAAAAGTAATGTGTCTAGAAATAATTGTCAATTAGTTCTTGCCACCCAGATGCCCATCCCTGCCTTCCTCATGCTCACTGTGTGGCAGCATTTCATCTGCAGGCAATCATTGTCTGCTGGGGGAGGCATGTTCTCATCAGGGGGCAGGGGAACATTTCACCTGAGGCAGATGTTGTGCAGCATGGCCCAGGCAACACATATTTGGCCAACCTTCTCTTGCCCGTACATTAGGGGAGACACTGCAAATATCCCTTCAGCAGGCCAAAGGTCTGCTCGATGCACAGCCTTATCCTAATGTGTGCCTCGTTGTAGGTGACCTCCTGTGGCATACATGGATTGCACACATGTGTCATCAGCCATGGGAGCCATGGATAACTAGAGTCATCTGCATGTGTAAAGTTCACAGATGTCAGTCACAGTGCATTCAGGATGCGTGGCATGTTTCATGGCATGTTGATGGACACTCTCTTGAAGCACTAATGATGCATAGTTGTACAACATGGTTTTACATTCCATTAATTGTATGAAGTGTTATATACTACGGGGGTACATATGCATTGTCGCTTTGATACACCATACACACAGCTCACACACACCAGTTGTGAGAAACATGGTCTGTGATCGGATTTGCAATGTGCATGTTGTCTATGTTGGCCTGTGCGTTGCTAACATGCATCTGCCCCGATGGCCGTGTTTTGCTATCATGCACCCGCCCTAATGGGTGATTGCTTGTTCGTGTACACATTTCAGGTTTCAGCGTTCCTTCAGTTATGTCTTCACATACATTGTGTGCAGATTGCATGCCATCACTATTTGCCATTGTTGAATTGTCATTGTGCATTGTTGAGCTGTGGTATTGGCTGTTTAGGCATATATGTCTATGCATCATGGTTCCTGTAGTCCTCTATGAATTACTTCCTTGTTGGGGTGATATAATGACATACCACTGCATTGTTCTGCAGGGCCCAGTCCTTTGGGTTGGTGGATGTCATATGCGGGGGGAGATGTTAGGTCCTGCATGTGTTGATCAGTAGTGGGAATGTCCCCCCCTTCACATTGCATTTCACTTGTGCTGTGAGATTGTTTTGTGTGATGGCATTGTACTAACCCAGTATCCATGTCTGTTGGCATCTTTGGCTCTCTATGTATGCAGGAAGTGTGCTGCTCCACAGGACCATTTCGTTGTGAGAGGAACCAGGAATGTGGACACACCAGTGTGTAATCATGAGGTTGGCATTGCAGGTAGCCTGGGCATTTATTGATTGATATAGCTTCCTGTTGCGGTATGCTTCTTCAAATGCCTCACTGGCAACCAGCGTCCCAGTGGTGCCGTCCAGAGCAGCAATTACGTTGGGCAGGTGGGCTGCTGTCTAAAAATGTGCTTTGGTGGCATTTATCTATGCCGGGGTGCTGGGCAGAGAGATGCACTGGGATGCATGGTGGAAGAGCGCATCCAGCACCTGTCCAAGCACAACTGAAAATGTGGGCTGAGACATGCCATGCCGCATGCGCACAATGTGCTGAAAGGTGCCAGTTGCAAGAAAATGAAGCATTGACACAAGCTTCAGGAGTGGGGTTAAGGCAGTTCTGGTGTTGATCGTGCTGTAGATGGCATTGTGGATCAAGTCGAGTAGCTCTGCAATGGTCTCCCTGTTCAGCGGGTACACGGTTAGCAGCAGTTAATGTCGAGGGTGAGGGCCTGACCTGGGGAATGGGTGCTCTCCTTTCATGTCATCTTCTCCTCCTCTCTGCTACATGAGCTCTGTGGTGCTATTCCTTATCTGCACTTGACTGTAGACCACTGGTGCTGCATGTCCCAGTTCACAAATGCTAGTGGCAGCCTGGTGTTGGAAATTGTGTTTGGTTCAGGTGTGGGCCTTATGTACTATTTTAGAGTGGATTGCGTGCACTTGTGATTTGATTTTCATCACCTCTAAGCATCTACTGCCACCTTTTATGTGTAAGTAACTGCATTGTGCTTTTGGTGGAATCATTGCCCCCTTTCAGCAGTACTTAGGTTGTATTTCAACGTGTAAAACAGCAGAAATACCCTTTTGCATGGCAGAATTGGCACAGTAGCGAATTCTGCCATATGTTGTTGGTAATTACACCAGTGTTAATTCTGCCAGCGCTAATTCTGCTGGCATAATTAGTGCCCACACCTAATTATGCAGTGTGGTATAAGTATTGGTAATTATGTTACAGCCATTTCAAACGCATACCCCCCAAATCGTTATGAGCCTCTTCGTATTCTGGTGTTTCTGTGCTCGTGTTTCTGTTTTTACTTTGATGATGGAGAACATTTAGCTAAAACCATTCAACTTTAGCATACATGCTTCCATACGTGTATTGATCTTTTTAAAGCGTTTTGGTTTAATTTGTGATGTATGTACTTTACAAATCAGGGCTACAAAAGAGGGCATATTTTAGTTCATGAATGTTAAATAATAAATAGTTGCACTTTGCTATATGAGAAGAACTGGAAAGCAGTTTGGTCAAGTGCACAAATTTCAGTTTGGGATCCAACCCCAGCTCTGCCTCTTTACTGGAGTGTTTGATCCAGAGAAACTCAATGAAGCTGTCACATTGTCCAAAATGTTCAGCCTCAAAGAGTGATTTAGGTCTTCGGTAATGCATAAAAAAACTCACTCATGGTTTAACTGGATATCGTCTTGTCTCACACATAATATTAGAGTTCATTGATATATCACACACCACAGTGCCATTTGGTTCTTTGCTCACTAACGCAATACCATTTGGAAACCACCATGGCACTCTTCTGAACTCAGTCTACGTCCCAATATATGTGCTTTCAGGTAGCTTCAAATCTGTATCAGCTGTCTACCATGCTACGGTGTGTGTCCCTTTCCCATTGCTTCCAGAACACTCTAATAAGCGCCACAGTATAATTTAATGTCCAGACCCTCAATTACTAGTAACTGTGGAAACGAAACTAGCTACCTGCCATACTCCACTGCCCAGCTGCCTACTTTCCAATGAGACACAAGTCCTACTCTTAGAAGATTATGATCTGCTTCTGACCTTGAAGGTCTCATTGCCATGCTTGTGAAAACACACGAATCTTGACATGGCTTCTCATTTGTTTTGAGACAGTTGCACTTGCATCACCAAGAACATTTTCTGTTTGAACATTAGCTGGGCCAGTTTAGGATGTTGATGACAGAAATGTGCTGCTGGCAACAAAGACTACTTTTGGAACGATTATTGCACTGAGTCATTGTCCTTTCCAAGCTGGGTTGTGTCGCACAATTATGCATTCACTATCCCTGCCGCAATGGGCCTGCTACCGGTACCTGTTTGGCCCCCTGGCCAAGACACATTGAAGTATGCTAAACCAGAAGCAAGTCTCACAGGGATGAATATGTCAGAATTGCAAACCCTACAAGCATTTGGCCTATAGCTCACACAGTTGAAGATCAGAAAAAGGAGACTTCTCTCTGGCATTTGTTGATGTTCAGTTGATGAAGTTCTCTTGCACATGCTTCTCGAGTACAGTGTTTCACATTGAAACTGTATCTTCATGATGTGCCATTCTACTGTCAACATTCTGTAATTCAACTATTTTCTATTTAAACGAGAGGATTCAGGAAAGTTGAAACCCAATGTTTACTTTTTACTTTTATTGCAAGAACAATCATAATTTCTCACACCAGTTGTGCCAATGTCAATGCACATGTTTGTTTCCTGCAATGATATCAATGTAAGTACCGCACTAAAATACACAGAGCCCACTCACATGAGGTGTGACTTCCTTAGAGGGTTATAACACACAGTAGATATTGTACATTTGTTTCCACTTAGCTGTGTACAAAATAATCAACCATTTCTTTACTTTGACTGTAGCTGTAGCCACTTGCATAATTGATTTACTCACACAAGCAGTTGAACATATGCAGTGTTGAATTCCAGTGGATCAACACATTTTTTCAATGTTGGTATGGGATATTGTGATGCATCTACAAACCTTTCAAATCATATATGTTGTTGGATGACTGGCTGAAATGCGAGAAGTTATTGTGTGCCACAGCAAGCAGATCATTGGCAGGTGAGCACTCTTTGAGAAAGCATGTCCCAACCTTTTAGCAGCAAAGATGTTGAAGTTATTTTCCATGGCCACAAAACACTAGTCTAACCGCTGAGGTCTTAGCTACTCTACAACCACCGGATCTACTTTATCCCAGATGTTTCTTATCCCAAAATCAAAGATTTGCAAGAGTAAAGTGGCTTGTTGGAGGGTGGCATGCAGCTTCTCTGTTAACTGTAGTTTCTCAAAAGTAGAGAGGAGGGTGAGCCAGTGTACTGTAAAAACCATGATTGCTTCACTCATCCAGGGCATAAGTTGAGGGACCACATGGGTGGACGGCGTCCGCCCACTTTTTTTGAGAGGGCGGACACCGCCCCCCCCCTGTGAATTTAAGATATTAAACAAGTAAATAAAGAAAACTAACAGCAGTGGCTGTGGCTGGGATTGGAAATGAAACCCTGGCCTTGAGCCTGTGAAACAATGAAACAAGACACTTAACTGCAAGACCACGGCAAACGTTGGAAAGCTGCAAAATGTCTCATTGTCACATTTTTCAATACAGAGGTGTTTTGATACAGGTTCTGAGATTTAAAACATGCATGCATGTTATACCTAAACAGCAAAGTAATATGAAAATCTGTTCCCTTGCCAAATGCTTTTTTGTCGTGTGTGGTTTTTTGCAATAGTGAAAGACAAGTCTGGATGAAATTTGCATATTTCACATCAATGTCCTGTTACTCCACTTCCCACTGCTCATCAGAGTCCCCCCACTCTTCTTTCTGAGGACAGGAGCCCTGCACTCATCCATATGCTGAAGTGGACTGTCCTACCCTGTGCTCTAACCGGTGACTTCCTCACTAAAATAACAATGTAATCATACAACGTAGATACAGCCTACTGTGAAAAGTAATTCTGCCTGGGAATTTGCCAGTGATAATATGCACTTTCCATCTTCTCCCTAAAATGGTTGTTTTTTAACAAAGGATTATGGCAGAAAGCTTGTTGCCAGAATGATCACACATATGGCATCCAGCCGCCACACACATGGGTGGTTCCAATGATATTGCTGACTGCATGTCAATGAATAACTGAAACTGGGCTGGCATAAACTCATTGTCCCATCCTTATACTATGTCTTGGGTTGCTGCTGGAATTACTATGCTGTGGGACTGACACACCTCTCAGTTCCAGAGTGACCATGAAACTCAGTGTTTCCTGGGTCCTGGATACAGATCCATATTTTCATCACATTCCTCTGCATTATTTCACTTAATGTTGCCTAGCATTGATGAGGTACCCCTGGCTACCATGGACACGATTTGTTTGGCAAAGAGTGCAGGTAGCAAGATGCGGTATTGACCCAGTACAATGACATTTAACAAAAAAGACATGGGACCTCATTATAAGTTTGCCGGTAAAATGAATACATTTTATTATCACAAAACCTCCTGATATTTTCGTGACCTTTAGTAGCCATTATTTGTATAAACTAGCTATCTGCCTTCCAGAGGCCTACTTCCTTTACACGGTTGAGAAGGGGTAGCTGTTGACTCTTCTGTTCCCTCATATGTTAAATTGCCTTTTTGAGTCAAGTCCCCCTCCAACAAAAAAGAAGGCTTTCCTTGCCCCCATTTTTTCTTTTAACACCACCTTCATACATATAGATTTTTTTTTTATTGGACAAAGTGCCTGCATCTGCCACAGATCTAGATGCTCGTTTGGCCCCAATTTGTCTTTGGTATTTATTGTGCACAGCCTTTTGAGACAATGCGAAAAAAAGAACTCTCGGAGCCACTCTGCGAGAATTAACACAGCCAATTGACCTGTCCTTTTGGAAGGTACCCACTTGAGAGTCCACAGCCACGTCTTAGCTCACTGTACCTTTTCACAGAGGAGAAATATCCATTTGCATATCAGTTGTCCCGCCCACTTGGGCAGTCCTATCATTTCGGTGATGGCCTGCCCAAGTGGATGGCACCAAGACTGATATGCAAATGGATATTTCCCCTATGTGAAAGGTACAGTGAGCTAAAACGTGGCTGTGGACTCTCGAGTGGGTACCATCCCAAAGAACAGGTCAGTTGGCCATGTTCGTTCTCGCAGAGGGGCGCCCAGACCTCTTTTTTGCCTTTTGAAACAATGTTAATAATTTCACTAACAGGGGGCCCCTTGCCATTGAGCGAGGGTTGGGGCACCTGTTCCTCCGTGCACTGGTCCTGGCCACAGGTGCGATGCATGTGGGAGGAGGAGATTGTAAAAATACTCTCTTATGAAGATAATCCTTTAAGAAAAAATAGTCAAGGAACACTTTGAGTACAAGTGTTACTACATCTGGAGTACAATATGTTTTTCGCAAGAAGACTTTAAGAATGTGGTCACAATTCGATGGGTAAGGACGTGGTAATAACCTACCTACACCTATTGGGTGTCGAATTAATATGATTTTGAAGAGCAAGTTTTTATCTAATACCTTTCAAAAGTGTCTCAATTTTCAGGGACCCGGGGAACAACTGACATATTGGAATGAAGGTTAATGTTTAATTAATTTTCTCTATTTGCTAAAGATTAATGATGCAAGCTTATTTAAATGACTTGCTTAGTAATAGTTTTCTGCTATTTATTTTTAAGGAATGTAGCTTTGTGAATCTCTTGAAGAAAGACATAAAATGTCCAAAACAAGTTGAGAAATAGCTGTGAGCTGAAAGAATTCCAACAATCATTCACTTAGAACTGCCGTATGTGATTTCCACATGGAACAATTGAACCTGAATTATCTACACACATTGAACATTTGAGTCCTAATTTGATTGACATTATGCAATGAATGTATGCTTGATTGAATGTAATCAAATGGACTATTCAGGCCATTTTTTTCAGAATGTAGATGTTAATTAGTAGCATATTAACGGAAGGGTATATCTGTGCCATTGAAATCTGCATTAGACAGAAAGGGGCACAAAGGAACCCTAGTTGACCCGTGCCTTTCCTCTGCACACCGTTCTCCTACAGAGTGTATGAGAGGCCATATTTGGTTGACTTTTATTCTCTGTGAAGTACTGCCTCACATTTGACTTGTGTAATAGATTAGAACACAAATTGGGTTCATGAGGGCATGATGATGCTGGTGGTCATGGTCATGATGGAGTTCTGAATTCTGCGTAATGATGTGATGTGCTTTGTGATCTACAATGGGATGTGTGATGAATCCCAAATGTCATTACTCCCCCGCCCCCGAGGGGGAGTCTGTTCCCATGAGGCCAGGGTGGTGAGGCTACTACCTGATAGTCCCCTTGCTGTTGGTACTAAGAGGGAGGATCTCATGAAAAGAGACCTCCCGTGTGGGGACAAGCGAGAACATCTCGGGACAACATGGTATAACATTCCCCACCCAACACCATACCCACTTCCATACCCCATAGACCCTAAGACTTTGCTCAGTACTTCCATGTACCTTTGTAAATATGTGACTTTAAAACATATTGAGACAATGAAGAGTAGGGACTACCCAAAGGAAGTGTACCAGACAGGTACTGGGACAAAGAGAAGGTGCAAGGCCATAAGGAACGCTTCAAGTAACCTGGACGAGCATTCTAGTTATCCATGGCAGTGTGAGATTAAAAGCAACAAAGGATTTTCAATGTTGCTCAGCCATCCCAGGAGGAACCAAAGACCAGGATCCTGCTAAGGGATTCCCCTTTCCTCTCACTTCTGTTTCCAATTGTCACCCATAGGCACATGCCTTGCCTCGAATCATGGATTCTCTCATCAAAATAATGGTTTGAATCAATTAAAATTATTCTTCTAGAGCTGTCATGGAGTGGATTCAACCCAAGCCTCCAAATTATGTTTGGCATCATTTGTTATTTCAATCGGCTGGAGCTAGTTGTTTGAAAATGTCTCACTAAGTTGGTTTGAAACAGGAGACAGCCCTAAAAGTGTAATAACATGAATACAAAACAAACTACAATCAATCTAAAAGAATAAAGAGAAAACAGAGTCAGCACAATGAGAACACAGTCAGTGCTGTCAAAACTGTGACTGCTCTTATTTACTGAGGTAGCTCGAATCTGGATTTTCTTTCAAATCATCTCTAGATTTATCTGAAAATAGTTTAAATTAGTCAACCTGATATAAACTCTGATTATCAGATTCCTGCTGGTTCACAAATCTCTAGTTTAGACATGCAAATCTGTTTCATTTAGCCAATGTCTGATTTAATGGTGCAACAACATTGCCATATGACGACTATATTGTTATCTTTAATGTGCATAACAGACCCTGGAGTATGTGTGCAATGGATATTCTTCTAAAACTAGAATCTCCTATGAATAATTGGGTAATGAGATACAAAAATGAGGGGGAAGTGATGTTTATGGTGCTGAATGCTGAAGGGGACTTAGAATTTGATTGTCCCAACATTGAAGCATGTATTTCTAAAAGGGAACATCGACTTGCTATTGATGTAACTGAATTGTGGACAAGACCAAGATTGAGAGTCCTTAATCAGTGTTTCAAGGAGGATACGTATCTAACCCCACTTACAATTGTTTATGGCATGCCAGTCATATAGATTATGACCTAACTAGTGTAACAGCCCCTGTAAATGGGCCAATGTGCAGGTTTTCATTAACACAGTAGGACCACTATGTATCCTAAGGCAACTGCTCCCTCTAGCAGTGACAACAGGCGAAGCAATGCACATTTGAGCACTGTATATCCTAAGGCATCAGCTCCCTCCAGCAGAGCAGTCTGTGCGTGTGGACAGTCTCTACTGTGCATGACTGCATCAGACAAACATGCATCTGGACTTTTAAATTATTCAGATTAATGTTAAATCCTGGAAATATGTGAAACATTTTGAGGTGAGTAGACAGCCAGAAAGTGATCATGAACCTCCTATTTCAACTTTAAAAAGGGACGCTACAGTGGCCACAACTTTTGGTCTGCAGTTGGTAGCCATCCCCGTTAACTATACTACTAAACATAGGTTGATCAAATGTGATAAACTTAATTTTGATATATTTTTCCCAAAGATGTGTATAGAAATACTTCTGATCTTCAAGCCAATAATGTACTTGGAAACACCTGACCTGTCGCTGGTTATTGATTCTGTCATATTAATGAACAGTATTATTTTATATGTGTTTCAAACCACATGTAACTATTAAATAAAAGTCATGGTATGACAATGAATTTAGGCAACTCACAAGGGGACTTCTGTCATTGTTGTATTTATTTTTTTATTTAATTTATTTATATAGCTCTGAAACCCCTCAGGCATCAGAGCGCTTAACAAAAAAACACAACTTACAACATAAATAAGTACTGCCAGAAAGGGATCAAAAGCACAGTAACCGTGGCAGTTCTTCTTAAAACTAACATTCTTAAAATGAAATGAGAACCAGGCTATTTCACTATGAGTTTCAAATGTGATGAGGCCCTAGGTAAATATTTAGAATTACCCAGGTAGAAATGTAAATTGGTAACCCCACATCTGACCAGGCCACAATCTGTGTTTCTGTGACTACACCACTCCTCAATCTTTAATCTGCATAGAAATTTAAAATCTGAGTGTCTAATTACACCTGGCCCAGTTCTTTGGCGGAGCCAGACCATGACTTTGTTTCTTAAAGCTTCCCTTGGTTCCCTCCCACAGGGCTTCTCTATATTGGCAATGACACAGTTCCTATCGTCCATGATTAAGTCTCGTAGCAGCTTGTCCCTAAGTAATGGCATTCATGTTTTCTTAACTCGAATATTGTTAGGAAAGGAGTACAAAGTATGGCTATTTCCAGCCACCAAAGCCCTTCCCCAGATGGCACCATCTTGACTGTGGGAGGCAAAAGGGAGCCTCTCCATGTTGTCTCCCCACATCCCCACTCTCCACCCCATCCCCAAAACAAAACAGACCTTTTCCCCACCGCCCCTCCCTCCCACTTACCTGCTGGACCAGAACC
This sequence comes from Ambystoma mexicanum, assembly GCF_040938575.1. Lineage (NCBI taxonomy): Eukaryota > Metazoa > Chordata > Amphibia > Caudata > Ambystomatidae > Ambystoma > Ambystoma mexicanum. The sequence continues at coordinate 1,006,482,037 of NC_090928.1, read as the reverse complement.
TTGTACTCCAGCGCTCCTCCTTTTTTTGACAGGAGATTAGGCTCGCACAAAACGTGCACAGCCCAAAAAAGAAAACCATTTGTATCCCGGAAAAACTGTGGGATGCAGATGGCCATCATCACCTTGCTGGGAGGTGGACATGGCCGTTAATGGGCCACAGTCCTCACTGAGGCACTCGCTTCACTCAGGCCTGCCTCGGCTGGGGCTGGTGGGCCGTTACCAGCCATGTCCGCACACTGACAAAGGGGTAATTGCCGTAGTCTTAGAACGCTTACTCTGTATATTTGTTTTATAGTTCTAACAATGGCTTGATTCAGACCATAGGTAGGCTTGATGGTGAACACTCCAAATACTGAATTGTACCCCTTGAATTATTGATGTCAAAAAAATATATTAATTAAAACTATGTATCTGATTTCTTTTTGTGATGTTGTACCAGGGAACCTCCACCAAACAGTAACTCCAGGGAATTTAAGTAATCCAAAAAGGAACATACAATGAGAAGAAGTGATGCAAATGTATTGGACCCAAACAGCTGGGAAGCACGGTTCAGCATGGTTCAGGCAGCCCTGTGGAACTGAACTGAATGAAGTGAGCTGTCGACACTGCCCACTGTGGCTGAACATTTTATAAATACTCTGCTAAATTACCATACAATGTTTTAGTTACATTTTCAAGGCAGGTCAGGAGCTGATTGGTGGGACTGTGTCAGTTCCCTATATCCAAATGTATGTTGAGTGACCATAATTGGACAATTCCCCTTTTGGTCACAAATACAATAACACACCTCATGATGTTATGAACCTTCACACACTGCCCCTCAATTACATAATGGTTCTGATCAATCATAAACACCTGTTTACCATCGATTGGCAATGTCTAATATACAAAATGGCTTTAAATGGCAAGGGGCAAGACATTTACACTGAGTCAGACCAATGGTGTGCCCCATGGACCTCAGTGAGGACACTGTACACTGTTGCAGCCTAGGGTCAACAAAACCTCTCCCTGCTGATTGGCTCCTCGTCCCGCACCCTGCAGTCCCTAACTCAAAGCTCTGACACCCCAGCTCCCTTCTCACACTTTACCACCAAGTGTAGTCTGAAAAAACTATACCGCACTGTGGCTGGAGTTTAATTAACAGTATTTAGTTTCTATTCCTTACCAATTCTCCTCGTCCACCCGGGTGCCCAGCTCATTGGCCTTGAAAGTATCTTTTACAGTGAATTTGCTGTGTCTGTGTTCTCCTGAAAAACATCAGCTGTGCAACATTTCAGTGCCTTGTTTCTGCAGAGTGCTCAAGAAATACATACTGCTTGTCACACAAAGGCCTGACGCTCTTTTCTTATGAGCTTTCTGTGAGAAATGCTTCCATACCATGGGCCTACAGACAAAACCGCTTCTCTAATGTTCACATATTGCAACAAAAAAGTGATTATATACCCCCCATACAGCATCTTCCACCCCAACCCAGTGCACGCTCTATACAACTACCCCCTACTGTGCCCAAAGCATCCACCCCTCATTGAGTTCCACCATCAGACTTCTCGCACTGCGCCTTCTTTGTTATCACTTTAGGCAAGCAGCGCCATGTCAATGACGTGCCCACTCCTAATCTCACCCACCACGTCTCTCTTTCACATCACCCCATTACTTGCACAACCGGTATGGCCGACCCGCCTAGGCAGCACTGAATCTGGAAATGTACAACAATGTTATGAATTGTTCATGCATGCATCTTTATTGACAAGGTTCCATTGTTGTATATATATATAAAGTCTGTCCATTTGAAATCCTTGTCTTGACCCCTCTTCTATTAGTTGATTGGGTGCTATACACAGTTACACTGGCTAGTGTATGCTATGCGAAATGTAGGTTGTGAAAAAACAGCAGTCTTTCCTGTGAAAAAAGTTGTAAGAAAGAAGTGTTGTTTTGGCCCCTCTTGTCTTTAATCTTTTAATTAATGATGTACAACTTGCCAGATGACACACCTTTCTTGAGTGGGATTTATACAGGAATTGTATTATTTGTAGATGATGCAATTTTGATATCAAAGATGCCAGCTGGGCTAAAGAAACAAGTCAGACTATTCAGTGATTTATACAAAATTAAGGCTTTGAAATCAATTATCAGAAAACAAAAACTATGGTGTGCTGTGGAACCAACAAGAATGTGAAACGGCTGAACCTATCTATTCATGGCTTCTTGATTTAAGAGGTACCTTTTATGATTATTTAGGCATGAGATGGAATAGAAAAGGGACTTTCATGAAGTAACAAAGCCCAGTTCAATGTTAGCTAAAAATTACGGAGCAGTATTGTGGCTTGCCAAAGAGTAAGGGGGCAGTATGATTAAACCTGAACTTAGAGTTTTTATGAAAAGATCTTGGCATTCATACATAAAGGGTACATGATGATGAGATTATTTGGGCTGTAATCCACCACCACAAAAAGAAAATACGTTTTTTAAAGCAGCTGCTAGGACTCCTTTTGACGACCTCAAATTTAGCTGTACAGTGCGAATTAGGGTGGTTTTCGATTGAGTCAATAATCTCTTTGAGGCTGATACTGTACTGGTCAAAGCTGCAAACATCAACAGAATGATGCCATTATAGGGAAGCCATCAATGATGTGTTAAGACAGAGTGGAGTTTTATAAGACATGGTTGAATCACATAAATTCTATGCAACATTGGAATATCAGTTTAGTGAGAAAACTCGTCCTCAATAAATAGAAGAACTATATTACCAGTTGAGGAGCCATTGTTGAGCCATTGTTGTCATGGGACCAAGAAAAATCACTTTTTGTCTGACCGAATAGCAAACTCATTTCAGCTACTTGTCAGTCAAATGATTTTAAGATTATCAATAGTACCTAGAATTAGTACAACATTCAGATACCTTCTTCTAATAAAGTTGCGGTTGAATATACTGCCTGTTGCCAGTCTCAGGAAAAAATCATCCCCAATTCATGGATACTTGTATTACAAGTAAGATGTCCTCGTAAACACTTTCACACTTAGTTTTTTTGTTGCCTTATGTTTAAAGATATTTGTACGAAATATTTAATATAATGATTGAGAAGTGCTGTTTATTTTACCTAACAGCAGCCTTGCATCAATGTATGTCTTTGACTTCCGAATATCGCATGTTTGCAGTGTTAATGTATCTTTAGCATGTTTGGTGCAGGAGTTCGAAAGGGGTCGAAGTTAATGACTGAGATCAACTGATTTATATTTTAAGACGTATATGTGCTAGTCACATAGTTTTGTAGCATATTTATTTGATGTACTTTACATTACCTGTGTTTTAATAGTATGATGAAATTAAATTGTATTTTAGAAATTTGATGAAACTTTATTTTTGTATGCTTTCATGACATTTGCTGAACTAAAGCTTGAGATGATGATGAAAATACCCTGAGCAACTATTCTAGCAGATTGATTGATTGATATTGATTGATATTTTATTTCTATCGCGCTCGTACACAAGTGTTTCAGAGCGCGACAACGCAAGGGAGGGGAACAGGGTAGAGGATGTATTAATTGGCTGTGCCTTTTCAAAAGTGTTTGCAAATATTATTGGTATAGCACATCTATCATCTGCTGCGTTCATAGTTGGATCCATCTGCCAAAAGCAATTAGATGGAGCGACAGCAGCATCTTGGACCAGAGAAATAGCCCTTACATTCAGCACATTCCAGCACACTTGGTTCAAGGAATTAACAATTAAAAGACAAAATAGTCGCAGGCTGGTCCTGGAGAGTACAGAAGCCACACGATTCCCCAAAACAAAACAAAGGATCTGGTCTGATGCACTCAACTCAGATAACATCTCTTTGAACCTTTCAGAGAGTTCCAACGATTTGCAGAGCTGGTCCAACAGCTATTGAATGAACACGATACATTGAATTGGACCACAAGGAGAAATACAGGATTTAACATTTAATAAATAGGAATGTTTAAAATCATGTGGAGAAATTGGAATATTTATATTTTGTTCTGTAATATTGATTTGGTTTTTGTTGAAAAAAAAAACAGCAGTTCAAAACCAACACTATCCGACAGCTCTGGATTTCCTGGTAATGTATCAAGGCTGTACATCTGGTGTCAAATGTGAATGAGAAGACCTGTCAATCTTTAAAACAAGTTCTTGAATGATAGGAAATAGACATGTAATCATCCCTCTACCAAATTTAGTGAGCTGATTTATTTTTATTTTTTTAAGGCATTAGGATTGATTACTTGTTTTCCAACCGCTTTAATTTTGTTTTTCTAATTCATGGTTGGCCCCCTCCCTCATCTGCAGACCTGAGGAAGGGATGGTCTAATTAATGACAATTGTTCTGATATTGGTTGGCCACACATGTGTTTTCCACCTTTCCGAAATGTTCTTTGTGGGATTAAAGTGCTTGAATCTGGGAGTATCATTTATTAACAGTAATGGTCGAATTCATTCTGCATTTTTAAATATTGTGTTACTATGTTCGGCTATTTATGTGTAATGTCATTGGTTGTATGAATGGTTTAGTATGTTTGTGACACGATTTTATGAGTGAATGGTGAACTGTTGTATCTTTTTGGTTTAGTATTTCAATATATTATATCAACATTTTTCGTTTTGATTGTTGTACAGTCCAACCCTGATGAGATATAAAAACATACCAATCATTTTGTTGAACTGGCTGAAGGCATATGTGTTTTCTCTTAATACAACTATGTATATTATGTTATTTTCTATCAAACCTGAAGAGGAAATGTTCAACATAAATATGTTATGGCTTCACACCCTGGGGAACTTTGTTGATTGCAATAAGTAATCAAGCAGGGAAGAACTACTGTATGAATGCTTTTCAAATGATTCTGGTTCTAGGGAAGCTAGTCTATCCATAGATGTTCCATGTTTGTACCATGCTAAATGTTAACTGCTAATATTGTATACAATGTCTGTTGTGCTTACTGTTAAAGTAGAATAAGCCATTCGAGCCATGTCCCACATGCCACAGCACCACACAGTATCCATCTAGTACAATGTTACTGATGCAATAGAGCCCGAGGAGTGGGGCATTACTGGTCTGGTAATGCTCTGGGGAGATAGTTACAAGCCTGGGCGAAGCAAGGGCTTTAACATAGCCCCGGGGCATTACCACAACGGTAATGCCCCCTCCGAGGGTTCTTTTGCTATTAGTGCCCTGGCACATAAAAGCATTTATTTCTCAAGCTGATAAACGGCATTGAATTGTTTTGTGGCGCTAGAAATACAAGGGAAAAAAGGGCAACCAGGTATCGGGCAGAAAGGACTACATGTAGTCCCTTCTTCCTTTCCTTGGTGGCCATTGAAATTAATACAAAAAATTAAACAAACACAATGGCCACCATTTAAAGGGGAGAAAGGACTATGTGTAGTCCCTTTTCCATTTCCATGGCAGCCGATCGTGTGCTAGAGATGTGCTGGGAACAGCCCTGTTCCCAGTACTAGCAAAGGACAATGCAGCAGAAGGTAAGTGGGGAAGGTGACCTTAAATATGTGGAAACGTGGGCTGAGGGTGGGGGAAAGAGGGCACGGGAGCAGGGAGCACACTTACCTGATTCCCAGCGAGGAAGATGGCAGACGCCCACTCCGAGGAGGCTAGGAGCGGGATATTTCACTGTATGGTAGGGACCCCATTCCAACAATCCTCATCGGCTGGCAGGCCACCACACCCCCACGCCCCCACACCGGGTACTAATGTTTTGAAGCCCACCAAAACATGATTGATGTAGAATGATCCAGAATTTGTAATTCTTTTGTTATATCAACCAAGTATGTGTATAAGTTCTTTATGGGAAACAAGGACATTCCAACTAAAGCAGAAATGTCACATTCCAGTTGAAATATTCCTATGATTCTACAATAAATGATTACACTTAAACGTCTGGTCAATGATTTCACTAATGTCACATTGGTGACATTCGTCCCCTTATCATAAATTCAGCTGGGATAAGTGGTGAAGGAAATTATTCTTCACGTATTATAAATCATCAAAGCTTGTCTTGGCACAATTGGCATTGACCATTTGTAAATAATATTCACCAGAATCTCAGGCCCTCCCTCTGCTGAAGGTGGATGCAGGAAAAAAAATACAGAAAATGCTTTTCATGTTATCTTCCAGCCCCGACCCTTTCTCCCTAGTGGAGGGGTCTGCCATCCAAATGTAGCAATGCCTGTGCATACACAACCGTCTTCTACCAAACCGGAGGCACGTACTGCATTAACATTCGTGATCCAGTGCTACACTATGCGTGGTGTATCCCCAACAAATATTTGGAAGTTTGTGTTTTTCCTTACAACTCGTCTTCCATTGAGACTGATGGTGTGGGGTCAGGTGGAATCACACAGGGAGCTCGAGAAAAAGGATAGAACATCCCTCCAAGAGCTCCCTCCTTAGGCCTTTGGCCACTGGTCAACATCCATTACATGTGGATTACAAGGGGAAATCCATGTATGGAGCACAGCTTGCAGATATTGGGGCAGTAAGACTATCTCAGTCAGATTCTCTGATTGTAGGAGGATGAGGCTTGCAGTCATTTAGGAATTTCATATTATCATCTTTGTACTGGGCAAATGTATTTGTCTGAACTTCGAACCACCCTAATTTCAGGTGATTCTAAATGTTTGTGCCAAGGTCAAATGCATGAAAAGGTCAAATGACCTGCTTGCATAAAGAGCCATTTGATTGAACTTCATAGAGTCTTGGGCAGCTTTCATAGAGGCAGGATCTTTTTGTGGAGGCAGGCTTTTGGCATTTGGGAAAGTGTGAAGCAAGGTGACCAGGTTACTAGGGATCTGTGTCAGCTATTAAGTTGAAACTCATGTGGTCATAATTATTTTTGGAGTGGGGACAATCGAGGGGTCTTGGACAGAAACAATATTATTCTCCTTCAAGATACATGGCTCAGGTCAACTCCTATATGGGGCAGGTATTCAATCCACTGTATGCTGGCAAAGATTGGATTGAGGTGGAGGCCGAGGGGCGGGCTTTTAACAGCTGTGAAAATAAAAAAGTTTCACCATACTAAGAAAATACCCACTAACTCTGAAGCCTTTCTAGCAACAACGATATGCGATATGAGCAAAACAGACATATTATCTGCTATTCGGATGATGAATATCTATTTGAACCCTTTGAGTATGGATGTGGATGTGGTCATAGATGTCAATGAGAATGTGTTAACAGCTTGTCTTTCTGTTCATCCTAATGGACATGTAGCCTTGGCTGTAGACTTCAACTGTAGATACTTGATAATGAACGGGGGAAGGAGGTGAGATTTGGATGATATCTCTGGAATCTCTCCATCCATTCATTTGACTAAAAACAAGAATTTGCATTAAAACCTGATCAAAATGTCTCTCTAGATGGTCCTTTGTGCAAATTAATTATCTCATAGGAGGGATTCTCTCTGAGGATCCAACATGGTAAAATGCTTTCATAACCTCTATCGGTTATATTTTTCTAAAGAATTTCAAAGTAGAAGAGGTGGTTGAACTTAAAATAGTGCAATCAAGTTTTAGCAACAACTCAATGTTACAACTAGTCCTCAGTGATATTGGTTCTAAGTATCCTGTAGAGTTGATGAAAAGTGGCGCTCCAGTGGTCTCAGGTCAAGGCACTAGGGTTGTCCAATATAGTAATAACTTTGAGCAAGTTAATTTGGACTTGTTTGATTGGTGGATCAATCTTAATAAAACAAACAAGTGCTTACATTAAGCTCAGGGGAATTTCCGTAAAGGTCATCAAGGCTGAGGAAACAAAATAATGTGAAAACATTGGTCCAATCTAAGATCTCTTTGCCAGGGAAATGCCATAATGAATGAGGAGGGAGGTCAGGAATCTCATAGGAAGTGTATCTAAAACCTGGGAGAAGAAGGAAAGGGGTAGAAGGGTGCTAAAACAACAGTTTACAAACTAGTGAAAATCACACTAACATAGGAAATTTGTAGCAAAAAATCAAGATATACTAAGTAACATTGTTACTAAGGATACACACGCCATATGGTGGGTTTTGAATAGTAAAAGCAATAATCAGTCACACAAACAGCCCTCTGGAGTTTCAGAGGAAGCATGGGTAAAACACTTTACTGACAAATGTGTGGCCAAATGTAATGGTGGGAAGACCTTGAATGGTCTGAATATCCTCAAAGCTCCCTCTGTGCCTGTATTCTTCTATCGATTGGCTATTGAGCTCACCATCAGTAAATTAAATAACTCTCAGGCTTTGAGCCCTGATGGTGTGACAAATGGCATCATGATAAGCAACCCTGCATTGTGGGCTGACATCCTCTATTATCTCTTTACTCCTATTATAAAAGGATGGCATTTGCCCCACTTCTTGGACTTCCTATTACTTGTCCCTATCTTTAAAAACGGTGAAAGAGATAACCCCTCTAGTTACCGACCAATTTCTTTGATCAATGCAACATCGAATATCTTTGTGAAACTTGTTCTTATTGAATTGACCACTTGGGCTGAAGGAGCCAATATTTTGAGCCCTCTGCAAACTGGTTTTAGGAGAGTTAGCAGCACAGTAGTGAGTGGGATGGCTTTAACAGCGTGCCTGTCTGATATTGCACCTCCTATGGGTCGAACACTTTATGTTTGTACAATTGAGCTGGCCGTGGCATTTGACTATGTTAACATCTCTATGCTGTGGGCAAAGATATCCAACTGGGGGATAGAACCTGGCTTGCTGTGCCTGATCCAACCTTTTGGACAACTCAACCAAAGTCAGAGTAAGTATGTTGGATGAACTATCAAGGAAGATCCTGCTGAAGAAGGGTGCGTCCTAGCCCCTACCTTATTTAATTTATATCTAGCAGATTTTTGGACAAAAAATCAGAGAGTGGGGGGGTACGTTCCCAAGTGGCCTAGTTTGAAGATGAGGTGAATCGCTTACGCATATGATTTTTTATTGATGGATTATACACATCTAAGTGTACTGCATAAGCTTGAAGGTTTAGAAAAATATTTGAATGCTAATCATCTGCAGATCAACCTAAAGTAATCCTGTGTTATGGTCAGTACACCCATAGGAAAATTAAGAACTTTTTCTGGAAACTGAACAATACACACGATTTAGAAAGTAGAATCAATTTGTTACCTGGGTCTCACAATTTCAGTAAAACATCATGAATGCCTCAGAATAAGAATGGAAGAAAAAACTTGCTCATGTTGACGGTCATAAAACCAAACTGTGCAAGTATACTCTAATTCCACTTATTACGTTCTATTAAGTCAAAGTGCCACCAATCATGCTGTATGGCTCAGAACTGCTAAATATTATTGATAGGAAATCTTTTGATGTTGTTGAGTCTAGGATTCTGAAGAGAGTATTGGGCCTTCCAGTCTCAGCTCCAGTCAGTGTCATCAGACTCGGACTGACCTCCTGGTGGTCACAGTGGACCAGGAGGAGCCTTTCTTTGATGGGTAACCTGAAGCACACAGGTAAATCTGCGCTTGGGTTCTATGTAGTGGGCCTATTATTTAGGGATTCCAATCCCTATTTAAAGAAATTCAAGAGACATATAGGATGAGGGAGGTTCTGGATTTGAATGGTACAGAGCCCGAGGAAGTATTGAAGAGAAAGATAAAATACTGGGATAGAGTGATGGATCTGCAAGATTTGGGCATACTGAAGCTTTATGCTGGCAAGGAGGATTTGATACACCACATCTCTGATCCAAGGCATTACTTAGTTAAATGTCCATGCCCAAAATGTTGATACTGGTATTTGAAGTTCAGACTCCAATGCTTCCCCACTGTGGAGTTCATCAGCCCTAAGCTTGGTATTCCTGAAGAAATGAGAGCCTGCAGAATGTGTGATACGGGTTCTGTAGAGAACTCATTTCATCTTATGTTGTGCTGTCCATTCTTCTTGGAACTAAGGATTGAAACTTTTGGGAGAGGTGTTCACTCAATATCACAGATCATATCGCAGGACTTATGCTATAGGCTCATGACTAGACCACAAATTTCATTTATTGTTGTTTTGGTCAGGATGCTAATGGCCATCTTCTCAGAGTTGACCAAGGTATCAGAACAAGGCATTAGGGATTTGGCTGCTATAGATGATGTCTAAGGGGTGATTTATTTTTTCTTATTGCCTCTCTGAATTCTGTATGGTAGTGTCATGCATCATTTTATATTTATACACATTATTTCTGTAATTGTCTTACTTTTTGTGCAAATGTACATTTTGTACTGAAAAACACAAATAAAAAAAGAAAGTGCTAATACATTTAGAGTAGTTGAGTGGAGGAAGGTTTGGGAGAGGTGATTATTGTGTGAGGGTGGACAGTCAGTGTTAAAAAGGATTTTAGCATATGTATAGATATATTTTATTGTGCAGTGTGTCATTCAGTTAACTACACAAGTCACTTCAGTTTTAGGCAGAAGGAACCCTTTAAAAAATGGAAAGTTATTCATTGTGCGAATGCCTCTTCTTGAAAAATGAAGGCTCATTCCTTGAACAAAAACTGCTCTATGAATGATGATATGGAATTTATAACGCGTCTATACACAAGTGATTCTTAAATGACAGCTCTTGTACGAAGGAAAGCTGTTCCTTGAAAAATGAAGGATCAGCCCTTGTATGAAAGCCACTAATTGAAACTTTGTTTAGAGTCAACCTTTGTAAAAACAAAAGTATTTTCTTGAAAAATTGTTAGGAGTCATCACTTTTATGAAAGCCACGCCTTGAAAAAAATTGTTATTGGTCATCCCGTGTATGAAAAAAGCTGCTCCTTGAAAAATTGAGGTTCATGCCTTGTGCGCAAGCTGTTCCTTGAAAAAGTAAGCAGCCACCCTTGTAGGAATGCCACTGCTTGAAACATTGTTAAGGGTAATCACTTGTATGAACAAAATCCAAACCTTGAAAAATTAAGGGTCATCCCTTTTACAAAAGATGTTGTTTACTTTATGTTCTAGTGTCTCAGAATAAAATGTATTATTTTTGTTTGAGAAGTTTTAGATTGTATGGCATTCCATTATTTTTAAAAAAATATTATTTAAAACTAAACATAATGGTACAAGTAGACTATGTAGCGGGGTAATAAGTAGGTGGAGTGTTTTTACTAGGTGCAACTAATTGGAGATTCTTCAAACGTACATGTCCCAACAGGTTTGAAGAGTCTTGAATGCGACCAATCCACATCACTAGACAAAGTACACTATCAAGAGTGTAAATGCTTGAGCTGATTCAAAACTCTCTGAACCAATTTATGGTGCTATTGATTACAAGTATTTCGAGTTAGCTCGAGGTTCAATAAAAAAATCTTGTGAGATGGTTTATGAAAAGCAAGTCCAGGACTATTTCATATGTATTTGGATAGCTCACATTCAGAGTTTTTCCAGGGGTTCTGTTATCACAGAGGATGTTTTGAGGCTAACTTCTTATACAGTTTCTCCATTCATTTGATTAAGATGTGCCATCATCATTCATCATCAAGCACAATGAATGGTGAGTAGGTTTCCGACTCAGAGATTTACTGTACCATGATTATACGACGGGGCATTTGGATAATACTTATATATTTTAATGATGCTACCTGAGTGGTCTCTGCTCTCCTCTTTCCATGATCACCATCCTCATGACACATCATCATGATATTAGCTTTAAAGGCAAAATAATGTCAGCCTTTTTCTTTCTTGAATACTCTGCGGTTCAAAAATCCTAATTTTAGCAATGCTATTATCTGCAGGCTGTGAACCTTATTTGCATCTAGGCCTGCAATGTTTAAGTTGTCTTGCTTTCTTGAATCATCGTTTCTACATTTAGGATATTTGACGTTGTTGTATTAGCAGTACATGGTGGCTGTTGCTGGAGTCATCTGTCTCATGCATTTACTAGTCTTTTCCATGGTGTATTTATGCACCATACAAAGATCTGCATTTACTTAGAGGTCCCTTTTGGGAACAGGAAGAGCCTCTCCTGCAGGGAGCCATCCTTGATATCATGGATAGGTTGTCGGTTAGTGATGTGCTCCAAAGTGTTTCTGATTGTTTTCCCTAATGATTATCTCTATTTTCTTTCAAAAATGCAAGTCATCATTTCTTGGCCTATTTAAATGTTTCGAGACAGAGTCATTACAAAAGCACTTTTTATCTCTCCAGCCATCATTGTCAGCCCAAGAGACACTGACTCGACTTTTGCAGCGTAGAGGCACATTTTAAGTGGTTCGGAGCGATGACATGCTATGTCTAGCGCACAGCTGCAATTGCCTTTTTTTATGTTTGTTCATATTTTACAACTCACAAGCTACTCGTATAAGGTAATAACCAGGTTTGAATCTGCTTTATGCATTCATAAAGTTGTGCAGTGCTCATGGTCTCCACATGATACGCAAAAGCAGAACTCATGATGTAAAGTGGGCCAAGTATTATTTTGTACTGCACTAAAATCTAATTCCACCATCATCACCTCCCCGCCTTTACTCATATTTCTTTCCTGCATGCACACGCTCTCCAGATAATTGTGCACCGAAAACATGACCGCCTTTAGGGGCTTCAACCATGTTGTCCTTAATTCGAAGCAGAGTGAATACAATAACTGGAATGATTGTTTGAACTGAATTATCACCACAAAAATAACAAAGTTCCACTACCTCTGGCCCGCCACTCAACTTGTCTTGTGGTCAGTGTGATGGCTACAAAAAAGATATATGTTTGTTTCGCTTCTTAGTGTTACATGCAATTGGCAAGAACTTTTGACATATAGTTGAATACATCAAGGGTCTGATTTACAAAGCATTTTTCAAAGGGATTGTGCCATTGTAAAATTATTTTGTTAATCGGGCCCCATATGTCCTAAAGCAGCCTCAGAAGAACAAGCTGTGCAAAATAGCATCACAATTGTAAAACAATTTGTTGAGAGGTTTAGTACTGTAGCGTTGGACTCATTAAATGTTCCACTTCAAGAGGACAGCCTTGGTGTTTTTTCGTATCGCTTTAGGTTAATACATGAGACTGCATCATGCAATGTCTACTGAGAAAATGCACTGTTAGTCTGAGTGCAGTTGCATATGTGATCTGTTATTAAGGAGACATCATTTTAATGCCTTGGTTTGTATCTACTGGCCACTTGTGGGGCTCCATAACCTCTATTAGTAGGAGTCTACATACATCATGGTTTAATGTAGGACCAATGGTCATACAAGTTTGCCACCAAACCATATTTAGTTGGTTATATGTGATCTTACTGACCACAATTACAGAGTGGTAAATTTCATTGTGGAAAAAATACCGAAAACACTGATTATTATTTTTATTTAATTTGGGGGGCCACAAAATTCCACCCATTCCCATCCCGACCCATTTTAACCCCTTTATCCCATTACCCTTTATTTATTTAATTAATGGTCACAGTGTTTTGGGGTGTTTTTGTCCATGCTGAAATGTACTACTCTGTTTTGTTTCAGATATGTTGACTGGATACCATTTAGTTTTGTGTATGTATTAGCCCTATGCACAACCTATTTTAACACATTTTGATAAAATAATCAAATAGTATGTGTAAATGTGATTGCAAAATGTACCTGCCTCATTATAGGTTCGGGATTGAAACTCAACAGAGACTAAATGGTGGACACGATTATTTCTTACTGCATGCAGTGCCGTATTGTGCACTACAAAGCATTCCCTAGAGTGACAACAGACTGAAAACCAGATTGCATTTCCTAAAACATTGCATTTCCTAATGGCCATATTTTGGCCATTTATGTAAATTCACGAGAAACACCTCTGAAAATATGAATTGATGGCATCCTCTCTATAGCATGTTTCCTTTCTTCTCTTGGTGTTGGAGGATCTGAAGAAACTTAAATAGAGGGTCACTTCCTCGTTAGCTGTGGTAATGTGTGGATGAAGCAGAGGTTCAAAATGGAGTTCTGGGCAAGAACAAGGTGATCATTTATATATTCAAAACAGTCAGTGTGGCCATGCTGTCAAACGGGAAATTATATCGTGCCTCCTATTGCAATGAATATATGCATATTGGCCCACGCCAAGCTGCTTGTAAGCCACTTGCGAAGAAAACCATGTTGCAAGGTCCTGACCTCAGAATCAATTTAAGCCGCCATTTTAGGTCAATCCGCCATATTAGGTTCTCTCTGTAAAGTCACCCTATGAGTTAAAATGGTGGACGATGTTATTCTGAAATACAACATGGCCGTCTTGACCTCTGTGTTTGGACTAATATGTAACTTGCCTGCAGGCCACTTTTTGGGGTCGTGAACTGAGACCTTGTCCTTCCCTGACCTGTGTGTAAAGGATTACTTGTGCCAATGAAACTAATCCGCGAGCATATGTTAAGAACAATGTATCCAAATACTGAACTAAACTACATTGTATTAATTTTTGAGAAGACTCTGAAGAATCCTAAAATACACTGTTACCGTGTAGACTTGTTGGCGAATGTATCAAAGGCAAACCCTATGCATATAGATGTGTGAACTCGGCATGAACCCTAGATCAGTAATGTGTTAGAGGAATATTAACCCGCAGTAGGGTTGGACATCATGTTCGCAAATGGTATAAAAGTGTGACTAATTCTAATGTACAGTCCCACTCGCTGAGCACACTGAACCATGCTGGAGTTTGCTCTGTTGTACTGAGGGCCGATAGCTATCTGATTGTTTCTGTCCTTTGTAACTGTTCAGTATAAATTAAAGATCTTTGTATGTTCCTTTGTAACCTGTGTTCGGTTTATTTTCTTTTGGGGTACTCAGCCTCGATATTTTAACTTTGTTTTCACAGTTGGCGCCCAAATAGGGACCCTCAAGATTGATGCGGGATTGTCGAAGGATGACACGCGCTATGGGACCGGGATCGGACAGTGAAGGGGGCAACTTCTGAACGAGACGCAACACCTCAGAAGAACTGCAAGAACCGATCCCTGGACGATGAGCGTGTGGTCCGAGACGGCATCTTGACGAGGGTCCACTTATCGAGGCGGGCAGATTTGCCGAAATCACCAAACACAAGGTGAGATTAGTTAGGTAAGATTCTTTGTAATACGATCGGACCTCTTTAGGATTGATCAGGTGAGTGGTGACCCGATTCTTAAATATCCTGATAATTTGATTTTGGCGTATTGTATCTGCAGACACAATTATTGACCAGGTAACACCAATATTTTGATATACCTGGGAAACTGTCTACCTGCTTCAGGGCGTTATTCCGCAGCGATAGACAATCTTTGGAATTTAGCCATCCAGCACCACAGGAGGGGTCGCCGGCGTGTACTATGTATTGTAAGCATGGCATTGGAAGTATAGTATTTAATGATATTTGGCACAGACAAACCAGACATGCCTCCGAACTTCAGTGGCCAATCAATGGTAGTTTCGAAATCCCTCGTATTGAGTATTTAGAGTCAATTCTATTCAATTCTATTACAAGACCACTTAGAACAGCTCAAGTTAACACTATGTCTATACCAAGATTCAAACTCCATAACTCGGGAGGAGTTAGTTTCCCTGTACAAGCCTAAAAGCTATGGAACACACTACCTGTTCCAATCAGGTCTGTAACCTCCTTCAACTCATTTAAACGCAACACCAAACGTTGGCTTCATGACCTGGACACATTGACAGCTTAACATCCTAGAGCTTAGATTTACTGCCTACCCACTGTACATATTGTAAATAATATTACTATCTGTCTCACCTTCGGCCCACCGCCTTAATTGCAACATGTATGCTTGTACCTGTAATACCAATGTATATATTTATTTGTAATCGCAACTATTGTAACTGCTGCGTACTGCTTGTTAATGAAACTGAACTCTTATGTAACATGATCAAAAAACGTACGCGCCCGTATGCCACTGGGCCTGGTTGCGCTTTATAAATAAACCAAAATACAAATAAAGAAAAATGCTAGACCTGCAGCATTCGATGTTTTGCACGTTGGAAAAAAGAAGCATCACAGCAACTTAAGAGTAGGGAAAAACATGTGCGCGTCATAAAACGAATGCTGAAAAAGCATTGTTGTATGACCAAGATAAACAGTCTGAGTCAGCTAGGAATATGGATAGGGCTTTCTCACTTGGCATTGAGAAAATCTATCCTTCTAAAGATTTCCATGTTTCTGATGAACTTATTGACAAATTTATAAATGAGCGAAGGCCTGGTGCCACTGCGCCACCTCCGTATGTTCCTCCTCCTGCTGCTGTGCCTCTTCCTGCTGTTATTCTTGCTCTGCCTGTTGTTCCTGTTCCTCCTGTTGTTCCTTTACCTCCAGTTGTTCTCCCTCCACCTGCTCCCCCTCTTCCAAGTAGTCCTGTACCGCTTGTAGTCGATCAGGGTGTGGGGTCAGGGGTTGTCAATCGTAATACTGTACCTCCAGAAAAGAAACATGAATTGATTGCATGGGCTAAGCATTGTATGGAGAGAGATGATCAAACGAATGTTTTTGCCACACTTTCTAATATGGATAATTTTCCTGAGAAAAATGTTTTCATTGAAGGTTTAGGGGTTCATTTATGTGTAATGTGGGGCAAATTAAATAATACAGAACTCCCGCAAGGGTTAAGGGATCTAAACACTTTAGCGTTTTCAAGAGACACTGTGGAGAAGTAAATGAGCATGTTGAGAGGATATTTGAGTATAGAAAGGAGTTGGAAAGGTTACAGAATGAGGATGACGAGAGGGAAAGTATGTATGTACAGAAATGGTTCCGTCCTTGTCGAAAATCGATATCTGAGGAAGTACGAATTTGTACGAAAGACGCGATTAGATGGATCTCAGATATGTCGATAACTCCAGTTGTGGTATATGACACATACAGTCAGTATATGCCAGAAATGCAGAGGAAAGTGATACAGGTAATGATAGAGTACCTACAGGATGATTGTGTGAAGAGAAAATTAGTTGTCCCATAGAATTATTGAGTATTTATAAGAGAGCTTTTTCACTTGACACTTTTTTTCGGCTGCTTTAGCACTCGATTTAGCTCTGTTGCTTAGTAAGCGTTCGGAGTTGCCTACTTCTCAGTTGCCTATGAGAGAGGTTCCTCCGACATTTGTCCCGAAGGTTGAGATTGCGGCCGATGCTGCGGCGGGTATAGTTGCTGTGAACATTCCTGCACATTATGTATCACAGTTCGTTCACGTCCCGTTCTCAAGACAGGAAGTGAACACTATTAGACAATCCATTCCTGACATTAGGAAATATCCGACAGGATTCTATAAAGAAATAGAGTCTGTCTTGCAGTCCTCAGTATTCACCCTGGGTGACATTGATTTGTTATTTCATGTACTCCTGCCCATATATTTGTGGAAACAAGTTAGGACTATAGACGACGTACCAGGGTTGGGAGATACATTGGCTAACATTACTAGACTCGATGGAGAAAGACCAGCTGGTGAGAGACCGCCCCAGGTGATACTAATTTTGCCTGATAGAATCATTGCAAAATTGAAAACTATAATTCCCGAAAAGAGAATTATTTGGGACAAGCTTACAGCCTGTGTCCAAGGGAAGTCTGAGGGTGCTACTGAGTTCTTTAACCGGTTTGAGCAGGTATTCTCGGATTTCAGCGGACAAGACTTAGGCACAGAATCTGGGAAATGATTATTTGTGGACAAATTTGTGTGTGGATTGCTGCCTGACATCCAGTCACAAATTATGTCTTCTGAGAGCGCTTGGCAGGTGAAGTCCCAATCAGAAGTACTGCACATGGCTCAGTACTACAAGAATCGTGTCAATAATGAAAAGGATAGAGTTGAGAAGTGAAAAGGTGATTTAAAGACAAAAGTATTATTACAGCAAATTGTTAGAGGCCCCAGCGGGGGTAGTTCGCAGATTAGAGGTCAGTATGTTCTACAAGGGAATGTGCCCTTGGGTCCTGTGAACATTAACTAGTGTGCCTATTGTCGACAAGAGGGTCATTGGCATGCACAATGCCTCGTCCTTCGACAGAGGTCGAATAGCACATTTGGAAACATGGGTAGACGATCCAGAGGTCTCCCGGGTGTAGGGGGCCCTGGTAGAGGTCAGTTTGCACAGGATCCTCAGCAACCTTTTTCGCAGGATAATCAGACTCCGAGTGTGGATACTAGAAACATATTTGATCATCCTTCTGCTGCATATCTATCTGAAGAACTTCCTTTTGATGACATTCTGTTTCGTTAGGATTGCCCGAAGCAGGGTTTGGAACCTACACCTATTCCCGTTAATCAGAAAGGTCCCTATGTTGAAATGGTAGTGGGAAAAAGGAAACATCTGTTTTTGATAGAAACTGGAGCACAGAAGTGTTCCATTGATCATTCTCGGGTTCCAAACATTCCACTGTCAGGGCAAACAAATGTTTCTGTAGGGTATTCTGGCACACCAGTTGTTTGTCCAGTTTCTTCGCCGGTACCTATTTCTTTGGGTCCTTTTACGGACCACTGTCCATTCCTGTTGACTTCGAATTGTGGAGAGAATTTTCTGGGGTTGAATCTGTTGAAAGAACTAAATGCGTAATTCATTGTTCTTCTGACGGAGTGCGTTTGACGATTTCACCACAGCAACTTTCTGTCTCTCAATTCTTGACTAGACCTTTGCAGCCAGAATTCAGTGATGTACCAGAAAGTTTATGGGCAATTGACAACAATGATGTCGGTGTTTTACAGATTGAGCCTGTTAAAATAGTTTTGAAACATGGAATTGAGCTGCCACACATTCCACAGTATAAGGTTTCAGTTGAGGGCGAGCAAGCTTTGAAACGCATTGTTTCCGATTTTGTGCATCGCGGGTCATTGAGGAAATTTCAGGTAGTTTGTGCAATAGTCCGATTTTACCTGTGTACAAAAAAGGCGATAATGCAATTCCATTCCGTTTCATAATTGATCTGCGTGCCATTAATAATGTCGTCGCTCTGCAATTTCCAATTGTGCCTGATGTGACGACAATATTAACCA
Organism: Ambystoma mexicanum; assembly: GCF_040938575.1. Taxonomy (NCBI): domain Eukaryota; kingdom Metazoa; phylum Chordata; class Amphibia; order Caudata; family Ambystomatidae; genus Ambystoma; species Ambystoma mexicanum. Next base: position 1,006,463,101 of record NC_090928.1, on the reverse strand, counting down.
TGATTCCAGCTACAGCTACTTACTTTAGTCTTGTGTATCTGAAGAATGCTTTCTTTAGTATTCCTATACAAAAGGACAGTAGATACTTGTTTGCGTTCACGTTAGGGGTACGCTCGTTCACATTTACTCGTGCGCCTCAAGGTTACACAGAGAGTCCTAGCATCTACAGTAGGGCTTTGAAAGAACAGCTTAATACTCTTGAATTGCCCTCTACTTGTACATTGCTTCAGTATGTTTATGACTTGCTTTTAGCTGCAGACTCCGAGAGTGCTTGTAAGGAGGGCACTGTGTTGTTGCTTATTCATCTAGCTAAACATGATCACAAAGCTTTGCTTAAAAAGTTTCAATATTGTTGCCAGGAGGTCGCCTATTTGGGCTATCTCCTGTCAAAGGAGGGAAGAAGATTGACACCTGAAAGAATAAAACACATTTCTGGCATGCCTGCCCCAAATACACAGAAGGAAGTTAGAGCCTTGATAGGTATGGTGTCTTACAGTAGGTTGTGGATCCCAAACTTCTCACTAGTGATTAAACCGATGTTGGCTTTGACAAAGAAGGGCATTTCTTCGTCATTGCCGTGGAACACGGAACACCAGCAATCATTTGACCTGCTCAAGACTGCATTGTGCTCGGCACCAGTTTTGGGCACACCAAACTACGAAAAGGCCTTTGTGTTGTTTGTGCATGAATGTGATGGATGTGCTTTGGTTGTATTAACGCAGGAACATGGAGGGAAGAATAGGCCGTGCGGTTACATTTCTTCCGCCCTTGATCCTGTAGCATGCGCTTTGCCAAGATGTGTGCGAGCTTTGCTGCTGCTGCTGCGTCTGTAAAACAGAGTGAGGGAATGGTTCTAGGCCATGATCTAACCCTGATGGTGCCTCACTCTGTAGATGTTCTACTGAACAGAACCCAAACGCAACACCTCACTTCCGCACCGTTGACGAGATATGAATTGATCTTGTTTGCTCCTCACATCCAAATGAAGAGGTGTTGTGTTCTTAATCCGGCTGAACTCCTACCTTTCCCGCAAGGTACTGCTTGCCGTGACGAAGAGTGACATGACTGTCTGTATACTACCGAACAAGAGACAAAGACACTAAAAGACACTCCTTTGAACAATCCGCAAGGAGAGCTGTTTTGTGATGGCTCCTGCTTCAAACTTCCAGATGGTACATCCACTGCTGCTTATGCAATCACCACATTGGGCACGGTCGTGGAAACCAAGAGAATCACACATAACTCCGCGCAGGCCGCAGAGATTATAGCATTGACCCGAGCTTGTGAACTTTCCGAAGGGCTTACAGTAAACATATATACTGATAGTCAGTATGCCTTTGGGGTGGTTCACAACTTTGGGAGACTTTGGTCAGAGAGAGGGTTCTTAACTTCGCATGGCACAAAGATCCAACATGGCTCCCTAATAGTACAACTGCTCTCAGCGCTTGCGCTCCCTACTCAGTTAGCTGTCGTGAAATGTGCAGCACATCGAAAGATTATAGATGATATAGGAAAAGGGAATGCTTTCGCTGATCAGATAGCTAGACAAACTGCCACCGATCTCTTTACAGAGATGTATGTTTCAAGGGAGACTGTAAATGCCTATGCAATGGACGAGGGTGTCAGGTCTGTACGGGATATCCAAGCTGATGCCACGTTAGAAGAATCCAAGAGGTGGGCTGAAGGCTTGGGGAAACTTGATGATGATGGGTGTTGGGTGGACATAGTTGAAGGGAAATGGCTACTCCCTGACGCTTATGTGATGATGATGGTCGTTATGGACCATGGCCCTACGCATATATGTGCCCAGAAAGTGACGAGAATGTTAGAGAAAGTTTGGGCAAATGATAAAATTTCGAAAAATTGCCCAGCGCTATGTTCAGTACTGCATGATTTGCCTACAACACAATGTGGGAAAGGGGACATCAACTCCAAGGGGAAGTTTTGGGCCACCTTCTGTCCCCTTCAAAGTCATTCACTTTGATTTTATTTAAATGGAACGGTGCAACAATATGAAGTATGTTTTAGTTGTCATCTGTGCTTTTAGTAAATGGGTCAAGGCTTTCCCTGTCAAAGATGCTACAGCCATGACTACTGCGAAAACCATGTTAAAGGAATATTTTCCTCGGTTCGGACTACCAAGAGTCATCTGGTTAGACAATGGTCCACATTTTGTCGCTGCTGTAATTCTGCAGATATGTGCGGCATTACAGATCGACAAACAGTTCCATTTGGCCAGACACGCTCAGAGCGCCGGACTAGTAGAAAGACACAATGGTATCATCAAGAACAAGCTCGCTAAGACGTGTGCCGGCACTAAATTAAAATGGACGGACGCCTTACCGATCGTGTTACTAGCCATGCTTACAACCCCTCAAACTAAGACTGGGCTCTCTCCATTTGAGGTGGTAATGCGGAGACCTGCCAATATCTGGAAGCTTCCTAAATGTAGATCCTTGAAAAATTTTGAAAATGTACTTCTTTCAGATTATTGCAGCCAGTTGACTAAAAACCTGTATTTGATTTATCACCAGGTTCGAGAGGCTTTACCTGTGCGATATGAGGGCCTGGGCCACAGCATTCGGCCTGGGGACTGGGTGCTTGCCAAGGCATTTGAGCGTTCTTCCTGCCTTTACCTCGTTGGCGGGGCCCATTCCAGGTCCTGCTGGTCACACAAACGGCGGTGCGTGTCGCAGGCAAGAAACATTGGATCCATGCTTCTCACCTCAAGAAACTTCCTCACCCAGTGCCACACGATACAGAAGAAACAGAACCCCTCGCTGACGCTGCAACCAACGATCCCAAAGCAGTAAATAGCGCTGAGAGTGCATCGGAGAATCTTTCTGAGCCTGTGAGGCTTGGGAAACCCGTCATTCTGTCTCCACACTCTCCAAAAGTTTCGCTTCCGGACACTGTCGTTTCAAATTCTGCATCTTCACTTGCTCTTGATACGTTGCTTCCAACGGGAAGTGACGACACATTGTTTCCAGATCAATCAGTACCGGGAAAAGCAAGGTAAATCTGCGTCCAAGGAAATAGACTTACGGCACGGTTCGGCTGTGTATTCGGAGAAGGAAAAGAATCATCAAGGGCTTGCTTTTTGCCCAAATAATTGTTTGAGAAAAAGGGGGATTCTGTTGGCTAGGGTTGTGGAAGGACTAAGAAGTCGCGCGGCCGGGAGGTTGCCAGCAACGAACATTGGGGGTTTCCGTTTGAAGACTACAATGCCTGCCACCGCTACCGCTCGTATAGAACTTGTAAATGATCGTGTGACCAGCCGGGATAATGGACAAAGCACTTGGGCCCCGAAAACATATTGCTGTGCTTTTATAACAATATTTGGTTTTATAATAGTCACTGTCTTAGGCCTATGGTACCTCGAGGAAACTCATCCTTTAGAGTCCTTGTTTCTGACTGAAAATGCACGCACTGTTTCTACTCCCTTCATACATTTGCATACTGTGTCCCCTAGGGACTCCCAGCATTGACAAAGGTATCATAACAATACTCTGTTACTTATCATGAATTCTACGCATGCCATTTTTAATAGGTCCAACTGTTGGGTCTGTTCACATTTACCACAACATGGGGATAAGGTGCTAGGTTGGTATATCCATCCTTTACATTTGATAACTGCTTGTTATGCTTCTCTTAGAGCACTGTTCTTTGGCCGTTGGAACGATAGCATCACGGGGAACTTCGATGGCACTAATTTGAATAGTTTTGAGAAACGTGTTCTGATTCCCCTGGGATGCTCGCTTTTCGCAAATAGGAGTAAGCTCAACGTTCCTTGTATTAGGCCTTCTGATAGACTGTCTCGTCCCTTTCAATCTTTGATTTCCTTCAAGATGGCTCCGATGGGCAATAAGGATGCCATGCCTCCTTCTTACACTTTTAACCATAACCCTGATTCAGTTTCTTTCTGCATACAGAGGAATGGTACTCAGTCAATGAGAGATTTTAAAGGTTGTGCCAACGTTGCAAATTTGACTGGGGAAGACAGACCTTTGTATGTAGGCGACCCTATCTACTTTGTTTGCGGTAATGTAGCATTTCCATGGTTACCCAGGGATTGGCAGGGAACCTGTTATTTAGGGATCCTGTTACCTGGGGTGTTCATAGCTAGTGCAATAGTGGTTTCAAAGGCTCGTCCACGGCGGGACGAGAATGGTGACACTCCAGCACAAGTGTTGGGAGATGTAGCAAAATCATTTGTGCCATTTTGGGGGCAGATAGTGAATTCCAAAGATATCAGAAGACTAGCGAGAGTACTGGAGAGAACCATCAACCGTACCACGGACATACTCTATAATATGACATTAGAACAGAAAGCAATAAGACTAGTAGCGCTCCAGAATCGGATGGCAATAGATGTCATTCTGGCTGAATGTGGTGGAGTGTGTAAATTAGTGGGGTCCGCTTCCTGTGTTTTTGTGCCAGATTCCTCCCCAACTATCTTCAAGGCAATACAGAATCTGCACATCCTTAGTTCAGAAGTGCATGTTCCCGAGGGAAACTGGGATCTTAGCGCTTGGTTCTGGGACTTCATGCGATCTTGGGTTTGGAAGGTACTTTCGGTCTTACTGATTATTTTGGGAATTCTGTTGTTCCTTTGTTGTTGTATCCAGTGTTTACCTAGTATATGTTCGATGCTAGGGGGATGTTGCGCACAAGTGATAGGTACAATAGAAGATAAAGTGTATGCCCCAGATAAAAACTCTAAGGAATATGTGTTAAAAGAAATTTTAGCGAATGATCTGATGGCAATAGATATTTCTGACAGCGATTCAGGGTGCATGGACGATGATGCATGGAGTTGTTTGCAAGGAGATCAGAAGTAGTTTAGCACTTGGCATAGGACAAAAGGAGGGTTTGTCAAACGGGAAATTATATTGTGCCTCCTATTGCAATGAATATATGTATATTGGCCTACGCCAAGCTGCTTTTAAGCCACTTGCGAAGAAATCTGTGTTGCAAGATCCTGATCTTAGAATCAATGTAAGCCGCCATTTTAGGTCAATCCGCCATTTTAGGTTCTCTCTGTAAAGTCACCTGTGAGATAAAATGGTGGACGATGTCATTCCGAAATACAACATGGCCGTCTTGACCTCTGTGTTTGGACTAATATGTAAGTTGCCTGCAGGCCACTTGTTGGGGTCGTGAACTGAGACCTTGTCCTTCGCTGACCTGTGTGTGAAGGATTACTCGTGCCAATGAAACTAATCCGCAAGCATATGTTAAGAACAATGTATCCAAATACTGAACTAAGAACACTTGTTTAAACTACATTGTATTAATGTTTGAGAAGACTCTATGAGGAATCCTAAAATACACTGTTACCGTGTAGACTTGTTGGCAAATGTATTAAAGGCAAACCCTATGCATATAGATGTGTGAACTCGGCATGAACCCTAGATCAGTAATGTATTAGAGGAATATTAACCCGCAGTAGGGTTGGACATCATGTTCGCAAATGGTATAAAAGTGCGACTAATTGTAATGTACAGTCCCACTCGCTGAGCACACCGAACCATGCTGGCGTTCGCTGTGTTGTACTGAGGGCCGATAGCTATCTGATTGTTTCTGTCCTTTGTAACTGTTCAGTATAAATTAAAGATCTTTGTATGTTCCTTTGTATCCTGTGTTTGGTGTATTTCCTTTTGGGGTACTCAGCCTCGATATTTTAACTTTGTTTTCACAATGCTGAGAAATAACGCGACACAGTGATCACTAAGCACCTTTCTGAGATACTCATTGAAGGGTCACCCACTGTGCTCTCCATCTACTGCACTTCATTCTACAAATCTCTGCAAAAATGACATGGATCCATACTAGTATCCATGCTAGTATTCTTGCTTACAGATAGCTAAATGCTAATCCCAGGGCCCTCCTTAATATAATAATATGAAATTCTACTAATTACAACACATTGTAATGATGTACATGACTATTATTAAACTCATTGAGCTAAAACCCTTTCTCATGTTTACCCTCATTGTTATTGGCAGACTCTATTAGTTGACGATACATAACTCAGGGGCTGGTTCACAAAGAAATCACTCTGATTTTTCCTTGAATTAAACCTTGAGACAGCACAATTGAAAAAGAAGTTACATTGAAGTGAGGCGTAAGAGAGAGCTACTCATAACTTCATGATTAACTGACCTACTCCTGACTCTCTATTAGTAAGTCAGGAGTTGGTCAGTTACTTCTAGTAATTTCTTTGTGAACCAACCCCTTTTATTTATTAGTCAGCAAGTAATAAAAATGTTTGTTTAGTGACTGACAATATCACCACAAATTAAATGTGCAATTTATTTGTGTGAAAAACATCAGAAACTATTGCGAAATGCTTTTAAAACATTTAAAATAGATGGATACTACCATGTCAGACATGCAACTGAATATGAACTTATTTGCATGTTCAATGTAGACAAATCTCACTAAATATTATCCTGGAGGTTTCTGACCGTTTTTTTCTTCATTGGGTAAGAAATCTGAAGCACAACAGCAGAAAGCCAATTAATATAAGCACTCCATAAAATCTACATTAATACAAGCAGCAACTGTATTTAAGAAAACTGAAACAGTTTTTTGAGAGAGAATGCAGATTCAAAATCTAGTGGTCTAGTATGAAGTCGCCCATGTACGCCTCAATAGGAGTCTGTCACAGGAGAGTAAAATACTAGCTACTGATGGTTGGAGTAGAGTGGGATACTGTTTTACCATCAAAGTGGCGGGGTATCCTTAGAACTCTTGAATTCACCCAAGCAATGGTTAGCAGAGGGAGGAATGACAGGAGCCTTTGATCTTTTGTATCCACTGGATTTGAAAGCAGTGAGCTTTTTTGGCCGCATTTCATTTTTTGGCATCTCAGGATTGGCCCTCTCTTTGGATCGAGACCTTTCTGAATGGCAGACAATTACCATGGACATGGCTCACTTACTCTATATCATGAGGAGTGCCCTAGAACCCTACCCCCACCTCCATTGTACATTATTTTCAAGAAGCCATTAGCTAAAAAAAGATCAACATTAACATGTTTATGCATGTGCTGACGAAATTGAAATATTGAAATATTGTTTACCCTCAGCTCCGGGTCATCATCTACCCATAATCAACTTGCTAAATTCATGTCAGCATTAAATCATTGGAAGAATTGCCAATAGATTGAATTTAATCGGAAAGACTCCATTTTGGATTTTTGGATGGCAGTGTGCACCCATTGCTGTGGACCACTGCTCTTGGCACTCCTCCTACCTTCAAGTAAAGTCCAGAAAGTAGTCATCAGTCTGGATCCTAAATTAACAAAAGAAAGAATTCCAGGCCATAGATGCGCTTGTTTTTGGGCTATGTAATTAACCTTATATTTGATACATTTATTTGAATCCCTACACTAGTCAATATGCTTTCACATAAGCAATGTTATGTGTATCCAAGAAATCTAATACTTAATGGAAATATTTCTATCACATTACAGCAATTTGCCACACTGTATGTAAACCCAAAATAGTATATATCTACATTGTAACACAAAACATACTCAAGGTCATGTGCCAACATTAAAGCATTAGAGCATGTGCAATGCGTTTTTCACCCCCTTAGGGTTTTTTTTTAGGTCAGTACGATCCTTCGTGTACCCAAAAATATATAAATCAAACATTACAAAAACAGAAATATGTGCTATTCAAATCCACAGTTCTCCTGTGAATATTTTGTTAAACCTTTTCCGGTGTCCCTGATCCTAAGTACACCAAAAGTTATATGTACATTTAAGCAATACTAATGTACAAAACATCCATTCTTTATCCACAACCCTACTGAGTATTTTAACTATATCTATTGGATAATGCTAATTCTCTGGATATTTCAAGCTTAGGTCTATTCCACTCAAACCATTGAAACGACACCTGGTGATCAATATCAGGTTGTCTACCTTACATTAGTAAACATAGCTTGATGCCATTCATATGCGTTGTCAGTCACCTATTCAAAGGAGCCAGAGACCAGGTTTCCCTGGAACTATTATCTTGTATCAATTCTATAGTCTTCCACCTTTGAAAGTGATTTCCTGTGCCCTCTTATTCATCTAATTCTTAATGTGTTTCCCAGGTGTTTAGTCAATTAACAACATGCAGCAGCCTTCTGTGTGCAGGATCATACGCAACCATGCAGTGGCACGTAAACTCCATACATGAAACTGACACCCGTCTCTGCTGTCCCCAACTATCATATGCTTGACTTTTTTGGCACAAATCTATATAACCCTAATTTGTGCATAGTTGTTCCCACTTTTATATATTGATGTCTCAATTATTTGCAGTCACATACTAACTCACAGTCACTTAAAATATAGAAAAATGGCTATACACAATGTACATGTGTAACAACAGAAGAGACAATCAAGTACAAACAAATCTATTTCCATTCTCAACATTATTATTGATATAATATCTGTGCTTTAAGTACAGGCTCGTCTATCTTAACTGGAGGCTGCTCCCCATGAAGTTTCAGCCCTGCTCCTGCACCATGGCGTTCCTCGGCGGGGGGGGGGGAGAGGGGGGTTTGAGGGGGGTGCTTATTTCTGGGGATGTTCAATATACGTTTTCCCCCTGCACCAATGCTTGACTCTGTCACAGCTGACCTGTGGTGGATCCGTCGCATGAGATGCTTATTTTACTTTGGATTCATGTATGGGATACTGGTCTCTGGTATTGTTTGATTATGCTTTTTTTCCGTCAGCAGTCTGTCTTGAATATGGTGGGTATTGCCTTTTTTGTGGTGCTCTGTAAACAATGGATGTTTTTTTTTTTTTATTGTAGCCACGTTTCATAAATCTTTAGTTCATTGAGTGGCAAAATCCATGTGAGTAACGAGCATCACCACCTCTTCATAGGCCTTGTCATTAATAACTTTATACCAGAATCCACAAGTAGTTATACAGACATTCATCTTTAGAAACGATATTCTCCTTGGGAGTCTTAGATTGTCTTCTTTCAGAGCCCATTCACACTCTTTAAATCCCTGCTTTTGATTTGGAAGGGATAAGCCTGTAGGGTACGCATTTTCTGGCTTTTATTGTTTCTAAGTACTTGTGCTAGGCGAGCATATCACATCTTTTGAAGCACATCATTGAAAGAAAAAAATGTATACTAGACTGTAGTCTTTAGGAATTCCCTAAGTTTGGAAACGTGCTCTACTGAATCTTACAGTCATGCCAGGAACTACTGCCCTAGTACAAAAGAAGCAGCTGAGGGTGTTTGCGTCTTTTGTACTATGGTAATAGCAGCCATTTGTGCCCAGGACAAATGGACACAATTCTTCATTGACCGTTGTATAGTCCAACCTGTCTTTAGAGTAGGGATGTGCTTACCCTCTATAGGTATTCAGTTGAATTGCCAGTTGAAAACAGATATACCAACATATTTATGTTGTCACTCAAATCCCTGCGTGCATGTGCTTGCAGACATTGTGTGTGCCCTGAAAACCGTCAAAAGGGCACATGGATACCAAGTACTGGTGGACTAGCCCACAGGAAGCACTGGAGATTTCCCGGTAGGACTCTACCCCATCGGCCCGGGAACTGATTTCTATAACTCCTCCTAGCCCCATGAGACTACTTTCCTATCTTCAACCTTCTTTTCCACCAACTCCTTCCTACATCTCAGTCCATATGATATCTCCTCCTCATCCTGGATCTGTCCCTCTCCATTCCTCAAAATTTCCCCAGATCTCAACTCCTGCAACTTTCCCCTTCTGTCACCTTCTCCTGATGACTCTCAACTTCAGATGTTTCCAGCTGCTTTAGAACCTACACCTTCTTTTGTCTATTCCCACCTCTTGAGGTCCCCACAACCTCTTCAATCCTCTTTTGTTACTGCCACCTCCAGTGCCAAGTTGTCCCTCTGCTCACTCTCCCCTCCAGCTAATACATCTCCTCCTTACTTTCCATTGCAGCTGCTGCATTGGTCTCCTTCATATCATATATTGCAATTCTTACCACTTCCTAAACGTTCTCCTCTATCAACACCTCCTGCTGGGTATTCTCATCTCCAGTTGTTAACACCCTGTGCTTAACATTCTCCACTATTACCACCTCCTGCTGAATATTATCTGCTCCACTACCTTCTTTATCACCCTCTGCTCTTTCACCACCTCCTTCCACTCTCTGTTACTGCCACCTCTCCAGTCTCTTCCATCACTCCAGCCTTTGCTCCTTCCACCACTCTCCAGTCTCCATCCCAGTCTCCAGCTCAGTCTCCAGCCTTTTCCAAATGCAAACCTTTTGCTCCACTGTCAGGCTGTGCTGACTTTGTTTTATAGGGATCTCTCTCACCCCCTGTTTGGGACCTCTGTTAAGGGTACACAATTGTGTTCCTTAATTGGTATCTCCCCATTTACTTTGCCTAGAAAACATCCCATGTACTTACTGAGTCTACCTTCACTTCTCCAGACATTTACTTTGTCATACATTTACTTCTTCATGCCTTTACATTGTCTGCATCTTCAGATTGTGAAGGTGGCAATGCATGTGGTTAAGGTTAGCTAAAGGTTAGGATTGGGGTCGAGTGGCAGGGGGGTATAAAATGAAGTAAAAAAGAAGGGGCCACCTTCTGAATTGAGGAAGTTAATGCTAGGGGAAGAAAAAGACAGAAAAAGTGAAGGTATTGAGAAGTAAATGTCATTATGTGATTGTATGGCAGTGGTTGGTTATGAGATCTGACTTCACTTGTGTCAGCTTTAGGCTGAAAGGGTGGGTCCAAGTACATACGTGGCTGGGCTACTATCTTGGAAAATAGCCTCTCTCTGATACTGTCCTGCGCTGCTTGTTGTGTACTGACAACCCCTGCTCTCCAAGCTTGTGAATTCAGTGCTGCTAACACACTGGGTCATCTTTTTTCTATTTAGTGAACATTTTTCATGTGATTGGAGATGCAGCAACATTGTACACAAAAATTGGAACAATCCCAGTTCGGAAATCTGCAGTCTTCTAACATTGAACTCATGGGATTATTTGAATCAACAAATGTACCTTTTAAGGTCCTGATGTTATGTTTGAAGTACACAATATTACAACACTCACTAGCATGGTCTAGTAAATGGAGATGTTTTCCCTTAAAAGGAAGACAGCTTTTTCTACACTGGAGCAGGTGGTTTGTTTAATGTGAACTGCAGGCTCTCTCATTTGTGCAGGTGCTCCTTATCAGCACCCTGCAGGGTATTACAATGGCTTTGATGAGGGCTTAAGACTTTTAGGGCTAAACTACCTTGATGAGTTAATGGGTGGGGAGCAACTGTACCCTTTGGCGTAGCATGTGCTGAGGTAAAGTTACTGGTCCTTCCAAACAATGGTGACCAATGGAGAGAGACCAATAGACCAATAAATCCTCCCCATTCCACCCCAAGGCCCATCATTCAATGGTTTGGGTATGCACCCAGGCCGCTGACTTAATCTCTTTGCAGGCAGAGGACTTTACAACAAGGCTTAGAATGGAAAGGGAAAGAGTGGTACTCATAGGAGTGAAGAAAGGACCAAAGGGGTGCAGAAGATGGGTGACATAGGAGAATTGGAGAGAAATAACAGTGGTGCCCAAAGAGGGGCAGAATGTGAGAGAGAACAGTGAGGTGTGGAGTACAGTGCTCACGGTGTGGAAAAGGGCTGGGAGGTTAGAAGAAGAGGCACGATCTGGAAAGTAATGAAAATTGTACCCAAAAGTATACATAAGGTGGGAAAGAATGTAGAGACTTTGAAATGAAAGACTGGTTGAGGAATGTAACCCTAATGGAGACCAACTGCTCAGAGAAATCCTCTCAACGAGCAGTGGAATTCCCAGAGAATTCCCAGTGAAAAACAACTGGCAGCCCAGCAGTAAAACCAGGTAACAGAAGAGAGGGGGAACGAAAGGGGAGATGTCTCCCTGAAACCAGTACTCACCGCTAATCACAGAGGACCCCAGAGACGACGGTCTAAGACTTTCTCTTGTTACAGGAACCAGTGAAGGCTGGGGAGAAGCCATTTCACAACTTAGTTTCCCCAAACCTTCAGTCAGAGCCATCAGATCAATCCTGACATCTTGTCATTTGCGTTGCGCTTAATTCCGACTCCGTCCTTTGGTCTTCCGCCGTGGCAGGCCCCATAGGAGACTAAAGGAGACTAAACAATGTTTTTGTGTTTTGTAATTTTCCAACCACTGGAAATCTTTCTTATTGGCATTTTGTGTATTACTTTTGTAGGTCTTCAGCCACATACTGACTACTCCTACATACTCACTGCATGCACGCCTGTTGGTTGTAATTCTAGTCGGCCTTCTACTGGGCGAACCGCGCAAGCTGCTCCGGCCGGTGAGAACATTGTGTTACTTTTTAAATATTTAGAGAAGTGATTAAATACATTGGTGAGATTGTTTTTTTATTATCTATGTTTTTAACCCTTGATGCGAAAGATAGAACGAGTTATCTGCTCTGAGGTGATTAGGAGCCAGCACTGCCCGATGTGATCTATGTTCATGTGTTTTGGCTTGCACTCTGCCAATGTGCCATTATACATTGCTGTGTATTTTTTCCTCTTTGATTATCATGTGTGCCTTATTAAGCAGAATTTCCGGTTCTTGAAAAAAATCATTGTTAACATGCTATTTGCTGCACCGTGGTCCCTTTATGAGACGTTTTGAGTGGCATCCCAGAAACTTTGCACTGGCGGAAGAGCGATTAGCGCTAGGTCAAAAACTGTGCTTGCACACAAAACATATTCCCTCAATGCATTTCTGCAACAGAAATATGTTTACCCTGTTTAAGAAATGCATTTCCCTAGCACTCGCACTGATGCAAAGTTCATGTAACGTCGCCCTTTATGTGAATAATCAAGGTCTCTATGAGTATTAGGAGATTTGGCCTCGTTCCAAGTCTGGCGGTACGGAAATAAGGTTGCTGGTAGCAACGTACCAGCACCCTTTCCGGACCGCCAGACTGCGAGAATGCTTGTAGGGGCTGGTGCTCCCCCGCAGGTCTGATCTGCCGAGAGCACCAGTCCCTACAGGCACGGTTTTCACTGAACCTCCGGCACTGTTAGCAACATTGCCGGTGCTTCCGTGTTCCAATTGCCATGGAGTTCTATGGGACGCCACGGGAATGGGGACTTACAGTTTCCGCCGCCTGACATCCCGGACCACTGGGACTTGTAATGTCCCTGGGGAACAGGGGTCTTAGGTGGCAAAACAGTGTTACGAGGTCAGCGGCAACCCGTGGGTCACACCGGGAGGTTACCGCCGACCTTCTAATGAGGCCCATTTTCTCCCTTTGCAGTGAAGAAATAATATATTTTAAATGATGCTCCTTTTATTTTTCTACTTTATTCGTCTACTAAATGGACATTTCCTCATGTATTTTGTTTGTTTCGTTGTCTTTTTATTATATCATAATTGTGCTTTCACTGATTAATTGTACTAACTTCATGTTGAGTTAGAATACATACATTTGTTGGTAAACTTGCATTATTTTTACTAATTATTATTTACATAAAATGCATTAATCGACTTTTGTTATGATTGTCTTAGCACATTGACTTGGTTATTACACTTTTTCAAATGTGAGGGGGTGTATTTTTTTGGTACTCTTGTTTAAAATCCTGAACTAAGCACTAAGCGGGTATCAACTTCCTGTTTGTCTCTGCACCCTGGTCATTGTCCTTGCACACTTCATAGTACAGTAACCCAATAATGCATGCCAGTGATACACGTTGAGCCAGTTCGATGAGCCCTACAAGCACTGGTATGAATCAATGATGAAACCCACTGTGCCCCGCGAGCAGACATACATGGTGCCCATCCAAGTCCTGCTCCCAAGACTGGGTGTTTCTTTAAGGAGACCTGCACAGTGTTGCTGTCCAAAATCATAGAAGTTTGTCTTGCGTCTACTGTGGAGCCTAACCATCTAGAAGCAGAACGGAGACAATTGTAGCGCAAGCAGTACACAAAAGAAAAAGAAAAATTACGATTGGAAATAGACAATCACTGTTGGGTCATGGGCTTGAAATCGGCACAGTACTATATCCACCTCGATGTATATCAGTGTAAGCAGCTTTGTGGTTAAGTATGGATATACCATTCACATAAACTATTAGCATTAAGGTCACACTGATTAGGTCATACTTATCCTATTGAGCAATACTGGGCAGTATGTTTTGCTGGACAACATTTTAAAAAGTCAGCATTCTCAAATCATTAAACATTGGAAAACAAAGTGAACCATATGGCCTCACTAAAAGACCCAGAATGAAAAATGTACGTTTGTACCCAGAACCGTCTTTACTGCATCTTCCCTCAAACCTACCTCTCTCCAGTGTCCAATGACATCATTTATTTGGGCAAATGTCCATGTTGCATGCAGTTGATTTCACTTGATTAGCACAATACGTTTAAAGAGTTGGGAGTTGAATAAGAGGCCTTCTTCACTATTTTCCAAGGACAGCATAGTTGGATTCCCTCAAGGAGCTGTCTCTCCTCTCCTCGTGTGTTATATGTGGAAGAATGAGTAGAACACGAGAAACAGGTTAGGTCATGCTATGATGATCAATCACAGTGATTGGAAGGAGTTATATCACATTGGCTATGATCCACATTCTACGAATTCTTACCTGCTAAACATTGTTTTATCTGTGCATTTCTGGTCTTAATGCCAACTCCCTGGAGTCCCCGCCCCACTAATCTGGCCTACCTTGACACCATCAGCCTCCTGTCCATGTCTCACTAACCTCACCCCTCCAAACATTGATGCGCCTCTGTTGCCTGGATCCCACCACTCTCACGAGCCCCTCCCTGGTCTCCACCTGCTGGGCTGCATGGAAACAGAGGGCTCATACTGAGCCTCGCACTGTTTCCAAATGCCCTGTGCGTCAGCCATCTTTTTTCCTTTTCATTGCATGCAACACGCGAGTCAACACTGTTCTCTTGCCAAGCAATGTAACATTAACAATGTTTATCCCAGTCTGCTAAAAGCCTTTTAAACTTCAGGAGGGTCTATAACTCCTCCCTAAATTATAGTGCAACACTTCCCCTTTTGGGGAGTGATCCCACTGTCGGGGGGGAATTCTGCCGGGGTCGGCCGGGCCGTCCGCAGACCTCCGGGCAGGGAGGCCCCAACTCCTCCCGTGTATATCTCGGATCGAGACAGAGTATGAGGCACACACAAGGAGCAAGGCAACTTCTGTCGTTTATTATGCAAACGGCAGGGATGGGTCAAGGAGCGCACGCGTTCGTCCTGACACACACACAATAGTGGGGCTCGCAGGCCCTTTTTACTACATTATGACGCGCTACTTGCGTCATTCCAAAAAGTTACCAAAAGAACCTATCGCCACTCTTGATTGGTTGCTCGAGTGGTGGGGTTAGTATAGTACGCCTATAGAGAATAATATTAGTGGTTAAGGTGTAGTCAGGTGGTATATCTGGGTTGTCCCTACAATTAGATACATAAGAATTGTTACATGAAGACCCCTGAGGATTGGCTAACGTTACTGACGTCTGAGATAAGAACCTCATGTTCTGATTGGTGCATCCGTGAGCTCCCCAGCCTGGGACCACCGTTGTTCCCAGCACACGGTGCACCTGTGGTTGCAACAGTGTTTCAATATGGGTACGTGCAGGCAATGTGAGGATTTATTCATAGGTGGGAGACTGACCGTTCCCACTGTAGCAGGTGTCCATTGAGCCTTTCAAGTGTGTCGGCCTGCGTCTCGTATCGAGGTACCCAGACGCCTTTTCTCTCCTGGGTTTTGGCATCTCGTCAGGTTCGGCTTGGTCACGTGGGGAGGGACCGTGTTTGAGGCATAATTCTGCACAATTAATATTGTTTTTCCACTGTATGTCTGGTTTAATTTGCAGATATGATTTTAACATTGGTACGTGGAGTGCGAGGTTGCAACATCGTGCCTTTGAAGATTTGTTTCTTGACTGTGGGTTTGCAACAGTACGACCTTGGCTAGTTGCTCCACTGGGTTCTTTCTGCAGGCTCAGCAACCTGACTTTTGCTTTGTTAATGTCCACGGGAACTCTTGCTTGAGGCCTACTTGGGCCTGGTGCACGAGTAATCCATTTAGTGCATGGATGCTTTAGGTTATAGTGGCATACAGTTTCATGGCCAGTATCGTGTTTCCATTATATCTCTCATGATGGTAACGGGTTTCAAGAGAAGCGTGAGCAAGCGTTATAAATGAGCTCATGGTGCGTCTTGCGTTTCTGCATTCTGAAAGCCTATGTAAAAATAATAAAGATGCACGTCCGTGAATAAGCCTGTCGCCTACGTCAGAGCACTGAGTATGTTCTTCGTGTAGATTGGTGTGGAAATGTTCAGCGTGTATAATAGTTCAGCGGTGCTTCCCGTTATCTAGGTCGTCATGGCATCTCTAACGATGTGTAGATTTCAGTCTAGTTGGTCCGTGCCGCAGGTGTCGGCATGGCCAGTGCGGGCTGTTGGGCAGGCAGATGGACACATCCGTATGTTTCTGTACCAGGGTATTTGGTCATCTGGTAAATGGGCAAACTCTTCTCGTGGCGGGTGTCTGGGCCGCGACCCTCTAGGCCAAGCGCGAGAGGTGAAGGACGGGAGTCTGGTTTTCCATTCTCCCACTTCAGTCCCCCCTCTGGTCGACTTGTCGACCACAAACATATCCTTCTCGTTATCTCCTCTTACTCTCCATATCTTGGTTATCCCTCCGAGATGTCCATAATGGTTTACGTGATCTTCAAATGACCAATACATGTATTCGCATGTTCCTCCAGGAGTACAGTACACCCATCTTCCTATGTAGCTCCTAGGGTTCCTTGGGTTCTCGATCTTCACTGATGGTGGGTCTAGATGATTGGCGATGATTTGGGTGCGCAACTTCTCCCTTTCGTGTATTATCACACCTGTGTGCTGGCCGTCATCCGCTGGCATCAAGGGGTGCATTCCCACCATTTCCAGCAACTCATCAGTTGAGCGCGCCTTCCGGGCTTTCCAAAATCTAATTATTATCAGTGCAGCTCCAGCCAAAATAGCACATCCCACTATTATTTTCAGTCCATCTGACAGCCAAGATGGCATCCATGACCATAATAGTGAAAACCAGCTTTTATCCTTGTTTACGCCGTTACTTTCGTCCATCATTTTGGAGTGCATCTGGGCCAATTGTGAAACTGCTTCTGTTAGTGTACCATTGTCGGCATCGTTGGCAGGTATGAACGTGCAGCATGATTGTCCTATCTTTGCACAAACTCCTCCTTCCATTGCTGTGAGAAGGTCCAATACATATCTGTTCTGTAGTGCTACCATCCTTACAGCTCGCAGCTCCTCTTTAATTGCGTTAAACCCATTTACTGTCGAATTTATGGTCATCATTAGTTCCCATCTGGTTATTTGCATCCATTTTGCGTTTGCGTATGCCTGCAGTCCCGGATGTATTATTGAGGAGAAGAACATTGCTGCTCTGCTGAATAGTCTGTGTTCTGGCGGTATTGATGTTAGTTCCGTTTCCGACCTTCCCCACAGATAATTTCCTGTTAATGGCTCTCCTTGTCTTTTTCTCCTGTTTAGGACAGTATCATTGCTGTTGGTCCTGTTTTCTTGCTCCTTCTGGAGTGGTGCAGATCTCTTTCTTCTCCTGTCTCCTTCATCCATTTTCGGAAATTTCGCCACATCGACATGCTTCTTAGGTACCACTAGTGATGGTACATTGACGTGTACCATTGTGCACACACCACTCCACAGGGGAGGCAGTGTATGATATGCCTTTTCTCCGCAGGCCCAATAATGGTCCATTATTACTGCTGTTCCCGCTCCCCCCTCAGGTAACTCCATCACACTTGCACAATTGGTGTTATATCCCACGTCCACCTCTCCTTTATGCTGGTAACATACTTTGGGCGCAGTCAATGGTAATATAGTTATCGGGTCTTCATCTTCTTCTACCCACGTGAGCATTGGTACATACTTGATCCATGTCGTCCAACATCGATGATTGTGTGTCTCGATGGTTGAGATAGTTTCTTTTGTTACCATGTTGCTGCCAACCACTCCTATCTCCCAGCTGGTACCCAGGAACACCTTTCCTGTTATCGTCAGTAATGGCCTCTCCCAGCATCCTTGTTTACCCGGAACTTCCGTGGCGTACCAATCACATGGTAGATACTGCAGTGTTACCTTCTTTGTTTCTCCTTTTTCAGGGCCACTTGTTATGTATCTGAATGCTTCAGCATGTAAACTGGTCTTGTGATAACTCAGATAGGTCTTGAGGAAGTTGTTTTCATATGGGTATGAGTCTCGTGTTTTCCATGTCATGTGCACTACTGTTCCTTGGAATCTTCCTTTCGTTTGGAACAGGGCCAAATATATTATGCACTGTGCTGTTTTTTCATCTATTTCTGTGGCAACAAATGTTCGTGAAGCGCTCATGGCGTATGGTATTAATGAGCAAACGTAACAGCTATCCTCAGTTGTCTGCTTACCAATGCGGGTCATGTGCTGGTACCATATGTTGTTTGTGACGTGTGCTGAATCTTGTACATAATTATCAATACCTTTATTGTCTGAGTATGTGCTGCGTTTAACTTTATTTCGCTTTTGTTCATTGTTACTGTTACCACCTGACGTAACACCTGTTGCAGCAGGGAGGTGGGGTACATTAGGTTTGGGTGCAGCAAAAAAACTCATAGCATAGCTGTACTGCCATACAGAGGCAGCCAAAACTCCGGTGATCATAAAAATCCCTATTATTTTTATTACATATGCTAACCTCACCGACATTTTTGCTCTTACCTTGCTGCAGTCCTGGCAGCGTATTCTTGCGACGTTAAAGTTGCCCGCCTAAAAATTCTCAAAAAGTGCTTGTTATTAAATGTTAGTTTTGTTTCATTAAGCTCTCCCTATCAAATAGTCATTCAGTGCCCAGGTGAAGAGTTGCTCCCACGCTACTCTAAGTGATCGGTCTCTCAAGACCGGCAAGTATGGGCGGAGGTGGGGCATGTAATTTTCTATGGCCAGGAGGAAGGCCGTGTAGTATACACGTACCCTTTTCTTTTTTAAGTATGTTGGCCTTTTTATTTCGTATACAAATTGGTGTGACAATTCTTCTGGGTAACTATCGTCTGGCAGCACCATCTACGCCTGCACACTGAATTTGTTAGATAACTTTTCTTAACAATACAATATTACGCAGCTCCTGTATGTGCGAGAGAAAAAGAGAACATTCACGTGTTTACATGTGTATTGGTGCAAGCGAAGTCCTTAGTTTTTATTACAATTGTATTTAGTAGTCAATGGGGGGGGGGTTTGCTCAGATGGCGGGAGCAGTTTTACTCTTTGAACGTGTGACCATGGGGTGGGCAGTGTGGGGATCGCCCCCTTCTTCGTCCGTTATTCTCTCCGAGGGAACAATTGGGTCGTTGTCTGTGGTTGTGTTTTCTTCCGCTGCCGGGGATGTTGTTGGCGTTTTTCCAATGGACCTGTCGTTGGCGCTGGGGCGGGTCTGCAGTTTGTAGATTTTTACATCATGCAGGTGGTTCCACGCACGCTTATCCTTTAGTTTTACTGCTCTTGTTGATACGTCCTCTACTAAATGGGGGCCAGTGAACCTCTGCTGGTTCCACCTTCTATTAAAATTTCGAAGTAGTACGTGGTCACCTTTGGCAAGTTGGCACAAGTTCTCCTTTCCCAATTCTGTATTTTCTTCTATTTCTTGGTTGCTGGTGGACCCGCCCCGTGTGCGCTCGAGCTGTTGAGACACAAACACAACGCTAGTAATCAAAGAAGACACATATTGATACATTTCATCACCTAACACATTCGCAGAACTTTCTTGGTCGGTGAATGCCCTTGACGTTGGTGTTAGGGGAAGGCGCATTTGGCGTCCAGTAACCACCTCGTGTGGGGTGAGGTGGTGGTCGGACCCTGGCCTGTTTCTAAGTTCGAACAGTGCTAACGGAAGGCAATACAACCAACTTTTCTTTGTTGTTTGCTGTATTTTAGCAATTCCCTCCTTCAATAGGCCATTCAGGCGTTCACATACACCATTGGCCTGTGGGTGGTACGCACATGCAAATTTGTGTTTAATGTTCAGTAGGGATGTGATATGCTGGAACATTTCATTTGCGAAATGGGGTCCGTTGTCTGATCTTAACACCTCGCACACTCCCCACCTGGGGAATACCTCCCTTACTATAAATTTGGCTGCTCTAAACGCATCAGGGTGTGAACAGGGCCCTGCTTCGATCCACCTAGAAAATGGGCATACTACTACTATCATGTATCTATTGCCTTGACAAATGTTGATCATATCAACATAGTCAATGTGGAGGTGCCGAAAAGGTCCTTCTGGTCGGGGTATGGTACCTCTTATCACCTTTAAAGTATGACCGGCCGTGAACTGTTGACATGTAAGGCAATTGCTGATAAAATTTGACACATGGGATGTTAACTCGGGACAGAACCAATCTTCTCTAATTCGTGCTGCTATTATTTCTTTGCCTGTATGGGCAGGGTGATGTAATTGGTTCAAGGCGGTATTTAACAATGCCAATGGTATTACAACTTTCCCAGTGCCACCCTGGCGCCATAGTGCGTCGGTTGGTGACATTGTGCATCCTCTTTTCACCCATACTTCTTTTTCGGCCATTGGTGCAGCCGCTTGTAACTCCATAATCTGGGTGGCTGGGAGATGGGTGTACCCTTCTTTTATTAACATCTCCCTCGCTATTCCCCTCCCTCTCCCTCTCTGTGAGTCTGTGGGGTTCCATATCTCACCAAAATATGCAGCATATTTTGCATGTGCGTCTGCTGCTGCATTTCCTTTTGATATATAGTCTTCTCCATTGGTGTGTGCTGTGCATTTTACTAGGGCTAGTTCTTGGGGATCGTTTATTACTTCAATTAGTTCAGCCAACAAGAGGGCATGTTGTACTGGAGTGCCGTCAGCTCTCCTAAACCCTCTTCTTCTCCACTTTGATAGCCCTGAGTGGACAGTGGATGTAACATATGCACTGTCGGAATATATAGTAACTTTTTTATCAAAACTTTCCTTTAGTGCCAATATGAGTGCAACCAGTTCCGCCGCTTGAGCAGAGTAATGCTGTGGTAATTGTACACACTTAATAGCCACACACACTGGCGCTTCCATCATTTGTACTACTGCTGCCCCAGTCCTCCTTATCCCGTCTCCTTGATCAATAGTTGATGACCCATCAATAAACAAAAGCTCACCTCCCTCTAGTGCGTTTTCTTCAACTTTCCTAGTACATGAGTACATCTCAGTTACTTGGGTGCAGTCGTGGGCGTAATCTCCCTCTTCAATTACTTCTGCTAAGAACCTTGCAGGGTTAACCGTGCTACATCTAACAATTGCCAGTTCAGCTTTGGACAAAATAATCTCATAACCTGTTGCCCTCTGTGTCGTCAGTGTGGACTTAGGTTTATTCAATATCGCAAATAGTGCATGTTCTACAAATAGTGTAGTTGGACACCCCATAGTTATTGATGATGCTTTTTCTACTGCAAATGCAGCTGCAGCAAGACCTTGTTCGCAAGAGAATTGTCCTAACATTATTGGATCTAAGTGACCGCTGTAAAATGCTACTGGTTTATAGCCCATGCTAGTCTTTTGGGCCAATACTGCTTTCATTACTGCTGAGTCGCAATGTGAAAATATAAAAAATCGTCGCTCATAGTCTGGGGATGCTAGTACTGGAGCAGTTGATATTGCTTCTTTTAATTCATCAAATGCCTCCTTCATTTCCATAGTCCATCCCAACTTTTTCTCCCCTTTATTTGCTTCCTTCAAACCCTCAAGCAGGGGTCCTATGTAAGAGCTGTAATCAAATACCCATGCTCTACAGTAGTTGCACAGTCCCAGAAATTGCTGCAGTTCTCTTACAGTCTGTGGCACGGGAGTGCCTGATATTGCCTGTGCTCTTTGTGGTGCAATTCTTCTTCCATATTGTGATATCAGTTGGCCAATGTAAAGTACCTGTTCCTGACAGTATTGTATCTTTTCCATGTCTACCTTGTACCCCTTTTCAGCCAATATCGTCAACATTTTTAATGAGTCCTCTCTACATTTATCTTCATTTGTACTGCAAATTATTATGTCATCCACATACTGTAACACTGTGCTTTCCAACTCAACGTTACCCAAATCCATCTGTATTACCCTATTGAAAATTGAAGGTGATTCACAATATCCCTGTGGTAATCTGGTATGTTTCCACTTCCTATTTCGGTAAGTGAAGCTTGTCAAGTCTTGTGAGTCTGGGTGTAATGGTATTGAGAAAAAAGCATTTTTAAGGTCAATCACTGTAAACCGTGATGCTTCTGCTGGAATGCCACACAAAATTGTGGCCGGGTTTGCTGTTACTGGATACTCTGCTTCTACTATGTTGTTCAACGGTCTGAGGTCCTGTATGAACCGCCAAGACCCTCCTTTAGCCTTGCGCACCGGGTACACAGCTGTGTTGCATGGGGATTCTGAGGGGACCAATATGCCATTGTTTATAAGGGCTGTTATGGTTTCGTATATGCCCTCATCTGCCTCTCTTGACAATGGGTATTGTTTCACTCTTGGTAGTATGGCACCCTTTTTTAATTTTATCTTTACACCCCCTATGCTTTTAATGCATCCTACATCATAAGGGCTAATAGTCCATAATGATTTTGGCACCTTTGACATATCTTCTTTAAAAAATGGGACTGGTGTGCCAGCGGGTGCCTCAAGTGCCATTGCAATTTTCTGTGCCACTTGTTTGTGAGCCACTGTTAGCCACATTTCTACACTCATCATGAACACCATTTCATTTTCCTCCTTTTCTTCTGAAAACAACTCTTCATCTGACACCTGGGTCAGCCTACATCCTTCTGCTAGTGCTATCACCGCCCTCCATGCTCTCCCTTCTTTATCTTGGGCGTGCACAGCAACATAATCAGCTGTTGCAATAATGCTCTCAATGTCCACTGCAATGACCTTCCCTTCCAGTTCATTAGCTGGTGTTTCTGGTCGGAATAGATAGGCTGCTGGTCTCCTCCATATTTTCCCTCCTATCCCTGGCATCCATGCAAATGCCATGTCTGTTCCGTACTGGAATAGCTCGCCGTCTACCGGCTCCGCCCTGATCGCTATCTGTCCACAGTATGCTTGCAAAATCTGTCGTGCTGCAAGCATGTTAATCCCTGGAGTAGAGCAAATTATGCCATCCTCTGTAAAGGAGATCGTCATATTTAATCTGTTCATTATGTCCCTCCCCAGTATGTTTACTGGTGAGGCACTATAATACAAAAGTGGTACTGACAGATCGTAATCTCCAATAGATAGCGGAACGTTATCAGTAAATGGAACCAACCCTTTAGCCCCAGAAAACCCTTGTGTGTTCATGGCTTCGCCTGACATCTTAAACTTACCTTCCCTTAT
This sequence comes from Ambystoma mexicanum, assembly GCF_040938575.1. Lineage (NCBI taxonomy): Eukaryota > Metazoa > Chordata > Amphibia > Caudata > Ambystomatidae > Ambystoma > Ambystoma mexicanum. The sequence continues at coordinate 1,006,439,676 of NC_090928.1, read as the reverse complement.
GCAAGACCGGGTTGCCCCGGTGTCAACAAGGAATGATAATTTTTTGTCACCTATCGTTACCTCTATGCGTGGCTCCTCCGCACTATTAGGTGTTACTGACAGGATGGGACACACCAAGGCCGTCTGTGGGCTGTCCTATTGGGGGTACAATGACTGGCCATTCCCTGTGTAAGGGTTGTGCCCCAACACCGTCACCCCACCCAATTGCGTTCGTTCAGGTTGTGGTGGTGGTTGTATTAACGCTGCACCAGTTACTTGTGGCAGGTATTGTTTTATTTGTTGTTGTGGTAGGGAATAGTGTTGGTCACTCCCTTGTGGTGACATCTGCTGTGGTTGTATGCCCTGCTGTTCTTGTGATGTCCTATGTTGTGCTTGTTCGTTCCATGCTGGTGTTCCTGGCCTGACCCTGCATGTACGTGACATGTGTCCTAATAGTCCGCAGCTCCAACACACGGGTGGTTCCCTGTTTTGCCATGGGAAGTTCCCTGTGTTGTCCTGGTATACTGGTTGCCCTGTCTGGTAATTATTTCTGAGTCCCCCAGCCTGTTGTTGGGTATTATATCCGTATCCTCTTCCCCTCATAAACCCTCCTCTCCCTCTATTATAATTATAATACCCAGCTCCTTGCATTGGGTACCCTCCTCCCATGTTCTGTGCGTGTGATTGCAGAGGCAGCACTTGCTCTATTACCTCTTGTGGAGGCGCTATTTGAGCTGGATTTTGTGCAGCCACTACTTGCGTTGGGCTTTGGGCCATTGGTGTTGGCGCAGTTATTAGTGCCCCTTCCATGGTATATTTAGTAAGTTTTTTCTGTACTAATTTGGCCTCTTCTGTTTTCCTGTCCTCTTCCTTTTGTTTCATTTTTCCTTGCCATGTTCTACAGTGATGTACTATAGTCAGTTGTATTTCCGGCCATGGTTTTGCTTCCATCCCCACTACTTTCTTTAATTGTCTCTGAACTCCTTCTGGGAGCCCTTGTACTAGTATATGATAAAATATGGCTGGTGTTTTGTCCCATTGTTCTCTAGTTTCCATGCGCCACTTCTCTTGAATATCCTGGATATAATCAACAGGATCCTCGTTCTCACCCATCTTACGGGAAGTAATGGCTCCTATGTCTGATGTGTCTGGGTACTGCACTCTTAGTGCCTGCCATAGCGCATGTCTGCAGTTTGCAAATGGTGCCCCATCATGCGATGTGTTTGTTATTGTTACCCCATGGAATCCCGCTCTTTTCCAAATGTCATCCGCTCTATCCCCTAATATTGATATTAACAGGCCCTTAACATCTCCCACTGCTAGTTTCTGTCCTGCGGTGTGTTTTTCCATTTCATATATCCATTTACCCGCACCTCCACTTAATGATGGGAGCCTACATTTTATGTTTTCCTTATCCGTATGTTTCCAAGGTACATATTGTGGTCTAACCCCTCCTCTCTCCAGCAGTGGCATTACATTCTGTCTTGTGTCATCCTTTATGCTCCATGATGTTAACTCTTCACACCCCTCCTCTTCCCCCATTCCTTTTACTACTTCAAATCCTTCCTTACTACCTCTTCTCCTACCTCCCTCTTCTTCCTTTCCCCTTTTTTCATCCTTTCCTGTGTTCAATATTGGCACGTCTGTTTGCCTGTCTTGCCTGCGGCTAGGGAGGTCCCTAAGCCGACATGCATAAGGTGTAACTTCGTCCATGAAGGGTGCGAGCTTTATTCTGTGCAGAGAGCGTGCAGTTGTTGAACATGTGGGGTGTGGCGTTAGAGAGCGTGATGGTGATGTGGGTGGCGTGTGTTGGTTGGTGAGCGTCGGTGGCGTGTGTTCGTTAGTTTGTGTTTCTCCCATTCTTTTCACTTCCTCCTTACTTCTCTCCAGCTCCTCCCATCTTCTACTCACCCATGGCGAATCTATGTTTGTTCTAGTGAGGTATAGCTTATCTAAGCTTTCCCTTTCACTCTTCCTTCCATCCTCACTACAAAAATCATTCATAAATTGCGCCCCCCACTCTGCCTTTTTTCCTTTTATTGTTACAGTTTTTAAGTCTATTAGGTCTCCCTCTTCCTTTCCGTTGTTACCACCTGTTCCCCTTAGTGCTGACGTTGTTGCTACCTCTCTATTTTTATATACTTCTCCCCATCTTTCACTCTCCCTCTTACTCTCCTCTCTCTCCCCTTCACTCCTCTCCTCCATCTCCCTACTATTTTCCTCTCTTTTCCTTTTTAATTCCTCCATTACTTCGTTGCTCATCTCTTCCAATATCCTTTCATCCTCTCTCCTCCTTTCCCATTTCACCCTTTCTCTTTCTACTATACTCTCTATTACCTTCCCCTCTTCATATTTTTTAGCTGTCTCTGATATTATCCTCCTCCTCCATATTTCAATTTCCTTTTCATTTTCTTCTTCTTCCTTCTTCTTCTCCCTCATCACTACTCTTGATACCCTTTCTGCTGCTGCTTTTACCCTTACAGCTTCCCTCTTTCTCTCCTCACTTTGCTCCCTTAATTTTTCCAATTCGTCCTTATCTTCTTTCCTTTTCCTCACTCTCTCTCTTTCCTCCCCCTCAAGTTGTTTTATCAGTTCATTCTGCTCATCCCTTAGTTTAGCTAATCTTTCCTCCAAAATCTCTTCCTTCTGCCGTAGCAGCTCCTCTCCCCTCATTTCACTCTCTCTTTCACTATCCTCGTTTGTTCTCTTTACCGCCTCCCTTTCCTCTCCAGTTAGTGATCCTCGTAATTTCAACAATATCTGTGCAGCTACCCACTCATCGTTTCCTATCTCTACAGTCTGCTCTTCTCTCCTCCCGTCCCCCATTGGTATCTTTCCATGAGCCACATATGGTGGAGGGCTGTATGCCGGGTTTGAGTATCCTTCAGCCGCCCTTAACTGTCCTTTTATTTCTCCTAATTCTCTTAAAGGGTACAACCCTCCCCCCTCTGTTTTCACTCCCGGTGTTAAGGGTATCTCATTGCTCGGTTCCTGTTTTATGTCAGCTAATTTATCAACCTTTCCTCCACCCAGTTTTTCATTCCCCATATTCTTTGTTCCTTCACTCTCCTTTTCCCCATCCGTTCCTTCTTTCTTAATCTCCTTTTCTTCCGGTGTTTCCCCCATAGTGAACATTCCATTTGGTCCTGGTCTAGACCCCTGGAACATCCTCCATAAGTTAAACACCTCCACATGGTTTGCCAACTTCTTCCCCTTGTATGTATTGTGCAGATGGTTTAATAGTGAATGTTGGGCATATGGGTCAAAGCTACCATTAGGCGGCCATGGTGTCAACATTTTGTTGTCCGTCCCCTGGGTCCACTCTATGCTGTACTTAATTAACTTCTCCCTATGTGGTGGCAGTGTGGTGCATATATGTTGTAGTGGGGTAGTGAGGGTATTCCCCCACCCTCCCAACCCTCTCCCGTATGACATACTAGCGCACCCTTTCTTACCCTTCCCCTTGCTACCAGTTTGCAACATACAACCTTTTATTGCTTACCTTGCCCCGCAAGTGTGGGGACTTACGACAATCCTTTGACAATTTATGCAATGATAATAATCACAAAAAAAAATTATAAAACAAATATATTTATGATGTTATATTATATTCCTTCCCCTACGGCCCCCTGCGGCCGAAGCGCACGCAGCCCCCTGCAGCTGCGTACCCCTTACGACGATCTTACACAGTCGTCCTTTTTCCCCGTTCTCCTCCCACCTTTACACTTGCCGTGGCCGGCGTTCTCCGTGCGCAGCCACGCCCCCTTCCCCTTCTCCTCTTTGATCCACTCGTTTATCGTTTATCTCCGTGTCCGCTCCTTTATCATGTTTCTCTTCCCCACCAATGTCAAACCCAAAGCTTCTTGTGTTCACGATATCTTACTAAATCCCTACTGGTGACGTCACCTATTTCTTCGAACTACTGGTATATTCGTGTTATGTTCTTTAAATTCAAAATACACTTGCAATCTACCCCGCTAACCCTACAGCTGTCTTCCTGTCTCTCCTGGAACAAGGTAATCTCATCAATACTATAACCGGACTGCGCACGCTGCGTCGCCTCGCGTGTGATACGCCCCTCAACAGGAGGGCTTAACCAGCCAATTATCTTCCGTTTTGGGCAACTACGTAACTAGCCACCGCCCACAGGGAAACGTCATCTACCTATCGAGTTTCTTGCTCGAACAATAGGGAACCTCATCTACCTATCGAGTTTCTTGCTCGAACAATAGGGAACCTCATCTACTCATTGAATGATAAATGTCAAATCGTAGGAAACCACACACACCCACCCTCACACGTAGTCGCGATTTAGGCCAATCAGTGTCTTTCGAGCGGCTGCACGTGATGTTTTCGTGCCCCGCCCCCCTCTTTCGCGTAACGTTAGCTTTTTGTTGCGAGCGTCTGCACGTGTTGTTCTCGTGCCCTGCCCCCCTCTTTCGCGTAACGTTAGCCGCCTTCTCTCGCACTCAATTCACTACCATTCATTCCATTATCATCACTCAATTAAACCTTCACCCCACCTTTTTACAATACCTCCCTCCTCCCTTATTTACTTCCGCCCCCTCCCTCACAATTTCGCATTGCTTGTTGTGCGTGTCATGCTCACCAAGTTCCCTCGATGCAGGGCCGCTCGACTGCGTGCACCCCTCCAAGCGGCTCGCCACCTCCCCTCGTCTGGACCACGTCTGGACACTCGCCGACCGCGGGCGGGATACTTCTCAACCGGCTCCCGAGGGCCAATATCCGGATTGCGCTGTCCGGTCCTCTCGCAGCTCCGCGATGGTCCTGTAGTCCTCAGAAGGGGGCAACGGCAGAGGGGGCCGCGCCGCCGGGCCTCCCCGCAACGGGAGTGCCTGGAAAAATAAAAATAAAAGTCGATCTTAAACAGATCTCAGCAGTGCCTCCAACTTGTCGGGGGGGAATTCTGCCGGGGTCGGCCGGGCCGTCCGCAGACCTCCGGGCAGGGAGGCCCCAACTCCTCCCGTGTATATCTCGGATCGAGACAGAGTATGAGGCACACACAAGGAGCAAGGCAACTTCTGTCGTTTATTATGCAAACGGCAGGGATGGGTCAAGGAGCGCACGCGTTCGTCCTGACACACACACAATAGTGGGGCTCGCAGGCCCTTTTTACTACATTATGACGCGCTACTTGCGTCATTCCAAAAAGTTACCAAAAGAACCTATCGCCACTCTTGATTGGTTGCTCGAGTGGTGGGGTTAGTATAGTACGCCTATAGAGAATAATATTAGTGGTTAAGGTGTAGTCAGGTGGTATATCTGGGTTGTCCCTACAATTAGATACATAAGAATTGTTACATGAAGACCCCTGAGGATTGGCTAACGTTACTGACGTCTGAGATAAGAACCTCATGTTCTGATTGGTGCATCCGTGAGCTCCCCAGCCTGGGACCACCGTTGTTCCCAGCACACGGTGCACCTGTGGTTGCAACAGTGTTTCAATATGGGTACGTGCAGGCAATGTGAGGATTTATTCATAGGTGGGAGACTGACCGTTCCCACTGTAGCAGGTGTCCATTGAGCCTTTCAAGTGTGTCGGCCTGCGTCTCGTATCGAGGTACCCAGACGCCTTTTCTCTCCTGGGTTTTGGCATCTCGTCAGGTTCGGCTTGGTCACGTGGGGAGGGACCGTGTTTGAGGCATAATTCTGCACAATTAATATTGTTTTTCCACTGTATGTCTGGTTTAATTTGCAGATATGATTTTAACATTGGTACGTGGAGTGCGAGGTTGCAACATCGTGCCTTTGAAGATTTGTTTCTTGACTGTGGGTTTGCAACAGTACGACCTTGGCTAGTTGCTCCACTGGGTTCTTTCTGCAGGCTCAGCAACCTGACTTTTGCTTTGTTAATGTCCACGGGAACTCTTGCTTGAGGCCTACTTGGGCCTGGTGCACGAGTAATCCATTTAGTGCATGGATGCTTTAGGTTATAGTGGCATACAGTTTCATGGCCAGTATCGTGTTTCCATTATATCTCTCATGATGGTAACGGGTTTCAAGAGAAGCGTGAGCAAGCGTTATAAATGAGCTCATGGTGCGTCTTGCGTTTCTGCATTCTGAAAGCCTATGTAAAAATAATAAAGATGCACGTCCGTGAATAAGCCTGTCGCCTACGTCAGAGCACTGAGTATGTTCTTCGTGTAGATTGGTGTGGAAATGTTCAGCGTGTATAATAGTTCAGCGGTGCTTCCCGTTATCTAGGTCGTCATGGCATCTCTAACGATGTGTAGATTTCAGTCTAGTTGGTCCGTGCCGCAGGTGTCGGCATGGCCAGTGCGGGCTGTTGGGCAGGCAGATGGACACATCCGTATGTTTCTGTACCAGGGTATTTGGTCATCTGGTAAATGGGCAAACTCTTCTCGTGGCGGGTGTCTGGGCCGCGACCCTCTAGGCCAAGCGCGAGAGGTGAAGGACGGGAGTCTGGTTTTCCATTCTCCCACTTCACCACCCTCAGTATTTAATTACTGAGAGTCTTTGCCATTTCAGCTGGAGCAGTGAATGGGCCTTTTCTGCGAGAGCAACTCTCCACTCCTGCTCGTGATGCAGTTCACAGTTAATTTGGCCGCTAATGATAACGGAGTCACCTCAATCAATCTGATGTCCTTATGGGGCAGTATGGTGGGATCTTCCCCTCGGTGTCCCATAGCAACAGAATAACTAATCGCATAGAGTTCCAACCTTTGCAGAATAAGTCATTGGAAATAGCTTACACCATTGAACAACCCTGGTGTAATTGTCTTAGGCTTGTTTTGCATTTTTCTAGTTTTCCAGCACATTTCGGATTTCCACTAATGTTGTGACATAGCATGTTTGACCATTGGAATGCTTATCAGTGGACTATCAAGTTATTTGCCCAGTCACACAGAACTCAACCAATGTCTTCTTATTGACAGGTGTATGGACAAAGCCTCGACACATCGTAGTCAACTCAACTTCAGTGGAGCTCTATTGGGATGAGCCAGACTGCGCAAATGGAATCATTTCTCGCTATCAGCTGATACGCAATGGAGACATGGTTTTCAGTGGGAATAGCAGTGTCCTGAATTTTACTGATGTAGGCCTGCAACCCAATAGCAGGTAATTTGTTATTCTGATCTATCTTACACTTAAAAGAAGCGATTATCATTTTTCTTTTGTCGTAGCGTGCCTCTGCTTCCCTCTGAAAAGGGGAAATCAATACCACTGAGCTAATAATAATAAAAAGACATTTTTATGTAAGCTTTGCCTCTGCATACATTGTAGGCCCTTATATCGACTGAGCTGCTTCGACTGCTGATCATAACTAGAAATGGATTACCAATTAAAACAAGATAAAACACCGAATTGAATTACCGTAACATCTAAACCACATTTATGAAGCTGGCTGCTTAAGAATATATATTGACATTTTCAGCTATCCAATTTTCCATGTGTGCAGACAATAATGAAGTGGCTATTATATGCATTGCACGTCCCTTACATGTTCTACACGCACGGAGACCTAAATAATCCAAGTCAATTGGAACATTATTTCGATAGTGTCACTGGGGAGTTGGACGCTAGCAAGTGTTACAAAGCAAATGGTTTAGGACATGACCAGCCATAGCTCATTACGGTCATGCTGCCTAATTGTCATTTTAGGTGGTGAGACACAGAGTGGGCCACTATTTTCGTTGGAGTGAAGGTCTTTGTTTTGTGGTGTGTGGAAGACATGTGGATATATTCCTGACCCATCTTCGTATGTTACATTTTGTGTTGGGCCAATTTTAAGAGACTAGAACTCTCCCTAAACAAGATGGAACAGGGGCTAATTTAATTTGACCAAGCTTTGCGACAAGCAAGCATCCTTTCTTCAAATGAAGTTGGATTCACTTATACAGAAGCTTAATAGAGTATTGGAAATAAAATTAAACGAAAGCTACATTGTTCATTTCAAGAATATGTTAACTGCAGTACATGAAGGCTTAAAAACAACAATATCAAAATATTCAAAAAGGAACGAGCGGAATACATTCTTAAGTCGATCAAGGACACATGCAAAAATAGTCAAAATGGTGTAGTACATTCTGCAAGTATCTTGTGATGTAAATTTACGGCAATATTCCATTGGTTGACTGACTTTGGCGACGTGTCCTCTTGACAAGCTCTGAAAAGACTTGTCTGTCAGAGAATTCCTGAAGTAGTGGCAAGACCTCAGAATGGAGCCAACAGTGTCGGAAGACATCACGCTGGAACACTGCTGAACTCGCTTCAGTGGAGAAAAGATTTGGAGTGTCTTGGAATAAATGAGTATTAGGGGCTCCCAATTTGTCCTTGCTTTTGACGTACATGAACATGATACCTAATGTAGGTTGCCCCTGATGAACCTACTCCAAAATGATTTAACGTTCACAGTGAATCAAAGGAACTGAGTGTTATGGACTAATTGGACCCTGTCCCCTTAAGGGGGACGGAACAAGGGAACAAGGGAACGAGGGAGGGAGCTGGGGAGGGAAAGGGAGGGGACAAAGGGGAAGACAGTAGTGTGGCGATAGAGAATAAAGTGGAAAGACGTGGAAACCTGGTGTCTGTCATTATTGCATAAATGCACGTGTGAAAGCATACAACAACTAGTGACAAGCCAAGGCCCACGCCTGCTGTCTCGTGGAGGAGGAGACGTGAAAAGGAGGGCGACCGCTGCCACCCACATGTAGGGAGTCTCATGGCATAGCCAGAGGAGGTAGCCAGCCCAGGGAGTGAGGAGGCTGACCAGCGGATGAGGTCGACGCCCTCACAACAGCCAGCAGATAGGAGGATTGCGTGGCTGCGCAAAGAGGAACAGAGCACCTGTACGGTGGATGAGGAGAGGAAGAAGGCTATCGGAGGAAGCCTCCCAGACAAGGAGGGAAGTAGCCGGTCCAGAGGAGAAGAGGATCAGAGGCACGCGGGCATCCGGCACCCATCTGACAAGCATCAGCAGAGAGGAGGTAGACCCGGATATCATGCTAGACACATCCATGGTAAGGAGCACCGCAGATGGGAGAGAGCTTACATACAGACCGTGGCACAGTACAAGCAGAGCGCCCCCCTGCAGACTCAAAGATAATATGTGCAGAATTTGAACCGAGCACTAACTGCTGGGCCGCATATCATACACACTACACAGTCTTTGTTTCAGCCACGCCCATCAATATGCGTGGATCGGGACAAAGAACACTATGACGGTAGCAATGAAGGCACACCTGCCTACACAAACACGTCCCATGATCACTCCCCCATGCGAGGACGCATAATGGCTTGTGCACCCACGCTGCAACCAGGGTTCACACATATGAAATTCTGGAAGCCACGTGCACCACGTTGCTGAGAGGGCAAACCACCTTGCAACCCAGCATTGCCCGATAGGCCTAGAATATAGCAACCCGTGTGAACGAGACCGCTGGGTCCACAAATTAAAACCCCATGCTCCCGAAGAAAGCACAAATGCAGTGCCAACAAAGTCAGTAGGCCTCAGACATCCCGGGGAGTGCATAGCTGCTAGGAAAGACCGACAAAGGAGTGACAGCCTCCGATGAACCACCTTGAATGACCACGCCAGGAAAAGGCAACCATGTCCCAAGGGGGAGCAGAAGCAGGAGCAGCAGATGCAGCTGCACAAATCGTGGCAGGAGTGGCCCCCACAAACCCAGTAACTTTCTTACACTGCCGAAACCCTTTCACCCTGGAACCACAAGAAGATCAAGCCCAAAGATGGCAGGAGTGGATGGAGGAGATCGAAAGAATTTATGAGAGCGGTAGGGAACCAGGACGCAACCAACAAGCAGGACATCTTCACCAACCTTGTAGGGAAAGAAATGTAAGACATCATTAAGACCCTCCCTACCCAAGAAAAGTCCACCTACCAACTCCTCACCACTGCAATCAACGGACGACTTGTAGTCCTCCCCAACAGGGACTATGAGCGATATACGCTCAATCAGTGCACCTAGGCACCCCATGAGACAATCGGACAATTCATACTACGTCTTCAGTGGAAGATAACGTATTGCGATTTTGCAAATTTCAATGATGATAAAGCCATCAGACGAATGGTGATACAAGGGTGTGTATCATCGCAGTTCAGGAAACATCTGCTAAAGAATCCCCTACCGCAGCAGGAGATAGCAGATCTGGCAAGAGTATAGGAATGAGTCGACGCAGAAGCAGTCAATATAGAAAACCCAAAGAAAATGGACACGGTCGCCGCCATAGTCACCAACCCACAAGGGCAGGCCTGACATCCGGGTACATCATTTCGCCAAGACACGTGGAACACCAGTTGGCGAGCACAGCCAGAAAGACAATGCTACAGATGCAAGTTCGAATTTCCACACAAGGGCCGATGCCCAGCAATTGGCCAAATGTGCATGAGGTGCGGCCAGGAAAACCATTTCCAAATGATGTGCCTGGAAAAGGCACCACTACTACCGGCATACAGACTGCCCCCATAGTCGACTCCTGCCAGGAGATATGACCCAACTGCTAGGCCATAAAGACCGCATATGGAAACTAAGGCACAATAACCATATACCCAAATGACACGTCAGTCGCAATGTTCGTTTTCCAAACAAGTCTGGTTTTATTCAGAGATTCTCAGTCGGCCAACTGGGTCTCAACGCCTCACAATGTGTGTTCCCAGACCCTGTGAGATGCGAGAGAGCGAACAGCGCTCAAGCAGCAATATGCATACATCATCCTTTGTTAAAGCAATTCAACCCGCCCTCATACATGTCATACAGGCTAGGGTTCCGTGATTGACAATTATGACACGTTATGACAAGTCTTCATTCAGTCTAAACAGTTATTCTAGCAAAGGCAGCAGAGACAACTTTCAGTTATGAGGAACATGGAGCTCTAGCTCGGTAAGGATATCTTTGTTCTTAGCAGAGAAACATTCCATACTACGTTATCTGTTTGTTACAGCTCATGAGCTAAGGGTCAGATAGTTCTGAAGCAGAAAATACCATCCTCCATGAAGGAGCACTGCTAGGAGAATATAATTCATGTTTAACTGCCTTTTACAACAGTGCTTGCAAGACAAACCGGCACCTGAAATACTGATTAGACGTGGCTTCTGCTCGACTTCAAGGAATTAGTGAGAGGGAAAACAATGTATTTCTGCATAGTTCGACATTCATGTCTGCGTTAGCATTTCAGAGTTTAAGCCATGGCCTCGCACCGTATGCATATCTAAAGCATAGAATATATTTGCAAAGCGTTACAAAAAAGAAAATGACCAGCATTTCACAAAATGGACTCGGATTGCGATGTTTGTCACATGATGCGATTCCCTTCTGGGCAACATATTATACATACTTTTCAGGTCTAACGAGGTCACCGAACCCACGGCCATACCCAGAGAGAGACAGTGTGAGGACCAACCTCAACAGAACCACAGCAATGTACTCAACACACCCTGGGTTCATATGAGTTGTAGAAAATCTACAAGTCGATACGCCTGGCAGAATCTTCGAAACACCAGAGCACCTCTTCCGCACACAACCATGCCAGGTGGAAGAACAAAGACCCGGACGAGGATTCTCTACAGATGACCTATAAGAAAATCCTCCGGTAGAAGATGAGCCACCAGGCACAGAGCCATACTACGAATATGACAGGTACAGCAGGGTCTGGCTCATATATGCGACCTACGATGATAGCACAGCCCCGTAAGTGACGGTACACATTGGACTCCATAGCCCATTCCTCATTGATACAGGAGCCACTGAGAATATGATGAATGAAAAGACATATGAGACCATGGGGGACACCTACCCACTACAACTGTCCCAGGATCGCATCTTCCAGTGGGGAGCGACCTTTCCACTACAATCCAAAGGCCAATTCTCCTGTGACCTGGTACATGGAGGACGACGTGTTCCTGTCATCATTCACGTCATACAAAGTCCTGTGTTACCGGAAGATATCTCCTCAGATACAAAATGGCCACCACTTTACAGCTCATCAATATTCAGTATGACCAGTCCGAGACGAGGCAGGGTCTCCCACCACAGACCCAGACCCTACAGATCCTATCTCAAAGAGCGTTAGACATCGATGAACTGAAAAAGATGTTCCCTAACCTATTCAAGGGCATAGGCATGCTAAAGGACACTGTCATCCGGCTCCATATTGACCCCACGGTATGGCCTGTACCGCAACACCCTCCGAGAATAAGATGTCATCTCCAGGCCAGAGTGACACACGAACTACAACTACTGCTGGACAGTGAAATTATCAAAAGAGTCGATGGACCCACCCCATGGGTGACCCTGTTGCTGGTAGTTCCCAAGTCAGATGGATGCCTACATCTCTGCATAGACATGAGGATTCCTAATACCGCAATCCAGAGACATCCTGGGCCTAACATCGAGGACATGCTGGTAAGACTCAAACAGGCCACCCGGTTCTCGAAGTTAGATCTGAACCAAGGGTACCACCAGCTGGTTATTGACCCCACCTTGAGACCCATAACGACCTTCACAACACACAAAGGGCCTCATTACACGGTAGGCGGTGGACCAAGGTGCTAGTAGCACCTTGGTCCATGCCGGTAAAATACCAGCACCGCCTTGGTGGAAAGGGGAATTACCGCCCTATTCCAAGGTTGGCGGGGCGGTAATTCACCCTTCCACCATTGCCCTTCCCCATTCCCATTTTTGCCCATAGGGCATAATGGGAATGGGGAAGGTGCTAATTACGGTACCCCAAATTTGCGGTGCTGTAATTAGCACCAAGGTCCCTTAGCGGGTTGGTTTTTAACGCCTGCTAAGAGCTGGGGAGGGAAGGGGAAAGGGAAAAAGGGGAAGCAAGCTAGTGTGGAGATAGAGAATAAAGTTGATTCACCATTATTGCATGCATGCATGTGTGAAAGAATACAACACGGAGTAGTACAAACGTGTAATAAAGTTCAACCTGTTATCGACCTCAAAATAATCCTGGGTGAATGTGTCTCGTGCCTGACTGTGGCTTGAGCATGATTAGACTTTGTCACCACTCCCTTATGTTGGATTTTAAAGTCTTGAGCATGTATTCTTCACTCTCGTCTATTACAGGTTTTCTGAAGGAAGTTAGCACCCCAATCTAAGAAAGTTTACCATCAGTGGTAGTTCACCATCTGATTATCGCTGGCCATTGATGTCGGCTCAGAAATTGCTTTTACGGTCCTAAATATGCATGTTTCATTATGACGTTTCAGGGCATCTCTATTAGGCTTTAACAGTGATGGACGAATGGACCTATGCACATTATACCATGCTACAAATGGTGCAGACAATGTTGCTAATATAATCTTTTTAACTATAAGGATTTGCACAATTTTCGGTATTTGACTCCAAATTCAGCAAATAATGGAAATGCTGCTGACACACAGCCTATAAAAAATGTCTGAGAATGTCAGAAGTTGTATACCCTTTTGCGGTACAATAACAGCAACAACAGATATGCAAAGCATGAATTGTGGACCTTACTCATTCCAAAAGTGTGCTTTTCAATTCCCGTTACTTGCCTGATACTGCCACTTAGCATGTTTACGGTGCGAAAAAGGGCAGTATTTGAAATTAATAGTATTGAAACATTCGCCATACACCCTACTTGTTAAAATAAGGGGTGCACATGTATCGTGGTGCCTATTTATATGTGCTTCCTTTTTTGGCAAAAGTAGGTATTAGGTGCAATATACAGTAGTGATGTTGTGCATCATTGCAAGACTTTTATATTTGAACTCCTTGGTCAGAATTAGGCCATAGCTTGCGCAAATCTTCTAAAAAGCAAGAGAAGGCGTCCTCATATCGCTCCATTGATATCAGAAATTCTGTTTTCTGGGGGTCCCATTTTAAATAATATAGCTGCATTTAGTTTGATCTCGATTCCACTCATCTGCAGGTGCAGGTGAGGTCCTAGTTGTCGTTGGCTGCATGTGTGTTTCTTACTAGTGTTTGCACATGTAAAATGTAGTGAATAACTGACCTTCATTAGCTTGGGAGAACCTGGATTCATGCATTGTCCAAACGCTGCTAATAATTCTAGTCTGAGCGCCAGAACAACATTGATATGGGATACAGGTTAGTTATAACGTTATCATAGGTTAGTGAGGTAATACCTAAGTGTGGACCCCGGGCTCGAACCTGTATTGCTTCGTGTCTTTTTGCTTCCAAAGGGAGCACGTTGCCAATAGGCTATCTTGCCGAGAAGCAGTATTAGTAGAATAATATGCAGTTTAAGGGAAGTCTGGACAAAGGTTTTTATTTACTTCTTGTGTAAATGTGCAAAATTGTAAATTAACAAGTGTTTTTCATAGTATCATTAACCCATAGTGAATAGCTTATTTTATAGAAAATCGATTTGTTTGTGTGCCAAAAAGTCTAACTTGTACTAAGAATCAGTAATATATGTCATAAATAGATTGATTTACAGAATCAAACCACTTCTTTGTTTAAGAAAAATCGATTTGCTTTTATAAAAAAAACTTTTAAAAAAACATAATTTTTTTTGCTAACTTGGCAGTGGTAAACTTTCAAAATGGGGGTGTTATACAATTTGCCAGCAGAGGAAAGGTTGTCCAAAAACCATCACAATCCGATTTTGGATCGACTGAATTCTAGCTGCAGAATCATCTGAGCAGAACACACGTGCTATGTGTTTTCTATATTTATGTGGCGGGATTTCATCCCGTGTACTTATTGATTCTGAAGTTGTGTGCTCTTCTTTCCTTTGTGTGTGCAGATATGCATATCAGTTGGAAGCTGCGACAGGTGGTGGACTTACTGCCAGCAAGATGTATGTGATTCAAACCCCTTTACTAACGCCGAAGAACATCTCAGGCCCATATAACGTTACAGTGATGGGACCACATTCAATATTCATAGAATGGGACCCGCCAGGTAAGATGCATTTCTCACACTACCTACCCCTTCATGAAATGTCTCACAACTGTGCTCGCTCGATGACAAGGAAGTGAATCCAGTCAAAGTAGCTGCTGCTTGCTGGGGGCCTGCATCATGCAAACAGCGAGTCTAATGGTAATTCCTCAGAAAACTCTGACGCACTTCCGGAGCACGATGGTGAATTTAATCACGCGATCTACAGCTGCGTGAGAATTGCACTAAATCCAGTCTGTATGCATGATCAATTTATGCAAAAAAACGGTTCACAATTTGACGTATGGCTCAAGTATGCTTGCAGCTGAATAACTTGTTCTGCACAAGCCTAAAAAAAGTGTTTTCTGTAGGTTGTTTCACTCTGCGTGACTGTAAAACATTATCCAATCGCCTACTCTTCGTTTACTTAATGCCAATGGTATGGCAGGAGACATTCGCTTGGTCAAACATCCCCATTAAACGCTCCACTTAAATTCTAAATAATTGCACTATTGTAACCAAAAGCAGATTCATGAAAACATCTGTGCTACTGAACTCGTAAATTGGCTGGAGATGAACGGACATCATGGCGGCTGAGGAATGCCTAGAATTGCCCATGTTGCCTAGAAAGGTAGCTTCCGTTGACCCTTCTTTCTCTGTTTGGGGGAAGCTAGAGGTCCGGTCCTTTGCCCCTTTTATACCTGTGCCACATGTGCAGAAATTCACCAGAACCACTACGGTGTCAAAGCCCTGAGAAGTGGGCAAGTGTGGCACCAATCCGTTCTGAGCAGGTTTGATCCGCCACAGCTCCTCCGCCCCACGCCCAGTGTAACCGATGAAGCTAAGATTGCAGGAAGCTCTCGATTGGCCCACAGTTACTGAGGTTCAATCAGCACCCTCCACTGTCATTTGGTAGGTGTTGGAAAGGTGGGTGATCTCGATGGGAAACTCTGAATTGGAGCCTTTGTGTGTAGTCTTTTAGCAGAAGAAATAGGCGCCTGATAATCTTCATACAGCCTGTTGACAGGCTCAATCTGCTATGTTTCTGGTGTCACTAGAGTAGCGTGAAAATCGATGCCAAGTTTGAGAAGTGATTTTCCAATTATGGGAAACTGTCATACGTTTTCAATTAGAATTATTGTGCTGTGGTTGCACCTTCCTAAGTAGTTGTCTGTTCAGCGTACTTGTTAGCATTTTAAGGGTGGGGGAATTAAGAAAATGAAGCAGAACTGTATTTATATTCTCTTCAGAGACGTCATTTAGGGGTCACACCCCTCAGGTCTTCCTTGCTACTCCTGTGGTCTCCCTTGCTACCCCTAAAAAGAAAAAGAGAAATGTTTTTTGTTGTTATTGTTTTAAAAAGAAATTGCGGCTCCTGGGCTGTAGCCAGCAGCATGTGGCTCTTTGTTTCTGGAGTGGCTGGTTTTCTGATAGCTACAGCCGGTAAGATAGTTCAGTAGGTTGAGCGCTCGCTGCTGAAATGTGTGTGTGTGATCTGCAGGTTGCAGATTTGACTCCCGGCAAGGTCAACACAGCTTTTCATCCTGCCGAGATTGATAAAGGAGTACCAACACAGGGTGGGTGATATTGTATGAATATTTGTTGTATGTGAAGCACTTAAGTGTAAGTGCTATACAATGGCACATCATTATCGTTTAGCCTTGGACGTCTGCTCGCATTCACAGTGATATGGTAATATCGCCCTATACGCACAGATATAAATGATACATATGGTGATCCATTTTTGTATGAAATGTGTATCACTTTACAGTAATATGGTAACCTTATTTTTCGCAGTGTACATATAAACAATGCTATGTGATGCAACTTCCTGTTTTGTCAAGAGCTGAAAGGTCGTGTTCCATCACTTCCTGTGATGTCACTGGGGGATGCAGTCAATTGACATCACTTCCTGTGATGTCATCAAAGGTCAGGAGTCGTGTGATGTCACTTCCACTACCCTATGGCATTTTGGTGAAATGACGTCCCTAATTCTCTGCTAGACCTTCCAGCTGCCTCCATATTGCACAGTAATGTGTGCATTCAAATAAGTCATGAGTAAAAAGTTTTGAATTAATCTTAACCACTGGCAGTTTTCTTGGCAGCATTCTACACCATTGTTTTTTTGCCCATTAGCACCCTTAAAGAAGGAGACGAGCCATATGCAAATCGGTCTGGTGCTGCCACTAATGCTGGGCTACATCCTCTTTGCACGGAAATACAAGCAACCCCAGACATATTTCAACCTTGCTGGACCTCATCAGTGGGGTGTGGCTTGGTTCCCTATGGTGCATCTGATCTGTCTGTATCTTTCCTACCAGACCCGCGCACTGCCTCTATATCATAGGAGAAGGTGTGCATTCATATAATACTCATTGACACAACATCACCTTTCCAAGGAGCTCCCTTTAAGGAATAAGTAGCTACATTATCGAAACTTATAAAGTTGCTTGAACTCTATGGCCCTAATTTACTAAATGTTTTGCGTAGCGCTAAGTGACTTGGTTGCGAAAAAGGTGCATTATGTGCCGTGCAAAACAACTCTTGCCGATTCACAGATCAGAATTTGTTCTGGCCCTTCCCAATTTGCCTTATGCATGGGCTTGAAATCAGCATGAAGGAAGGGCCAGCGCAAAGATGAAGGGGCCGGAACATGCAAAAGTACTCATTAAAAGAGTAAAATAATGAATAACATGTGCATAGGGAAAGAGATACACTGCTACCCACAAACATGGCCGCTCAAGGGCTAAGTAAATCGTGTTTACAGAAATCAATAGCGCTTTCGCACAGACTTCAATGGAGAAAGATCTCACTGTCAACCAGCACAGGGCACACATGCTTAATGAAATGCAACGTATAAAAAGCACAATGCAATTCAACCGAAAAATCGATTGCCACAATGCTGCATCGCGCATTGCTAGGACTAATATTACTACATGGAAGAAGAAAGAGGAGGGCCAGAATCTTCCATGCCCAAACAGAAATATTTGGGGGGCCAGCTGAGGACGTGTATGGAACATACTGCTCCCCCCCATTGTCATCCTAAACTTAGGGAGTGGGAAAAAAACCTGGCATCACCCACCATGTGCTCACAGACTGTGACACCTATGGTGAAAGTTCTATCAACCTTACACTTCCTGGCCACTGGATCATTGTAACGTACTACAGCCATTGTTGGGGGAGCATCATAACCCACACAATCAAGGTGCCTTCACCAGGTCTTGCCCTGCATCCTAGCACGTGTGCATAGGCACATTGACATGCTACCGACTCTGCAAGCAAGTCAAAGAGTGTGCCAGGAATTGTAAGCAGTCGCACACTTTCCCTGTTCCTGGGAACCATAGACTGTACCCATGCAATGTTGCAACCCCTCCGCCCCTGAGACACTGAGCACAATTTTTGTTATAGGAAAACTTGGCATTCGGTAAGTGTGCAGGTGATCTGTGATGTCAAGGGTCACATCATGAATGTGACTTCGAATTACCTTGTATTTACGCATAATAGCTACATCTTGCATCATACCCCTATAAACCGGACCCTGGCAATGTGAACCTATCACAACACATGACTCATTGGTATGTATCAACCATCACGCACGCACAGGCACACACACAAGCAGTCACATGCAACAAAGAAACCTGATAAATGATATAGCATGTTATAAAATTACCATTTACTCTTTTAAAGGTGACAGTACCTACCTCCTGGATTGCACTTTTGGAGTGCTTAAGTCACGCTTACGCTCCCTTGACCTCTCAGGGGCGTATTGCTTTGTGCACCACCTTTACTATGCAAAATCATTGTGGCATGTTGTATCATGTGTGATATTGCCACACATTGTGGCATAGCAGTAGATGGGGCAGGAAGTGTTGCACCCTCCTCCACAGGTACCACCCGTTCCTTTAGCAGGCCAAGAGGGCTGGACACACACAACCAGCTAGTACAAACCTACTTCACATAAATTACAACCCGTGTGGAACACATGCACTAATCCCACATCTTTGATGGCCTTCAATGATGAAATCTGACAACTCCAGCTCACCCATAACAACGCCCTAAGAATGTGTGTCTTGGATTGGCAAATAGTCCCCAAAACATTCAAAATGCACTGATACGTAGGGTGACCAGACATCCCTGTTTTCCCGCCACAGTCCGGGGAAATGACCCTCCTTCCAGGTGTCCCAGGAGATTTTTCTTTTTAGAAACCCCATCCCGAGTTTGCATGGTTGGGTGGCTACGGTCACGGTTTTTGCCGGGACCCAATTCCGAAATCCCCAAATGGGTTCCCAGCGCGACTGTTCCTGTATGAATGGGGGGGTGCCCCCATTTCCTCCCACTACCCCTCCCCAGCACTCTCCTTCAATGAGAGGAGTGTACCTGTGAGCACACCTGCTCCCCCGCACCAGGCCAGCGACATAGAAGTAGGACTACAGCTTTATTTGTATTTACTTTGGTCCTACTTCTATGTCTATGGCCTGTCCCGTTTAAAAAAAAATCTGGTCACCCTACTGATACTCCATCAACATCCTTATCATTAAGTGCACAGGCCACAGCCACACACATCTCAAGTGGAAATACAGGTTTCCATGCACCAGGCCCAACCATACAAATATTGCTAGCCAATGTCTCCATTCCATATGTTCCCCTCAGTCATTTGCATCAAGTGCAACCACAAAGGTACACTGAGGGCCATGTTGGTCAACTACTTACACAGAACAAGTTCTTGGTCACTGTTTGCACACTGTTCCTTTTCCCCTTCGCCTCCTTTTCACCCACAATGCACCACCTTGGTCTTGCCCCTCCATGTGTTCCCCTATCCTTCACCCATCCCACTCCTACCTGAGTCTTCCCTGCAACATCCACCCCTTGCTCTCATCCCCCATCTGCACTTTTACATCCACCTGCTTAACACCAGAGGACCTAGCTGCTGCACATCTCTCCTCCCTCAGCCTTTCAGCCCCCCCCCTGTGGTCCACAACCTCCTTCACACATCTTTGGTGCGCCCAAATCCACCCCATGTGCCATGCCATTGACCACTCAGTTTCACGCCCACATCAGTGCCACCTTGATGCCAGGTCCGTCACCCAGCACCATTGCTGCTGGTCCTGCTCACCTCCACTCGCCTCCACCACGTGTGTCCTCCTGCAAGGGTGGAGACAAACACTCCATCCTGAGTCTGTGTCATAGGGTGGCTACTACTCTGTGTCAGATGGTGTGTAAGACATCCCTGTTGCCAGTGCTACTTTGCTCACCTTCAATGCCTAGCATCAAGTCACCTTGAATGGACCCAAAAGCATTGGCAAGCAGCAGGTAGTACTTAAGTCGCCAAGGACTCATGGAAGGCAGGCTGCAATTTCTTTGTGTTCTTCCTGCCATTGGGAGGTATCACACGGATGTGCACTACTTAGCCTAAAATGTCTGGTGACATATAAATAACACTCTTGCACCAGGCCCAGCATGCTACTCTACGAAGATTGTGAATGGGATGATGAGGCAGGAAGAGTGGGTAAAGTTCTAATAACCCACAATCAAAATTTCAAAGAGTTGTAACATTACTCTGCCCGGCCAAGTTTCCCAGGTTGCCCTCCCACCTGGGTGTGTGCCAGACCTCTACATAATCCCTTCATTTCAATACCCTTATACCCCTTCTACACCATGCAGATGCACTAAACATCAATGGACCTGGCAAATGAGGCCACATGAACATTGCACAAATGGCCCTGCACTGTTCCACATTAAAAGCCTTGATTACTGTCAATTCTTGCTGCATCTTATACAAGGCCATTAGCCTGCAATCCATAAGATTTCTCAACTAGAAGCTCAGCATCTCTGTAGGCCCAAAAGACAACAGCAGTGAGGACAGCAGTAGACTGCATCTCTGGTGGTACATTCATGCCAGATCCAGCAGACATGCCTTTTCAACCTATGTCTGAATATACTTATACTTCCTCCCCCAAACACTCACTATCACAGTTCCTGGAAGAGCATTTGAGCCTTCTCTGCAAGGTCAAGACAGACAACCCATGGCACCTGGCTCTACACATCTTCCACTCACCACCCTACATGAGACATTGTGACTGCATCCCTGTTACCTCCCCTGGTTGGTAGTGCATCCCTTGATGGGCATACACTAGGCACCTCCATCCTCATGCATGTCTGTGCTACCCTCAATATGTCCCTTTCCCTATCATGAAGATATTCTCTGTAATTTCAAGAAAGTAATGTTGCCCCTCACGAAATACACACATATATCAAAATAATGAATAGTCTCACACCCATCGCTATCAACAGTTCTTTTTTCCCATAAATGGCAATACAGCAGCAACATTACACACTTCTCCAGCAATGCACAGCATTCCTCACTCTTCATCTACATGCACGCTTGTCAGGATCACACATAGGGCTGAATATATCTGGATCATCCTCTTATATGGATTGTGGGAGTCAGATGCATTCCATGCTTATGGATAATGGAGTGCGTACTTGACATGACATATATTAGCCAATAGCATGCATGGCCGACATGACAGGAGTGAAAATGAAATGCCACATAACAAATAAGCAATATCACCCATCAATGAAATCATGTGCACATACAAATCTGGAGCAGCATCTAACTGAGGTGTAACCAATAATACATAGCACATGCATAGCTGATCAAATGCACATGTCCAAACCTGATGATGTGGGATAACTCCCATATTTGGTGACATTGAACATCAACCATATATCACCAGATTGACATAATAATGCTGAACCCTTTGTTTGCCATATTATGCCACCATTGTAATACATAGATCAACGACCATGCTAATGCATGACAGTGCACAACCTTACCTGATGGTACTGCTGATGTGCTGTGAATCCTTCACTACCTCCACCTAACACTGGGCCTTCTCATTTGAGCTAGGAGGGCCAGTGTCCAGCAGAGGGAATGGGGACTTGGATTGGAATATATGGCTCAGGGTGTTTTCTCAGGGAGTGTGGGTGCTGGATGTGCTAAGAGATCTGAAATGACATTGGACATTTGATAGGAATAGCTAAAGGAGTCTGTCTGACTAACTGCACATATCATACACATTGTTGAAAAGAATGTCCATTGTATGTGGCAGCCAGTTGCAATCAATATGACTACATCAGTTTACTTAAATGAACATGTCAGAATGTACAGTCCCCCCACTAAATCGTGTGCCAGTAGCACAGACACTGCCATATAGAGCACTATGGCTGTGCCAGGAGAAGTAAAGCAGAAAGTAATTGTCCAACTTGGATGGAAAAACAAAATAATTAGAGAAATCCACACTCCATCCACAGGCTTATGGACACCAGTTTGCATGCAGTAGGGGTTGTAGTGGCAGCAGGAGAGGGATGTGTGGGGACATGGCCAATGACATCACCTGCAGGGGTCAATTAAATCCCCCATCCTGTGGAGGATCCAGGGATTGGGCACTGTAACCATGCATAGCCAAAGTCTGTTCCTCATTGGCTTGGGCCACTCGTGAGATGGATGCATGCATGAGTGCTCAAATAGCAACCAAGTCCTGATGATGGAAAACATGTCAGCATACATGCAGACCCTTGAGGTCCCCAACTGCATGTTGAGATTTTCCCACAATACTACCATCTCTTCGAGGTGAATGTCCTTGAGGTTAACCTCTCATCATGTAGACATTGTCTCAAGGCATTCATGTCATGGTGGCACATTTTGTTTGAGACCAACATCTCCTCATCCAGGGATTGCTGGAAAGTGGCCAACTCTTGCAGATGGATGTCCCTTGAGGATAAACAACTTGTCATACAGGGATTGCCTCAAGGTGGATCCCTCCTCACAAATATCTTGCCTCAAATTTTGCATGTCCTCCCTCCTCTCCTTCCACAATAGGTAGATTTCAGCAGTGTGTGTAGCGTTTGAAGACATGACATTTTTGGACAGATGATGAATGTCGCTGCCCATCTCCTTCAGGACCTCACCCTGTTGGACACTTGCCCACTGCAATCGTCTGGCACGCACATATCCCCCATGTGTGCATGGCCTACCAAGCCAGATGCCAAAGGCTGGACCTGTTGCAGTGAGAGTACTATCCCCTTGATGGGAGAAGTCAATGATTCCTACACAGATGCCTCCCAATGATGCAGGACCCTCCACTGTCAAGCCAAGGGTCTCCTGCTCTCCTCATCAGATTCAGCCGCCTCAAGAAACTCAAGTAGCTCCAGAGGATCCGGATTACTCATTGCTGGTTCCCCCACCATGTCCCTTAGTATGCCTTCCATATAAGATTTTGCAGCATCATCTGATGACGAGGTAGCAGGCCTGCTGATGAAGGTCTGCAACAGGAGGGGCTTCTCACCAGACACAGCAGCCCAGGCTGCAATGGTGGATGGATGTGCTTCCTCCCCCTCTGTTACACTCTCCTGTATCCACAGGGATGCCACCCAGCCGGGTTACTCGCTGGTATGCTTCTCAGCTTTGCCCTGATGTGGTCTGCAGGGAAGGTTCTGCCTTGTGGTAGAATTAGGCGTGCTCTCCGACCTGCCTTCTTTGCAGGGGCGCATTGTCTTTCTTGGGCGAGTGTGGTCCAGTTACTTCACTGACGCCAGCCCATTTGATATTGTTCAGGTAGGTCCCATTCTGTTCTTTAGATTTGTTTCTATCCTGCATCCCTTTCTTTGTTTAAAAATGTCTCTTTTTTGTCCCTTAGGTATGCAGAGCTTCAGCGCGGCAAACTGGCTTGGTTGAGCCCCGCTGGTAAATGATGGCGCATTAAGAGTGCTATGATGCGGTAAGTAAGCGCTCTGCGCAGCGCACCAAAGTCTTGCCTTTGGTAACCTGTGTTTTCCTTCCTTGTAGGTCGCAGTGTTCTTCAGCGCAAGTGGAATGTCTGGAGTGGTGCCAGCCGAGTGGCAACCAGCCAGGTAAGCCTTTTGAGCAGTTCGTAATTTGTAAATGTCTCTACTGCTTTCTTGAATGTTGCCTCTATCTTCCTCTTTCAGGTCGTTCTGTCGGGGAGGCGTGCAGATTCGAGGAAGCTGTTCTCAGTAGCTGTGAGTGTTTAAAGATGAAGACTGCAGGTAAGATGCTGCTGCGAATGATGTTCCTTTTGTCTCCTTGCAGGTTCTGCTTCTCCGAGGTTCGAGGGAATAGCTGGACACGGTGTGTGTCACATTACAAGCTGCAAAGTAACGCGAAGCATGTTGTCTTGCTTGGGTGTGGTTTAAATAGCCCCAACAAAATAGTCCATGTAAAGTAGTCCCTAGGCTACCACAACCAAAACACTAGACTGCATAGATTGGTTCTTAGGAACCATGCTATGTGGATTCCTCCATGTTGGCTGCCAATACAATAAAGTAGTTCCCAAGCACATTGTCTTTCATGGTGTATGAGCCTGGCGCCATAGGCGCTAGGACTGACCCCATGAGGGCTTTTGAAGAGGATGCCAGGCTCTAGAGGCCCGAGTCATGACTCCACCTGGCCAATGGGTTTGCCAGAGGGGGTTTTGGGCGAGGGTCTTGACACCCTCCTCCTCCTTCTCTTCCTCCTCCTTCTCATCTGCTTTGTCATCACCAGCACAAAGTTTGATAATATTCAGAGAACTACCCATATGAACATGCATATTCAAATTCAAATGCGTACAGACTCTATGGGCCTGCTACACATATGTCATATATTGAAAGTGGTCATTAAGTAATGTCCAACATCAATGTCACCATTTCCACAAGCACAGTGTCAGCTTAAAGACACCCCATGAAACATTCCCGTTGTTCAGGTAATATTGCTGCCCATTAAATGAGGTATTTAGTGCACTTGAGCATGGCAAGAAACGGCTGTGTAATTAATTTGGTTTGCCACATACAGTTCTCTGGTGCCTTCTATAAAAGATGCCCTGTCGGATCCTACTACAATTCTAAGTATGTGTGTTGCACAGTGAGCATTGGCCACTCATGCAGACTTCAGGAAGCTCATTATTACATACACACAACACCCATGATATGGTTTGCATGCCACCTCAGCAGTGTAGTTGCTATGGTATTTCCATATGGAGTTTTGATACCGTGCACCCTGTGAAAGGTCTGCACTGACTCAGGGCAAATCACTGAACCCACAGCAACTTTCATAGACTGCTACCACTATACAGCCTGAAATGATTGCCCATGACTTCACATGCACAGAGCCTCAATGACACAATATGGATCTGTGTGTGCAAATTCTATCCATCTACAAACACGCACACAAGTGTTAGCTGCACATGTGGAATGCAGAGGTGTTTAACATTCTATCTTCTGTGCCATCATGTCAGTGTACATTAAGTCCTGCATCAAGCCAGGGATTGGAGGAGTATGTGACCATATATACTTATATGAGAGTGGAAGATGGAACAGTAAACACATGGAGTTCTGTTCTAGAATGCTGAACCCATTTTCCTCTTCATTTATGCATACTTGCAAACGGTGAGTATAATAACGTTTTCTCCAACTGACAAAACATGCATGCAAGAACTTGTGTTGCCAACATCCCCATTAGCCCCTTAGCCTGATTGCCCATGGACAGGTTTGTGGTTGCCCATACTCAGATGCAACTTGACCATTTCTGACGAGACTACAACATGGCATATTAAACAGCATTTGAACATCTATCAGAAATACCCCTTCATGCAACTTGTCACTGACAGTGTACCTCACACATGTCCTCTGCCTGCCAGGACCAGTGACCAGATTACTCTGACATCATCCCATGCTGAGTGTCATATCATATAAGCCACCTTTAGCATTGAAACTGCACTATCCGCAAGCATGACACTCTGAGTGTGTCCTATAACATGTGTCTTGCAGATCAATGCAGATCAATGGCACATATAGGGGTATTGGATTTACCCAATATTTCAGTACACGCCAATGAGAGCAGTAAGATCAACGACGTCAGGAAGAAGAGATCAAGCATCCACCTTCTACAATGCACACCATGCAATGGAAGTGACTATGGATGCAATGCTGGCATAATCTATGGTGGGAGAGAAGGACCCCGACCAACAGTCCTGCATTATTAGATTACAGATAATGTAGATAATGTAGTTAGGATATTTAAATATATCATACACATATGTCACTCACCTGATGTGGCAGCATTGGTGTCCATGCCTCCCTCCCCAACCACCTGCTCACTTGTGCTGAGGCCACTGGCAACCTCTGGAGCCTCAGCTCTGCAACATGTGGTGATCCACCACCAATAACCTGGGAAGAGGTCAAATTGCTGTCAAGCTTATCCTTGGTCTGCCTAGTGAAGTCACTCATCCTTTTGTGTACCTCTTCCCTTGCCACCCCACAGGCATTTATCAAATCTCTGACACAGCCTCCCCCGCTGGATCACTGCAAGGGTACAGAACAGCATGATATTGGTCGATATAATCTGTGAGGATTTGCAACTCCTCTTCCAAGAAGTGCTTCTTCCTCGTTGGCCCCTTCTCATGAACCTGTACCTGGGTTCCTGCCTGTGTCTGCTCTGTAGGATGGCCCCTCTTAACCCGAGTGGGCCTGGGTAGTACTTGGGCACCTGTAGCCTTAGCAGCACATTTTGCAGGTGGCTCCTTCTTCTGACCTCATCCCGTCCTCTATTTGAATCCCTCTTACTCATAGGCAACAGAAAAGGAAAAAGGTGTTCTGCCACATCCAAAGTAAGCTGCATTTACGCTGCATATACCGCTCAATGACTCTGCATCCGAACATGCTGGAAAAATAACATGCAAGTGTGATACGCAGATTTGCACACAATTTGTAGCATGATGTAATTTGCGCATGTGCTGCTTGTGCTGCTTGTGGTGTGGAACTTACCCATGCAGGGGTATTCCTCAGATTGAATTGATGGTTCAGGTTGGTTCGCCAGAGTCAGTGAGGAAAGTGTTACAATTTAGGTGGCACTGAATCAGTGCATCCAACAGTAGAGATAGCCTTCCCCTCCGGTGTTGTCTAGAGTCAAGAAATGACACGATTCCTTCCTTCAGTCAAGCAGCGCCGGAGGGATACTAAGCCAGTTAAACTAGCAGACACACTGTGCAGAGCTTCCTATTTTGGCTCTACGAAAATAGGGTCAATTTTTCCCGCCCAACTTTCCACCGCTAAACCTAACGCACTACTCCCAACCTCTTGCTATGTTTAACACGTGCTTGTGAAGAACTCAACCAGCATGCCTGCACCCAGTGCCCTGGTCTCAGCTAACAGCCCAAGCACTCCCGCAATGTGTGCGTGCCAAATGCGCGCGGCCTCCCTGTTTTATGCAGGTCATGTGCAGGGGGCCAGTGTTAAATCCTTCATCTTTTGTTTTTCAGGCAAAATCGCAGGGTAAACTGGGTCCCTAAGGGAGCCTCCAACACAGCAAACAGCACTCTCCCGGGGGCTGGGAGAGTGGGGGGGGGTGTTAAATACTTGAAATCAGGTTAGGGCGTTTTGATCAGGACTTCAGTTAGATTGGCGCAAACCTGAATACTGTGGGACTGGGTATTGTTTTGCACGCACACAGTCCTCACTAATCTTTGTCCTCAATACAATAATGAAGAAAAAAAAAAGAGCCACCTCATCCAGAGGTGATATTTTATCAGCACCTCTGGTGTTTGACAATAAGAGAGACCACTTGCCTAGAGCTATGGCTATGCCGCTGTCTGCCTCCACACAAAAAGATTGTGTCCTTTGGGGGGTCAGTGTCTCAGTACAAAGTAGCAAGGAGGATGACGATCTGGCACTCAAACAAGAGCTGCAGAATCATTCACAATCCTTATAAGTGGAGGAGTCAGACTAAATTCACCAGGAAATATACAATCCTGTTCTGGGGAAGAATGCATCTGATAATGGTCGTGCTTTAAACCTCTCCCCTATCGACACACCTCAGATTTACTAAGTGGTGAAAGCACAAAGCTTGCCTTAACACAACATCTTATGGATAAGACAGAGGCAGAGGTAGAGGTAATATTTATACAAGGTCACACTTATTTATTTATTTATTTATTCATTTATTTATTCGTATTCATAAAGCGCGCATCAACCCTGAGGCATTGTGGCGCTGTTACAGAGAGGCATGATGGTTACAGAGGGAACACATACTACATGAAAAAAGAACTGAGTTTACATGATAAAACAGTGTCAAAACATACATAGAGGAGGCGAAGAGGCGCAGGGAGGGTGGCCAGGGGAGCAGAGGGTTACTTGAATAGTGTCGTTTTTAGGGTTTTGCAGAAGGCTAAGAGAGATGTTTCAGCTCTTAATACATTTCGTAAGGCATTCCAGAGTTTAGGTGCTAGATGAGGAAATCCGATTTCTCCAGTGTTAGACCTTTTGATAGGAGGAATGTGGAGTTGATTGGTGTGGTGACTTCTTTTTGGACGTGTGGAGGTGTCTGTGGCAATGGTTTCAGATAAGTAGGAAGGGGCAGAGAGACTGAGACATTTGTGTGTGAGGGTCAGGATCTTGAAGTCTACCCTCTCTTTAACAGGGAGCAAGTGGGTGGCTCATCTTGCCTGCGTGATGTGGTGTCTTTTGGGGATGCCGAGGGCTGCTTGAAGCACGTTGTTTTGTATTAATTGGAGCCTGTTAAGATTTTTAGCTGAGGTGCCTGCAAGGAGAGCATTACAGTGATCCAGTTTTGCTCCGACAGTGGCTCGGGCGATAGAGAGGTGGTTTTGGCTGATAAGAAAAGGGTTTATGGCATTAATGAGTTTGGTGGTGTGGGCAACGGCAGAGGTAATGGCACTGACCTGTCGAGTCATCGAGAGGGTGGAATCTAGGAACACTCCTAAGGTCTTTACAGAGGAGGAGATGGGTATGATGGTGTTGTCAATGGTAAAATGTTCATATTATTTATTGAGTTTGGTGAGTATTTCCTTTGGACCTATGAGGATGATCTCTGTTTTGTCCCCATTTAGGAATAGACCATTTGCTGCCATCGAAGTTTTGATGGTAGTGTAGATTTGAAGGAGGGCTGCCGCATCTTGGTCGTAGTCACCAGTGAGGTGGAGGAGTACTTGTCTATTGTTGGCATAGTTTGTGTAAGATATGCTGAGCGAATCCAGTTTGTCGAAGAGAGGCTTTGTGAATAGGTTGTAGAGGATGGGTGCAGTTCAGGATCCCTGGGGAACTCCGCAATGGATGGTGGTGGGATCTGCGTTAGCCTGATCGAAATAAACCTTCATGGTTCTGCCCTCTAAGAATTAGGTTATCCATGAAGTGGCCTGTTTAGAGAAGTCGTCTGGGTTTGAGAGATGAGAAGTGAGGATGTTGTGATCAACATGGTCAAACGCAGCGGAGAGGTCTAGGAGTAGTAGGAGGGCTGGTTTGCCTTTGTCCATTATCTCTGTGATTTGTTTTTTTAGATCTAGAAGGGCGGTTTCTGTGCCATGGCCTTTGCGGAAGCCTGATTGTCTTTTGCCTAAAATGGCATTAGATTCAAGGTAATGTTGCATCTGTACGTGGGCCGCTTTATCTAGAATTTTGAGAAGGAAGGGGACAGTGGTGATGGGCTGGTAGTTGTTGGGGCATGTTGGATCTAGGGATTTTTTTTTTATGAGTGGATGGACCCAAGCTTCTTTTAAGATTTGTGGCACATTTCCTGTGGAGAAGGAGACATTGATAAATGCTGTGATGATCGGGGACAACCTGTCAGCGCACTCTTTGATGATGGCTGGTGGGCATATGTCCCCTTTACACGTGGATGGTTTGATGTGTTGGATGAGACTTCTGATTCAGTGATGACTCTGAAAGAAAAGAGAAGGTTAGTGGGAGAGTGAGGGATGGAGATAGGCAAAGGCATTATGTCAGGTTTGGGTAGGGCTTCTTGTTGTGATTGAAATGTATCTTTTCGAAGTGCGATTTTGTTTGGGAGGGCATCCTGAATGCTAGAACACCAAACTTCGTCTTTGATGATATTGTCTGGGCTGGTGGAGGGGGTGATGAGGTCTTTGAATATGGAGAACATTTCCCTGGATTTGGGTTTCGCTGAGGAAATGCAAAGGTTAAAGGATTCAGATTTGGCTTTAAATATGGCTTTTTTGTAAGTCAAGGGGATTCTTTTGAATTCTCTCAGGGTAAAATCATCATTGGGCATGGATTGCCACTTGGCTAGGGCCAAGGGTTTCCGTGAACCAAGAGTTGGTATGCATAGATACTTTTCTTTTTTTTCTTCGATAGGGCTATAGAATTAATGGCTTTAGTGAAGTGTGGGATTATATGTTGGCGAGGGAGGAGGGATTGTTAGCAAAGGGTGGTTTGAGTTCTGGAGTGTCTAGGAGCGGGAGGAGGTTGAGTTTGGTCCGTTTTTTGGAGCTTCTGACTTTGGCCGGGGAGCATATGAGAGTATTTTGGTGGTAGGTTTGGTGGGGATTATGAATTGGATACAGTTATGATCCGTCAATGGCTGGGCCGAGATAGTGGTGATGGAGGAAGGGAAATTGTGGTCTGCAATCCAGTCAATGGTGCATCCTTTACAATGAGCTGGCTCTGTGACTCTGTGGGTGAACCCTAGGTCGGAGAGCTCTTTGGCTAATGCCGTGGCTGCTTTGTCCTTGGGGTCATGCAGGCCTAGGTTGAGATCCCCAAGTAGAATTGTTTTAGTAGAACTCTTTAGATTGTTTCCTAGGATTTGGAGAAGGTTCTTTTGGTAGTCTGGGGTAGTGCCTGGAGGACTGTATGTGACAAGTATATTTATGGTACAGTTGGGAGAAATATTTTGTTAATCTGGCATAGAGGAGGTCAGCGTTATTTTCCCAGGGGAGGTTACAGAGTCTGATGGTGAGAGTTTCCTTAGAGATGAGAGCTACACCTCCGCCTTTGGATGTGTTACGAACCTGATGCAGGATGGTGTATCCTTGGGGAAGGGTGAGAGAGATGGCAGGGCCTGAAGCCTCATGGAGGCAGGTTTCTGAGATGGCCAGTAAGTCGAGATCATGAGAGGTAATGAGGTAATTTATCTCGAGGGCCTGTGTGGGGAGTGAACAAGCATTAATGAGGGCGCATTTGAGGGCAGGGTTAGGAGAATTCTTTTTGAGCACGGGAGTGGCAAGGCCAGTGGTACCAATAGAGCTGGGGAGGGCATTGTTTGTGCTGGAGGTAGTGAGTATGGTGGGTGGGTGGAAGGGGTTCCCCAAGGGGAGTGGCTGGTGGGCTGGCCTCTGTTTTAGGCATCGCGTAATGGAGGTGAGGCGTGGAGATACGGTGGGGGTGCGAGAGCAGAGTAAGAGATTTCTGTAGTTGGTAGAGAGAGGAAAACTTAGACTCTATGCGTGCTCTCAGCCTAGAGAGTCTAATGTGAGGGGAAATATGACCATCTGGTATGGCAGGTCAGTGGATGCTGAATGTAGAGGCCTTGGCTGTATTAGTTAGATGTTGGAGAGGTGGTGGCAAGATGTATGTATTTTTGGGCAGCATAGTATCGGCGAGCCAGGGGGCGGGTAGGAAGAGGATACAGTAGAGGATGAGGCGCTGTATGAAGGAGGTATCATGGGTGAGTGTCCAAATGCATGGATGAGCTGGCCTGAGAGTGTGAGGATGCATTTGTGAGCGAGGGCAGTAAGAGTATGGGTAGAGAGGTTAGAACACCTTGTGGAGAGGGCAGGGTGAATGGGGCTAAGTGTAGTGCAGCGATGGCATATGTTGGTCACAATTGATATTATTCACAAGTGATAGAAGGGAGCTGAATTGACTGGGCGTGCAGCAGTGGGGGCACAGAACAATGCAGATAGATATTTTTCAAACAAAGTGGTCACAGGCACAGACCTGGCTGAGCGTGGTGCAGTGGGGGCACAGAACAATGCATATAGATATATTTCAAACAAAGTGGTCAGGGGCACAGTCCTGGCTGAGCGCGGTTTAGTGGGGGCACAGAACAATGCAGATAGATATTTTTCAAACGAAGTGGTCATGGGCACTGACCTGGCTGAGCGTGGTGCAGTGGGGGTAGAATGCAGTTATGGGCCATGTTTTTTCCAGTAGGCGATGCCGATTTGAATAGTTTGAAGAAGTTCAGCATTTGGGAATTGCTGCGAGGATGGGTGAGTGTTAAGCAATATGATCAGGAGCCTGCCGGTTGCAGGCTGCAGAAGATGGTGGCGTGCTCCAGAGCTTGAATAGACGCAAACAGGGCCTTGTCCCCCGTGGGCCTTTGCACACGTGGGCCGGCTTCCACCTCCTGGCGGAAAAGAGGCTTTGAAATAGGTGACCGTTGCTACGCAACGTGGTCAACATCCTCGATTGCAGTCGAGCGCTGAGTTAGGCCGCCATTTCCGGGACGGGCGTGCTCGTTGTGAATAATGGCGGGTGGATACTTGGTTGGAATGTATCTGCGGGTCTCTGCGACATCGAGAGGTATGGGGGACAGCAATAGCCGAGGGGCTTACGTTCAGACACTGCTCTCCCTAATAAGAGCAAGGACAGAATTGGTAGAATTCAGAGGTCGAAAGCCAGATTGAAGAGGGTACCAGAGGATGTGAGTATCAAGAAACTCAGTGGGTCGAGTGAATACTACTCACTCTAGGATTTTGTATAGTGTGGTAGAATAGAGACAGAGTGAATGATTACAGGACAGTTAAGGTCTAGACCAGCTTTTTTTAGGAGAGGGGTGACAGTAGCTGTTTTATAGGATGAGGGAATTGTGGAATTGTCAAGAGAGGAATTGAAGCGGGAAGTAAGATGTGGAGCAACACTGGAACAATGTGCTTCACAATGTGCAGGGGCAGTGAGTGAGTGGAGGCAAAGGAAGGGTTATCCTTAAGGAGTAGGCCAATAATCTCATCAGGGTTGGTGGGGCAAAGGAAGACATAGGGCCTCATTACGAGTATGGTGGTAGCCATGGTGCTATTAGCACCATGGCTACCCCCATATCGCATACTGGGTCCGGGTTCCTTGAATGAGGAATTACCGGGTCATTCCAAACTTGGAGGACCCGGTAATTCCTCATTCAAAATACCCATCCCCATTCCCATTCGAGCCCCCATAGGGCTCAATGGGAATGGGGAGGGAGCTAATAACGGGCCCGTTATTATCTCCCCGGTCCTTTAGTGGCTCCTGCTAAGGGCACCTGGTAAAACCTCCTGCCCTTAGCGGGACTCACTAAAGGAACTCGCAATGCGGCGGTAAGGGGTTAACGGCACCAGCATCCCTACTGGTGCTGTTAACCCCTTACCGCCGACATGGTAATGAGGCCCATAGTGTTAGCCCCTGTTTCCCAGTATGTGCCACCAAACATGACACAAAGTTCACAAGCACATTTCAATTGAACTCCATCATGATACACCACTGAAGCAACTAACCACATACACTTGCCTTTTCCTCCACTGCCACTTTGCACCTGCACACACACATTAAATCAATGACTTCACTAGCATGCACTCCCCAAACGTTGTCTTTCTTACAGAGTAATGGCTGAAACTACACTACACACCTGTCACCCTTAAAATGCTTACCCCACACTATCCCATCCTCCACAGGAATGGGCCACAAAAGCAAGATGGCGTCATTGTCATCATTTACAAAGCAGGGTTCAAATTTGCTGGGAACTATTAAGCTCGTGCTTCTATCATAGGAGATCCTGGTTAGCTTGAAAACAACAGCTACCAGGAGCTAGTTATGGCTCCCCAGGCCAACTGGTACCTTACAAACATACATATGGGACATTAAATGTGAGTATTTGAGAATTTTAATAAAGAAGAATTAGGACACATCTAGTATACATTTAAACATAATGGATCATATATAATGGGGGAAAAGTAAAAGTGTGCTTCCCCTTTAGATGTTAGATTTGCAGTGCTCTGTGTACTGTCTCATGGTACCCTAGCTCCTACCTACTGGGCGATGCCTGACACCAAGGAGCTGGTTTTTGCTCCTGCTCATAGATTCTTAATTTTGAGCCCTGCACATTCCCACTCATATTCAGCAACCCCACAAAGCCCTACCCTCAATTTGAAGTGCTCTCTTTCAGTTGCTCCACTCCATCACACCCACACCTCACATTCATCCACTAATTTTCCATCCCAACATGCAATTCCAGCGTCCACACTGACTACACTGACTTCAATACTGACAACCATAGCTCCCCCTGCACCAGCATCTACCTTTGTGATGTCAACCCTGGTAGATCCCATTAAGACAGCAACTCTGTACTAAACACTATCCTCACTACACTCATCCACTATGACCTCAGCCAACTCATCACCTGCCCCACTATCAAGGCTAGCAACACCCTTGACTCCTCATTTCATTCAAGCTAAAATCCCATCTCTGAGGAATTCTATTGAAGCAACTCAGACGTCTGTGTATAGATACAATGGTCACACATCACAACATTGTGGTTACATTTATTGCAGTGGTCTGACACCTACAGTCATTCAGATGTTTACATGACGAGTCCCAATATCCCTCATCATTCACGATGATGAAAGGTGTGCGATTCGTTGTCCACATTTGGTGAAGCAAACCTCGCAGACCGCCTGAGTTATCATATTTCTATATTTTGCCAAGCCCCGTCTTTGCACCTTAAAATGTCCTTTGGTAACCTGTGTGGTTCACATGAACACATTTTTGAGTCGGAAATGCATGCAATTCAGGCACTGACCCTTCTACTTGGTGCATGTGTTCAATCACAATGAATGGTTTGGAGAGAATTCTGCACCCGTTAAAGGAACCTTTACAAAATACCGTAAAACATAATCTTTTGGGATTTCCTTTGCTGATCAAACTGTACTAGTTAGCATTTTGGACAGTGTTCCTTGTATGCTTTGAATTCTCATTTTTGTTCCAAGGGGTTGGGCATTCTCTGGAGCCAAATAATATTTACATTAATCTAATATCAACAAAAGACTTTTGCCGGTTCACCTTGCCTAGCCATTGTATTTGAATGGGTCTTTTGCAAATGACTGTATAGCAAATATTGCTTTGTGACCCAATTACATGGGATTTAATCCACGTTATTGGACAGGGCTTGCCATCTCCCATCAGAATAAAAAACACATTAAAACTCTTTACACACAAAATTAATTATTCTGTACTTCTGAATTAAAATAATTGCCTGTGGGCTAGTAAGTCATCGTTCATGTTGTCAATGCCACAACCGAAAACTGGAGAGTCCCCTGTCATCACTTGCAGCAAGATCGCAAGCCCTGTCCTTCAGTTGTCATTGCCAAGTGTTTTCACCTAAACTCGCAGGTAGTCACTACACTGAAACGCATTGGCCCTCATTACGAGTTCGGCGGTAACCATGCCGCTATTGGAGGCATGGCTGCTGCCGAAATCGCGTCGTGGTCTGGGTCCTCGGAATGAGGGCTTACCCGGCCATTCCGAGTTCGGAAGGCCTGGTAATTCCTCCCTCCAAGGACCCGGACATGGTCCTTCCCCAGTCACATTTCAGCTCCCATAGGGCTGAATGGGAATGGGAGAGGGAGCAAACAACGGGCCATTACGAGATGGCCCGTTGTTTGATCCCTCTTCTCCTTGCGGGACCCGGTAAGCACGCCTGGTTTTCCCAGGTGTGCTTACCGTGTCCCGCGAGCAGAACTCGTAATGCGGCGGTACGGAGTGAACGGCGCCGGCACCTTTTACGGCGCCGTTCACTCCGTACCGCCAAGGTCGGAATGAGGCCCATTGTCATCAAATGCCTTGGTACTATACTGACACCATTGCCAGGGATTGCCATCCGAAGCACAGCTACTCATATCATTGGAACAGCTATCATTTAATGCCCAAGTACTAACACTGTTCGCCCAGGTACTTATGCCATTGTCAGGAATGTGACGAAATATGTTTGGTAACACCCCTCTCCCTTCACATTTTTATGAAAATACATGATCTTTGGCAAGTGTAACCATTACAAAAAGCAATAAGCCCTGAGCCGGTAGGTAAAGGGGGCATTACTGAGTGAGGTAATGCCCCCACCACCCGGCGGGGGGCTTATTGCTATTAGTACCCGACCCGTTAGACCGGGGTACAAGACACTCTGTTGTTTCATAACCCAAAAAACAAAAATGTCTGCCACGGATTGGGAAACAAAGTCTGTTCCCACTTTCCATGGCAGCCATAGTACACAAAAAATATGGCCACCATGGAACGGGAGAAGGGGCTGCATAGTCCCTTCTCTCTTTCCATGGTGGCAGCCGGAAGTGTTCCCGCACACCTGCTCCCGAATAGAACAAAAAACGAGAAGGTAAGTGGGGCGGGAGGGAGAGAAATATGAGGTAAAGTGGGGTGGGGGAAAGAGGGGATGAGGGGGTAACGCCACTTACCTCATTCCCTGATGGGGGAGATGGCAGACTCCTACGTTGAGGAGGCTCAGGGCGGTGGGATTACCATTGGCTGGAAGTGCGCCACACCACCTTGCCGGGTACTAATATTGCATATAGCAGGTGCAATTTTACACAGTACTAGGAATAGGGCAGAAATTGCTCTCGTGCAAATAAAATATTCTTTCAAAGCATTTTAGGTCAAGGCAATGTTTACCCTAGTGCAAATACGCAGTAGTATCGACACTACTAGAGCACACTTTGCCCTGGTCTAAAAATACTTTAAAATAATTCTGAGCTAGGACAATTTTTGCCCTAGTGTTAATACAATACAATACAGTGTAAATACAATTCAACATTACACTTGAACTGGTGTAAAGTTTCTGTAATTAGGCTTGGTATGGTCAGTACTCACACCATAGCCAACATTTCCATCATCTTTCCAGGCGTCTTGCTTGTCAGGAATGTTGTACTCATACTGGCTTATGTACTAACACTGGGTTGCACAACATACGGCCCGTGGGCCATATGTGGCCCACAATATTGTGATTTGTGTCCCCCTGCTGGTAGGACATTCGTAATGAAGTAGAGCCCACTTCAAGCCACGGAAAACAAAGCCGGCCGTACTTCAGGAAAGTCTTTCTAGCCGAGAGCATTGAAGGCATAAGCGTCCATAGAGGGGGCATTTTCCCCTCCATTGGCTGCTTTGTCCCCGCTAATTGATAAAGAACTCCTCCCCATCCTCTGACAAAGAACTCTTTCCAAGACCCTTAAATTTGCTCCTTTGCCCAGCCCTCATTTGTGCGTCTAAAGGCAACGTTTGCTTAGCCTGTGTTTTTTCTTCTGGCCTGAAAGGGACACCACGGGAATCAATGGACCATGAATATCACTGGGGTGGGGGCCATCACTGTTAAAAGCAGGCTACCTACATGGTGGAGACACTATTGTTTTCCAATTGTGCCGTTTACACTTGTCTAGAAGAAACCAAAAGACATTTCCAAACTGAAACATGCTGCTTAACCTTCCATTCACTAGTTTTCTTTAAAATGTGCAATTTTGTTGTCACACTACCACACAAATACCCTGTGATTTTTGTGTCCCTTCCTTTGTGTTTTTTCACAAGATACATTTCTAAAGCTGTTATATGCTTACCAAACTGCTTAATCACAAATACATGCTTCTATTACGCTGACAGCCATTAGTAGAAAATTAAACTGTGGTTTTGTGGGTGCCAACATTTGATTTTCACTATGGGGGCGAAATTCCCCACCTTCGCCCTGAATATAAGCAAGCTACCAGCC
Organism: Ambystoma mexicanum; assembly: GCF_040938575.1. Taxonomy (NCBI): domain Eukaryota; kingdom Metazoa; phylum Chordata; class Amphibia; order Caudata; family Ambystomatidae; genus Ambystoma; species Ambystoma mexicanum. The sequence continues at coordinate 1,006,402,275 of NC_090928.1, read as the reverse complement.
CAACCCATCTCCTGGCCGAACACATTTATAGCACTTGTTTTTTAAGGAATTGCAGAAAGTCATAAGATTTGCAGGCAGTTTTAAATATATAAAAACTTAGCAGCCTACTGAGCTACCCTGGTAGCCTTCTATGGTAGGGCATGTTTATGTGTTCCTTAATGTGTTCAAAATGGCTTCATTACCAACAGAGCAGTTTGTGTACATGACTTCAAAGTTAACAGTATTTCATCTCCAGGCACACTGACGCTGTGCATACTTTCATTGACTGTGTACCAATTGCGACTTTTCCATAATGGGCAAGGTTGTGACACCCCCCGGGCACCCTCGCCCATAATGGAGGAGCCAGCCCAGTGTAAACACTGAGCACTCACTCAGCGGCTATATGCGGCTGAGGGAGTACTTCCTGGCTGGCTTGAACTGTCATAGGGGAACATAGTTTCTCTTTGATAGTTCTGTTCCTCCGCCTCGCATATCCAATGAGCCATGCAAGGCGGGGGGTGTTTTACTTCCCCAATCTTGGATGGCCCATTGGGGATGATGGCTGAGGTACTGCATGTTTGTATATCCCAGGAGGCGCTCCTGCATCTCCTCTCACATACAAAGGGAGCAGGGCACTTCATCATCAATGCACCGGCTCTTGCGTGCATGTGCACAAACCAGGAAGTGTTCTTTGCTTCCTGGTTCCAGTTTGTGCTTCGTGGGAGCTGGAGAGATGGGAAGAAACACCAGCACCAGGGCAGAAGGTGTGTATGTCTGTGGGTATGCTTGTGTTTTAAAAATGTTCTCAGGGGGTGGGGAAGATGCCCCCCCAACACCTCTTGATTGGTTTGGGCTCCCTCGCCATGCTACATTACACTGCCATATTTGAGGGAAATATTTAAGCCCCTCAATTAAAAGGTTCCCTAGCCGACACTCTCCTATTCTATCCCTCTCACTAAGTTTGGAAGGAAGATGTTCAAGAGGGACATCCTGGTCTCCAACCCTGGCCTCCCTATCGCTGATACCTACATCAGTGCTTCCTCCAGACAGACTCTCAATGACATCCTCTTTGCCATTCACTCGCCAGTCTTATGGACTCCTAATATGGTCTAGGCACTCTCTCCTATCTCTTCCTCTCCCATTAATGGTGGCACACAGTGGAAGGTCCCCCTGGCCTCCTTCCACTCCTCCAAGACCATCATTAATGTCTATCTGAATGGCACTGTCTTGGTCCAGGGCGCTCAGCCCAATCTCCTCCTTTTCGATACGTGTCTCCCACATCTTATCAACTTCTTTTCTTTTCCTGCTACTCCTACTAGCACCTCTATGGCTCCTCCACCACATCTAGCCTCAGCAGCCTCTTTGTCTCCTCCCTCCTCCTCTCTGGTTTCTATACCACCTCCTGCTACCACTTCTAGCCATTCTCAGGCCCTTATACCACTTCGCTGAGTGTACCGCAAGCCTGTGCCCCACCCCAGAAGACCTTCAAATGTGGCAACCTGCTCCACATCGCTACTCTCAACTGTCTCTCTGCTATCAAACACTCCTCTGACATCTACCACCTCCTTGAAGAACTTGGCCTGGATGTCCTCGCTCTCACTGAGACATGGTCATTCGGTCCATGAAGTGTGTGTCAGTGGATGCCTTTGCCACTACTTTCTCTGCTCCTCCTACTCCTGCGGCTGACTCACACTCTGACACAGCCCTCTCTAATTCTATCTCCAACACCCTGGACATCCTTGCCCCTGTCATGAGAATCCATCTGAAGCATACCTCCAAGTGCAACTCTTGGTATGACTCCGGCCTTGTCTCCCTGAAACGCAAGTGCAGGGTGGCTGAGAGGAAGTGAAGGGATTTGGGCACATCCTCTGACAAACTGGCCTGCAGCCTGCTCCAAAGGCAAAATAGACTCCTTGTCCTGTCCAAAAAGAGAGCCTACATCCAAGCCCGCATCTCTGAAGCCTCTAACAACATGGCTAAACTCTTTCAAATCTCTAAGGATCTGACCAATCCTTCTGCAGTCTCTACCACTCCTGTACCCTCCCAGGCCCTTTGCACGGCTCTGGCTTCTCACTTAACCACTAAACCCCAGAACAGACTGTCCTCACCCACCCTCTTCCACTCCCTCTACCTCTCTCGGACCCCCTCAGACCACTTTTCCCCCTCCTCGTCCTTTCTCCGCTTTCTCTCTGACAACGCCTGACAATGTTTCTAGACAAGTCCGATCTATGAAAGTGTCATCCAAACAGGTGCTCCCCTGCTCCTCCAGAACCATCAAGGACCTGCAATTACTCTTTCGCCACTGGATCCTTTCCCTCTCTCCTCAAGCAGTCCCTTGTGCAGCCCCTCCTTAAAAAGCCTTCTGCCGATCCTATCTGTCTGGCAAACTATGCCCGATCTCCATCACTCCTTTCCTGGAAAAGCAGACCATCCCCAAGCTTACTGTCCACACTAAATCTGTTGGTAGTCTTCATGACCTTCAGCCTGGCTTCAGAGCACCCAGAGGCATAATAACTGGTCTCCTCAACACCCGTGAAGATCTGTTCTCTAATCTTGATTCTGCCCTTCCTTCTGTCCTAATCTTCCTTGGCCTTTCCGCTGCTTTCGACATAGTCAATCACACCATCCTGATCATTCGACTCCATGTGAATCTGGGCATCACGGATCAGGCGCTGGATGGTTGACCTCCTTCCTCCTGTACCAACCCTCCGAGGTACAACTTGAGTCCTTTCTCTCCACCACCTCTCTCTCCACATATGGTGTCCCCCAAGGCTCTATCCTCTTACCCTGGCAATGTCTACTTGGCTCCTCTGACCCACCTGATCTCGACCTTTTCCTCTAACTTTCAGTGCTATGCAGATGATACTCAGCACTCCTTCAGGCTCCCATCAGCCTCCTCTCCTCTCTCGCTCATTTCTGACTGTCTATCCGCGATTTAGAACTGGTGTGCCTCCAACGGTCTCTGCCTTAATGCCAGTAAGATGGAGATCCTTCTCATTGGGACCCCTGCTCCCGTTTTCCCTCTCTCATCTGGCCGCCCTCCTTGGGTCCTCTTCCTTCGCCTTCCTGTGAGGCAAAAAACCCTGGGGTCATCTTTGTTTCCACTCTCTCCTTCGCTCCTCGCGTCACATACATTATCAAGAAGGCCCACTCCCATCTTCACTTCCTCAGAGGTATTCTTCCTTTTCTCACTTTCCCTCAGAAGCTTATTGTCTCCAGCTCCCTGGTTCTCTCTAGGCCGGACTACTGACACAGCCTCTTTCTCAATCTGCCTTCCTCTAATCTCTGCCCTCTGAACTAATCCAGACAGGACTGCAAGATTTATCCTTGGCCTCAAGTCAAGTGACCATAGCTCTCCAGCCGTGAAATCTCTCCACTGGCTCCCGTTGGCTGCAAGGATCATGTTCAAGACCCTCTGCATCTTCCACAAGGCTTTCTGGTGCCAGGGCCCACACTACATCCAACCCTCTCCTCCAAAATACCTTCCTTCTAGAGCCCTTAGCTCAGCTACCTCCAACTCTCTGATGGTCAGACGCTTCTCCAGGCAGAGAGTGAGGGTAGATCTCTCTGCTCCACATGTACCTCCCTCTGAAATTACCTCTCTGCCCCTCTCAAAATTGAGCCGGCCCACCTAAAGCTCTGGAAACTACTCAAGATCTTCCTTTTCTCCTCTGTTTCCCCCTCTTTCTCCACTGCCGACCTACCTATCTGCTGTGGTGACTGGTTGCTTGGCTACCCCCAGAGTCTCACTGGGTACCAGGCTCCTCCATGATCAGTCTCTCCTGCACTGCCTCTGGGCCTCCGGCACACTTGGTGGCTGCATTATGTAACTTCTAAAGCCCCCTGCCTCCTTGCACTTACCCAGAGCTGCACTGCCCTGGCTGCACTCACTCTGAGCATTGCTGCTCTGATTGCATTTCCCCTTTCCCTCTCCCTGGCACTTCCCCCTCTCCCAGCCACCTGCACCGGCACAATCTGAAGGACACAAGGCCTCCTCAGATTGTTTGTCTTGTCTTCCCTCTGCCCCCCCCCCTTTTCTTGTTGCACCTAGAAACACTTCTGTACAGGCACGTTATAAATGACATTTATCATCATATCACTGGGATGTACAGCCAGAAGTTAAATATCCAAAACAATTCTACACGGACAAAGTGAGATTCCTGCAACGATTGCTTAAGAATGAAAGGAGCAGTTGCCTCCTTTCCCACTGTGCTCTGCACCTTTATTTGATATTTCATCTGTGAAACAGGCTGTCCTTGACTTTCACATGAAACTGAGATGTGAGTGATATCTCTTCTGTTAAACAGACTCTTTTTGACTGGCTATTATTTGAAGCTGTGCTGGGAGTGATGTCGGCTTGAGGTAACATAATGCAGTCCCTTGCAGAGTGCATAGGGAAGTTTTGCAACTGTTAAACATGAGTTGACCTTTTAGGGCCTATATTAAGTTTAGGCAAACATTTCTTTTGCATTAAATCTACTCTGAATGTGCTTAATGTCACTTTTTGAACACACTTGGTAAAGTATAGTTATACTTAAACTAGTTTGGCCTGTTGACCCTTATTTGATGTGCCATCCTCATCCCCGTCTTGTAGTATTTGTGCCCCCTGGTTTGCCTCCCATAATACTGATTTCTAGTGAATCCACTGATTGCTGGCCCCCTATTGGCACATCGTATGCTCTACATGGGGTGGCAGATGTCTAATGATTCACGTAGTGCATTTGCTCAGCCAATAGAGGACCAGCAATGAGAACCACTGCTGGGATTGGGTAAACAGGCTCTTCCTGACTTACTGTTGATGGAACAGAAGACCATCACATGTCTCCCCTTGCTCCCTGGCCTGCCTTGCCCCCATGGCATACATTACCCCTGGCCTGCTTTCCCAGTCTTCCCACAACTTCCCACCGCCATGACTGGCCTGGCCTGTGCCCACCTGCCCATCGCCACCGGCCTTCAGCTCCCAAGGTAATCTTGTGGCTGGAACTGGAGGGTTGGGGGCGGGAAGAGGAGCTCAGGCTGTGCTGCAAAGTGCCACCATGCTCACATCTATTTGAGTATTGCAGGAGGTGGGAGGGAGGCGGATGGTTGTAAATTAATGTAGCTCTCTATTGAGCGCCACAGTGTATGACCAAATTAAAGTGCTAGATGTTGAATAATACTTTTACTAATCCATTTTAACAAATGGATTAATTTGGCCAATTTTTAAACTTTTATTTTATAACACTTTATTGGGTTTCGGTTACAACCTGACAACAAACAAAACAGTCATGCATGCAAAGACAAGTGTGTCATACAGTGTGATATGGTGACTCAGAGCACATTTCTGGTCGTTAGCTCATGCAACATATACGTTATCTTAAACGGGTCACATTTCCATCTCTCATGAGTGGGGGTTGGACCCGAGTTAGTTAATCCGTGGGTTTAGGCAGTCCTGGGTGGGCGGCATGCTTCTACCCATTGTCCGGGGGGGCAATGTCTTGTTCTCACTCACTGGGGTTTCTCGGATCGGGTTCTGCAGGGGGGAGAACATTGTTTGTACCAATGTGTTCCAAGCATCAATCCTTGCCCTGCTTTATGCATTCCTTTTTGCAGTCTGTTATGCAATCTGTCTGACTCTTCTGGCAACCAGCATCTTAGGTCTGTGCACCACGCTTCTAACTTTGGACCTGTTTTTGATTTCCAGGCAATCGCAATCCTGCGCTTAGCCAGCATGCACATTAGTTCTTTCATTTTGGCTAAATGTACTAGACCGGAACAGTACAGAACAGACTGGAACCGGAAAAGTCTCAAATCAGCCAAACGCTCCTACTATTCTAACCTTCTCCACTCACAAGCCTCACATCCCCGCTGAATTTTCCAAACCCTCTCTCGCCTTCATTCCCCTCCTACTCCTGATCCCTCTGTCAACTCTTCCCTCTCTCCATCCGACTTTGCCAACTTCTTCTCATCCAAATTTCTCTCTCTATGCCAAAACATCCTCACCCCCCTTCCTACTCCTCTCCTCCCTCCTCCTTCACCCCCTCCTCTGCTAGCATGTCTAACCTCTCTCCTATCACCCATCCTGTGTCTCCTTTCTTCTGTCCAAAACTCACCCTACTGCTGCCCCCTGTAAGCGGATTCATTTCAGCACTACAGCTAAGTCAATGCCTAGTCTGGGATGCTGAGGGAAACCCTTATTGATATATTTTTATGTCCAGTTCGTTTACTCTGGATGACAACCCTTATATAACACCCCTCTCTTAGAATCTCCCTGACCCAACTGAGCCAAGAAGTAGGTTTGTTTTGCAAATTAAAAGGTTTATTTGAAAATTAAACAATATATATACTTATATATATATATATATCACACTTTTATAATAAATTAATGTTTGATAGCACACTTGTGAAGATGATAGTGATCAACAATGGATAATGTTACAGGGGTACACTCTTTTTGATGGCTTAGAAGTGAAATAGAGAGGATAAAGTAGCTGAGAATGCTTTTATGGCTTCAAGGACAATGCAATGATGAATGAAAATGCAGTACAGAAACTAAACTTGATATGACTTCAACAAAAGACAATGTAATCACTTTTCTTTGACAATTCACCCCCCCCCCCATTTATGCAATGTAAAGAGATGGAAGGAAAGCACACAGTTCTCAAGAATGCAATCAAATATAATTCAGTTCCCCCCTAGCAAGCTTAGAGGAAAACAGGTAGGAGTTTTAAACACAGGCAATATACTTTGATGTGGTTGCAATTAAGTGAAAAATATGCTAAAAAGGCTTTCAATTCCCTATAGGGGGTACAGGGTAGTTGATAGATACTTTGAATCAGTTCAGGCCAGCCCTATCAATGATTCAGGGATGGTTATTAGGTTGAAAACAGATTTCAGGGATGGAAGCAAAAACAAATATTTTTACCCGTGGCTAAAATGAAGCAAAATGTCAAATTGCAGCAATTTAGTCGCGTGCGTCGAGCGCAATTACGGAGGCAATATAAGGAGTAGGAAGTCGGTTCTAGGTTCTTTGGAAAGCCTAGAATCTTAGCATTAATATGAAAGTTAAATCTCTTTCATAGCACACACGATTCCGGAGATACGGCCGATTTAGTAAAGGTAGTTTTTCGGATTTGAAATTTTAAAGCTCAGAATGACAGATGACAGTTTTCAGTTTTAAAGATGACAGAATGACACGATTCTAGGATCAAGTTCTAATAGGCTAAAATAGTTTGGATTAGATTATTTTGAACTAAGAGATTGGTTTTGGCACAGTGCTAACTGGGCACTCACACTAGATTTTGGACAGGAATGCGACATCGTCACCGATCGGGTCAGGATTGGCTGGACGTCTGCTAGCGGTTCTTCACAGCGATCTGGTCTCTGGGTCTCTGGTTCTGTTATCGGTTCTGCTAGCGGTTCTGGATACAGCGGCCTCTGGTTCTGCGGGTCTGGATCAAGTGGATTCTTAGCAAGCAGCAACCGCACAGCCCGGCAGTTGAATAGTTTGCAAATGATTTTTGAGGCCTGCTGAAGAGAACTCAGCTTGTGGGTTAGCCTCTCAGCTACAAGTTCTAAATAAAGTTCTGGATCCCTGGAGTTCTGGATATGAAGTCTGGAGTCCCCCGGCAAAGCGTCCCGCAAGAAAGTGGAAAGTGAATGTCTCTACCTGGGTTTCAATGTTCCTTTTATGTATTTTGAAAATGGGTGTGTGCCTGGGCGTAGCTAAGCCTGCCCCTCTCACTTATCATTGGCCAAGCTTTCCTCTCTCCCTTGATTGGCGGAAGGAAATGGAGTGTCAGAGTGATTCTGTAGGTTTTATGGTCAGAGGAACCTCCCCTTGTCAAATTGCACACAAATCTATTTCTGACCCAAATACATATTTATCTATGTACCATTTTTCTAATATTATAGGTCCATTTGACATATTTTCTGTAGCACCAAACCATCCGATCCCTGTCTTTGTACGATGTTGTGTCCACTTATGACAGAATTCTCCCCTTTTCATCCAGATAATGACCTCTAAACCTTTCCAGATCTTACACAAATGTGCACCAGGGATATGGGTTTCAGATGATAAAGTGTCAGATTTTTAACATGCATACATTTGGAGTAACAACCTTTTTTTCCGCTACTATCCCCAAGAACATACCACAGGGTCCTAACACCTCTTAAAATGTGCACAGAAAAATCACAAGAATGATGATGTTATTTATATAATTTTTACAAGTCTGCACTATGAATTATCCATCTTTTTTAAATCATGCTCTGGCCCCAAAGGGGTGTGGTTTTCCAAAGCACATGGTGGAATTTCTGGTTTATCCACTTCCCCCAAGCTCAGCTTGCTCTCACAGGCACTGCCCCTCCCAGTTTCTCCCAAGAGGAAGCCATTTTACGACTCCCCCAATATAACATTTGCCTGAGCCAGGGACAGTGCTTTGTTTAGTTTCCTGTAGTCCCCAGGTGCCACTCCCCTATTTCAATCAGCGAGGTGTCATCTCCTCTTTGCAGGGGCAGCAGGATGCAGCCAGGCCTGGGAACAGAGCTCTCCTTTCGGGGTAGTTGTCAGGCAGAATCCAGTTTCATTAAGCCAGGCTTCAGCTAAATGTCACTTTTGTTCCCAGTTTTTCTTCATTCAAATCAAACTCACAATTTTTGCACATGCACCTAGAATGCTGATTCTAAGTTCAAAACTATGACATTTACCAGTTGCAACCTATGTTACACTCCAAAGTAGGTCACTCATTTATTTTAAACATTTCGATTTTAGTGGCTTTCTGTCCATTTAACTTAAGCTGCTGACATCTACAGCTCAGCCAGTTTTGTTATAAACATTTTTTTGTGCTCTTCATCTTTCCAGATTTTGTATGCACACACAAATACATTCTGCCAAATGTCTGCTGGTGTTCATTGAGATTTTTGAACATCTTGTGATGTTTAAAATAGGCATTTTGAGCTTGCATTCAGGGAAACAAAGTTGATTTTAAAGCGCTTTTTTTTAGCCAACCGGCACTGCTGTTTTTCCTTTGGCACACATCTCACTCATGGCCCTCCTGGCCCATCATGCTTGCACTGGTGGGTGGCAGGTCAGGGGACCACTTTGCTGTGCGCAAAACTGCACGGTTCTCTAGGATTCTGGCGCAAATGTGGGCTTTTCCGCCCTCTTGGATTTCCTAAGCCCACAGCACCAAATGTTGCAGCATAATAGTCCCAACGTGGGTCACGACACCCAACAACCCCCCCCCGCCCGACTGCACTTTGATTTTGAGTCGAGATGGAGTCGGGTGCAAAGGATGTTTTGTTCCACGCGCTGGGATGTCCGCATCATCTTCTTCCAATTCCGCAGATGGCACAGTTCAGCATCTTTTCCTCCATCCGGTTGGATCGATCGGTTCTCCTCGCCTGTCCTGATGGGAATATAGGGTGGTACCCCAGCCCCCTCGGATCTTTGCTCCCGGTCTCCGGGTCATTCTCCTTGGTCAGTCTCCGTGGTTTCATCTCTCCTAGGATGATAAAGCAAAAGCGGCAATACCTATTCGTAGACATTTCTCCACCACTATTAATGGTGTGGCGAACACATACATTTTATACATCTGGTTACATTTTTCAGTCTTGTTTTAAAAACCAGATATAACAGGAAACATTTTCCTACCAGAATCATGATATTTTAGAGACTATCTGTGGGATATTTAAGGGTGGAACAAAATTAATCTGGAGCGGCCCCCTCTGGTATTGCAGCGGACTCCTCCAGTTGCTGCAGAGTGTGCCTGGGATGGCAACACTTTAGGTGATTTATATGTACCCACTTGTCTTCCCCTTCCGCCAGGCTACCTTTGGGGATGCGGATCTTATAGTCTACAGGGGAGATTTTGTCTATAATTTCAAACGGTCCCTTCCACGTAGGCAAACATTTTCTCTGTTTGGCCTGGTTTCTTTGGAAATTGTATAGATAGACCCGGTCCCCCACAGTATATTCCTTCCTGGTGGTCTTCAAGTCGTAGTGGGTTTTCATGCTATCAGCTGAGCTTTCTAGATTCCGCTGAGCATAGGCAAAAGCATGTTGAAGGTGTTTCCTTAAATTCTCCACATACTCATGAGTTGTGGAGGCATTTATCAGTGTCTGATCTTGGGTCCTGTAGAGCAAATGCTGGGGAAGCACCATCTTGCATCCGGTCATCAACTCAAATGGTGACATTTTAGTTGCAGATGAAGGGGTAGATCTGATGGCCATTAGGACCAGAGGTAATCGGATATCCCAACTTGGCCCAGAATCTGCCACAAACTTTTTTAATATGCTCACAATGGTTCGGATGTATCTCTCCACTGCTCCAGAAGAAGCTGGCCGGTAAGCAATATGTAACTTCCTTTTGACCCCCAGTATCTCCCACATCTTTGTCATTACTTCACTGGTGAAGTGGCTACCTCTGTCTGACTCAATCCTTTGAGGTAGACCAAAACGGGAAAAGATGTGGTTAATCATCAGGGCAGCTGCTGTTTCTGCCTTGCAGTTTGGGGCCGGGAGACATTCCACCCAATTGGTAAACAAGCATGTAACGGTCAACATGTACTTGTTTCCTCTAGACGAGCGAATTACAGGGCCTACAAAGTCGATTTGCAAATCTGAACATGGCAGTGTCATCCCCCTCTTTTGGAGAGGTGCACAGTGTGTGAGGGATGATGGCTGAAATTGTGCACACCCAAGACACCCCTTCAAGTATTGGTCGAGGTCCTGCCCCATGTGTGGTAAGTATGCAACCTCTCTTAAGATTTTCAGTGTTGTGTGAAACCCCCTATGACCGGCGGTGGCCACATCATGGGCGTGACTTAACATCAGTCTTCGGAATGAGGTAGGGACCACCCACTGATCATGGCCAGCTTGGGATTTCCTTACCAACAAACCGTCTTGGATTCGGAACCTATTTGGACATTTCATCAACACTCTTAGGTCCTCTTTCCCAATGTAATCGGTATCCGTCAGGGGAAAGTTCTCAGGGTCCTCAATGTGTTGGTAAAACTTACCAATTATTGGATCCCCCTTATGAGCTGTAATCAAATCAGCATCAGGGGTCTCCTTACTCCATTGTGCAGTTGTAAGATCATTGTGTTGATTTGTCTGGGATCTAGTGATACAGTGACCTGGATTTCCCCCAACAGGGACTCAATCTCAATTAGATCCCCTTGGATGGCCCCGGTTTTGGCCAGCTGATCAGCCAGGTCATTTCCAGTTTTGTCTGGTCCCTCTACCTTGGAATGACCCTTGATCTTTTTCCAGTAGATGGTCATCCCATTCGAGGTGACCAGATCATCAATGTTTTGAATTAACCTCCCATGTTTCAAAGGTTTGTTATTAGCACATAGCATGCCTCTGGTTTTCCAGTTAACCAGGTGCTCCACGAACCCGTTCCGTACATAATCAGAATCTGTGATTATGACCAGTTCGTGGAGTTGATGTTGGGCAGCAGTGATGATGGCTTGATGCACAGCCATCAACTCTGCTACCTGACTACTTCGGGGACCAATTTTGTACCCAGCGGAGGGTTCTGGAAACTCCTTCACCCATGCATTCCCTATGCCGGCCACCAGTTCTTTCTCTCCGTTGTTGTCAACATGGTAAGAGCATCCATCCACATAGACAGTGGGCATCCCCTCACACTTGTCTTCTTCAAAGACTTTGGGCCTCATTATGAGTCCGGCGGTAACCGAGGCGGTAAAACCGCCTGGTTACCGCCAGACTCGTATTACCATTCCGCCTCTGTGATTCCCGGAATTCCTGGGGCATTACAACCCCAGTTTTCCGGGAATCACGGAGGCGGAATGGTGTAAATCCCCATTCCCATTGAGTCCTATGGTACTCAATGGAAATGGGGATCATGGAAACACCGGCAGCATCTCGTAATGCTGCCGGTGTTTCCTCGTCCGCCTGTATGCGGGAGGTGTTAAACCCGCCAGGTCAGACCTGGCGGGAACATCACCTCCCGCCTGCAGGGGTCGGACCGCCAGGGTCATAATGAGGCCTTTTGTGTGGGGAATTAAGGTATGCTTCCATGTTGTCCTTGATTTTTAGACTTTCGTCCTCGAGAAAGTTTTCTCTGGCACAATCATGCAAGTCAGCCAGACCTTGCGCGATGGGACTCTTCTTGTTTTGGCCATATCTGACCTCTACAGGAAAGCCTTGCATTGACAGAATCCAGGAAGTGTTTCGGGAATTACTCACATTTCCGGCCCGGATTCCCTCACTTTGGAGATATTGCAGAGGCTGGTGTGGAGTCTCCACTATGATGTGTTCCCCCTGGATGAACGGGCGGTAATTCTTCAATGCCCACACCGTTGCCAGGAGTGCCTTCTCACAATCGTTGAAATTTTCCTCCACAGAGGATAAAGTTTTGCTTGCATAGGAGATTACTTTATTGACCTTGTCATGCTTTTGGTATAATACTGCCGTCAAGCACTTATTAGAGAACCCCGTCTTCAGGAAGAACTCCTTGTTTCTGACAGGGTAAGCTAGGCAAGGCGCTTGTCAGAGGCTTCTCTTGAGTTGTCTTACCGCCTCGGATTGTTCTGGACCCCATTCCCACTTGACCACCCCCTTCAAGAGATGAATCAGGGGTCTGGTGATCTCTGCGTAGCCCTCAATGAACTTTATGCTGTAATTAGTCAGTCCAAGGAGGCTCTTTAGTTCCCGCAGAGTTGTGGGATCCTTCAGTTTCTGAAGTGCTTCCACTTTCTTTTCTTGGGGACAGAGACCCTCAGGAGTAATCTCATGCCCCAAGAAATTAACACGGTTCTACACCACTGTGCTTTCTGAAAGGAAAGTTTTGCTCCGGCGGCCCTCAACTGTGTCAGAACATAAGGGATCTCCGCTATGTGTACTTCCACAGATGAACTTTTGATGAGGACATCATCTACATAAGCCAGGTTACCCCTCGCACCCAGGTCGGGCATGGCCTTATGTAGGAAAATGTTGAATTAATTGCCGTATTTGAGGTATCCGAATGGAGTCCGGGTCCATGTGTACTGCTGGCCCCCAAAGGTAAAAGCCAGTTTGTATTGGTCCTCCCTACTGACAGGCACGGTCCAGTATCCATTGGTCAGGTCTATTGCAGTGAATACCTGTGACCCCTGGATCTGGGCCAGCCCTTGGTCAATGTAGGGCAGAGGCCATCGGAAAGTATGGACCCGTTTGTTGAGCTCCCTAAGGTCGGCGAAGAGTCTCCACTGGCCGTTTGGCTTCAATATTCCCAGCACCGGATTATTGAAGATGCTGTGTACTGGATGGATTATTTCCCGGGACTCAAGGTTCTTAATTATTTCAGTAAGGGACTCCATGGATGCGAGAGGCAAGCGATATTGCTTCACAAACACTGGAGTCATGCCAGGGTCCATGGGAATTGTTGTTGTGTGGATGTCGGTGCGACCACAGTCATATGAGTCTACCGCAAAGAGATCTTGGAAATCCAAGAAAACTTGTTTCAACTTTTGCTTCTGTTCCAGAGTTACACAGGCATCAGCTAGGTTGACTCTCTCTTCCACCATCTGCCTGAAGCCTGGAAAGACTTCTGGTTTGGCTATCTCAGCGGCCTGCTCCAGCTGGGTGGAGAAGTCCCTGGTCAGAGTGCTGATTTGGACTGGAGGCTTCAGGTGGGAAAGGCAGCCCTCATGGACCTGGAAAATCACCTCATCCCTCCTGAAGTCACAAGTCACATCTTCCTTACCATAAGGGCAAGATGTGTACACCAGGAAGTTCCCCCCATGCCGGGTGAAAATCCTGTCTGGTGTTGTATTGTCCTCACTGTCACTGTCAAAACAGTCCTTGGGGATTTGTCCTAACAGTTCATTTCCTCAATCAATGGAGAAATGTCGGTCATCAACCGCCATTCCAATGATGGTGCCTGCGGCTAGAGTAATACTCTGTAAGTCGCTGTTATCCACCTCTATTGGAGTGGTGTCATGTTCTATGTTGACTAATGGTGTTGGGTTTACCCCTAACCCTTGTTGTTGGAGAGAAGCATTTAGATGAATATAAGCATCAGGGCTTTTCAATTTTTGTCCTCTTTTTACTTTCACTTCCAGGGAGAATTGCCGGGTCCTTTCTGGGATGGTGACTTCCTCTTTAATCTGAATTTCAACTGCATAAGGTAGCAATTGAGCTGACCTAAATGCTTTTTCTGAATCATCAAAGCCCATGGGATTATCCGCTAATCGGGACCAAGCTTTGAAGTTTCTTAGGTCCAAATTAATGGCAAAGCGATTGAGAATGTCACTGCCTAAGTAAAAGGCGGCAGTGACGTCTCGCACTACCCAACAATTATGGACTATGCTCTTGTTGCCAATGGAGATTTTGAGCATACACCTGCTTGGCAGGAGATGTTTGGAATTGGGTGCTTCCAGATCCATTTCCCATTTGTCTATCAGTTTGAATGTGGGAATGGCTGGATCTTTTGGGAGTTGGCAGAACATGGCTTCGCTGATGAAGCTCTTACCATTGTTCACACACACTTGAGCGAGAACAGAGTCCTTCCCATCATTTAACTGAACAGGGGTGAACAACTGCTCTCCAATTTGCTGAATATCAGCCAGGCTCTGAGCTGATTTCACATCTTTCTGGACTATAGGAGTGGGAGTGTCTGATTGTGGATTGGTAAAGAATTTCAGAGTGTTTCCTTCCAGTGTGGAATACCACCTTAAACTGGAAGGAAGGTCGATTTTCAGAAATAGAGAGGACCCCCCATCATCAGTCTGTTGTCCTACTGCTATTACTGTCACATCTGGAATTTGGTTGTTCTGGAAGTGAAATTCAACTTGGTCAGATTTTTGTTCAACCATGTGGCAGGTGCCATTTAAACTAACATGGTTGACACTCTGTTTTAATTTTATTGGTCAGCTAGTCTGGGTCCAGAGGACCTTGTTTACGCAATCTATTAGGGGTGACAACCTTCTCAGGAGGTCATTCCCTAGTAAACAAGGGGTTCCCTCTGGAGTTACTACTATGACCGGGTGTTTCACCTTGTGTCACCCAATTTTAATGTCCAAGTCTGCAGTCCCCTCTACGGGAATTTCCTTCCCGTCAAAGTTCTGCAGTTGTCCAGGAAGAGAGGTGAGAGGAATTCGGTACTTCTCCCCCCTTCCTGCATTTAGTTCATCAAAGGCCCTTTTGGACAGAAGGGTAGCTTGGGATCCAGTGTCCACCAGTGCCCAATTTGTACCCTGCCCCTGTACTTGTACCGGGGCATAGTATCTTCCCTCCTTCTCCTCAAGGGGGCACAGATAATTCACATTTTTGGACAACTGGTGGGCTAATTGTCTGGTTTTGGACATTGCTAGCGAAGAGATTTGGGCAGAATTCTGTGGAGAGCCTGGGGAATCTGAAAGAAAAAGTTGGCAACTGGAAATGTTTTTGGGTTCTGGGCCGCCCCCCCCCCCTTTTTGGAGGCAGTCATCAGGATGGGTTTGACCCATGGGATTTTGGTATTGTTGGTTCTGGGATAGAATGATGGGCGGCGGCAGCTCAATCCCCACATCTACCCAGTCTGGATTGGAATCTCTTGGGACCAATTCTTCCTTGGGAGGAGTTCCCCCATCTCTGAAGGAGAAGATCCTATTCCCCGGATCTTCTGAGGATCCCTCTCCCTCAAATTGGAAGACCTGTACCTCCTCCACAAAGTGGGTCTGCTTGGGTCCTTTGTTTCTCCTACCTCCTCTCTGCTCCTTGGGTGGCAGACTTTCAGGGGTAGGAGATTTTGTTTCTGGTTCCTGGTTTTTCAGGGGCTGTTTACAAGTTGGGAAGGAAGCTTCCTCCAAGGCTTTACACCCCCATTCCCCCTGTGCCTCCTCCCTGGGAACTGGTGAGTTATCGGGGTGCTGCCCCCATCATTGTTCTGGAGCACTAGGCCCAGAGTTTGGGGAATTCTGTTGTGGCATGCTCATCTGAGGGTTCTGTTGCGCCCTCAGCATGTGACCCAGATCCCGTGCCATGTTTTGGACCTGGCGCTCTAACTGGGAAACCCGCTCAGGCTGATACGGGGTCCGTTTTCTCCCCTGGGCTGCTCCCGGGAAGGGTAGCTATCCCTTCTCTGGTAATACCCTGGGTTGGGAAGATTTGGGTACCCCTCCACCCTTGACCTCTCCTCTCCCAGATTAGGTTGTCTGGGCTCAGGGAATTGGGGAAAGAAGGATGGATGAGTTTGGGGCTGGAAACCTTGTGGATACCTGGGGAAAAAGTTCGGCCCAGGGTTTGGTGAATTTATGCCCTCCTGTGGGAAGTTTGGAGGGAGGTTCTCTGGGTTAGGTGCTTGACTGGATCCCCCCCTTGGGCTGGAGGAGTCCACACATAACCCAGGATGGGTCGGTTTCCCTTGTAGCGGGGACTTACATAATCAGGGGAGCGAGGGACCCCATTTGTGGGACTACCTCCTCGACTCCCTGTCTGTGACTGGCCCGAGGGACTTCTGGGCTGTGAATTATTTGGTGCAGGCAGGTTTTTTAGGCCCCCCCATCTCCAAATCTAAAATGGGGGCAACCTTTACCTCCGCCACCTTGGCAGCAGCAGGGGTGCTGTTGGTTTTGGGGTTTTTCTGCGCATTACTTTTATTTTCTATGGGCTTCTGCACCTCATAGATCCGGGTGGCTTGCTCAATTTTCTCGTGAAAATCTCTCAGGAGCTGGGTCATTATGTACTTGGGAAGAGCATGGAATAATGTGTTGATGAATTCTCTGCTGTCCGTGCACACCCTTCTGGTGGTCTGCGCAAAGGCACGCTTCAACTCTTGCACGAATTCTTGTGGGGCCTGATCCTCCCCACATTGCAAATTGTAGGCTGCCTTGCGAGCCTCTTGGGGATTTCTATGTACAGAAAAATGTTTCAAGATGGCCGCCCTATATGTGGACCATCTTGAATGGTTTTGGTCCTCCAGCCCCGCAAAGAAACTGGAGTATTCAGGGGAGAATGTCCATTTGACGTACTGGATGCAGCTACTGCTGTACTTCAAATGGAAAGTCTCCATCATTTCCTCATAGAGCTCCAAGTGTTCCCAAACCGAATACTTGGCGTTCTTATGATAAGGCGTGATGTCTCTCCTGATTGCCTTAATCTGTTTTAAGGGGTCCTTAAGCAAGGCCCTTTTCACCTTATTGGCCTTTTTGGTTCGGGTAACCCTGGTCCATTCATCCTCTGATTAAGAAGCACTGCTCCCAGAGGTGCCCGTCTGATCTTCCAGGTTTTCCCGGATTCTGCGAGCCTGGGAATAGCTGGCAGAATGTGGGGACATGGTCTCCTGTGTCCTGTGACGCTCAGAGGAGTCTTCAGATCCCTCCTTGCTAATAGGATTTGATGGGTACCCCCCCCCACTGACCTAACTGGGCAGAGGTTTTCAGGATGCCCTTAGTGGGCCTATTCTCCTGGGGTTCCCCACTAAATTGCACTGTACTTAGGTGCCCATACCCGGATGCCCGCCCATCCATTCCTGGGTGGTACTGGCCTATGAGCCGCATCCTTTTGACTGGATAGTAATCTGCCATCCCTATGGCCCTGTGCTTATGTGCGCCATGTTACATGGGGGTGGCAGAGTCCAGGGACTGGGAGAGATGAAGGCCTCTGGTACTAGGGCTCCTGAGGTTATGCTCAGGCGTTTCCCTTTCCCAGCGAACCTTATCTCTATCAGCCCCTGTTCCCTTTTGCAATGCAAGAGCCTGCGCTTTCAGTTCCTCAGTTAAGGCCTTACTAGACTCTATCAGTCTCTCCTGCATGGCTACCTGTTGCTGGAGCCTATCATTGTGCTGGCAGAGACCCTCATTCTCTCTCTGTGCCTCCTGATTGGTCCTGGAGTACTGGGCCAGTCTTTGCTGCAGGGCTACCTCCTGAGCCCCATCCCTGCTGGCCTGCACCTTTCTTGCCAGAGCCTCTTCCACCCTCCTGGTGTGCTCTAGCAAGCCCTGATGCTCTTTTTGGAGGTCACCCAGCCCCTGGAGGGCCAAGTGATTTTCTTCAATTTTTCTTTTTAAATGGCAGACTTCCTGGCCTAAGGTACCCCTTTCCTGACCAAGAGCCTGCATTTGTGATGCCAGGTCGTCCCTCTGCCTTTGAAAGGCACCAGCTTTCTGGTGTTCTTCATCAAACTCTGCCTGGGTATCCAGGTCTTTCAAAGTCAATGTATTGCTTTCCTCTTTCTCTTTGTCTAGTTGGATTTGCAGGGTGGCTACCTGCTCTGTGCATGCCCTGTTGAAATTGATCTGTTGCTCCAGCTTTTTCTGGCTCTGCAGTAAGGAGTCCAGACTGTCTTGGTGCTCCTTCTGCAAAGCCAGAATTCTGGTATCCTGGTCTGTCTTTTCCTGTTGCAGTATATCCATGTCCTCTTTTATTTTAATGATATACTGCCTACTATCATTTTCTGACTCCTGGCTCCTCTGCAGCCTCTGCTCAGAAGAGACCAGGTCAGATTGGGCCTTCTCTAATGCCAACAGTTGCCTACTTGCCAGATCTTGGCCTTCAGCACATTTGTCCTGCATGGCTCCCATATATAGATACAAATATGCCGCTATACTAACCATCTTGTCGTGTTCATCTTTAGCTTTAGGAGCCATGTACAGTTCGCTCAGGGCCACATGTAAGGGACCCTGATCTCTCCAGATATCTAACCCAGTGGAAGTGACCTGTTGTGTGATTGCCTGCAACCACGCATCCTGGCCCTGCTCAGTCTATTCACCTCTCACAAATAGCTTATGTAAGAAGTGCTCTCTGGCTATTTTGATGTCTACAGGTGGCGTCATTCTGGAATTTGAGTTCCTTCCTGACTTACATAAGTTTGTATTTTATTTTGCAAAACAGACCGTTTCCTTAGAGCGTTCCTTTGAGGAGTGCTTTCACAGTGTAAAACAGCGTGGTGATCTAACCGGATATGTGTATCCGGTCAGTTGGCACACTGTATTAAGCTGCACAAGTGGTCATTCTAATCCAGAATCCCGGACGAGCACCCACTTTGTAAGCGGATTCAATTCAACACTGCAGCTAAGTCAATGCCTAGTCTGGGATGCTGAGGGAAACCCTTATTGATATATTTTTATGTCCAGTTCGTTTACTCTGGATGACAACCCTTATATAACACCCCTCTCTTAGAATCCCCCTGACCCCAGTGAGCCAAGAAGTAGGTTTGTTTTGCAAATTAAAAGGTTTATTTGAAAATTAAACAATATATATACATACATATATATATCACACTTTTATAATAAAATAATGTTTGATAGCACACTTGTGAAGATGATAGTGATCAACAATGGATAATGTTACAGGGGTACATTCTTTTTGATGGCTTAGAAGTGAAATAGAGAGGATAAAGTAGATGAGAATGCTTTTATAGCTTCAAGGACAATGCAATGATGAATGAAAATGCAGTACAGAAAATAAACTTGATATGACTTCAACAAAAGACAATGTAATCACTTTTCTTTAACAATTCACCCCCCCCCCTTTATGCAATGTAAAGAGATGGAAGGAAAGCACACAGTTCTCTGGAATGCAATCAAATATAATTCAGTTCCCCCCTAGCAAGCTTAGAGGAAAACAGGTAGGAGTTTTAAACACAGGCAAAATACTTTGATGTGGTTGCAATTAAGTGAAAAATATGCTAAAAAGGCTTTCAATTCCCTATAGGGGGTTCAGGGTAGTTGATAGATACTTTGAATCAGTTCTGGCCAGCCCTATCAATGATTCAGGGATGGTTATTAGGTTGAAAACAGATTTCAGGGATGGAAGCAAAAACAAATATTTTTACCCGTGGCTAAAATGAAGCAAAATGTCAAATTGCAGCAATTTAGTCGTGTGCGTCGAGCGCAATTATGGAGGCACTATAAGGAGTAGGAAGTTGTTTCTAGGTTCGTTGGAAAGACTAGAATCTTAGCTTTAAGATGATAGTTAAATCTTGTTCACAGCACAAACGGTTCCGAAGATACAGCCGATTTAGTAAAGGTAGTTTTTCAGATTTGCAATTTTAAAGCTCAGAATGACAGATGCCAGTTTTCAGTTTTAAAGATGACAGAATGACACGATTCTAGGAGGCAGTTCTAATAGGCTAAAATAGTTTGGATTAGATTATTTTAAACTAAGAGATTGGTTTTGGCACAGTGCTAGCTGGGTACTCACACTAGATTTCGGACAGCAATGCGACTTCGTCACCGATCGGGTCAGGATTGGCTGGACTTCTGCTAGCGGTTCTTCACAGCGATCTGGTCTCTGTGTCTCTGGTTCTGTTATCGGTTCTGCTAGCGGTTCCGGATACAGCGGTCTCTGGTTCTGCGGGTCTGGATCAAGTGGATTCTTAGCAAGCAGCAAACCGCACAGCCCGGCGGTTGAATAGATTGCAAATGATTTTTGAGGCCTGCTGAAGAGAACTCAGCTTGTGGGTTAGCCTCTCTGCTACAAGTTCTGAAGTAAAGTTCTGTATCCCTGGAGTTCTGGATTTGAAGTCTGGAGTCTCCCGGCAAAGCGTCCCGCATGAAAGTGGAAAGTGAATGTCTCTACCTGGGTTTCAATGTTCCTTTTATGTGTTTTGAAAATGGGTGTGTGCCTGGGCCTAGCTAAGCCTGCCCCTCTCACTTAACATCGGCCAAGCTTTCCTCTCTCCCTTGATTGGGGGAAGGAAATGGAGTGTCAGAGTGATGCTGTAGGTTTTATGGTCAGAGGAACCTCCCCTTGTCAAATTGCACACAAATCTATTTCTGACCCAAATGCATATTTATCTATGTACCATTTTTCTAATATTATAGGTCCAGTCAACATATTTTCTGTAGCACCAAACCATCCGATCTCTGTACGATGTCGTGTCCACTTATGACAGCATTCTCCCCTTTTCATCCAGGTAACAACCTCTAAACCTTTCCAGATCTTACACAAATGCACCAGGGATATGGGTTTCAGATGATAAAGTGTCAGATTTTTAACATGCATACATTTAACATGCATACATTTGGAGTAACATTTATTAAATATAATTTATTTATATAATTTTTACAAGTCCGCACTATGAATTATCCATCTTTTTAAAATCATGCTCTGGCCCCAAAGGGGTGTGGTTTTCCAAAGCACATGGTAGAATTTCTGGTTTATCCACTTCCCCCAAGCTCAGCTTGCTCTCACAGGCACTGCCCCTCCCAGTTTCTCCCAAGAGGAAGCCATTTTACGACCCCCCCCAATATAACATTTGCCTGAGCCAGGGACAGTGCTTTGTTTAGTTTCCTGTAGTCCCCAGGTGCCACTCCCCTAATTCAATCAGAGAGGTGTCATCTCCTTTTGGCAGGGGCAGCAGGATGCAGCCAGGCCTGGGAAAACAGCTGCTGAATTCCCTCTCCTGTCGGGGTAGTTGTCAGGCAGAATCCAGGTCCATTAAGCCAGGCTTCAGCTAAATGTCACTTTTGTTCCCAGTTTTTCTTCATTCAAATCAAACTCACAATTTTTGCACATGCAGCTAGAATGCTGATTCTAAGTTCAAAACTATGACATTTAACAGTTGCAACCTATGTTACACTCCAAAGTAGGTCACTCATTTATTTTAAACATTTTGATTTTAGTGGCTTCCTGTCCATTTAACTTAAGCTGCTGATATCCAGAACTCAGCTAGTTTTGTTATAAACATTGTTTTGGGCTCTTCATCTTTCCAGATTTTGTATGCACACACGAATACATTCTTCCAAATGTCTGCTGGTGTTCATTGAGATTTTTGAATATCTTGTGATGTTTAAAATAGGCATTTTGAGCTTGCATTCAGGGAAACAAAGGTGATTTTAAAGCGCTTTTTTTTTTATCCAACCGGCACTGCTGTTTTTTCTTTGGCACACATTTCACTCATGGCCCTCCTGGCCCTCCTGGACCATCATGCTTGCACTGGTGGGTGGCAGGTCAGGGGACCACTTTGCTGTGCGCAAAACTGCATGGTTCTCTAGGATTCTGGCGCAAATGTGGGCTTTTCCGCCCTCTTGGATTTCCTAAACCCACAGCACCAAATGCACCAAATGTTGCAGCATAATATTCCAGACGTGGCTCAGGACACCCAACAACCCTCCGATCCCCTTCCCACCTCCCTTATTCCTAAAATCTACCCACTCCTCTTTCCCTACCTAACCACGTTCTACAACATCTGTCTCTACACTGCCACCTTTCCTTCAGCTTTCAAACACGCTACCATCATTCCCATCCTGAAGAAACCTTCTGCTAACCCTCTTATTCCTTCCAACTTTCAACCAATCTCGCTTCTCCCCTTCCTCTCTAAGCTCCTTGAGTGCCTAGCCTACTCTCAACTCTCAGCTTGTGTAGCCACTCACTCTCTCCTCCCCACCTCTCAATCTGGCTTCCACCCTAAACACTCCACTGAGACTGCTCTCACTTACATGCTCAATTCCCTCCTCACTGCTCGCTACGCTAAGCAATTCTCAATTCTCATCCTCCTTGACCTGTCTGCTGCCTTTGATACTGTAGATCACCCCTTACTTCTCAGTACTCTGTCGTCCTTTGGCTTCAAAGGCTCTGTCATCACCTGCCTCTCCTCTTACCTCTCCAATCATTCCTTTGGCGTCTCCTGGGGCGGACGCACCTCCTCCAACTTCCCCTTGGACTACAGTGTCCCCCAGGGCTCTGTACTCAGTCCTTTTCTTTTCTCTCTCTATACCTCCCTTCTCACCCCTGTTATCTCTTCTTTTGGCATATCTCACCATTTCTACGCTGATGACACCCAACCCTTTCTCTCCTTCTCTTGTTTCACTCCCGTCCTCCATCTCACTCTATCTTCCTGCCTTACAGCCATCAAAAACTGGATGTCATCAACACAGACAAGACGGAAGTCATTTTCTTTCCTTCTAGCACACTTTCCTCTACCCCCCTCCCTTCATCCACTTCCCCCCTTCCAACCTCCCCATCTCCACCCATGCTAGCAATCTTGGCCTCTACCTTGACTCTTCCCTCTCCTTCTCCAACCACATCTCTCTCACCTCTCGTGCCTGTTGACACCATCTCTTCAACATCGGAAGATCTGCACCTCCCTCACCTTCCATGCTTCTAAACTACTCATCTCCTCCTGTCTCTTCTACTGCTCTTCTCTCCTCTTTGTACTCCCTGTCGCTAACCTGGCCCTCCTCAAATCCATCTACTACTCCTCTATCCGTACTCTCTGTCTCCTCCGTCCTCGCGACTCTGTTTCCTCCTCACTCTCTCACCTTGGCTGGCTTCTCCCAACTTAAATTTCAATTCCTCTGTCTGGTTTTCAAATCTCTCCATGACCTCGCTCCCCCTATCTCTCTTCTCTCCTCTCATTTTACACTCCCTCCCATACTCTCTGCTCGGCTGACCTCTTTTTACTCACTGTTCCTCCGTCCCCATGTGCCTCCTCATGCTTCCGTTCCTTTCAGCGATGGTCCCCCTACATTGGAACACCTTGCTTCTCTCTATCCGCTCCATCCCCACCTACTCCTCCTTCCGCACGACCTTGAAAGTCCTTCTTCTCCACTCCCCCCTGACTTTCCTTCCCTACCAAATCTCCTCCGCAGCACCCCTGTCCTCTTCCTATTCCCCTTTCTACCCTCCCTTCCCCTTCCTTCTCACACAAACTTAAATTTGAATCAGATATTTGAAAATCACTCCTTCCTCCCTGACCACCTCCTCTCCCTTCCTCCTCACTCTTCCCTCTCCCCCTCCATCTAAGTAAACTGTTCTAGATATTGTCTCACTGGTTTGTTTCACGATTGTAAATATGCTTCTTTCACTATTGTACCTTGTTGTTATATTGTAAAGCGCTTTGGATTAAAGCACTATATAAACCTAATAAACATAAACATAAACATAATTGTCGGTTGCCTCTCGGGAAGTCCCAGCAGGTAGGCTTCTGACTGTCAGACACGTAATTGGATGCCACTTGCGGCCGCTCTAGCCTTAATTTCCTCCCAGAATTTCCCGTTCACTGGGCATGACCAGGACTTGTGCAGCATGTTTGCGTTTTCTGTAGTGCATCTTGGACATACCAGCCCTGACTGGCAACCCATTTTGGAATGCCTGTATGGCGTTAAATATGCTCTCTGTGTTACATATAATTGTGTTAGTTGGAATCAGGCGTTACTGGAGACCTTTTTTATTTACAATAGGTCCCTCTCCCATTCTGTGTCAGTTAGTGCCCTTCCCAGATAATTTTCCCATTTGCTGTATGCGGCTAGATGCTGTAGTGTTATAATTGTGCAAGAGCAACTCATACAGTCTGGATACTGTGTGTCCTCCTTCTGCCACATCAAACCATGTGTCGAGTACTTTGTTTGTGCACTCGCCCACTTTTAGCCCGGGCCATCTTTTGTTTATTGCTTCGATCATGCTTTTGTATAACATGAATTTTCCTTTATGTATATCATGGTCTGCCATTAACCCCTGGAACCCGATCCACTGCCCTTCCTTCCATAAGTCTCCTACGTGGGCGATTCCTTTGGTTTCCCAATGCCTTCGAAATGTGCGTAGGGCTCCCGGTTGCCTGTCAATGTGTCCCACAAGGGGATGTGTATGGAGCAGGGGTCTGGGGTTTTTAGAATCTTCCATGCTCTTCGCCATAGGGCGAGGCATAGTACAATGGGGGGTTTCTCGTGCGGAGTCTTGCCAGTCCATATGATTTCTTTAAATTAGCATTGACACATTCAGGGGTGTAAGAGTATTGTATCTAGGGAGGGCTCATCTACTAACCAGTTTACTGTAATTGGCCTGCTAGGTAGTATAGCTCGAAGTGCGGTTGTTTTATCCCACCCAATCATAGTCTTTGTGTAGTGTGCTTAAGGATACTTTGTTCCTGCCCCCTCCCCACAGAGGTTATTTAATGATCATATCTAGTTGTGGAAAAAAAAGCTTTGGGTGTGTCATAGGGTATGATAGAAAAATTGTATATTAAGTGGGGGAGCACTATCATTTTCAGCAGCAGTGCCCTGCCTGGCATCCCCAGTGGCAACGTCTGGTGCGTTGCTAGGGGGGGTTAGGGGGCTATATCCCCTGATCTTTTGGTTGTAGCCCCGGATAGAATCTCAGGAGCTACAGCCAAAAGACTAGCTAGCCCCCAGTCCCAACAGTTCTGACATCAGCTTAGCCCCGGGTCTTTTCCAGACCTAGCAACTCCCCATGGCAATGTCGTCCAGAATGTCATGGAAGGCGTGACCCTCTTGAGAGCCACTAGTGTATTATTTCAGTGCAATGCCAGTGGGTTGTGGCATATATTAATTCCCAGGCAGCGAAAGGAGTTGTGTGTCCATTTCAGGCCCAGTACGGGTAGTTGTTCTGCCCTTATCTCTCTGAGTACAGCTAGGGGCAACAGACTGGACCTGTCTCTATTGACGCATATGCCCGACACCCTGTTGAATTCTGCCATAAAATCTAGTAGGTGCAGCAGGTTTTCTTCCGGCTGGTTGACATATAGGAGCATGTCATCTGCATAAAGGGAGATTAGGTGGTTAGTGTTATCTATTCTTATCCCTGCATATCATATTACTTCCTGAGGAAGGCTGTCAGGGGCTCTAATGCCAGTATGTAGAGCAATGGCAACAGTGGGCAGCCCTGTTTCATGCATCTGTGGATCTTCCATTCCTCCGAGATTTGTCTGCCTGTTTTATCCCTGGCTTTGGGCTTCATTTAGATCAACTTGATCCATCTCAGAAACCTTGGGTCTATCCCAAAACGCACCAACACGTGCAACAGCAAGTCCCACTGCACTGAGTCCAAAGCTTTCACTGCATCTAGGGAAGCTACCGCACAGTCTCATGGCATGTGGTTAGTTTGGTCAATGACGTGGTGTAGTCTCCTCAGGTTCCATGTTGTATTGTGGCCTAGGACGTAGCCCATTTGGTCTGTATGTACTAAGGTCGTTATAACCTGTTTAAGTCTGTTGGCGAGGGCCGCTGTTAATATCTTACTGTCTTGATTGATCATGGAGCAGGGCCTATATGATCCACAATCAAGTGGCTGGTTTCAGGATTGGTGTGGATGAGGATACTCGCATGGTGGCTGGTATCCGACCGTCCTCGTATGCTCCTTCCTAGACCTCCAAGAGTTTGGGTGCTAACATTTCTTTGTATTTTTTATCGAACTCTCCCGACAGTCCTTCAGGGACCGGGGGTTTAGCCATCAGAAGGTCCATAATTACTGTTTCTAGCTCTTCTAGCATCAACGGGGTGTCCAGGACTGCCAACTCCCCCCTCCAGCACTATCTGAAATGTCATCAGGCCTAGTACGATAGTTGCATGTTTTGTTCCTCCCCTCCCTTTCTGCACCCCTCCCTCACCTTTTGTTTTTCTCTGGCTCTACCAGAAATGTCGACAGACCTAGTACGATAGTCGCCTGTCTGTTTCCATTTGCTTCCCACTCTCCCCCTCCCTTACTTATCTATGTCTTAGCACTTGAAATATCTGAAATGTCATCAGGCCAAGTATGATAGTTAATTTCACATTGTTACTGTTCATGGCCTCTAAGAATGTAATTGTATTTTCCCTTGTTCCCTACCTTGTCTTGAACTGCTTGTAATTACATTGTGAAAAGGCGCTATATAAATAAACTATCATATCATATCACCAGCTCTTCTGTTTGCCTTGGAGCGTCAATTTGGGTTAGAGCCTCAGGCACCTCCCCTGTTTTTGTGCTCAGTGCTGTCGAGTACAGTTCTCCAGAGAATTTGGAGAAGACCTCATTAATACCCTTCTGGGTTCTGATGATCTCTCCATTTTGATTTCGTATTGCGCTAACCGCGTCTCTTTGCGCCTCTCGCTTGATGAGCCAGGCAAGTAGTATTCCCGGTTTGTCACCCTTGGCGGGCAATTTCTGTGTGTATTTTGTGTAATCTAGTTTCCCTAGTTTTTCCCAAATGGTGTTACATTTTAGTCTCAGTGTTGTCAATTCCCCTGGTTCTGCCCCTGTTAGATTGCTGTTTTTTCTTTCCTCGCTATGTCATCTTCTATGTCTGACAGTTCCCTCAGCGCGTCCCTTCGGAGGCCTCCCTTCTTCCCAATTGCCGTGCCCTGTAGCACCACTTTAAAGGTGTCCTATAGTGTGCCTGCCCAGTCTACGCTTCCCTTGTTATCCTGAAACTATTCCTCTATCACATCTGTAGAGAAGCAGCTGAATGCCTCTACAGGAAGTCCCGCCCCCATCTTGCCTATATGTTGGAAACCGGAAATAACGACATGCACAACGCCAGTGATTGTGCCTATTCCGGAGAGTGTCTTTGAGAAAAGGTATCCATTAAGAAAACCTTATGTGATGTACCCTTGTAGAGATGATAACCTCTTGAAGGAGATCCTCGAAGGAAGATGAAGATGAGACGAAAAGAGGCTGATGATGTCACAAGAAGGAAGCGTGATGCACTGAGAAGAATGGTCAAAGAAGAAAATGCACTGACTTCATAGACTCTGATGACGAAATAAAGAATCAAGTAAACGTTCATATGTGGAATGAAGATTGCACTAGTGAAAAGCACTGCAGAAAATGCAAGCTGATTTATAACTGTACAGATGCAGTAACGCAAGTAGACTAAGTGATCATAAAGGCTAGGGGCGTGGCTACATGGCCACAGACTGAGCGGTGATCTCTTTGTGCTCCTGCCGATCCGTCCGTGATCCGGTTCTAAATATGCACTCTGAGCCTGCTGTAAGGCGTGAATTTGGAAGAGCAGCTGTATGAATACTAAGGGACTGCTACAGTGGTAAAGCTGATGAAAATCACAGTAGCAGCCTCGAAATATGACTTGGGGTAGACTGTGAAATTCATCCGATGAGGGATACAAAATGGCACCCAACTAAGAACAAAGGAAGGGAATCTAATGAAAGCGGACCCTGGATGCTGAAGGAGGCTTTGAAAATCAGTATCAGTGACTGTTGAAGTGGCTACAACTGATGTGCACACCGAGACAGATGGAAGAGCGAGGCTCAGCTGGGCGAGCCCTACAGTGTAGGGGCCTCATTCCGACTGTGGCAGCCACGGTATGAACAGTGCCGGTAAGGGACTGGCACCATTCATACCGGGCCACCACATTACGAGTTCTGCAGCGGGTCCCGTTGTGTACACCTGGCCAGACCAGACGTGAAGAGCGGCACCCGCTAGCAGAACAGGATGCTAACAACTGACCCGTCATTAACGTATCCTCTGTTGGCATCCTCCCCATTCCCATTGAGCCCTATGGGGGCTCAAATGGGAATGGGGATGTACCGGGTCCGGGTCCCGCGAATGGGAATTACCGGGCCCGCAAAGGTCAGAATGGCCCGGTAATTCCCATTTTGCGGGAGCCGGACCCGAGTTTGGGGGTAGCCATGCCGCTAAAAATGGCATGGCTACCTCCAAACTCGTAATGAGGCCCACTGTCTCGCGGAGGTAGTGCGGCGGGAAGAAGTGGGTGGATTCCGGGGCTTACAACAGCACAGAGCAATGAATGCGGAATGGAACATTCAGAGGGCCCTGATGTGAATACAGTGTTGCAACGAAGGAACGCAGGAATCAATTGCAAAGTTGGACAGCGCATTGCGGGGCTGACTCTGTTCCACGCTGTTACTGACATTAGCGCGAGAAAGGAATACTCTCATTTTCAGAGTGTGCAGGCGGACATGTGAGCGGGCACACATGGTGACCTGGGTTGATGGCAGCAGCCCCGGGGCGGTCACTGGCTAGCACGGTAATGATGACGGCGCACCCCCAGAGCTGCATGTAAAAAATACACACTGTGGACAATGGGAGCAGGGGACCCGGCTCACGGAAAGGAACCCTCCAGGCTGGGAAGCCAACATAAAGCAAAGGAAGCACTCCAAAGGGGGCGGCCCGTAGGATTGCAATAGGGTATGAAGCTGAAAGAAACTGGTAATTGGATGAGAGCCTGAGGGACCAGAGCCGCAGCTGTGTGGTGGCTATAGGATGGTACAAGGTAATCCCTCATTTTGGTCCTGAGGCGGGTCTAACAAGAGCGCGGCTGGCAAACACTAGGCGCCGAAGAACAGGCACCGGCGGGCACGTGTTAAGTCATGCAGCGCTGATTCCTGTGAAGCTCCCAACTGTGTGTAGGCCCCAAGACACGCACGCCAGTGAACACCGAAGGAGTAGGAGGTTTACAACTTCTGGGCTGCAGGCGGGCACAATGAAGCTGGGAAGAAGAGAACAGGGAGAAAGACATAAGCCAGACAGGGGCAGCCTGACACTAGACCACAAGGAGATTGACTGGTCCGGCCCGGTATAGGGCAGGCTCTAAGAGGAGCCAATGACATATGCTGAATGGATGCTGGAGCGGCATGGTAGGTGGAGGCTTGCGGCACAGTTCAAGGGCACAGTGATTGCAAAGGAGAAGGGGGGAGTTCACCGGAGCGGAGAAAGGTGGTCATCTTGAAAGTAGAGCACTGGGTGCCTCCAATTGTACCTGATAGGTATACTTTGTAGTTCTGAGTGTAACGGAGGAGTGCAGGTACACGTGCAGTGCATGCAGTAGAAGCTCCCTTTTATATAGGTAGGGGAGTGGAGTTGCCAGTGATAAAGTTGCAGGGTGCAGGGGCGAGGCAATACCCTGAGGATCAAGACCACGATAAGAGCCGCGATACACGCAACGGTGCACCCCCCCCTAACTCGGAAATGCAGTAGACACAGGGTTGCACTGCGGGTGGTTGACATACAAGGGAGTTCCAGTGCAGAAGGGAGCCTTGAAGGCGGCTAAAGCAAATGAAAGTAAAGAGAAGCAGTCTTCAATGGATACGTTTGCCAAACCTACAAAGATGACAGAGAGCACAAAGACACACTTGCGAGAAGCACATGTGCGGGAAACATTGGGAAGAATGGATGAGCAAATATTGGATGCCATTGCGGAGCTGAAATCGGCACTGGAATTAAAAATAGATGCAATGCAAATCGACATGAACCTCTTGAGACAAGATGTCAGGACCCTGACCGAAACGCACTTGGGTGTTGGAGAAGGAAGTGAAGGTTAACACTAGCAGCTGTAAGGACAACTCCCAGGAAACCTCTATATTGAAGCAGCAAGTGCAGGACCTTGAAAATAGAGCGGAAGAGGCAGAGGGGCGGGCACAGCGGAACAATGCAGATAATCAGACTCGAGGAAGGCCAGAACACGGCCAACTACATTGAAGACATGCTCCTGCAGGAAATAGGAGCCGGTTCACTCACCCAGAGGTTCACAGAGGAGAGGGCGTATAGGTCCCTAATGAGAAGACCACCACCGGGAGCCCCGCCCTGGCCGATTATTGCTAAAATATTGAACTATAAGAATAGGGAGAGAATCCTGGAGCACTTCCGTAAAAGAGGAACCATCAGTCAGCGTCAGCATCTATCACGGCATACCCGGATTACATGGTCTTGGTGCAAAAGCAAAGGATGAGTTATGGGGCAGTTAAAAGAAGGCTACGAGGTGCCAATCTCAAATATATGTTACTGTATCCGGCGAAGATGAAGGTTCTGCATAAAGCTAAAGCTCTTTTCTTTGAGACCCCCGAAGATGTGAACAAATGGAAGGACTCACAATATATGCCGATGGAGCAGCGAGAACAACTGGGAGCAGAAAGTGATAAGTGAAGCTGCAATCAGGGTGTAATGTACTTTATAAGATGATATGGGGGCCGATATTTACAGAGGCGATAGAGACACTTGAACTATTAAGCAATTGCGTTTTATTATTGGCAAAATGCAGGAGACACGGGTGCAGCATAAGAATATGCGGCGCTAAGAATCACTCTTTCCTCACACTAGGTTAGTTAGTGGGGATACTAGTAGTTCAGTATCCTCCTGCTGCAGTCCGAGTACCAGCAATGAGCCGAGAAGGGAGCGAGATGCGGGGAAACCTGAGATTCAGTCTTGGAGCTGGGCGTATGTTGGGAACGGTTGGGGTTGGGTGCGGGAGGGGAATTTGGGAAGTTGTTGGGGAGTTGGCCAATAGGCACGCACCATGGAAGGAAAGGATGGGGGGGAGGGTAAACGGGAGGAGTGAGGACTGGAAATATGGGTGAACTCAGAATAGTAACTTGGAATGTGAGAGGCTTGAATAGCTACGTCAGAAAATAGACATAGGGCCTCATTACGACCCTGGCGGAAATCGGAAAACGATGGCGGAAATGCAATACCGCCATCGAATAGCGCTCGGTGCGACTATGACCCGTCACCGCAAAGTACGAATCCATTAGCGACACCGTAGTGAACGCCAACGCTAACTGCACCAAGTACGCGCGCGCGCGCCATGCCAAACCGTAAATACCACCATGGCGCAAGGGTACGCGAATTCCGACCCTAGCGGACATGTACCTAACGCCATCAAGCATGGCGGAAAGTACCATTCCGCCATGGTGAGAAGTACGGCATCGCGAACCAACCGTAAACGGCCCCACTGAGTGCCTGTACACCGCTCCCTGCCCACAAAGTACAACTCCCCGTAGGTGCAATGAAGTCACAATGCAACCAGTGAAATGTACAAGTCACCCATGCATGCCAACGAACAAAAGATTCACAAGAGGGGCCAATGGGAGCTGCAGGGCACAGATGGCACGAATACAGAAGCCATTCCAATGGACATGACCACAGTCCCCCCCCGAAACGCACGCAAACACAGGCACCTGTGACCAGCAATATTCCGAAAAGCACAACATTCCACCAGTCCACCTGGCTGACCGGCATCTGTTACACAAAACCCAATCCCCCGCCCCTGAGCATGACAACATTCAAACAGTCTTATTGGCAGCCCCCATCCCTGACCTCACTGGGCTCCGTAGGCAAACGCGCCCAGCACAGTACCACGCAACTAAACTCCGAAGCTGGAACCCAATGCAGATCTCCTCACAATACATCGCTCCCCAAATAGGAATATGCCACATCACTCGCAAAGAAGAACGCTACACGGCCCATATCAGAATAGAAATTTAATGCACAACAAAATCACCAAGCCCATACAGCCATTAGTCCATGAACTCCAAAACACATATCACCATTGTGGGCTGCATCCGCAAGGAATGACCAGCTACTACTTGTGAGACGCCCTGTTCCATCATGGTACACAGAGCCACATTCACGTACGAAAAGGCAACATGGAAGCGCACAGAACCACAGGGCCGTCCCAATGGGGAGGCACTAGTCCAGCTGAAAGGCCGAAATGTTGCTCCGAGCCACTAGTACTGCGTAAGGGCATGTGGCCCATTGGCGATCGTCCCATAAGATCGTAATGCTGCTCCACTGATTAACACGAAGCAGCAGGTGTCGGGAGTAAAAGCCATCTGCAGGAGTGGCATACAGATGGCAGTGGCAAAAGGGGAGGAGATACCTGTCAACCAAAAGAAAAGAAAAAGAACAGAATGGCCAT
The DNA here is from genome assembly GCF_040938575.1 of Ambystoma mexicanum. Classification (NCBI taxonomy): domain Eukaryota; kingdom Metazoa; phylum Chordata; class Amphibia; order Caudata; family Ambystomatidae; genus Ambystoma; species Ambystoma mexicanum. Next base: position 1,006,369,999 of record NC_090928.1, on the reverse strand, counting down.
CAGAACTACATTCGAACAACTCACTTCAATGATCACACTAAATCCACAGCCATATGCATGCTAGCCCACTCCAAAGGATCATCACCACCCCAAAACCACTTGCGACTCATAACCATCTATATCGAGGTGTAAACACCATCACAAACGAGTGTACCTGTGCATGCGTCAGTCAAAACAGATTCCATCAGATGGGAATGTTAACGTGCATGGACACAAGTGTCTGAAGGCGCTTCGAGACAGGGAGGGCTCAACAAGGCCAGATAGACGATGGTCCCACTATGGCAGCCCTGCATCACATAGCGCAGGGGAGGCGGATAGATTCCAACAAGCCCTGTACATGGCAAACCCTGTATCAAATCACCTGCCCATGCATCCATTCATCATTCCCTCATCCAGGTATAAAAACGCCTGAATATTTACTCACATAACATTAGAAATTTCCATTGAGTCTGTGCGTCATGCAGCCTGCAAAATCCACAGTGCCCCAGCCCGTAATTCAAGTGTTGTGAAGTAACATGTATTTGGGAACGTCCGGCCTCATCGCCCACGTCGCTATTGCGCATCCCAAACTATTCATATCAATCATTGCTTCCTCGCCATGGCCCCTGTCTCAAGGACATTGAACAATAGAACGTTATATTTGCAGTCAGACCTGTGGGCATCTCCTCGCCGCTAGCTGAAAACCGAAAGCGCCGCCCTTCGAATTCCTCATTTGCAACATCACGTCGTAAAGGCATCTGTGGCCGTTTGAAATCACAAATTAATCCATCTAGTGCGGCTGTGTGTGAAAATGGCAACTGCCTTCACCCACTAATGGGACGCCCCGCCCGTCGTTGCAACTCGGTACAGTGATGCATGAGGGCCCACCGTTACTCGAGTAGTACGTTCCACTGACCCATCACAAGTCTGTTCGCGGCTGCAAAGATTGTATGTGAAACAATGGGACCATAGCCGATTGTACATATCAACAAATGTTACACGGCCATCGGGTACAAATACATGATTGCATTTGCAAGATGCCATTCCTCGATTTGCAGCGTTGTGTGCGGGACGTGCTCGCCCAAAGGGGAGAGCTGCTTGCACAGGTGGAATGAATCACCACAGGTGGAGGCCATACAGCCTGAAAACACATGAATTGCACACCCGGTCTCCTCCCACAACCACACCGAAATGCTACCGGCAGGACTCGCGATGTTGGCCCTGGGGGACCTGATAGCACTGCAAGTACTCCAACTCCAAGAAGAAGACGAACACCAACTACAACCGGCCGCACGGAGGAGACGCAGGAGGAGGAGGAGGCCAAGGCAGGGCCAGCAAGGGCCGCCAGCACAGCCACTACCACCACGCAGGCAGCCCGCAATCCCACGCCTCCGAGCACATCCGTTCAACCTCACTGATGAGCAGATCCACACCCTCTACCGTTTGGACCGGGACACCATAGCCGCCATTGTGGACATGACACAGGCTGACCTTGTCAGCATGATAGATAGCCCAACTGCCATCCCACTGCTACTGAAGGTGGTGTCTGTACTACACTTCCTGGCCACAGGCACCTACCAGCACACAGTCGGACAGTTGCATGGCATTTCTCAGCCACTGTTCTCACGGACACTATTGCAAGTGCTCGATGCCCTCCTGCAGCACGCAGACGACTACATCTCTCTACCACGCTCGGAGCAGGAAATTACCAACACAAAAGTGGGATTCCATGCACTTGCCGGCATACCGGGTTGCATTGGTGCCATCGACTGCACCCATGTGGAATTGGTCGTCCCACATGCCATGGAGGCCCAGTACCGCAACCGAAAACAATTCCATTCCCTGAATGTACAAATGGTGTGTGACTCCAACAGGATCATTACACATTGTTGTGCCAGATTCCCTGGATCAACCCATGATTCTATGGTCTTGAGGAACTCCACTATACCACGCTACATGGAGCGACACGAAGGGAACAGATCCTGGCTACTCGGTGAGTCTCATTTCATGCATGATGATGTGGGGTATGTGATGCGGCAATGACCTGGCAGGAAGGGGGGGGGTGTGCGTACGTAGCAATGGCATTCCACATCATACGTTTATTGTCCACATACAGGTGATGCTGGGTATCCACTGAAGAGATGGCTCCTCACACCAGTCCGGAACCCACGGGACCAGCATGAGGAGGACTACAACCATGCCCACTCACGTACCCGTGTAGTCATTGAACAGGCATTCGGCCTACTGAAGACTCGTTTCCGCTGCCTCAGCAGGTCTGGCGGGGCACTCCTGTACCGCCATGAGAAGGTTGCAAAGATGGTCATGGCATGTGTCATGCTCCACAACATGTGTGTACGTAGAAATGTGCCCATGCCCCCTGACGCAGAACTGCTAGCACCTGATGATGGTCATGATGAGGGTGGGGATGTGGCAGCACCTCATGGAGTCTGCGAGGCACCGGAGGGCCGTGACATTCGTCAGCATCTCCTTGATGCATGCTTCTAGCACTCACGCCTGGTGGCTGATACATGGACACGGGACTCGTGGCACTGTGTGTGTCTGGTACATGCACAATATGGACTGTACGCCTATGATGGCCTAGTACACAAAGATCATTGTCCACACATCTCATTGGTTGATCGTGCACTGTTTATGGCATATGTGATATCATGTTGAACACCCTATCGACCCGCCACCCAAGTGAGCCCAACACACCCCCTCCACCCTCCTACCTCCCCCCCGAACACCAGTGTCCAAAGATGCTCATTGTCAGTGGGCTGTCGCTATTGCAAGCCCCCTCTGCGGGTATCAGGGGCACCCCTGCCTGTGGAGCGCAGGTTCCTCCCAGATCTACGTTGGGGGCTGCCCTGGACGGAACTTGCAACGGATGATGTCTCTGCCTGCTCACGTCCATGCATGTCCCTAAGGGTTTGTGAGAGCTCAGTGAGCACACGGTGCACTGCGGCAAGTTCGGCACATACGTCTTTGGACGTCGCATGCAGTTCCCCCCTCAGGCTCTCGGTGCTTCTCTCCATTTGGACTCTCAGGCTCTCGGTGCTACTCTCCATTTGTGCCCTTAGTGTCTCTGTACTTCTCTCAATTTCTGCCCTAAGTGTCTCAGTTGATGTTTCTATGTCTGCCTTAGTGCCCCCACATTCATCGGCATGGTCCTTGAGGAGCGTGGCCAGTTGCTGCTGTTGCACGATTAACTGGTCGAGGGACTGTTGCCTCTGCTGGGCCATGGCCATTTGCGGGGGTGTCACAGAGGGGCTGTTGTCCTCATGTTGCCTTGCCACAGGCCTTGTGGGGGATGGCCAGTCGTCGTCTTGTGGGTGCCCCTGCGTGGTATCCTCATGTTGTACGGGATGGGACAGACAGGGGGATTGGGACAGGTCATGGATGGATCTGACTTCGACATCCCCGTCTTCTGTGTCGGAGCATGCTGCCATCAATGGGGTGTCACCTATGGTGCTGCTGCCACCAGAGGCAGTGCGTTCTGTGGCATCCGTTGGGGGGACCTGTGGTGGTGGTGTTGTGGGCATGCTGGCTGCTGGGGTGCCTGTTGATGTACCCTCCTCTGTGCTGCCACCTGATTTGTGCTGCTGCCGTGTCTTGATGCGTGCCGCTGAGGTGGAGGGTCTTTGGCCGTTGGTCTTGGCCCTCTTTGCAGGTGTGCTGGTAGGGGTGTCCTGATGCTCGTCGTTTGGATCGGACCCTGTGGTGGAGTAAAGGAGGGCGAGGGTTATTAATGGGTCTGAGGGTATTGGAATGGCATTGTATCACATGCATTGGGGTGGTACCTGAGTGTGATTTGGGTCGGGGCCTTGGAGGTGCTTTCATTTGTGTGTGGAGTGAGGGTGCAGTTGTTTGGCAGCCTGCAGTTAGGGTGTGCCTGCTGCACGTTTAGTGGTTGTTTTAGGTGTTTTTAATTATTTATGTATTTATTGTGAGTTTTAAAGTGCGCTATCAGGGCGATGTGTGTGGGCGTTCTCCTGGACATGTGTTTCTGTTGCACTATGTGGACACATGGTACTTCACATGATTGGACATTGTGGATTTAGCATTGTTTTATCTGGCCCACCTACCTGAATCTTCGGATGTCTGCACTCCTTTCTCCATCCCTCCGACTCCCTCTATGCTCTCCATTCCGATGGTGGAGGCACAGATTTCTTCCCAGGAAGTCAACTTGATGGGTGATTCAGGACCTCCCCCGGTGGCTGTGGCAATGTTGCGGTTGGCAGAGAGTATGCTGCGGACGCGTATCCGCAGGTCGTCCCATCGCTTTCTGCATTGCTGTGGGTTGCGGGGTGCGGTCCCCACCGCACTTACCCGCTGTGCCACCAGAGCCCATATGGCCTTCTTGTTCGCAAGTGCCGTCCTGGTCATTTGCGTGGAGAAGACGACGGCAGCATTCTCCTGGAGGGTCTCTGTTAGCACGGTGAGTTCCTCACGGGAGAAGTGGACCTGCCGCTTGCGGTCGCACGCTTTCTTCGCTACTTTTCCCATTTTTCTTGGTTTCGCTAGGGTGGATAACGGGTTGGGGTGTGTCTCGGGGTAGTGTTTTTAGTGCTTGTGTGGTTTTTGTGGTTTTATAGGTGTACGGCGGGATGTTTCCCGTTCCGGGTCCATGTTTTTGCTTCCGTTTCCGTATATTTACGGTCACCGTACTTTCCGGTAGGCGCACACTGCGGTGTCCGCTGTGATGGGTGGCGGTATTGCACCTAGGGCGCCGTACGGCGGCGGTGTGGGCCGTTTTGGGGTCATTTCCGCCATCGCGGACTTTGCACTTCCGCCATGCCGTGGTGCTCGTGCCCGATGGGTCGGAATGGGCCGCACTTTGCTCCTTCGTGCAATGGCGGAAACGCTATTTACGCTGTGGCGGTCCGGTCAGTCACTTTCCGCCAGGGTCGTAATGAGGCCCATAGTGCTTTTGCAGGAAACCCATTTGACTAAAGAGAAACAGGACACGATTGCACAGAAATGGAATGGGATGACCTGGGACGCAACATATTCTGTGTATGCCAAAGGGGTCCTGATTTGGATAGCACCACATGTCCTGTTCCTCCAGACCTTTATAGACAAAGATGGTAGGATGGTAATAATTCGAGGCTTGATGGAAAGTAAAGAAATCTCTGTAATCAATGTGTATGCCCCGAACCAGGACACACGACTAAGGGTTGAAGCATTAAAAGATACAGGGTTTCGGGAAAATTTAAGAGCGGAGGTAAAATAATATTTTGAACATAATAGTGGTAGTATGGATTTGGCTGGTACGGTGTGGTAGACCTTTAAAGTGGTGGTAAGGGGGCGTCTATAGCTAAAGCAAGGGGGATGCAAGATGTCATAACGCAGGATTTAAAAACGGCGGGGAAGAAACTAGAAACTATCACGCAGGAAGGTGATAGGTCCCCAGAAGAGGCAGAGGAAGTGTCACAGTTCCAGCAGGAGTACAGGGTTCACTGGGAACAGTTAGGTAAACTGAGTTACAAGAAATACATTGAAAAGCAGCATGCAGAGGGGGACAAGCCGGGCAGGTTGTTAGCCTGGCTGTATAAAAGCGAGACTCCTCAGTAGACAATCAGGGAGGTGAAGGGGGCGGAGGGACAGTTGCAGGAGACCCAGGAAGGCATCACAAATGTTTTTATGAGTATTGCATGCACTTATATAAAGAAACCGGAGAGGGAGAAGAGGTGGATATACAAGAGGCATTGACAGAGATTAATCTTCCAAACTCAGTAAAGAGGAGTGGGATAGCCTGAGGGCCCCATTACGCTAGAAGAACTATAGAGTGTGATAAAGAAACTACCAAATAATAAAGCCCCTGGGGCGGATGGGCTCCCAGGTGAATTTATAAAGAATATATGGCGGATGTACTTCCCCCACTACTGGCAATGTTAAATGAGGCACTAGACATAGGCATACTGCCAAAGTCTTTACGAGAGGCAATAATTATCCCACTCCTCAAACCAAATAAGCCAGAGACAGAATGCAGATCCTATAGACCCCTCTCACTATTGAACCAAGATGGCAAGATTCTCACAGCAGTAATGGGTTACGACTGGTCATAGGTATACTCATACACTCAGACCAGACTGGATATGTTCCGCACAGGAATATAACTAATACTTTGTGGAGACTACACCATATAATCGATTAAACCCAGGAGGGCACACAATAAATAGCAGTAGTTTCACGTGACGCAGTAAAGGCGTTTGACTCATTCAAATGGCCCTGGTTGCTTGCAGTTCTGAAAGAGTATGTTATTGGGCCCAAGTACATCTATTGGGTGGGACTGCTATACTGTGCATGGTGGCAAGGGTCAAAACAGACTCCACTATCTCCGAGCAGTGGCAGCTGAGTAAGGGCACACGACAATGATGTCTGTGGTCTGAGATGCTCTTTATTTTGGCGCTGGAACCATTGGCAGTGTATTTGAGGGAGGAATATGGAGAGGCTGCTATTAGTACTATGGGGTGACATCACTTGATATCCATGTATGGGGATGATATGCTCCTGTACCTGCAACATCTAGAAGAGAACCTACGATTTGTTCTGGATGTGATGGAACATTATGCCGGACTGTCGGGGATAACCATTAACCCACAGAAGTCGAGCTTATTCCCCTTGGGGGTGTATGTAGGGGAATAGGCTCATACATAAACTGCCGGTGCTACCGACAAAATGGGAAATGGATACGTTTTGATGTCTGGGGATAGATATATACCACAACCCTAAGGTAGAACATATGTATAATACTGTTGGTACTCTTGTTCATAGGAGAAGTGCTGAGCATTTCGGTGCTGGACTGTCCTAGGGCAGGACAAAGACTGATATGTTTTAGATATTTTCCTCTGTGAAAGATAGTGAGCTAAAGACTCTGGGCAAGTCTCTCGTAACCGTGACTAATGTCTGGCAGAGGGACTCCCAGGAACCCCCTTGTTTTTTGCATATTTAAGTAACTTTGGGTCTCACCCTAAGTTACTATGGGAATCCAGACATTGACCCCTTGCTCACTATTCTTAGAGAGACACAGCTCCACCCTACTGATGAGGTACAACCAGACCGAAAACATGTGTCTGGGGTTGCTGTTGGTACTCCTGTTCAGAGGAGAATTGCTGAGCATTTCAGTGCTGGACTGCCCTAGGGCAGGACAAAGCGTGATATGGTTTAGATATTTATCCTCTGTGAAAGATAGTGAGCTAAAGACTCTGTGCAAGTCTCTCATAACCGGCACTATTGTCCGGCAGATGGACTCCCTGAACCCTGCTTGTTTTTTGCATATTTACGTAACTTTGGGTCTCACCCTAAATTACTAGGGCCATCCAGACGTGGACCCCTTGCTCACTATTCTTAGAGAGGCACAGCTCCACACTATTGTTGAGGTTCAACCAGACCGAAACACGTGTCTGGGATTTATGTTGGTACTCTTGTTCAGACAGAATTGCTGAGCTTTTTGGTGCTGGACTGCCCTAGGCAGAACAAAGACTAATATGTTTTATATATTTCTCCTCTGTGAAAGATAGTGAGCTAAAGACTCTGGGCAAGTCTCTCGTAACTGGGACTAATGTCTGGCAGAGGGACTCCCTGGACCCTGCTTGTTTTTTGTATATTTAAGTAACTTTGGGTCTCACCCTAAATTACTAGGAGAATCCACACGTGGACCCCTTGCTCACTATTCTTGGAGAGGCACAGCTGCACCCTACTGATGAGGTCCAACCAGACCAAAACATGTGTCTGGGGTTATTATTGGTACTCTTGTTCAGAGGAAGAATTGCTGAGCATTTGGGTGCTGGACTGCCCTAGGACAGAACAAAGACTGATATGTTTTAGATATTTCTCCTCTGTGAAAGATAGTGAGCTAAAGAATCTGGGCAAGTCGCTCGTAACTGGGACTAATGTCCGGCAGAGGGACTCCCAGGAACCCCCCATGTTTTTTGCATATTTATGTAATTTAGGTCTCACCCTAAATTACTATGGGCATCCAAACGTGGACCCCTTGCTCACTATTCTTAGAGAGGCACAGCTCCACCCTACTGATGAGGTCCAACTAGACCAAAACACGTGTCTGGGGGTGCTGTGGGTACTCTTGTTCAGACGAGAATTGCTGAGCATTTTGGTGCTGGACTGCCCTAGGGCAGGACAAAGACTGATATGTTTTAGATATTTCTCCTCGGTGAAAGATAGTGAGCAAAAGACTCTGGGCAAATCTCTCTTAACCGGGACTAATGTCCGGCAGAGGGACTACCAGGAATCCCCTTGTTTTTTGCATATTTAAGTAACTTTGGGTCTCACCCATTGTTACTATGGGAATCCAGACATTGACCCCTTGCTCACTATTCTTAGAGAGGCACAGCTCCACCCTACTGATGAGGTCCAACCAGACCGAAAACATGTGTCTGGGGTTGCTGTTGGTACTCGTGTTCAGAGGAGTATTGCTGAGCATTTCGGTGCTGGACTGCCCTAGGGCAGGACAAAGACTGATATGTTTTATATATTTCTCCTCTGTGAAAGATAGTGAGCTAAAGACTCTGGGCAAGTCTCTTGTAACTGGGACTAATGTCGGCAGAGGGACTCCAGGACTCCCCTTGTTTTTTGTATATTTAAGTAACTTTGGGTCTCACCCTATGTTACTATGGGAATCCAGACGAGGGGCACCTTGCTCACTATTCTTAGAGAGGCACAACTCCACCCTACTGATGAGGTCCAATCAGACCAAAACACATGTCTGGGGTTGTTGTTGGTACTCTTGTTTGGTTAACATCTGACATCTGACTTTGGAATTCTTCCTCTAGCAGGGCTTCTGCGCGCAGTCACCATGTTGGTATAGGAGTTCTCATGGCAGTGTGCTGCCATGTCGGCATTAATGGGGCATGGTTCGAGAGGGTCCTTGCTTTAAACTCTATTTCCGTGAATTTTCCTAGGGTCTCTGTTCCAGTGAACACGTAGTCTATTTGTGTGTATGTACCATTCAGAGCAGAACAATGGAAATAGCCTCTGTCTTTGCCGTGTTTATCCCTCCAAACATCCGCCAGGCAGAGGTGACCCAGGAGGTTTTTTAAGGTTTTCGCTGGTGGGGCTGGTTTCTTGAATTTGGTGTCCGATCTATCTAGTAGTGGGTTTAGTGTGCAGTTGAAATCCCCCCCACCCCAGATGGATGTCTCTCCCCTGTAAAGTTATAATTGGGGACCCAGTGATCTGAAGAACCCAGTGGCGTCTTGTTTGGGGGCATGCGTGTTTACTAGGCACACTTCTCTATTTTCCAGTAGGCCATGTACCATCACCAGCCTTCCCTCTCTATCCTTGTTTACTTCTAGGAGTTGGAAGGGGACGTTGGGTCCACCCATGTTAGCACACCTCTAGCATAGGTGGAATAGGCAGAGCTGTATACTTTACCCCCCAATTTCCTTGTGATCACGGATTGTTTATCACTTGACATGTGTGTCTCCTATAGGAATGCTACTTTAACCCTCATTTTGTTTAGCCATGCGTACACTCGCAAACGTTTCACATAGTTATTTAGTCCCCTTACATTCCATGTGACTATATTTGTGCCTTCAAACCGTGTCACTACAGTTTGTGGGCCTGTGTTTTCCCATGGGCCCCTTTGTTTCTTTGCATTCGCCGTTGATTCTTCTCCCCTTTGTGGTCACTGGTGTGTGTGCTCCCGTTCTGAAGCTACTGATCCCTGGGTTTATCACTGTGTCTGTCACTACTGAGTAATATGGTACTGGGTAGGTAAGGCCCACCTGCTGGTCACCTCAAGGGCTTCTCTTGTCACCCCTTTGTGTGCTTCCAACCAGTAGGTAGACCCGTGTCTGCTTGTTATGAAATATGCGCTCACACGCCTTGACTTCAACTTGCAACAAAAAAAATGCAACTTCAACATTGAACAAATGCCCATCCACCCCTCCCTTGCTCAGGCTTAGCTGCCTTTCTCTCGCAATCCCACATCTCAGGAAGCCGCATGTAGCAGCGTGATGCCTCACAACTGGCCTCTAAACTTTGGCAAACGTTCTAGAGGTTGCTTGTAACAGCAACAGTCAGTTGGTTTATGTGTGAGAGGTTCCTTGACTACCTCCGGCTGCTTGGACATGTCGGTCCTTCCCGTCTTATATATGGTGTCGGTCCCTTCACAGTTCAGGGCACATGTTGTTGTTGATGCGTCTGGCTGCTAGTTGGGGTAGGCCCTGTTCGTCCATCCAGGTGTGAGCTTCGGTGGTGGTCCCGAAGATATAGGATCTTCCGTTATGTAGCACTTTTAATTTGGCCAGTTATAGAAGCATGTATCACAGATTTGCTTTTCTAAGGTGTTCTTTTGTCAGAACAAAGATTGCAATGCGTTTCTGCACTAGCACCATATAGTCAGCTTAGATAGCCAGCCTCGAGGAGTTTCTAGTGATTGTGCCACCTTCAGTTGAAAAAGTAAGGATCTTATCCCGGGCATTAAAGTTCATGATTTTAGCTCACATAGGCCTTGGTCGGGCACCCGGAGGGGGTCATTTGGCCAAGGATGTGTGGACTCTCTCTACTGTGAAACCCTGTGACAGTGTGCCAGAGCCGACCTCTGGTAAAAAACAGGTTTTCAATGTAGTTGGGAGGGTCTCTGCCCTCCTCTCCCTCCGGCAGGCCCATTATGTGGATGTTGTTTATCAGGGCTTTGCCCTCCACATGCTCGCCCCTTTGTTCTAGGGTTTGTGTTCTGCCAAGCATATCAGTGATTTGGGTTTGGGCGCCAGCAATGTTTGTGGCATTCTCTTGCACTTGGTGTTCTATTTTTTTTTGCCATGGCTCCTGTGCGGCTAGAAGTAAGTATTGGAAGACAATTTGTAATGTATGTGACAAACAACGCATAAATGAAGCACTCTTGCTATCTAGGCGTTTTAATGACATGAACATTGTATACTTTGTAGCTAAAAATAGAGAATTAATCCCCTTCGCTAACATAATGATGCATCCAGTACATGATCCAATGTAAGGAAACCATGCAGACATTTTGCTCGGCCTGGCATTAATTTCGGACCCAATTGGGTCCTGCTTTGCACCCAGTTGAATGTCCATTAGTTAAAGTCACATGTAACCAAACAATGAACATTCAATCAATTTAATGCATTTACCAGGGAAAATGAGTTTGTAGTAATTAAGAAGATGAAAAAATATATGTCAGAAACTGGATTCAGAAGTCCATCAAACATTCTACACATTAGCCAAATAGAAAGACCACTTTGTTGAAATATATCACCATAGGGGAGCCCTTCTTCCCTGAGTTTCGGAAGTTATTTTACTATTTTCCTGGGATCTAAGTAAGCGTGCTTTATAACAAGCTTACCTACTAACATTATTTAAACAGGTCAAATTAATTGTCAAAAATAGCCAATTATGTTGATGAAATGCTTTCCTCTGTGTGCATTCATGGTTCAATCAAAATGTCACTGGAATGGATCTGACCTTCACAAGGATGTACCATACACAATTCACATTTAACAGTGAGAGATTTCACATTTCAGTATTCCTTTGCCCACACTTTACTACAGTCAAACTGATCAGTACCTGAAACAATCTTTAAAAGTACAGGATCAGCCTGTTTCACACTCACTAATATTACTGAGTAATCAGTTTAAGTCAATACCAGGGTCTGTAACTCATGTAATGCACAAACATTTCTGAGTCTTAGTGTATTTGCCAGTCATCACAGACAAGTCTTCCTTCACCGACTGGGATAAGATGTTGTCTACCCCTGTATGCATGCTTTGTTTTCAGTAAACACTGGCCAGAATAGAAGGTTTAGTGTTACAATGGCATCCAAAAGGCAAATAAAGTAAACCATTGAAATGTAAGCAAAGAAAATACTTCTTAGCACTCTTACATCAACCCCAAAGTACACTTGTAATACTTCTGCAGCTCATTCACTTAATGTAAAGTTATTGAGACAAGTCAGATAAGAGACACTGAATTCCAGTAACATTGCTTTCTTCAATAGCACATACTTGCAAAAGTGGACTGCCAGCATGAATGTCTCAATGCTGAGAATTTGTTGAAACTTGATCAATCAATGCTGGCATAGCTATAATTTGGCAAGCAGAGGATGGGCCTAGCAAAATCACTGATGTACATGCATCCATCTATGAATCCATTCAATCCCTCCGCATTCCCTTATCATGATTTTCCATAATTTTGAAACACCTGTGAGCTTAAACCTAAAAATACCAGTCTGAGGTGGTGCCACTTACCTGCTTCTCTCCATGGTTGTGTCCACCAGGGACGGTGAGGTGTCGATACCACTTCCTGGACCTGCTCCGCAACCTGGGATCATCATGGACAGCAGACGGGAAGTGGACGGCATCAATGCCATCAGGGCTGAGCGGGCCCATGTGAACGGCAGTGAGGCAGGCAGCAACGCTTAAGAGGGAGAATGATTTTCAAAGCCTGAAACCTGTGACAGCCACCAGAAGTGGTGTTGGGGTGGCTGGTGCTGCTGCAGGGCAATGGCACACACCGACTCCAAGTCAACAGGCAGCATGGGCTACGCTGATGGCGGACCCACACTGGGCAAGGCTCCTGTCCAGAATTCCAATGGACCCTGAAGGAAGGGCTGGCAATGGGAAGGGACCCCTATTCACTTAGCCAGGTCCCAGAAGCAGGGGGAAGGGATGGACCTATCAGGAGTAAGGGATAGGATTAAAGAAAGGTGGAAAGCTTAATAGTGGCAAAAAATCTCCCTTGTGTTTAAGGAGCTGCTAGGAGCAGAGGAGGAGGACCAAGGGGGCCGTCACCTAAGCTTATTAACAAGGAGGCCAGGTGGCAAGAAGTCAGAGCAGTGAAGAAACTGCCTGGAAGAGAAAGAAAACGAGAGACGTTGATGGGCTATGTGTTATGTCATGTCAGAAAACGGTACAAAAAGGGCAAATAAAGTAACGGTATTACCATACCGGATGCTGTACTTATTCACCAATCTTACAAGTTGTGTCAGAAGAGGGATCAGACATTGGCATGGAGGCCATTCTTTAAAGCCTTGACAGAGGGTCAAAAGCAATTGCAAAAAGCTCTGCAAATACAGGCCCAACAAGCCCAGGCTGACTGACAGGCCTTTCACCAGGCCTTCCAGATGCAACTGGCCCATCTTGCAGACACAACTGCCAATGCCAGAAGCCATAAACCAGTACCCACAATTCTTCTACAGAAATGCACGCCTGGAGAAGATCCCTCGTATTTCCTTTTTACCTTCGAAAGTGGGCTAGAAACGCCCTGTGGCCACAAGGGATATGGGTTCAGTACATCACCCCTCTGCTGACCGGGATATGCAAAAGCAGGTACCAAGCAGCAAAGCCAACTGGCGATACCCCCTACATGGAAATAAAGAAAGTCATCCAAGAAAGTTTGGGGAATGATGATGAGACCCATCATCTGAAGTTCCAAGGGTGGCATCTGGATTCAGGCAAAACCCCACAACAGTTCTTCTACAAAGTAATGGACCTAGTGGATAAATGGCTTCAAGCTGCAACAACTTCACGTGTGGTTCTGAAACAGTTCATAGAGGCCTTACCTAGCACTGTTCAAAGATTGTTCAGACAATATCACCAGCCAAGTCTCTCATCGACAAATCTTAGGCATATCAGAAGGGCGGAGACAATCGACTGATGATCATGCCAGTGAGGCCCATGCCAGGGCCTGGACACCTCCCAGGAATCCCAAGTCCCATGGGTGTCTGACCGACCATACCCTCTTTTAGAGGGATTGAGCTAGTATCCCCTAAACCATGGGTAAGCAAAGCTGGTGGTAGGTGCACTTGAGTAAGTGGCATCCTGCCCTGAAAAACACAATGCTTTGAGTGTGGGGATTGAGGTTACATTGCATGATTGTGCCCCAGGAAGCAGAAACCGAAACACATTAATATCAGTGCGTAAGAGGTTGTGAGGGAAGCAGACGCCAATAGCAAAGGGCAAGAAAGGATAACCAACCACTATCCCTATGCCTGTGAATCAGAGGGGAACGATCACAAGACGAGAGCTTTGATCAACTACGGACACAGTTCCGGGGGTCTCTCACAGGGAAACAACCCCGCATAAGTTACCCCAGATATGTTTCAAGTGCATACACTGAGTTATAAAACCCTAATCTATCCGATACATACACTTTTATGCGAGCTGTTAGACCATATTCAGGTGTATTTCACCAACTATGCTGATGACACTCAGCTGGTCATTGAACTCAGTGGGAATTATGACAAGGACAGTGCTACCTCTACAACACCATAGAAGAATGGATGGATAAAAACTGGATGTGCTTAAACAGCACAGCAATAAGACTGAGTTGATGGTTTTCGGTTCCTACCAGGCGCGGGCCAAATTCACTCCAGATTACCAATCATTTAAAATTAAAGAATCACGTATTGAGGTCTCGGGCAAAGTCAAAACATTGGGCATGACATTAGAAGCATCGCTGAATTCAGATGCCCAAGTGATGTATGTAAGTAAAAACTGTACATACTACATCAGACTGCTCAAAGCAAATAAACAATTTCTAAGTCAGAAAAACTGCACAATTGCCAGATATACTATTTTATCACGCCTGGACTATGGGAATGCACTCCTTGTAGGAGCCAGTAAACAAAGTATGCACAAATATCAACTGATCCAAGACAACACGATCAGAACAATCAAAAAAGAAAAGAATTGAGCTTATTAGTGAGGCCAGGCGCAAACTTCACTGGTTGAAGATCGAAGACCACATACACTTTAAATCACTGACCCAGACACACACGTGCCTGCATGGAAAAACACGTATCTGAAATCCAAAATCACCCTATATAACCCTACCCGAGCTCTCAGATCAGAAGCAAGGACTAATAACAGGAATGCTTTACAAGAAAGAAAACGGCATGGGAAGAGCCTTCCCTAACCGTCCAGCAGTAAGCAGGAATAAACTCCTTCTGAGCCTTAGACTGGAGGCCAACCACCTTACCTTTCGAAAGAAACTAAAAACCTTCCTGTTCAAATAAATTCCTATGGTGATCTGTGTCACCCTTAGGCTGAGAACTGCTCTGCTTGTATTGGCACCCTTAAACGTCCTGTGAACATTGTTTGTCTTAATGTCTGTTTTTGTATCACTGTTGCGCCCTGACGCCGTCGGGCCTTCGGTGCAGTAAAAATAAACAAATAAATAAAATTAACTTTTGACTCCTGGGAGAGGATATCAGATTACAGGCCGCAGTTTTCTCCTCCTTGCCTGAACTCATCCTGGTGGGTTCTGTCACTTCTGAGTTCACTTGGTTTGGTTGGTCCAAAAGGCCAAACAGGAATGGTTAAAGCAAGCAACCTTTCACAACTTTGAATTACGATTTAGCAAGCAAAGAGAGAAACCCAGTAGAAAAGAACAACAAAGGAGAAATCGATAATGGAACAGTCAAGAAATGCAAGGACTGGAAGTTGGACTTGGATGGGGATAGTTTCCAGATGACACATGTCCTAGACCGTACCCTTCGGAACACCAGGGAACAAACCGATGGTGGAAAAGACAGTCTGGGAAAACGAACCACAGTTTCAAAAGAATAATGGCTGCAATTCTAGAGTAGTAGAGGAGAATGATAAGGAACCAACTCCTGGTTCCAGCCAAATTAAGAAAAACGGGATGGAAAACAGCCCATTGTCAAGTGGGAGAGGGACACCAGGGAACAGAGAAAATGATCTACATTGATTGTAGATTCTATACAGTGACACTGCACTTCTTTTGGCGAGGGGTTCACAGAGGTATCACATGCTTCTGACTATCAACTGAAAAACAAGACTAACTTTCTTCGGGCACCATTACAAATCATTCCTCTCCTTAAAGAATATTTAAGAATCAGATGGACATAGTAGGGAAGCCAACCAGCTGGTGATATAGGTACTTATTGGTTGGGGTTGACCATGGCACATGTTAGTCTAAGGAGTTTCCCTTGGGAAGAATATCAGCCCAAAGCATCTGTGATGTTCTGGTACCCTTCATTGGCTGAGTCGGTATCCTGAAGGAGATAATGACAGACCAAGGGACCAACTTCCTCTCCAGAGCAATGAGGCACGTCTGCCAGGTCCTGCACATAAAAAAACTGAGAATTGTTGTCTATCACTCCCAAACAGACAGACTAGATCACTAGTTCAGAGGCACAATCAAACCACCAAGCAGATGCTAAGGAAGTCCATAGGACCAGAAGACCAAAATTGGTATAGGATCATACCGCTGATACTGATAACTCTCCAGTACACAACGCAGTCATCAACTAGTTTTTCCCCTTTCAATCTGTAGTTTGTAAGGAACCCCAGGACTTTAATGGATGTGTTAAAAGAAAAATGGGAGCAACAACCCACTCAAGAAACAACACTGACCGAGTACTCCCAGGGTATGTCACAGTAGGGGAACTCATTTGAGGACCTTCCAACCCAGAGACAAAGTTATGGTACTATGGCCCATCTCAGAGAACAAGATGTTGGCCTCATGGAGGGGCCTTAACATCATTGTTAAAGCCGTGGTGCTGGTCACATACAAAGTCTTACAGGAAGACTGAAGATACCTAGTTCAGACTTATTGCATCAATCTACTCAAACAATGGCATGAACAACCCCCCAAAGTGCCCTTCATGTAACCCAAACCACCGGAACCCACCGAGGTGCACCCGGAAGGTAGAAAGTCAGAGTAAAATGACTAAATGTCAACCCAAACCTGAAGAGCAAACAAAAAACAGTGTTTAAGAACACTACTATACGCCTATCTCAAAACGTTCTCATCACTACACCAAAGGACTGAGGAAGTGGAAGACCGCTCCGAACCATGCCAGGATGGATCGTTCAGTTATAACCATAGCATATCCATGAGGCACAGAGGGCAGCAGTTATCAATCAAAACATGTTGGAGATGGGTATTATCAAACCTTTCATCAGTGTGTGGTGTTCCCCTATCGTCCTGGTAGTGAAGTCGGATGGAATGATCCGTTTTTCCATGCATTTTAGAACGTTAAATAGCATTTCAGCCTTCGATGATTACCTAATGCCATGAATTGAGAACCTGCTGGAATGTCTCAGGCACACCAAATATATCACCACTACAGACCTCAAGAAAGGATATTGGCAGATTCCATTGGAAGGGAGGACAAGGACAAAATGTGTTTGCCACCCCAAAGGACGTTACCATTTTACTGTACTACTGTTTGGATTGAATGGGGCTTCCACGACCTTCCAGAGACTGATAAACACAAAACTACTGGGACACCAGGTCTACGCAGCCCCATATCTAGATGACATCATCATCCATAGTCCTGATTGGGACAGCCACATAACACATTTAAGTAAGGTTGTAGAAGCTCTGACTAGAATTAGACTAAAAGAAAAACCTGAGAAAACAACACTGAGGGCCTCCCATACCAAATACCTTGGTTATTACATGGGAAGCTGGGTACTCTAGCCGCAAAAGGAACAAATCAAGGCCATACACTGCATTCCTTTTCCTACGCCCCCCAAGGAGGTGCGCAATAGAACCTGGAGCATTCCAGGTGCTGAATGGGATTACCACAATAAATGAGCTCAGGCCCAAATAACCAGACAGAATCAAACAATATGGCAAAATACTACTTTATGATCAGTTCAATAAAGTAGGAAACCTGGTGACCAAACAGATTTCAGCTCACACATTCTGCATTTTGGTTACACAAAAGGTTTTATACCTCAACATACTTTAGCTATGACATCCTACATGGCTAACAGTAAAAACCTACTGGGTGGAGGGATTGGTTAAGGGACACGTCTACACATAGTTTGTGTAAGTGTTAGTATCATTATTGGATGCCTCTTATCTGGTATGCACGCCTTGAAGCACCTCTAACAATGGATAACAACATAATACCAGCAGTGGATAGGCCTGTGCAACAATGTATGGTCCTTATTGCATAGGCCCTCTCGTTGTTTGGCACTATTTTACCAACCTTGGACAAAACCCAGGTGCAAGGGAAAAACATCAGACAACTGCCTTTCTCAGCTAATTAACCTACCATCTCTCATAAGTTAGGCCCTAAGCCAAGGCTTCTTCTTTGTAGTTGACCTTACTGGTTGTTCTCTTCCATAGAACTTTAAAGGGAGTGAAGGTACATTGCTATCTTTTTCTGGAGCTACATGAATAGTCTTTGTTTTCAAGTAGTGAATCATCTGTGAGAAGACCATGATTTTGTCCATTTTGCCCTTCTATTTAGTGTTATTTGATTCAGTATATAGAGTGCTATTGCTCTCCTTGGCCTCTGGAGACTTTGTTGCTCCATTCTGCGTATACTTTTTACATTTTTAATTGAACAATACTTGGCATTCGCAATTGTTCACTCCTTTGCTTAATCTAAGAGAAATATGTCCTATGCACATAGCTTATCCTCTGTGACTCCTTTCATGCCATGTAGTTGCTCTTGCTGCAACATCCTTGATTCTGAGCCAAGCAAATACCTTTTGTTCTTGCACAAATTTATATTCCATTGCCTGTCACATTGCAGCCTTGGCTTCCTTTCTTGAGGCTTCTTGCTTGCTAGTATACAGTGACTATGTCCATTTTCTTATATGGCTGCTTTACTCGCATTCTATTTCCTACTTTAGCAAGCTTCTATATCTCTCCTCTACCTTGCATTTCTGCATATATACATTTATTACATCCCATGTCAGCTTATCTTCTTAGTGTACATGGGTTTTCTTCATATTTGCATATATGTTTACTTCATCAATTCAATCACATCTTGATTCTTTAGATGTCCATCCATTGAGTTCAGTGTGTCCACGTACCTTCTCTCTTTAGTGGCGTCACTTTACATCTGCCAGACTTTACTTATAGTTCTTCTATGTCCAGTGGTGTCTGCAGTCTCATGTCTACCACATAGGTTTGAGGGTACATTCGATACAGTTGTCTGAGCACATAACGTCTCTCATACCTTCGATGTAGTATTGGGATGATACCAGGTGTCAAACACAATGCTTTTTTGTTGTTCTTCCAGTATGACGGAGTTGAGGGGGTGTACTCTATAAATTATGTGTACATCTGACTCTCTAAACTCCCCCCTCTGATCGAGTCCTCAACCACCTCCTCCATTTCCTTCACCTTTTCTTCACATTCAATTTTTTTCAGGATCCATATCTTCGTCACTCAGGTCTCCTGCATTCTTCATGTGCTCATCCAGACTCCAGGTCATATGGCAACACTGCCCAGTCTGTGGACATAACACCCAATGTCCGACATAGTTCTAATGATCCTTGTGATAATAAAACCTTGTTCCTGTGGGTTAGATGGGGTGTCCTTGCAGGTGCTTATAGGTGGTGTTCTTGGTTTGTGTGTGTTCATCAGCAACCAAATTCACATCGATCATTAGCTTCATTCCAACAGCTTTCTTCACTGTCTTCTTACATTGTCCTATGATTGTTCTCAGGAGACCGAATCCCAGAAATTCTAACACTAGTATTGCTATCAGTATCTTTAATGCATTTGCCAGCCAGGTTGGAAGCCATCAGAACAGGTATGAAAACCTATCTTCATCATTCGATTTCATCTACTTCTTCCATCATTTTCATATGTAGGCTCCCGCAAAGAACAAATAACATCAATTTCTGTGACTCTGTCACGGAAATCTTAGACAAATGTACAACTGAAATGGAAACTGAAATGGCAACCGACCACATCATCATTTGCTGGGACCTATATGCTAATTGTGATCAATTCTCCCTCACTACTCCTATTTCAGCATCCTCTGAACAGGGTGTGCTATGGTCAGACCTCATGGACACCAGAAACTTCCATAATGTGGCAATAGCCCGAGGCCAGCTACCTGTTTTTCCTACATGGGAAAGGGCTGAAACTGCAGCGACGTTGGACCACATCTTCATCTCACACTCCCTTCTACCTTTTGTAGATTTTTTTTAGGTCTACAGAACGAAAGCTAGTGATCATAATTTACTGACAATGAGCTTTGAAACAACAACTGTGACCAAAGAAACATATACAGCTGACGTAGAGTTGTCAACCAAGTCTACACGAATCAAACTAACGGCGGAAAACATTAACAAAATAACAAAAAAATTCCACGAAGAGAGTTGCAACATCACAGACCTGCATAC
Source organism: Ambystoma mexicanum (assembly GCF_040938575.1). NCBI lineage: Eukaryota > Metazoa > Chordata > Amphibia > Caudata > Ambystomatidae > Ambystoma > Ambystoma mexicanum. The sequence goes on along the minus strand of NC_090928.1, from coordinate 1,006,349,915 downwards.
CAGGCCAAATTACCTCCCCTTCTTCTTCATTCATAGGATAAAACAAGGTAAACGAATCTCAACAAAGGAAAACGGAGTTCACGAGTACTACATCCAACTAGTCATGAAAAGAAGAGAACTGCGTAAATTAAGGTGTATAGCTAGAGCATCTGATAATGCAAAAAGATATTTTAAATGCTGTAACAAAACCATATAGAGCATGGTTGAAACACCACAAAGCTGAGATGTATCAAAATGACGCAGAGCAAATGCTCAAAACTTTAACTTAAGAAAATACAAGAGATTTCTGGGCCTTAATTAAGAATAAGAACAGTCAGACGAATAACCAACTGACTAACGTCATACCAGAATTGACGTGGACAACCTTCTTTGCAACTCAATTCGCATCTCTTCCTCTATCTGCAAACCAACTTCACACTCCCTACAGCAACTACCTGGGTAGATCTCGCAGAACAAGAGGATATTTTGTCTATGATCTTGAAACTGAAAACATCAAGGGCCCCCGGTCCTGACGGCCTAACCAATATAGATTTAAAGCAACATCCACAGGAATGGTCGATCCTAATAAAAAAAATGTTCAAACAATGCCAAGCCTCCAAACAAATCCCAAAGACTTGGAATGAACCAGTGATAGTCCCTATATTCAAAAAGGGAAATAGAGACAACCCGGCCAATTACCATCCCATAACCCTCCTAGACATCATGAGCAAAATCTTTGCCACCCTCCTCTTAACCAGATTCGACAGATGGGCAAGAACATCTCCATGCCTAGATCAACTACAAACGGGCTTTGTCAAGAACGCGAGGACCAGTATCAACATTATGATCTTGAATATCATAAAAGAAAACGTAAAGAATGGTGTATCGAAAGTATACATAGCATTTATAGACTTGTCGCAAGCTTTTGACAATATCAGTCGTCAAAAGCTTTGGTTCAAACTCACCAACTGGAATTGCCCTTTGGAAATCCTAGAGCCTGTGATCGCACTTTGCACTGATACAAAAATCAGAGTCCGTCTAAACAGGCAAGGCATGCTGTCGGACCAGTTTACGTCGGAACGCGGTGTGAAACAAGGATGCCCGCTTGCCCCGGCTCTCTTTATCGCCTTTTTAGGAGATTTTCAATACACCCAACTATCGGTCAGATCGTTTCCACCTAAAGTTGGCAACAAGTCAATATCTAGACTCTTCTACGCGGATGACTTGATCCTGATGGACCAAACACAAATAGGCCCCCCGCGCCAATCAACCAACTTGGCCGAATACATACACAAAAACGATCTTGAGATCAACACTGCAAAATCCAAAATATTGATCATGGGGAAAAATCGACCAAAAGTGGCAGGAAACGGCAGCTGGTTCCTGAACAAGATGAAGATAGAGACTGTCACCAACATAAAATATTTGGGAATAATGATTGACTCAACAAGATCGGAAAAGTCAACGTACCTGGCTCTGTGGAGTAAAATTAAATCATTGACAACCCAGACAAGGCTAGTGGACCGCAAATACGGGACATTTTCCCTACTACCTGCAATTCAATTTTACAAACAAAAAGTGGTACCATCTGTAATCTATGGAATGGACGTGGCCCTAAATATTCAGGAAACTATATGGCCGAAATTGGAAGGTTTCCTTTGGAAAGATGTATTGGGGCTTCCCAAATCGACATCAATCTCAGCTAATAGACGTGAACTAGGTCTATTATCGTTGGCAGCGTCGGTTGAACAAAGTCAGATGAGACTCTTTCGGAAAATCATTGCGCCCGACACACTGTCGATCTACAAAATGATCCAGGTGGAACTCAGCCAAGGACGCGGTAAAGCTTTGAACAGGTGGGAACAGAAGCTCATAAAGAAGCTTACAGATTTGGCCTGTACGCTTGACGATCTATTGCAAAATCCTGAAAAGATAAAAACCAAAATAGCTCAAGAAGATTGGATTCAAACGTGTGAAATAGCAACGGCCAAGAAACTACTATGCCATCTACCACCAACGACAAATAAATTGAGATTACCACTGAATTATTGTATAAAATTCCCTAATAAGAGATTGCAAAAAACTGTTATGAAAATGAGATTAGACCAAATGCCAACTCAAGAAATCAGAGCTATCCGCTCCGAAGTACTTCCAAAAACCTGCAGGCTAAGTGCAGAGGCTGAATTGGTGGAAACCGCAAGACATTTACTATTGAATTGCGCTAAAACAGCTCACTTGAGGCAAGCTTTCTTGGTATCGTTAATGTATGATGCCACACTTCGTGAGGAGGACACCTGGTGGTGCCGTCTGGTTGCCGGTGAAAAAACAAAATGGTCAACGGCGGCAGTTAAGATACTAGAAGCCACATTGAAATTGGCAACAGAGACTGCAATTCCAGCCAGTATTAACTAATAGAGATCTATTTTTGGAAATGTTACGATCCTTTACATCTGTTTTCTGCTTCTTCTTCTTCATTTCTTTTATCTCGCTTTGTTTTCTTCTCTCCTTTTTCTTACGAGTTGACTTCTTTTAAAAGTCAAAATTTTGCACAAGGGCCTCCTTCAATTGCTGTAATTAAGTTCAAGATACACCTGTTTTGGGGGGCCATGAGTCTGATGGCTCTAATGTCTTCTTTAATCCCAATATATCCTTTTATTGCTTGTGTTAATTGCTTGTAGCAGTTCCCACCTTGTCTTTTGTAACCACTTAGCCTTTGCTGTAGCTTAAATTCTTGGCATCAATATAGCTGTAAATATCACTGCTGTTCTACTAAATAATTTATGTTCATCTGGAAAGTTGTGATAAGCATCTATTGATTTTGCCGAAAAGTAGTTTTCTCTCTTCTGTCAGATGCGTTTAAGTGACATCTTTTTCCTTTGATGGGCATCCATTTATGGAAAGTTGTCTATGTGGAGGTCACTTTGAGGGACCACCAACGCAGGAACATGTATTATCACCATAGAACATATACCTTCCCAATATAGAGGCAACCTAATGTAAGCTCTGGATCCACAAGCCAAATAGTGGTCCATCAGCACAGGAGTTCCTACTTTAATTCCTGTCACTTCGATTGTATGCCTACATCCTTTATTTTCTCCAACTTTGGTCTGACCACAGTTTCTGAAGCACTGCGTTGCATTCTTCATTGGCAATATGGATACGTGTCCTGCTTCATCTTCGACCCATGTCAATAACTTCAAATACTTGGCCCATTCTTTAAAACATTCGTCATTCACTACTTGCACTATCTTCACTGGCGCTGTCATCAATAAATGTGCACTGCATCCAATCATTCCTTTCTCCCCACTGTGTACTGGTGGCTAGTTGTCCATATACAAATAAATGAGGTTTCTCCCAGAATCCTTGGCAATCTTGGTGTTTCCTATGTATCTGCACAATCCAGTCTCTTTTGTTCAACAATCTTCACCTGTGCTTTATTTGGACCATTCAATATATACTGGATCAGTTTGCTCTTTAAGTCCAGGTTTTATATCATCTTCTGTGTTTTTATATAGGCATCTTCATATGGGAATGTACTCTTTGAAATCAAATTGTCCTTTTGGCATGCATGCTGCTAAATGGCTGAAGCACTTTGCATCATGTGTAGGTATTTATTTTGCTACAAATGATCTGGCTGTACTCATGGTATAAGGGATGAGAGAACATACATAGCAGCTCTGACATTCCTCTCCCCACCATACTCATGTGCTGGTACCATAAATTATTTTTTAAATGTGCTGACTTATCAAGGTATGCATTTATATCCTGATAATCTTATCCAGAATCCCTCTTAAGCCGGTTAATTTGTTTGGAAATATCATGGAAAATGTCACTTGTACTTTTTTTAGGAATAGAAATAGATGTCTCATTGTTGGGCACTCCGTCTATATTGTAAAACATAATTTTACAAATTGCTATAAGAATAAGGAAGTAAAGACAACACCTTGTACACAACGTAGTTACAAGAAATATTGCAAAAGAATTCACGAGATGTACCTCATTTTGCAAATTAAGCAGTCTTCTTGCTAAGGTGTATTTTACAAAATGGAAGATTCCCATTCTTCTTTATCAATGTCTACTTCATGCTAGTTTTTATACTAACCACACTTTTTTATAACAGAAACTGTAATAATATTGCAATGATGATACTGTGAAAAATGGGGGCTGACTTTGGATACAAAAAAGTTCACAATAGCAACGTTCTGTCTCACTAGAGCTGGAAAGGATCGAAATATGTATGTAAAAACCATTTACAAGGATGTGTGTGATGTTAAAGGCAACAAAAATGGATGTGTGTTCTTCTTTTCTTCAAAACCTTGTCTCTTTTACCTAACAACACTAAAAAGTTATGTGTTTCTCTTTAAACTTTGGAATGATCGAAAGTTTGAATTGTTTTTATTTTGATGACTCCTGTTGGCGCTTGGTGGCTGATCTTAATACGCAGAACTTCTTCTCTTGCTTCACTGTCAATTGGTGCTGCAGGGGTAGGGTTCTCTCCTTTGTAGAGCTTTACATCATTGAGATGCAGCCAAGCAAGTCTTGCTTGAATATTTACCGCAGTAGGGGTGACCTCCTCTACTAGGTACAGTCCTTCAAAATGGGGATTATGTCATGTGTGGATAAAGTTTTGATAAGCACTTGGTCTCCAGTATACACACTAAGTGGTTTCAAAATTTCAGTAAGATTGATCGTTTGGCTGTCTTCTCCGACCCTTCCCTCCGATTTTTGATCTTTGGGATATAAAAGAAACACTAGTGGTCATATTTCTTGAATAATCACGCATCTCATCCCCTAATGTTTTTGCCACACTATGGGAATCAGTTTTTATTAGAGTGGGAGGAACATTGGGCACTCTCATGTCACGTCCAGTCACCAACTCATGAGGAGTCAGGGGGTGATCTGAGCCAGGCTGGGTTCTTAATGCAAATAGGGCAAGAGGTAGGCAATATAGCTATCCCTTCCTTGAAGACATCTTTATCTTTGCTATCCTCTCTTTGAGGAGTCCGTTTAAAGGCTCCTATTACTGTTCACAATGTGTGCCCTGCTGTGAATTTCTCACAAACAACACAGTTCTCAATAAATTGTGCAACATGTTCTAACGTGTTCTAACAAATTTGGTGAAAACCAGTCTTTTGAGATCATGGCCACAAGACTCTCTCTGGTTATATGCGCAAGATAGTGAAGCTTTCAATAATGCAGAGATTGATCTACCCCACACTCTCTGCCTGGAGAACCTTCTGAAATTCAGAGAGTTGGAGGTACGTGAGCAAAGATAGTTTGGAAGAGAGAGTTGGATGTAGTGCGTGCCCCAGCCCCAGCCCCAGAAAGCCTTGTGGACAATACAGAGGGTCTTGAACTTGATTCTTGCAGCCACGTGAGCCAGTGGAGAGATTTCAGGGCTGGAGAGATAAGGTGCCTGGGCTTGAGCCCAAGGATAAGTAATGCAGTCCTGTTCTGGATTAGTTGCAGAGTGCGCAGAGTAGAGGAAGGAAGGTTGAGAAAGAGGCTGTTTCAGTAATCGAGCCTAGAGAGAACCAGGGTTCTAGAGAAAGTGAGCTTCTGTGGGAACATGAGAAAAGGAAGAATACCTCTGAAAAGGTCCAGCTGGTAATGGGCCATCTTGGGAAGGTCGGTGATGTGAGGACAGAAGGAGAGGGTGGAATCAAAGATGATACCATGGTTTATTGCCTCTCAAGAAGGCAAAGGAAGAGGGCCCAAGGAAGGCGTCCAGAGTGAAAGAGGGAAATCGGGAGCAGGGGTCCCATTGAGAAGGATCTTCGTATTACTGGCATTAAGGCAGAGATTGTTGGAGGTGCACCAATCCTGAATCACGGATAGACAATCAGGAATGAGCAACAGAGAAGAAGAGGCAGAGAGGAACCGGAAGAAGAGGTGAGTGTCATCCGCATAAAACTGAAAGTTATAGGAGAACGTAGAGACCAGGTGGGCCAAGGGGGCCAAGAAGACATTGAAGAGTCAGGGTGAGAGGTTTGAGCCCTGGGGAACCCCACATATGGAGAGAGAGGTGGTGAAGAGAAAGGACCATAGTTGGACCTGGGATGGTCTGTCCAGGAGGAAGGAGGTCAGCCACTCCAGAGCCTGATCCATGATGCCCAGGTTCTCACAGAGTCACTTGATAGGATAGAGGGGTTGACCATGTACAAATCACAGCTAAGGTCAAGGAGGATGAGGAAAGAAGGTAGGCTGGAGATCAGAGAGCAGATCTTCACAGGTGTTCAGGAGAGCAGTTTCCATGTCTCTGGGTGCTCTGAAGATAGACTGATGGTCATGGAGACAACCAATAGATTCAGGGTGGAGAGTAAGCTGGGAGATGGCCAGCTTTTTCAGCAGTTTGCCAAGGAAAGGAGTGATATAGATCAGGTGTAGTTTCCCAAATAGGTAGGATTGGCAGAAGGCTTTTAGAAGAGGGGGTGCACAAGGAAGTGCTTGAGGGGTGAGGGGAAAGATACAGTGGGACTGGAGCGAGGGTGTCAATGTGGTCCTTGATGGTTCTGGAGGAGCAGGCGAACACCAGTTTGGATGACACATTCATAGATCGGACTTGTCGAGAAACCTCCTCAGGGGTTGTCAGAGAGAATGAGGAGAATGGAGGAGGAGAGGTAGAGGCGGCGGAGGGGAGCCATGAGAGGAAGAGGAAGAGGAGAGCAAGGATGTATTGAGTTTTAGTGGTGAAGTGAGAAGCCAGTTCCACACAGAGGGCCTGGGAGAGAACAGGAGAGGTGGAGACTGTAGAAGGATTAATCAGCTATTTGCATATTTTAAAGCGTTCAGCCGTGTTGCTAGAGGCCACAGAGACATGGGCTTGGATGTGGGCTCTCTTCTTGGACAGGACAGAGAGTATGTATTGACTTGGGAGCAGGCGGCAGGCCAGTTTGTCAGAGGATGCACCTGAGGTCCTCCACTTCCTCTCAGCCACCATGCACTTGTGTTTCAGGGTGGCGAGGTCAGAGTCCTACCAAGAGTTGCACTTGTGGTAGGCTTCAGGCGGATTCTCATGACAGAGGCAAGTATGTCCAGTTCAGAGTGTTGGAGATAGAAATAAGCAGCTTGGAGAGGGCTGTGTCAGAGTGTGAGTCAGCCGCAGCAGTAGGAGGAGCAGAAAAGGTAAAAGCAAAGGCATCCACTGACCAATACTTCATGGACCAAATGACCGAGAAGGTAGGTGGCAGTGCTGGGGTGGGCTTTGCCTGGGGACACAGAGTTTTAGGTGAGAGCAAATCAAAAAGTGGTCAGTCCAAGAGAGAGGAGTGGTGAGAGGGTTAGAGAGGAGGATGTCTGAGGAGATGAGAACATGCAAGGTGTGTCGGGCTGATTGTGTCGACCAGAGGGTAGAATGGAGAGAGAGAGAGTGTTGCAGAGGTTGCGGAAGAGCCAAGAGGAGGGAATATAAGCATCCAGGTTGATGTGAAGGTCTCTGAGCAGGAGAAGTTGAGAGATAGATGCAAGGAGAGAAGAGGAGAGGTCAGTCCACTCTGAGAGGAAAAGGCCAACCTGGCCTGTAGATGGTTGCCACAGTCAGAGAAGCCATGAGAGGTAGAGAGCCTGCAGACCAGGCATTCAAAGGAGGTTTAGGCCTGTGAAGGAATGACAGAAGCAGGCACCCACTTTGTAAAGATCAGAGCTGCTCCACCTCTAGATTGGTTGGTCCTTGGCTTGCAGAGGATTTTGTAGTCGTCAGGGAGGAGAGTGTCAAAACATGTGACAGAGTTGGCCGTGAACCACATCTTGGTGAGAGCGAGGAAATCAAGGCCAAATTCTTCCAGGAGGTGGCAGATGTCAGAGGAGTGTTTGACAGCAGAACGAGAGTTGAGAGTAGCGATGTGGAGCAGGTTGCCACATTGGTCAAGTCTTCTGGGGTGGGGTACAGGCTTGAGGTAAACTCAGCAGGAGTGGTCAAGGGGCCTGAGAGTGGGCACAGGTGGTAGCAGGAGGTGGCATAGTAGCCATAGAGGAGGAGGAGGTAGATGCCAGAGAGGTGTCAGAAAATTGAGGTGGCGGAGGAGCCAGAGAGCTGCTAGTAGGAGTAGTGGGAGAAGAAAGGAAGTTGAGAAGGTAGAGGAGAAGCCTATCGAAAAGGAGGAGATTAGGCTGAGGGCCCTGGACCAAGACAGTGCCATTCAGATAGACATTAATGATGGTCTTGGAGGAGTGGAAGGAGGCCAAGAGGACCTCCCACCGAGTGCCACCATTAATGGAAGAGGAAGATATAGGAGAGAAATCCAAGACCATATGAGGGGTCCATAGGTCTGGTGAGGGAACGACAAAGAGGATGTCGGTTAGAGTCTGCCTGCAGGAAGCACGATGTAGGTAGCGATAGGGAGGCCTGTGTTGGAGACAGTATGTCCCTCTTGAACTTCTTCCTTCCAGATTTAGTGAGAGGGATAGGATAGGAGATAGAGTAGCAGTTAAAGAAGATTGGAGAAACGAAAAGCACCATAGAGGGTGCAAGGTAAGAAAGTAGGCATAGGAGGGAGCAAAATAGAGAGGGATAGAAGCACAGATCTGCGCCTCCCAATGCTATATGCGCAGGGGGGCAAGGGTCACACCCTGGGGAACACAAGGAGGAGCAGACAGGTGAACACAGCAGTACAATGGTAAACCACTGTGGGTAGGACCTAGAGAGTGGGAGAAAGCCTAGTCGGACACAGATAACAGTGCAACAGTAACCACAGTGGGTGGGACCTAGAGAGGGGGAGTGAGCCAAGTGGGACACAGATAACAGTGCAACAGTAACCAAAGTAGGTGGGACCTAGAGAGTGGGAGATGCTTGCTGTGTTGCCTTTACGTTGGCAGTGTTTTCAGCAGAATCTGCTGCATTTTCTGTATTTGCGGCACATTTGTCTGATACTGCATGTTATCCTGGGCATAATTCTCCTGTAGTTCTGTACTATACAGTGGGAAATAACCTGTTCCCTACTCTTAGAGCTTGCCAATTCTGCTGCATGCTCCCTCTACTTCTACACATTCGGGCAATATGTCTTATCCTCTCTCAATTCCAGCACTGTTGCGGCTGTCCTCCATAAAACCCTCCCCCGCATCAGGTTGAGGCTTTTGAAATCCACCTCCTCGTCCTCTAGGTCCATTCCCTCTACCACGTGGCCACAAATTGTACCCGCCCTGATCTAGGGGTATCCTACATTAGTTGACTGTGTAGGCGGTAAAACTTGTGTGAACACTCCTTCTCCGCTCATCAGTACTGCTCCTTCTATAGCACATTTTGACAACTTCTTCTGAACTAACTTTGCTTCCTATTCTCAGCTTTTTTTTGTTCTTCTCTTCTAACAATCAACAATGAGGTACAATAGTCAACTGTATTTCTGGCCATGGCTCTGCTTCCATCCCTGCCTGTTTTTTCATCTGCCTTTGCACTGACTCGGGCAGTCCCTGACATGAAATATGATACAATAGTGCTATGGTTTTATTCCAACGGTTCCCTTGTCCCAAGACACCAAAGTTCTTGAATCTCCTGAATATAAGCAACAGGTTCATCGTTCTCTCACATTTTCAGTGTCATAATCGTGCCCATATCTGACATATCTGGATATTGTACTCTAAGTGCCCTCCATACATCTGATCTACAATTATTAAATAGCGCTCCATCATGTGTCATGTCAAAATGTTGTCAGCTCTCTCCCCTAGAATAGTTGCTAGTAGGCCTTTTACGTCACCCACTGCTAATGTAATTTCTGCTGTCTTTCTTTCTAACTCATAAGTCCATTTACCCACTCATGAAGTCAAACTGGGAAATGTACATTTCAAATGATCTTTATCCATCTGCGTCCACAATATATATTGTGGTTGTCCTCCCACTTTATCTAATAACAGGAATTGTGTTATTCTGTAGAAATCCTGTTCTACAATAATATCCACCCATGCTTCTTGTCTTCCAGGTGGGGCTGATTTCACCCACTCATCTTTGTCCTGGCAGTTACCTCTACTTGCATAATGCCGGGACATTTCCCCTATGCTATGTGACCATCCTTGTGGTTGTTTGGGATAGGATATAGGTTGTGGTGTTTTTCCTTCCAATTCTCCTAAATCTGACCACTTTACCCCTCTTTCTATGTTTGGGTCTGTCGAGGAGCCACAAGCACCGACTCAAGTGCCAGCCTTGCGCTCTCTCATTTTCTTCCCTCTCTTTGTCTGACATCATTATAGCCCAACTGGAATAGCTGTTATAATTTTTTCATCATCAAGATCTAGTCTGATTGGGGACAGTGCTCTATGCTTGTCCATCATTATGTCATCCAATCTGCCTCTTGTTTCTCTCGGTGGAGATCCTTCAATACTCCTTCGGGTCTCACAACCATCATTTTCCCTCATCTGCCTATATAGTTCTCCAATCCTTTTCTCTATGCCCTCTGCATCATGCTCATTAATCCATGTTGGTACTCTAGGTATCTTGTGCAGCTCTCTGGCGGGTTGTTGAGTCCTTCTCTCTTCCTCCCATTGTTCTCATTCTTCAACTGGCAGTACACATCTATTAACAATGTGATCTATTTCGTCATCCATTTGTCTTCTACTCTGTCTCATTTCCATCTTTTCTTCCTCTTCCCATCTTCTCATCTCCCTCTTCTCTTCCTCTTCCCATAATCTTTAACCTTCTTTCTTTCAATATTTGTGTTTCTGTTAACTCCCGCTTCTTCACCCCATCTTTTTTCTTTCTCTCCTTTACCTCCTCTTCATACCTTCTTCGTTCTTCCTTTCGTTTCCTCTCTTTGTCTTTCTCATCTTTGTATGCCCTTTCTCATTCCTTTCCCTTTCTTTCCCGCTCCTCTCTTTCTTCTCTTTCCTTAACATTCTCAATACCCTTTCTGTCTAATTTGAGTAATATCTGTCCTCCCATCCACTCACTCTGTTCAATTCTCACTTTGTTGGCTTTATCTTTCTCTCCTTTTTGTCTCTTAGTCTCTTCTATCTCTATTAGTCTGCCGCTTCTCTCACTACGCTCTCCATATTTACTACATCTGGACATATATTTGCGTTGTTTAATCTTACTTTCTGCTGTAATATCTTTACTACTATAAGCGGGTGGTGCATATGTTGGATTAATATACCCCTACACTGCTTTTAACACCTTCAGAGGATCAAATCCTTGTTTTTCAGTGGTTGTACTATTATCATCAGAAGGACAAAGAGGAGCTGAGGGTGTATTGCCCTCCTCTACATTCTGATTAAACATTCACTCCTTCTCAGGCAGGTCTTCATTCTTGCTCTGATACATTTTCCATAGCTCTGAAATAACTAAGCTTTTTTGTAACTGTTTCACTGTATGTGCAGCATGTAAGTATGTTGTCATGTGTTGCAATACTGTTCTTGATTGGGAACCCTCTTGAGGCCAAGGCATGAACATTTTGTCAGCCGTTCATGTACCCATTCAGTATCATATTGCCTAATCATAGTGTGTGCCTCGGTAATGTTTTGCACAAGTGTCCCCCATAATGACAAGTCATTTTGAACTGTCAATACTTACCAGATCTTTTATTCTGCTGCCACTTTAGTCAATTATTATTCATTCATATTAAGTTTATTCGGAAGCAAATTATCCATAAACCATACACAAAATAGAACTGCATAGTAATACAAAATCCAATTCAACATTTTTTTTTAAAAAGTCCATGGTATAAACTTACGGACATTACATATATAAAAAAGATTAAAATGTACATGTGTGTGAATCAAGATAAAATCCACAGGAAGTGTCCAAACGATTCAATAAAATGTTCAAGGTTTGATCATATTTTGTTTAGTTCTCCGATACCAGGCCCTTCTCAAGTAGTCCACCATGCCCCAGGCCACTGGCATCGTAGCGGCTGAAAGCAGATAACATAAAGCAAGCCTAGCCTGAGACAAGCCAGCGGACCTAAGACAGTGTTTTTTGTCTTAGGTCTGTGTAATGTGGGCAAAACAACACAAAGTGTAGAAGGTCCTCCACTGGCCACTGACAGCAGGTGTAAGCTGTAGGTTGCACATTATGAGTCCAGCTTTTTGTTCATGCTCCTAGCCATAAGCAATCAAACCGGGCTCAGGTGAAGGCCCAGCGATCTGCAGGATTATCATTGTGGAGCAAGTACGGCTGAATAGTGTCTGCAGATGTTAACACAATATGTCTTCTGTTTGCAAGAATACCCAAGGCAGCGGACTTCCTATTTGCCACCAAGATGGAATTAAACATTTGTTTGTATGCCCTGTCCACACAGGGGGTCAAGAAGATTGAGGGGCAGACACGATTGGCACAATTTAACTGTCTAATGCATTTCTGGATGTACATAAACCAGCGGATTTTCTTTACAGCTGAGCTGCTCACCAGGGCTCTTATGATCTTATGTGAAAGAGTGGCTTTCTGGTTATCCCATAGTGCCAGCCAATGCGAGACTGGAGCCAATAGCCACTCATCGGCAATGTGTGGACATCCCAGTTCTAAATGTGTCCCATAGTTTGGAGCAGACTATATTATTATATCAACCTTATTCTTTCCTTCTTTCACAATACCTTGTATATCACAACAATCAGTTTGGGCAAGCACCATCAATCGCCACGCATTCCTCAAAAACGATTCTCCCAAAAAATTCCAAGCCTACACAATAATATTCTCTTTGCTCCTTCATTACAGTTCTATCGATTTTCACTATACTGTTGTTATATTATTGCCAATCTAAGAATCTTATATTGCTATATTTGTTCTCAACTGTTACCCTCCTATGATTGGTGCCAATCACTTGTTTTCAGGGTCTGATAGGCAGTCAAATTATTACTATTGTTCTATGTTTCCAGTTTACAACCTAAATTATCACAACTAATAAAAACCATGTGTCTTTTTCAAACAAATCAACTTCTTATACAAACATATTCATTACCCCAAACAAATGTGCACAACAAATTATACAATCCTCTTTTTACTTTCTCTAGTAAAAGTATGTCATCTCTGTTTTACCTCATTTTGGAGTCTAAAACACATCCTTCATGTTGGCCTTGCCTCAGGAACCCCTTACTTAATAACATAATTCTCTGTTCCGGAGTGTAATGTGTTTTGTTCTATCTCCTTGAGAATAGATATTTGAGGTATCTCTTCTTAAATCAATCCTGTTACATTTTCCCCACTATATATATATACTTATGCAATACAATCCCTCCCCATTAATGTGCCACTTTCGATGTTCTACTTGCCCGTTGCTAAGTTTGAGCCCTTCAGTATCAACTATTCGCCAATCGACCACTTTGCCTTAAGTCCGCGGGGTGCCCTCAGGGATCGGACAGGAATTTCTTCGAAGAGGCACTTGCCAACCATCTATATTTACATTTGTGTTTCTTACACTCTTAACAGGAAACTCCATGTTCTTCTGGCTGATGGTGGAAGATGTCCAAAATCAGAGAGTTTGGATCTGAACCATCCGCACTGCTACCAAATGTGCAATACCACCTTGAGCGTTCCACATGCCGAATGGGATTACCACAATAAATTATCTCAGGCCCAAATAACCGGACAGAGTCAAAGGATATCGCAAAATACTACTTTATTATCAGTTCAATAAAGTGGGGATATCTGCTGAAAAAATAGATTGTAGCTCACACACTCTCAATGCATTTCAGTTACGCAAAAGGTTTTATACCTCAACATACGTCAGCTATGACATCTTTCTACATGGCTAATAGTAAAAACCTACTATGTGGAGGGATTGGTTATTGGAAACATATACATATAGTTTGTTTAAGTGTTAGTATCATTATTGGATGTCTCTTATCTGGTAGGCATGCCTTGAACCACCTCTAACTACGTAAAATACAGATAATAATGTAATACCAGCAGCGGATAAAATATGCAACAATGTATGGTCCACCATAGGCCCTCTGATTGGTTGGCACTCTCTAACCAACCTTGGACATTCGGCTCGTTTACAGCACATAACCTATTAAACCCAGGTGCAAGGGAATGTCAGAGAAGTGACTTTCTTAGCTAATTAGCCTACCATATCTTATCAGTTAGGCCCTAAGCAAAGGCTTCTTCTTTGTAGTTGACCTTGCTGACTGTTCTATTCCTCAGAACTTGCAAGGGAGTGATGGTACATTGCTATCGTCGTCTGGAGCTTTTTGAATATGGCTTGTTTTCCAGTCCTGAATCACGTGTGAGAAGACCATGGTTTTATCCATTTTACGCTTCTATTTAATGTTATTTGATTCAAGTATATAGGGTGCTATTACTCTCCTTGGCCTCTAGAGACTTTGTTGCTACATTCTGCATGTGCTTTTGACTTCTTGAATTGAACAATACTTGGCATTCGCAATTGTTCTCTACTTTACTTAATCCAAGAGAAATATGTCCTACGCACATAGCTTATCTTCTTCGACTCCTTTCGTGCCATGCAGTTGCTCTTGCTACAGCATCCCTGATTCTGCGCCAAACAAATACCCTTTGTTCTTGCACAAATTTGTATTTCAGTTCCTGTCAGCATCTTGCTTACTATTATATGATGTTGACATCCATTTTCTTGGCATAGCTGCTTTACTCACTTTCTATTTCCTACTATAGCAAAATTCTATATGTCTCATCTACATTGCATTACTGCATATTGTAAGTGAGGCATGGTATCACAAGTAGACACTGGGCCTCATTGCATGTCTGGTGGTAACCATGCCAGTAAAACCTCTATGGGAGTGGGGAACAAGGATGTACCAACACCGTCAATAATGGTGCCGGTGCTTCTGTGAATGTCTGCCTACCATGGCCGCTGTGCCTGGCAAGGTCAGACCTGTCAGGCATAGCAACTACACCAGGCAGACTCATAGTGTGCCGGTCCAGTAAGAACAGTGCCGCTAGGCTTACCAGCACCATTGTTACCAGACTGGCACACTTGTAATGAGGCCTACTGACACAAGAGTTGTATGTTTCAAAACCGTTATTGTTATTTCAAGGTGGTTGGAAAAGCTCCTATCTGGCTTTATAACTAAATAACATTGAATAATAAGGAACAGTCCTAGTCAGTCTTAGTCAAACAATAAAAGCCTATACTAACAAAAAGGTAATGCCTGCCCTCACTCTAAAGTTTATATGGTAGGTCACACCCAGAATTTGTTGTTATCGGGGGTCTGTGTTATAGTAGGGTGAAAACAATATGAAGCACATGGGAACACAGATGACATCCTTCTCCTGTATTTTATCAATCTTCAGACCACATGCAGTGACAAACAGATGACAAATGTTATCAGGTATCAACACGACTCAAAGCCTTTTTTGTTGTGTACCGGAAACCGTGCATTAATTTATTTCACAATATGGTTTCCACATTACACATTTTAGTGTTTAAAAACAGAATTGACAGCATGATTATCACAAATACAATACATAATTCATGGGTTAGTATATAAGACAAAGATTGGCTTTCTCATCGTACCATCTTGTCGTGAATTCTACATCAACATAAAGAGGGTGTATTACAGAAAATGAAGCATTGTTGTTGAACACCTTTGTAAAGAGCAGTTGAAAGACTGAGAACAAACGGGTACTACCACAATGTAATTTCTTGCTATAACAGGACTTTCAACATTAGAAGTCTCTTCTCATTTAACACACAGTTTCTCTATTCACACAAATAGTAGACATTGCATGTGTGGGTTTCTTGTACCCCTGTCTCTTCATTGCAATTCTATGTCTGTTTGAAGTATTGAATCTCCATTACTTCCATATATATCTTAATTCAAATTGGATGTTTTTTCAAAATGATGTGTCGACACAATGCGTTTCGGCCTGTTGTAGTGGGATAAACGCCATCCTTAAATTGGTTTTCCTGATGCTTTTTTAAAGGCCATCGTCAGGACAAAAGATGGTTTCTTTGATAAAGCTTTAGTCTTCTAACCCTTTATTTGAAGTACTCTACAAAACTTAAAACAACCTGGACATTGAGTCAATTTAGCTCATAAGTGTAATTGAAAGATACCATTTGTCACTGGTCGGTCTGGTCTGCTAACCTTGTTTGGTACACAGGAACAGGGACAAGATACATTTCTCGGTCTCATTTAATGGGGCCAGTGTTATAAACTATTAAGAAAACATACAGAGTATCTCTTTAGTTATAATATGGATACACTGCATCTATGAGTTAATAAGTGGTGGCATAAGGATATATCATTATGTCTACTTTTTTGATTTGAAGCATTGTAACATACCTTATGGGGTCGACGAGAAGCCACATGTTGCTAATCGTGTCCCATTTATTGCCTTTTATTCTGGCTTATTTCATCTTCTTCCCTATGAGTAGAGAAAATAAACATTTATTCTCCTAGCTAGTATCATACATATGGTACAATGACACTCATCTTAAGATTGCTTGTTTGTTTCAGTCAGAAGAATAAATAATACTGCACGAATGTGTTAACGGTAATCCTGTTTTTGTGCAAGCTCCATTTTGGCTCTGATTTAAAAGTCTCCTCGGTGCGGCTGTTAGTTTGGTAAATTAGTTTAGACTTTATTCTTCCTTAGCAAAAATGCGAATCTTTTTATTTTTCCATTTTTAAGGTGGAGTGTGTTGACCGTTTCAAAGGGCTGTGACACCGTGAATGGATATAAATGTATCTAGCATGTATAAAATATATACATGGTTTCATGACAGCGGTCTGCATGTGATAGTTATAGATAACGCTTTGCCATGTCAGAATGGCAATATAAATCAGTATTCATTCTCGTCCCCGCATTGTATAGCACAGGGTTATATGGAACACTTGATGGATGAACACACTTTGGCTTGCAAACACAGTGAAGCGGCTAGCCCTGCCCTCCAGAGCCTTCTTGACCATTCAAGTCTAAGTCACAAGTTCACAGGTTTAACCTCTTGGGTTCCCATCACCCAAGTCCAGATCACCCTTCAAGCTTCTACACAGTTTCAACAAAAAGTTTCCAAGTACAGTATTTGGTCACAGTTCACTATAGGTTACCCTCATTCAAGCTCAACCCATATCTCCTTGGTGGTGTTCCCTTCCCCAAGCTTTCTTCACATTCTGCACATGGGCTTCCCTCTGTTGGGTTCGAGCCACCGTTCATGTTTTGTTTTCGCTATCGAAGATTTTCAAAACTGGGATGATTTTTGCTTTTACCTCCACATGACCACTTAGACCCTCCATTCTTTCTTTACTTCCACTTTACATATTTTCCATCAGTTCCAATGTCTCTTGGAAAATGTACTTTCTATTCATGACTTGCTTTCATATCAATTGCTCCTCGATCAAGTCTTTCAAACCTTTCTTTCATACTGTTTTATATCACTTTCTTTCTCTTGCTTCCCGCTGCCTCTGCAACGGCAAAGCGCGATTCACTTTCTCTCGAAGTTTATCGGCACTCTCATAACCTTCATCCCTTGGATACCTTTCGAGAGAGGGATGCCTGCTACCTTTTTTGTATTTTTGCAAGGAACTTGGGTGTGGTCACCCTAAGTTACCTGCAGGAACCCAGGCGTGGACCCCTTGCTCCCTGTGATCAGAGAGGCACATCTCCACCTCACTGATGACGCCCAACAAGGCTGAAACACGAGTCTGGGGTTGCTGTTGGTACTCTTGTTCAAAGGAGGTTTGCCTGGCATTTTGGTGCTGGACTGCCCTTGTGGACAGGACAAAGACTGATATGCAAATGGGTATTCCTCCTTTGTGAAAAGTACAGTGAGCAAAAAGAGATGGCTGCGGACTCTCAAAGTGTGTAAAAACCACTGAACAGGTTATCATGCCATGTTCTTCCTAGAGAGGGACGTCTGCTACCTTTTTTGTATCCCTCGGATACTATTGTAAGCATTTCAATTAAACACAGACTGAACTTTCTTTGCTTCCCTCAACTCATCAGTCGTGTTAAGATGCTTTCCATCTTTCAGACCTTTGATGTAGGCGTCAAGGTTGTTACCACTGCCACTTCTGGACCTCCCCAACTCCTGTCATTCACCCGACAGGGTGGCTGGTAACCTTGTAGCTCTCGGAAGACTCTCCCTTCCAGCTGCACTGTCATGGGCAATCTTCGCAGCCTTTTGGAAATAACGGCCTCTTGCCGGGGGGTCTCTGGCTTCCTGCCCCTTAGGTTCAACCCCTCGGTTTGCCGCTCTCCTTCGCCTGGTTCGCCATAGCCCTGGAGGAACTGCTCCTTCTCGTGCATCCCATTGCTCAAAGTGTGTTTCAGTGTTTGACCTTTTAACCATGTGGGGAGAGTTAAACGTTAGTAGTTGTACGAGTTTAAAGTCAAGTGCCTGACCCCGCCTGATCTCGTAAGAGGGACATGTCCAGTGTATTGCATGAGTGGCAATCCTTTCAGCCTTAGACCTCTTCTTCCTCGGCTCAGTGTTTGTGTAGGAAAGGGGGCGGATTTGGCAAGTTGGAATATCCTATAAAATAGGATTGGATAGGGGTATAGGGAAAGGGGGAATACCGAGTCTTGCCATCGGGTGTCTCACCCCATCTCCCAGAGGACCCCTCACCTAGGTAATCCTCCCGCACTTGTCCACCCCCAGGGTCTGGATCCAAAGGTGATGGCCATGTCCTGGCCACCTAAGTAAGGGATCCCTGGGATCTGGGCAGTGAAACACCCACTGTTTTTTCACAATATATATATTTATTACATCCCTTGTCACTCATCTTCTTAATGTATATGGTTTTTCTTCATGTTTGCATATGTTTAATTCATCACTTCAATCACATCTTCATTCTTTAGATGTCCATACATAGAGTTCCATGCATCCACGTATCTTCTCTCTTTAGTGACAACACTTTACATCTGCCAGACTTCACTTATAGTTCTTCTATCTCTAGTAGTGTCTGCAGCCTCATGTCTATCGCATCGGTTTGAAGGTACATTCGATATGGTTGTCTGAGCGCATTATGTCTCTCATACCTTTGATGTGGCATTGGGATAATACCAGGTGTCAAACACAGTGCTTTCTTCTTGTTCTTCCAGTATGAGGGAGGTGATGGGGTGGGCTCTATAAATGATGTGTACATCTGCCTCTCTAAAGAGGTGTGTGCTTTTTTAGGGATTGTCAGATAGTATCATCATTTTATCCCCCTCTTCACCACCTTAACAACCCCAAAGATGGACCAGATTAAGACAACATGTTGGCAAGGAGTCCTTTCGCATAGAACTGGCTACCTGGTCCCATGAGGACCTTAAGAAAGCAGTAGATGTCAATGGCATCCTACATTGCTCAGACTAATCTGCTCTGTTCTTTTTCCATACAGACGTATCGGCAACGGGATTGGTTGCAGTCCTCTTCCAGTGACAGGGGGATTCAGAATGCCCTTTTATCTTTATCGGTTGGACATTGTTACCACATGAAATTGGTTTTGCTACCATTGAAAAGGAATGTCTTGCGGTCAAGTGGGCCATCAAGGCTTTGTGTTATTACCTCTTGGGGAGAAATGTACCCTCATCACAGACCACACACCCCTGGTTTGGCTTTCAAGACACAAGGACAGTAATCTGCTGGTGCTCTGTTGGTTTCTGGGCTTGCAACTGTTCCCCTACATAACCTTTTCCTGGTCATGCTCCGCAACATGGGATTGTCAGGGACATCAGACAGGAAGTGGACAGAGACAATGCCACCAGGGCAACAAGGAAGGCAGCCCTAAAGCAGCACATATGGGGAGGACTCTAGGGCCTGGAAACCTGTGACGGCCACCGGCAATGGCGGCTGGGCATCCAGAGCCTCCGCAGGGCTATGGCACCATTCGAGGCCAAGTCGGTAGCACAGAGTAGTGAGGCCCACAGGGGAAAGGGCTGGGAATGGAAAGTGATCCGTATTCTCTCAGCCATGTCCCAGTTGGATGGGAGAGGAGGAGGACCTATCAGGAGCAAGGAAGGGGGATTTAAGGAAGGTGCAAAGCTTAATGGTGGCTCCCTTGTTTTGCAGAAGCCGCCAGGAGCAGAGGAAGAGTTTGCATAGGTCTTCATTTGTCTTATTAGTAGGGAGTCCATGTGTTAAGAATGGAGAACAGTGTCATGGTGCCTAACCCCGGGCAGCTGGACCAAGGCCATCCGCCCCGGAAGCAGGCATCCGGACATCTGTTTAAACCTCAGAAGCCCCGGCCAGGGGCTATCTGGGTTCAGTCCTGGCGACCTTAGGTGCCAGGCTCATAGTAGAAATCAGTCCTGGCGCCTAAGGCGCATAGTCATCACTTACCTCAGGCAGACCATGCTGCACATGCATCCACGCCAACGTAAGACCTGGAGGGACTATTTTTCCACAAGGACTACTTTTCACTTGGGTGTGGTTCTAGGGACTTCTTACCTGGGACTACTTTCAAAGCTATTTAAACCACACCCGATCTTCAACACACGCTTCGCGTTATTCTGCATTTAGCAGCGTAACGCTCACCGTGTCTGCAAACCTGCATCCAGCCTTCAGCCATGCCCGCCTCTAACACGGAGCCCCTAAGAGAGAAAGAAAAATAGAAGAAGAGGTTAGATTACAGACTTTAATCTGATTCCTCACCTGATTTCGGATCCTGCATCACTCCGAGCCTGAAGGGACATTCTTCCGGCATGCGTCGCATCCCAGCTGCAGCGCTGCTCCATTTTCACCGCCCACAGCATCTCCGACTCGGCGCTGCCTCCGTCACCTTTTCGGTGATTTTCAACACCTGGGGAAAAGACAAGAAAAAGCAAGGTGAGCCTAAAGAGACTAAAAAGACAATCACTTATATTACAAGTCTTACCTGATTATCACCGGAGGCTTTATTCTTAAATACGCCGCATCCAGGAAAAAAGGAAAAGACAGTGAGCTAATCTCACGCATCTTTAAGGGATAGTTTGGGTAATACAGACTCTTACCTGAACGCCGCCAGCAACCTCCAGACAGAATTTGCCGCCGCAAATCAACAGGGGAGTGCAAGAGTGAACTTTGGACATTTTTAACTCTTTAAAAACTTGACAAACTCCGGACTCAATAATCGTCCAGAACCCCAACACCTAAAACCAGTGAAGTAACTGGTATCTACGCGCCCCTGCATGCCACGCAGGATGGAGAGCTCACCAATCAAAAACATAAGGTGAGGACACTGACCGGGAATATCGGAGGTGGCAAGTGGGGAGATCGGGAGCAGGGAGGGGGGTCTGCATTAACACCCACGGGGCTAAATACCTTTCTCCATCTACAGGAGAATATTTCTACGAGTCAAGCTTACAAGACTGAGGGGGTCCGTCCAGACAGTCATCTTTGCCCTACGCTTCACGCTGGTGGAGGCCACAACTGTCCGGGTTCGATCTACGCCCCTGTGGGAACCAGGTCAGCGTAACAAACAGTGAATAAACTGCCTTAGATAAAAAGAAAACAACTAGAGATGTTGATGGACTATGTGTTTTGTTCTGTCAGAAACCTGTATAGAACTGGGAAATAAAGTAAGGTTGCTACCATACAGGCTGCTGTACTTCTTCATCCATTTCACAAGCAGCTTTGTACGTTTGCAAATGAATGAACCGCTCTCTCAAAACAGAAATTGTACAAAACGCTTTCTGGACTGCCAACATTAAACCACTTCTGAAAAAACAATGCTGGAAACCCAGAGGTTCCCTCCAACTTCTGTCCTTTCTCAAACATAACATTGGTGTATACTACACTTCACACCTAGAAGGTTTACATGCACACAAAGGTCAGGGTACTTCTAATCAGCAACCTCAACACAAAGCAATGCAATCTCTCCTTTCTCTCTCCTCCAAACTAACCAAACCCGCACACTCTCTTTCTGATCTTCCAGAGCAACTGGAGACCATGCAAATGACAGCAGCATGTGGGACAAATCCTAATAACATAAAATATAGTTTGGCTAGTAAGATAGTTCTGCTAGTTAAGTGCTCTTTACAATTTGTTTGAATCCTGACAGGGATGTATTGGTCTTCCTCTGTTGAAAAGGTTTGTATCATTGACTTGCGTGACACCAATTATTTTGGTTCTTGGAGAAGCCACTGCTCGAGAATGAATTATGGAGTCAATGCACTTGCTCCATCCACTAGCAGTTACAAATCCTACATAAAGCACATCTAGTATATGGGACCTATGTGTTCCTACATAGGCAAGTCTCACAGAACCAGCAGTAGGTTCTGTCAGCAAACTAATCCCATGTGGCATGTGGTACATTAACCACATAATGCTTGCAGCCATTTACATTGATTGGTTTCAATCTTTCATATATCAAAAAAGGAAATCTTCTAAGTGAGCACACGTGCTTGCCAATTTTCCCTCCACCACCTCTTCAGCACACTTGTATACTTCCATTCAAAACTCACTTAGGGAGTCATTTAGTGCTGGTAACAAAATCATTGCCACTTTTACTGCACCACCAAATTTAGAGTTTCAAATTGAATCTCATAAAAATCACCTTGTTTCATGAGGAGCAACTTTCTTCCACACAAGGCCATTATCACATGTGGTGAAATGCAATCTCTATGTAGTCCAATGGGACCCTAAAATGGAGAATAACTTAAATCATGCAGACCCTTCCCCTTACTGCATGCTTGCAGCATGCGGTAACAATATTTGAGCTTCTGAGCATCTCAAAAGGAAATACAGCCAAACTCTAAATGAGGCCCTAAGTATTTTAGAATAATGTTCTTTTTGCCGTAATGCTCAGCAATGAACTGTGGTTTAGCAGGAACAGCACAAGGAAGCTCTCCCCTTTTAGCAAATAGTTAATAGATCCATAATATTACGCCTGTCAATCTTCTTTCATTCTTGAAGCACAAAATCCATTGCAGAAGTGCAGTAATATATTAAAAAGATTAAAATCTGAAATTAAAGTTTTTTCCTCCCATTGCCTAGAAGGATTTAGAATCCAGCAGGAAGGCAGCTGCATTTGACTTGCGTATAATCCATGGCTGATTGTATTGGAAAGTGCCTGTTGCAGTCTTGTTTTGCAAACCGGTTTTGCTAAAGATGTCAAATATTCAAGAAGAGAAATACATCTATAAATAGAGAATAAGGCGGTGAAATGCACAAACCCGTTTTTAACAGTAAGGAGCATTTTTTTTTTCTGAGAAGGCCTTTCAAAAAGCTGCTTGAGAGATGTTGAAATTTCGGTACAAGTGTGGGGAGATCACAATTTACGCAGTGGTTATTCTTGTCCTGCCTATTCTGTGCATTGCTGTGTCTTGGAAAAGTAAATAACCTGATCCGTTTCATGTCCAATTTCATTTCTCCCACATTACTATGAGGGAAATGTTTTCAACAATTAATAAAAGTCACTTTACAGTGCACTGTAAATAATTGTTTCCCAGTTTGTAGAGGCTGATGCATGCTGCAGACAACCGCACCCCCAAGCCCTAAGCACACCGGGCTGCGTGGTGTTGGTGCAGCCCAAGATGCATGGTGTTTGTGTACTTCAGCCCCCCGAGAATACACAGGGCACCTTTGTGAACAAGTTGTCCTGGCCAAGTGTTTTAAATCCACATCTCTGTAAACTGCATCATTTGTACTGTACATTGTATAAGGGTGCAGAAGAAGGATGCTGACACAAAGATGGTATGTTTGGGGCTAAAGTCTTTTAGATAAACAGGGAAGCAAGAGAAAATCTACCAATCCTATCCCTAAGAGGGATTTTCCTGCCTCAACTAAAGATAAGGTGTCTGTCAGGATGTCTGTCAACTCAAAATTGCCCACCGTCCTGTGTCAAGAAAACCTTACTTCTGTCCCTTACACCAGCAATGAAAGAATAAGGGAGTACTGTTCTGGCCCCAGGAGGATGCCTTCTCCTGGGCTATGGTTCCTGGTTTGTTGAAACAGTTCCCAAATCTTAAAACACTCTTGTGTCTCACACATTGTCAGATGGACTGGCTCCCTTCTCCTGATAGTAATGTTCCACACAATACTTTCTTGGTGGGCTAGGAGATTGTCTCCCTTCTCCTGACGTCCAGTCTCAGATAGCCTGGGGGAATGACTCCCTTCTCCAGGCCTTTTGCACCTTACTGCCATTCTGAGTTACCAAGAGAATCACTCCCTTCTACTGGTATCGGGTTATCAGTTCCTTACAACCAGTGTGAATTACTCCCTTCCTCTGGTCTTATTTGCATTAGTTACCTAAAACATACAACTCAGAGTGTTAGGAGGGTCTGTGTCCCTGGCATCTCTTCTTCTTTGATCTGGCCTACTTGGTTCACTTCCCTGCCAGGTACTTCCATAAGGAAGATGACTCATATCACCCCCTTGCTTTGGGTCCCAGAACCTGGTTTCTCTTCCTCTTTGAACTGGCCCACTTGGTTCACTTCCCTGCCAAGTACTGCCCCGAGGAACAAGACTCATGTTTTGTTTGGAGCCACTGGCCCTCCATTTGGCTGTCAGTGGTTTTATCCCCACCGCTGTCATGAGGGTCTCTCCCTCTCAACTTGTCTTTATGGTACTTGAGGTCCTCGACTCTGGTGGTCAATGGGCTTTATTCTACCACTGCAATGAGGAGAAGGTTTGTAGGCTTTCTGCCAGTGTAGTGTTGTGCCTCCCAAGCGATATGGTTGCCAAGGAGCCTAGGAATAACTGTATGCACCCTCTTGGTAAGCCACGATGCGTCCCTTCCTGGTCTCCCATGCCACCCTTTACTTTGTTGGGGGTTTCAACATTTCGCCGGGGCTTCCTGGAATAGCGGGTGTTGTTCTCCTCTTCTCTGGAATCTTGCTTTCCCTCGGCTGTGTGACAGCGTTCCCAGCTGCCTTTTGTGTTTCTTCCTCCTCTCGACACTGTGGTGCACTGGTCTGCTCTTGCAGACCTCCAGATCCTCAGACGCGGTGGACTGCCAGCGTCCTTGGAGTTCTCTCCCTCCAGGTCAGTGACACTGATTTTAATCCCCCACGTTCCATGGGCAACACACATGCCGTATTCCACAGCTGCCCAGAGACATAGTGTTTAGTCCACTGTTGATTTCTTTACAATATGGCCAGCAGTGTCTGTGCCCATTGTATAAGTCCTTCGTCTCTTTCACAGGTTTCATCTTTATTGCTCCGTGGGGCCAACTCATCCCAGTACTCGGCTTACACAGGTTCCTGTTGTTCTTCTTCATCTCACTACTTCCCCATGAGATCCTGATGTACTATACCCTCCCCAGAGGCACTATCAGGTAGCAGCCTCACCTCCCAGGCCTTATGCGAAAGGGCCCCGCTTGGAGAGAAGTGACGACATCTAGTGAATCGTTACAATTGATGTTCACATTTTAATGAGTCAGCCCCATTGAGTTTCTTCCATGAGTTTCTCTTCCTATAAAACCATAAATGCTTCTGGGTGCTCAGTGGACTTTCATTTGGGGGGCATAGATTATTGAGAGGATCTCTGAAGCAAATGCATTAGCCAACTGAGCCATTTTACTAGGACTTGAATCTGTAGCAGGTTACACACAGATCTATGCATCTGTAACTGCTCAGCTATCTCACACCAGCAAACATTCATTTTATCACTCTGTAAGGGATGAAAGGATGACATGTGAACACTAGGAAATGAGATTTTTGAAAAGTTTGCAAACTACACACATATTGTACTAGCGATGTAAAATAAAGCAACAAAGCCGGTGACTAAAATTGCATACAGTGGTACAGCAAGTAGAGTTGCAGTTACTTTCGAGTATGCCTCTGCAGAGCTCTTGTGTTTGTAATTAATGGTGTCACATCCAGCCATCTCTATGACTCTTACTCCAATGCTACCGGAGGAAACTGCCTGATAACTGAAAGCTATGAGTTCCTCCAGAGATATCAACTCTTCATATGGGAAGCGTGATCAGACTAACCACTAATCAAACCCCAACATTACCAGCCCTCCCATAACCAATCTGATTTTAATCCTTACCCTAATTCTAACCAACATCTTTAACCCTAACCCATACCCTAACCCTAGCAACACTGCATTTTGGCTACTTTTTAGCTGCCCTTTTTCTAGCTACATTTTGTGTGGTTTCTTTTTCACTGCAGAGGAATATTCGCTATGATTATTTTACTGTAGCAGTGTTTGGGTATGCTGGGCCAAACAATTTAGAATAAAAGTATACTTTTTAATCAGGTCAGTCATTGTCTACTGTCAGCAACTGATGGGGGAAACATGTAACACCCAAACAATGAAAGTATGTACATTGAAACAATTATCCCGCCATACAAGTTGTCAAGGCACTCGGGTCCACGGCACAGGAGCGACGCAATACAAACCACTCCCGCTATGTTCGTGGAGCCTGCAAGTCAAAGCTTACACAGGCGACCTGGACCAGAGCAGGGAAGGAGGGTTAGGGTCTCGATGGTTGGATAGGTTTGGGGGAGTTAGGGAAACCGGATTGAGGGTTGGGTAGAGATTGTGGGTAGGAAGGGGGATTTTAGGGAAAGGGTTGGCTGTTGCACACTTTTGATGTACTTGGTACCAAGTAGCTGTTCGCACATCAATACCACATTGCTAGAAGTTAGGCCCCCTCACTGGTCAATCTTACAAGTCTAACCCATGCACATAATCAGTCCACAACTAAACAGCATTATTTCCAGCATGCAAACTTAGCTCTGGCTTTCAGTGTCCAGTCCGTAGTTGAGCCGTCAAGTCCTGTGGCAGGTCCGTAGAGTTTCACAGCTGGTCCAAACTAAAAGAAATAACACATGTTAGCGTTTTGTCCTCTGAGTTCTGGCAACATTCACGTTCGATCCTCATATACACTCAAACAACGTTCATTTGCACCCATCCATGCCCTGCATCATGCGTGGATGGTTATGCCAAGGTTTTGCTTTTCAGGGCGTGTTCACTTGTTCCGGATAAGGTAACTCCCAGTGCTAGCCTCCCACAGTGGGCTTTCTTCAGGCTGCCGCGGGCAATTGCCACGCGTGTTTTCGCCTCATGTGCGCCTCGTTTCCAGGTCCCAGGAGGCGGGAACACACAAAAGCTGGTGCGGATATTTCCGAACACTTTTGTTCCCCCCCACAACAATACAGGTGTGATATGAAAACAAACCCACTTATCTCTTGGGAAGGCGCAGGGGCTAGTAATGGGCGAGTGGTGGCCCCCTGCGCCTCTCTCCCGATGCCTCTGATTCCCAAGAAGGTAAAATGAACTTTTCTTGTGGGAGCGATGGGCCGGGCTGCTTCTCCGGTGGGGCTGGACCCTCGCAAGTGATTTAGCTGGAGCTGCAGTCTGCACGTCCTCTCTCCCTGAAGTCTCAAGCGCAAGCCCCGTGCCTCGGGGCTTGCGCATGCGCGTAGACCAGCCACACCCAGCTGGGCTTCTGATTGGTCCATAGCGACCCCGGGCATGCTGGGAAGTGTAGTTAGAAGATAGCTTCTGCTGGGAAATGTAGCTTTTTAGGGCTGCTTTTCTACAAAAGGGGCAAAGCAGCCTTTTAAATGGATGCAACTTCCAAGGCACTTTCTTGACACCCTGCCTAAGCATCACAATTCCACTACCCCTATGTGCCCCTTGTCTTGGTCTGGTTTTGGCTTTCGCCCTGACACAAGTTCGTGCAGTGTTGGGAACCATAAATTCATTGACTACTTCATAATGTCTTAAAATTAAATTGATTGTACATTATAGTGGTAAACAGATTTATGTACAAACACCTATTTGCTTGTGTACACTAGTTTAAGCGGATACTTGTACACACTAGTGTTAGCCGGCACACTAGTTTTACCTAACATCAACCAATTGGTTCACGTGCCTATGTTTCGCCACCAAACATGGCTTTTTCCTAGGCTGAACATCAAATTACTATACTAAAACACATTCACAGGGATTACAAACTCCTTGCAACACATTTGCAAGGATTACAAACTCATTGCATCATTATCTTTGACAACTATTGATCCACCTTTGAGATAGAACAAAATAAAGGGAAAAAAATGAATTGTGCGGCTGAAAAGAACATCCACATCATTACTAAAAATAATGCAGATGACACCAAGGCTAAGAACCTTGGTGTCATCTTCGACTCCACCCTCCCCTTTTTTCCTCACATCTCCGACATCTCTAAGAAGTCACACTATCAGCTGCACCTCCTCAGAGGTGTTCTGCCTTTTCTTACTTTCCCCAGAACTCACTGTCTCCAGAGCCATGGTCCTCTCTAGACTGGACTATTGCAACAGCCTCTTTCTAAATCTGCCTGTCTCTACTCTTCGACCTTTACAACTGATTGAGAACAGGACTGACAGACTTGTCTGTGGCCTCAAGCCCGGGGATCATATCTCTCTAGCTCTGAAATCTATTCACTGGCTCCCTGTGGCAGCAAGGACAAGTTCAAGACCCTTTGCATCGTCCACAAGGCTTTCCGGGGCCAGGGACTGCACTACCTCCAACTTTCTCTTCCTAAATCTCTTCCTTCTCAAGCTGTCCGCTCATCCACCTCCAACTCTTAGGGTTAGTCGCTTCTCCAAGCAGAGAGTGGGGGCAGATCTCTTTCCTCAGCTAGGTCCTCCCTCTGGAACAACCTCCCTGCCTCTCTCAAACTTGAGCAGAAACACCTCAGGTTCCAGAAGCAACTCAAGACCTTCCTTTTCGCTTCTGCTTTCTCTCTTCCTCTCCCCTGCTGATATCCCTGACTGCTCCACTCACTGGTCAACGGGCCACCCACTGAAGTCAGGCCCATGCTCCTGAATGTCCAGTTGCCCTGACACTGCCTCCAGGCTCCCCAGCACTTAAGGGTCTGTATCTGCAGCCCTACAGTCCCTTCTCTATGCACG
Organism: Ambystoma mexicanum; assembly: GCF_040938575.1. Lineage (NCBI taxonomy): Eukaryota > Metazoa > Chordata > Amphibia > Caudata > Ambystomatidae > Ambystoma > Ambystoma mexicanum. The sequence continues at coordinate 1,006,321,288 of NC_090928.1, read as the reverse complement.
TATGAGCCACCCTATGACAGCACTTCCTGAATTACCTGCACTTCTCTCTCCCCCTTGGCACTTCTACCCTCCCTCTTCCCCGCACTTGCACAATCTGAATGACACAAGGTCTAGTAAGATCGTTGTTTTGTCCTTCTTCTGTTTCCCCCTCCTTGTCTTGTCACACCTAGAAACACTTGTGTACAGGCGCTGTATAAATTACTTATCATATCATATCTTACTAAATGTATCATGTTACAAATACTGTTTAGTCAATTTCAACTCTCAATAAGTGGTCAGTCGGACCCATATATATCACTATTATGCTAACAGAAAATGCCCACCCTCATTGTGCAGCCATTAGATCTTGTGTCATTCTTACTCATGTGAGGCACCCGTAGTCCCAAAAATGAAAGTTCCCTTCAATTAAAAGGCCCTTATTTCCAGTATCAGCTAAATATAGGACAGTGTCTTCTTAAATATGAATTTGACCTCTTTGGGTTGTACATTCGGTTTGTGAAATTTTTGTTGACCCTCAATTGTTCTTATTACTGAAGAATTTGCACACCCTTCTATGGTACAATCTGTAAGAATGGATATCCATGTGTTAAGGAATATTATAGTATATCATATCCAAATAAGAAAGGTTTCTCTTATTTACCCTATAATATCTGATACATCTGATATTCTGAATATCAGTCCATTCTTCAAGAGCAAACACTCTGAAACAGGTATGCAGCAGTATCCAAGGGGTAGTGGGAAGGCAGTGAGGCCAAAACCAAACCCAGTACAGGCTAAAAATGTGAATACCCCAGAAGGGATTGAGAAAGCAACCAGCAAATCAGGGCTGAGGAAGCCCGAAGCCCACATAGAGCCAATGAAATGAACACCCAGGAAGCAGGTTGAACGACTGACCGACAAACTAGGGCTGAGTAAGCCCAAGTTGCACATAAGGCTAACAATCGAATACCCCAGAAGGAGGTTGAAAAAGAAACCGATGAGTCAGGGCTGAGCCGGCCCAAGGCCCACTCAGGACTATCAAACCACATACACCAGAAGATAGTGGAACAATCAACGGATGAACGAGAGCTGAGCAGGCCAAAGCTCACAGAGGGCTAACAGTGCAACTACTCGAGGGGGAGGGGGTTAAGCGAAGCAATCAGGTTGAGTAGGCTCACAGCCCATACGGGGCTAACAAGTTGAATAACCAAGGAGGGGCAAGAAACAAAGTGTGTTTTTGTTTGGCAGATCAATCCCACCCATAGGGAGATTGTATCCCAGGAGAAGGGGAATATTGGACATTGTACATGCTACCTGACCGAGAGGAGAAGCTGAGAGACATTTATTTTGTTTGGAACAGTTTAATGAGGCCAAGAAGCTGGAAGAAACCATAAGAACTCTTGGGGTGGGTGTCAGAAAACCAGCCACCACTAAGTTAACCAAAGGGGAGAAATACTTTCTTAAGCTAAAGCTTAGAATCTTGTATCTGTCTTTCTTTATATAGTGATAGGCTAGAGCAGGTTCGGACTGAAGACTGGATTTATTTGTATGATATCCTGACTAGCACCCATTTTTGTTGCTTTCTAGCATAGGCAAATCACCATAGGAGTAGGGACTAGAGTAGGTTTCATTGATTTCTGTAATAAAAAACACTTTTCAAATGTCCTTTTGTCTGTCTCCTATGTAAGCTTACCGGCACTGTTGTTTCCAGACTGGCAAGGTTGTAATGAGGCCTAATGTCTCGCAGGTCTTAAGTACGATCTCAGGATCTTAATTGAAAGGTTTATGAGATAATAGAGAGGCTTTACCTGTGAACCGCAGTGGTCAGGCAGGTGAGGGAAGATCGTAAAACTGATGTCACTCTGTCAGTCAAACTAATATCACACTTTCCCTAAAGCTCTTCCATGGAAACGACATAGGTATTTCACCAATACCATAACCCCAAACTATGCAGAAACAGATATTGTGGGAAGAAGAGGTTTTAATGTTTTTTTTTAATTTATTTTTACATGGGAGTTTCTGTATAGTACTGTTATCTACCAACACTTTTGGAATAAGCTTGGCTCGAGGAATGAAAACTATGATCTAGTTTAAGGAAGCTACTCCCTTCTTGTTCCCAAGCCTGAGGCTTTATCTGCCAGTCTGTTTGTGGCCTTGGCGTGTTGCCTCTATGTCAGGATGTTCTAAATAAATATTAGGTGCATTATCTAATTGGGCATGGAATAAATAACTATTGTTCAGATAACGTGGTAGAGGGACGCTGTTAATAATTGTATGCTGTATCTTTATTGAGGCCTTGCAGAGTTAGGCCTGAGCAATGGAGGTACTTCTGTTCATTCTCCACCATGTTGTGTTCTTCATGTCTTGCATGCATGCCGCCATTCATTGTTCCCAGTCCGTGTATGCTGCAACCTGCACACCTCCCCCCTACCTACTGATGTCTATACTACTTGTGCAACCCCGTCTGGGTAGTCTGAAACCTCCTAATTATGTGAATGCAAACTACTTGGCTCCCTACTTGTGCCACACAACGTATTCTACTCTTAATGGCGGCTGTGTGACTAGTGTTTTACTAACAGTTTACTGAACCTTTCTCAGCTTAAACTTGTGTTCGTGATTGGGAACAGGTGGGGCCGTAGCCAGGCAACTCTCATCTCCATTATTACAATATCTTTGGAAGGAAACCTCTGCCCGTGTGTCAAGTGTTATTTTTTGGTCCTAATACTCAAAATTTTCCTTTGTGGAGGCTTGCATATTTGTGCACATTGATTCAACACATGACCCACACTTGACATATATGACAGGCAAGCTGCCATGTTGCTGCCCCTGACTTCCCCTCAAGCTTCATTACTGTGCAGATCATCTGCCGCCTGAGCCATTTCCTTCCCTGTGTTTTCGCTTTTTTGTTTGACTACAGGTTTTCCGGGTTACTCTACCCATTTAAAGCAAATTCCCATTTCCATGGAGATTGTGGCTTCTGTAATAAAGGTTGGCAGCCCGTCTCCCAGCGAGACAGTCATTTTAATTGATGTTGTCACTAGGAATAAAAGCGCCTTTTATTAATCAAGTTCTGAGTGGATGGTAGTCCGCTCCGGTACCTGCCGCCCTGGAGATACGGAGAACACTTTGGCATTCGATTTGCTTTTTATCTGTTGCAATAAATTTGAATCAGATACTCAGCCTCTGAATTAATAATAGGTGTTCCATCCAGCAAAGACTTCCTTTTTTTAATTTTGGTGGTTTATGTCTATAGCTAATGCATCTGAATTTAAATGCTAATAACATACTAATAGAGCCTTGTAGTTCATCTCTTAAACTGGCCTACCTGATATACAGGTATACTGGTTTTCGTCTCTTAGATCCGCTACTGGGTCATGGCGGGCCAAGGTAACCGCAATGAATGTTGTTTTGTTTAGCTGCCCAAAATCTCTGTAGCACTGAATGTTTAATCAAGAGGACTTGTTCCCTTAAGAAAGCAAAACTTAAGAAAGCAAAACATGGGATAACACATAAGACATGGTTTAATGGTTGCTGAACCCATTACTCTCTTTGAGCGAAGACACATCAGGGCTCATTACACGGACGGCGGTAACCATGGCGCTATTAGTTCCATGGGTGCCGCCGGTATTTTACCGATTCCGCCTTGGTGAATGGGGGAATTACCACCCCATTCCAAGGTTGGCGGGCGGTAATTCCCCATTCACCAAGGCCCTTCCCCATTCCCATTTGAGCCCCCATAGGGCTCAATGGGAATGGGGAAGGAGCAAATAACGGTACCGCTATTAGCGGTACCGTTATTTGCCCTGAAGGCCCTCAGCGGGTCCCTTCCTGAAGGTGTGGTCTGGCCACACATTAAGGACGGGACCCCCTGATGGACCTCGTAGTATGGCGCTAAGGGATTACCTGCACCGGTGCCCTTACCGGTGCCGGTAATCCCTTAGCGCCATCCGTGTAATGAGGCCCATCGTGTGCTGGAGATCTCTCCTTCAGTCAACAAATCAGGCGAACATCAGAAACCCGCATTATCAATGTAGACGTTTGTACAAATAGCTACCTTTTCCCTAATACGCTCATGATCGAGTTAGTGATGAGCTGAGTTCAATTAAGATACGATCACTGACACGTTGTATTTTGCAGCTATTTACATCTGCTTAGCATAGACCACTGTATTGCCATTTTGGATGGCTTAGCAGAGTTTCATTGTAGATCTCACTTTAAAAGCCTTTTGATCCATTTCACAACCAGCTAGAGAACAATGTCAGGCAATTGTGGATGGAGGCGTGCGGGAAGTGTCAAGCCATGGTATCCTGCATTGGTTCTTTGAATACTTATGCTACCACATTGGCAATAGTCCTACTCTCTTCGGGGTTTCACCCTTGGGGTCACTCTTCTGTGGTGGATGAGATGCTGTAGATTTGATGGAGAAGGTGCAGCGCCTGCTCAATGGGTTTACCACTGAATCACGGCAGAGATAAGAGATGTGGGTGCACCCATTGTCAACCTGTAACCGACACACTTTAGCCCCAGTGATTGCATGTAAAATGTCATAATAAAGGTGAAACGCATGGGCACTGTCATTAATGCTGAGCATGTTTCTTTCCACAGAGCGAATTGCATACCCTGCCCACAGCCTAAATGCATTTCGTTTGTCATTGACTTTGTGCAGTGGAGCTAAGATAAATAAACCACATTGTGGGCCTCATTCCGAGTATGGAGGTAACCATGCCGCTATTTGCGGCATGGCTGCCTCCAAACTCGGGTCCGAGTTCCTTGATTGAGGAATTACCGGGCCATTCCAACCTTGAAGGACCCGGTAATTCCTCATTCAATTTACCCATCCCCATTCCCATTTGAGCCCCCATAGGGCTCAATGGGAATGGGAAGGGAGCTAACAACGGGCCTGTTAATAACGGGCCCGTTGTTAGCTCCCTGGTCCCCTCACGGGACCCGCAAAGGACGTCTGGTCTGACCAGACATCCAGAGCGGGTCCCGCGAGGGAATCTCGTAATAGAGTGGAATGGGTTTGCGGCACCGGCACCTTTACCGGCGCCGTTAAACCCATTCCTCCAGGGTCATAATGAGGCCCTGTGTCTTTAAGGAACTCCATTTAAACTAGTCTGCTAAGAGAAATCTTTCATCGGATGATGATGCGCCTGGCCTCATAATGTTAGAAATGTATAGCCAATCAATATATAACCAACCATGTTGGTTGTATAAAAGAGGTCAGGGCGCCCCTCTGCCAGAAAGAACGCTGCATGATAACCTGTTCTGTGGGACTGTACCCACTCAGAGTCTGCAGCCACTTGTTTTAGCTCACTGTACTTTCACAAAGGAGCAATATCGATTTGCATATCACACTTTGTCCTGCCCACTTGAGCAGTCCAGCACCAAAATGCTATGGCAATCCTCCTTTGAGCAAGAGTACCAACAGCAACCCGAGACATGTGTTTCGGCCTAGTTGGGCATCATTAGTGAGGTGGAGCTGTGCCTCTCTGAGCACAGTGAGCAAGTGGTCCATGTCTGGAAAGGTCTAGGTACCCATGACCTCTTTTTCCATGTTGATTGTATGTTTGATCCCTATTTTTATTTTTCTATCTTTGCAAATTATTTTCAGTTCTAAGCACTATGAAGTCAAGGAAAGTAAAATGGAAAGTTCGGTGAAAATGTGAAAACAAATTCAAAAATAATTAGGAAAACAACATGTTTCTCACAGAGATTAATTTGTCAATCATTAGTAAGAGAATGATTATAGTTTTGTGTAGTGATTGATTTTCGTGTGGTTTATTTATTTGTTTTCAAGTGTGGCAACATATCACCCTACAGCCAATTGCATTGCAAGGAATTCCTAGTTTCCTATTGGTTGGAAGTGTTCCATAACCGTGGTTGGTAATGCCAGGTAGCCAGTTAAGTAGTTGGCCACATCATATGCTCAGGTCTGGGGTACTTTAAGAACTACAAACGATTGTTGATGGATACCTGCTTATTTTGACACTGATATTGTTGTGTGAATGATGAATGGCTCAATGAAATTGTATGTCTTCCGGGTTCATTTGAAACTGGCCTCTAAGGGTCTCATCAAGAGTTGGGCGTTATCCCGGCGGTATTACCGCCGGGTTACTGCCCATGCTAATAGCGTTACCACCAACTGGTCTGGCGCTATTAGCACTGGATCAAGGGTTGGCCAGTAACTGTAATTTCACATTGGGTTCATTGGACCCAAGGGGAATTTTCGGCGCAATTAGCGCACGCTAATAGCGTGGCATTAATTGCTACCAAAAAAAGGGATTTTTTTCGGGTGCGTTTACCCCAGCTGGGGGTAAACATGCCAGACCCATGTTTGGGCAGACCCTTAAATGCAGCGGTAATAGCGTTACCTCCTCATTTAAGGGCTACCGCTCAACTCGTGATAGGTGTTGTACACTTACAAGTGCAGCATCCTGATAGGGTTTCCACCTGATTGCTTGACCTTGCATCTGGTCTGGGTGTTCAGCTTTGCAATAACCATCCATAGGTCTGTTCCCGGATGCAGTGGTGGTGATCTTCCCAAAAAAATTCTGGTCCTTTGCCCCAGTTGCTTTCACAGATGGAGCATTGAACCTTGCATTTGATGTTTTGCATCACTGTCAAGTAGTGAAATTAATTCAGTAATGGGGGATTTGAGCAGATGTTTTAAGGGTTAATCTGTCTGCCCATTTTATTTTGTTTTGTCTGGTCCTCAATTTGAGTATTGCGGTTGTAAGAGGATTCAATTCAACACTACAGCTAAGTCAACGCCTAGTCTATAATACTGAATGAAAACCCTTATTGATATATCTTTATGTCCAGTTCATGCGTTCTCGATGACTACCCCTATATAACACCCCTCTGTTGGAATCCTCCTGACCCCACTGAGCCAAGAAGTAGTTCTGTTTTGCAAGTTAAAAGGTTTATTTGAGAATTTAAACCATATAGATATATATATCACACTTTATAATAAATTAATAATTGAATATCACACTTAATCTGATATGATAAAGATTAACAACGGAGAATCTGGCACTAGCACACTTCTTTATAATCACTAAGGAGTTGACATGAAATGGATAAGATAGCAACAATACTTTTATGGTTTCAAATGAATGCAATGTGGAATGAAATGCAGTACAGAAAATAACTTGATAGGATTTCAGCAAAAGACAATGTAATCACTTTCTTGGACAATTCACCCCCCCCCCCTTTATGCAATGCAAGGAAATGGAAGGAAGCACACAGTTCTCAGAAATGCAATCAAATGTGATTCAGTTCACCCCAGCAAGCTTGGACTACAGAAGTTTAAAACACAGGCCCAAAATGCTTTTATATGTGCTGGCAATGAAGTGAAAATTATGCTAAAATGCTTTTAATTCCCTCTAGAGGTTTAGGGTGAGTGGCATATGCTTTGAATAAGTTCAGGATCACTTTAGCAATGCTCTATAATGGTTGTCAGGTTGCAAACGAATTTTTGCAACGGAAGGCAAGAAAACTGCTGTTTTCACACGTGAAGAAATTTTGCAAATCGCGGCAAATTCGCGAGTGCGTTTTTCGCGATGGCGGCAAAAGTATCGGGGGTAGGAATGCAGTTCTAGGTTCGTAGGAAAGCCACGATTCTCAGCTTTCAGAGGAAAGTTACTGCAAGTCTCTAGCACAAACGGTCGCGGAGATATGAGCGATTTTGTAAAGGTCGTTTTTCAGATTTGAAATTTTAAAGTTCAAAGTGACAAGTGACAGCTAGCAACTGGAAAATGACAAGTGACAGTTAGGAGGCAGTTCTACTTAGGTTAAAATAGATTGAATTATATTACTTTAACTAAGAGATTGGTTCTGCACAGTTCTACTATGTACTCACACTATATTCTTGAATTAGAATGGGCCTCGCCACGGATCTGGTCAGGTTTTAGACTGGACTTCACAGTGATCTGGGTCAGCTCTCTCTCTCTCTGGATTCTGGAGACTGATGGATTTGAAGTCTGGATCTTTCTGCACAGCTTTCTCTAGAGATTGATGGATTCGAAGTCTGGATCTCTGGATGTGGTATGGACCGGCAGAGCGCGTTGCAGCAAATGGAATTGAAAGTCCCTATCTGTCCTGTCTGTCTGCTTTTATCTGTTTTTAAAATGGGTGTGTGTGCAGCATCACTAGCCCCTACCCCTCTCCACTTGCCATTGGCCACTTCATCCGCTTCCACTTGATTGGGGGAATGAAATGAAGTGTCATCATGATGGGGTCTGTTTATGGTACAGAGAACCCACCCCTGTCAACTTACACACAATCTATCTTTTGATCCAAAAAACATATTTGCACAGGTACACATTTGTTTAAAATTACATGCACCCTTCACATATCACAGGAGGTATACCCTGTCCAAATCTGCTCTTCCTGGGAGCTTGCATTCAGAAATGGCGACATTTGCACTTTTTAACTGGTTTCGCAATATCGGACATTAACCCAAATTTAACACATGTGCGCAAGGAGTATGGACATTAGTTGATGAAGTGTCAGATTTTTCACATGCACACATTTTGAGTAATATCCTCTTTTCCGCTAAAACCCCCCTGAACATACCACCGGGTCCTAACACGTCTTAAAATGTGGGCAGAAAAATCACAAGAATTATGGTATCATTTATAAAATTTTCACAAGTCCGCTCTATGAATGATCCATCTTTTTAGAGTTATGTTCTGGCCCCAAAGGGGTGTGGTTTCCCCCCAGCACAAGGTTGAATTTCTGGTTTTTCCAGTTCTGCCAAGCCAGCTTGCTCTCACAGGCAGTGCCCCTCCCCTGTCCTTCCAGGAGGAAGCTCCATTTACGACTCCCGCCAATAAAACATTTGCCTGAGTCAGGACAGGGCTTTGTTCAGAGCTCCTGTATTCTGTGGGGGCTCCCCTTAATTCAATTATCAGAGAGATGGCATATCCTTAGTGTGGCCAGCAAAAGGCAGATAGGCCTGGGAACACAGCTGTGACTCAAGTTTCACTCCTGATGGGGGGTAGTTGCCAGGCAAAATTGGAATCTCTTTAAGCCAGTTTTTAGCTACATGTCATTTCTGTTCCCCAGTTTTATGCATTCAAATAACTAACAATTTTTTACATATGCAGCTAGAATGCTGATTCTAAGTTTAACACTATGACATTTAAACAATTGCAGCCTATGTGACACTCAAAAGTAGGTCACTCATTTCTTTTAAACATTTAGATTTTTAGTGTCTTTCAGTCCAAATTTACTTAAACTGCTGAAATCCACAGCTCAGCCAGTCTTGTTATAAACCTTCAAGTCACTTCAGAATATAACTTTACATTGTATCCACCTCTCAGTAAGTCTTTCTTTGGCATGTTTTGGGTTAATTTATTCAGTTTTCTACAAAAAGTAAAATCTGGTGTTGTTTTAAAACGCTGGCTTTCTGATAGTGGTGAGTACTGGTACTGCACCCCTTTTTGGGATTTAAGAAAATGAATTCCCAACAGTCATGGGTTTGCTTTTGGCAATCAGCATTGCCATTCCCAATGGTTTCAGACTACTGTGTGGGTAGTCCAATGGTGGTTTTAGGCAGTGTCCTTCTGTGCCCACAACATCGGCAAAAATGAGTGGCAGCCTATTCTTCATGCATTTCCCTGTGCATTTTCTGGGAAGCTCTGGCCATCATGATGTTTTCCATGTCAGTACTGCACAGTATTGAGGTAGGGCTTGGATGCGTGGATAAAAACATCCCACAAGCCCCCCTCTTGCGATGGCCATTCTATTTAACTAATGGGACTCGCAAGACCTGGGATGTTTCCTCATCTTCTTCCAATAGATGGCACAGTTCAGCATCTTTTTCTCCATCCGGTCGGATCGATCGGTTCTCCTCGCCGGTCCTGATGGGAATATTGGGCGGTACTCTGGGCCCCTTGGATATTCGTTCCCGGTCCCTGGGTCGTCCTCCTTGGTCATTCTCCATGGTTTCATCTCTCCTAGGATGATAAAGCAAAAGCGGCAATACCTACTCATAGACGTTTTTCCACCACTGTTGAGATAGTGGGGCAGCATATGCATTTCATCATAACGAAACATTACATTCTTATTTTAAAAAAGAAAGGATAACTAAGAGACAGTTTCATGCAAATCACAATATTTTAGAGACTAGATGTGGTATGTTTTATGGTTGGAACTGAATTAGTCTGAGACAGTACCCGCTAGGATTCCAGAGGATTCCTCCAGTTGTTGCAGAGTGTGCCTGCGATGGCAACATTTCAACTGGTTTATGTGGACCCACTTGTCTTCTCCCGCTGCCAAAGGACCTTTGGGGATGTGGATTTTGTAGGCCACAGGGGAGATCTTGTTGATGATCTCAAAGGGTCCCTTCCATGTAGGCAAATATTTGCGCTGCTTGGCCTGGTTCCTTTGGAAGTTGTATAGATAGACCCGGTCCCCCACCTGATATTCCTTCCTGGAAGTTTTCAGGTCATAGTGGGTCTTCATGCTATCAGCTGATCTTTCTAGATTCCGCTGAGCATAAGCAAAAGCATGTTGGAGGTGTTTCCTTAAATTCTCCACATACTCATGAGTTGTGGAGGCATTTATCAGTGTCTGCTCTTGGGTCCTGTAGAGCAAATGCTGAGGAAGCACCATCTTGTGCCCAGTCATCAACTCAAATGGTGACATTTTGGTTGCAGATGAAGGGGTAGATCTGATGGCCATTAGGACCAGAGGTAATCGGATATCCCAACTTGGCCCAGAATCTGCCACAAACTTCTTTAATATGCTCTCAATTGTCCGGTTGTATCTCTCTACTGCCCCAGAAGAAGCTGGCCTGTAAGCAATATGCAACTTCCTTTTGACCCCCAGTATCTCCCACATCTTTGTCATTACTTCACTGGTGAAGTGGCTACCCCTGTCTGACTCAATCCTTTGAGGTAGACCAAATCGGGAAAAGATGTGGTTAATCATCAGGGCAGCTGCAGTTTCTGCCTTGCAGTTTGGGGCTGGGAGACATTCCACCCACTTCGTAAACAAGCATGTCACAGTCAACATGTACTTATTCCCCCTAGCAGAGCGAATCACAGGGCCTACAAAGTCGATTTGTAAATCTGACCATGCCAGTGTCATCCCCCGGTGCGTGAGGGATGATGGCTGAAATTGTGCACACACAAGACACCCCTTCAAGTTTTGGTCGAGGTCCTGCCCCATGTGTGGCCAGTATGCAACCTCTCTTAAGATTTCCAATGTTGTGTGAAAACCCCTATGACCGGCGGTGGCCGCATCATGGGCGTGACTTAACATCAGGCTTCGGAATGAGGTAGGAACCACCCACTGATCGTGGCCAGCTTTGGATTTCCTTACCAGCAAACCGTCTTGGATTCGGAACATTTTTGGACATTTCATCAACACTCTTAGGTCCTCTTTCCCAATGTAATCGGTATCCGTCAGGGGAAAGTTCTCAGGGTCCTCAAGGTGTTGGTAAAACTTACCAATAATTGGATCCCCCTTCTGAGCTGTAATCAAATCAGCATCAGGGGTCTCCTTACTCCATTGTGCAATTGAAAGGTCGTTGTGAGCATTTGTCTGGGACCTAGTGATAGCAGTGACCTGGATCTCCCCCAACAGGGACTCAATCTCAATTAGATCCCCTTGGATGGCCCCGGTTTTGGCCAGCTGATCAGCTAAGTCATTTCCAGTTTTGTCTGGTCCCTCTACTTTGGAATGACCCTTGATCTTTTTCCAATAGATGGTCATCTCATTCGAGGTGACCAGATCATCAATGTTTTGGATCAACTTCCCATGTTTCAAGGGTTTGTTGTTAGCACATAACATGCCTCTGGTTTTCCAATTAACCAGGTGCTCCACGAACCCGTTCCGTACATAATCCGAATCTGTGATTATGACCAGTTCGTGGAGTTGATGCTGGACAGCAGTGAGGATGGCCTGATGCACAGCCATCAATTCTGCCACCTGACTACTTCGGGGACCAATTTTGTATCCAGCGGAGGGTTCTGGGGACTCATTCACCCATGCATTCCCTACGCCGGCCACCAGTTCTTTCTCCCCGTTGTTGTCAACCTGGTAAGAGCATCCATCCACATACACAGTGGGCATTCCCTCACACTTGTCTTCTTCAAAGACTTTGTGTGGGGAATTAAGGTATGCCTCCATGTTGTCCTTGATTTTCCGACTTTCGTCCTCGAGACAGTTTTCTCTGGCACAATCATGCAAGTCAGCTAGACCTTGCGCGAGGGGACTCTTCTTGTTTTGGCCATATCTGACCTCCACAGGAAAGCCTTGCGTTGACAGAATCCAGGAAGTAATTCGGGAATTACTCACATTTCTGGCCCGGATTCTGTCACTTTGGAGATATTGCAGAGGCTGGTGTGGAGTCTCCACTATGATGTGTTCCCCCTGGATAAACGGGCGGTAATTCTTCAATGCCCACACCGTTGCCAGGAGTGCCTTCTCACAATCGTTGAATTTTTCCTCCACAGAGGATAAAGTTTTGCTCGCATAGGAGATTACTTTATTGACCTTGTCATGCTTTTGGTATAATACTGCCGTCAAGCACGTATTAGAGAACCCCGTCTCCAGGAAGAACTCCTTGTTTCTGACAGGGTAAGCTAGGCAAGGCGCTTGTGAGAGGCTTCTCTTGAGTTGTTTTACCGCCTTGGCTTGTTCTGGACCCCAGTCCCACTTGACCCCCCCCTTCAGGAGATGAATCAGGGGTCTGGTGATCTCTGCGTAGCCCTCAATGAACTTTCTGCTGTAATTAGTCAGTCCAAGGAGGCTCCTTAGTTCTCGCAGAGTTGTGGGGTCTTTCAGTTTCTGAAGTGCTTCCACTTTCTTTTCCTGGGGACAGAGACCCTGAGGAGTAATCTCATGCCCCAAGAAATTAACACGGGTTCTACACCACTGTGGTTTCTGAAAGGAAAGTTTTGCTCCGGCGGCCCTCAACTGTGTCAGAACATAACGGATCTCCGCTATGTGTTCCTCCACAGTTGAGCTTTTGATGAGGACATCATCTACATAAGCCAGGTTACCCCTCGCACCCAAGTCGAGCATGGCCTTGTGTAGAAAAATGTTGAATTCATTGCCGGAGTTGAGGTATCCGAAGGGAGTCCGGGTCCATGTGTACTGCTGGCCCCCAAAGGTAAAAGCCAGCTTTTATTGGTCCTCCCTGCTGACCGGCACGATCCAGTATCCATTGGTCAGGTCTATTGCAGTGAATACCTGTGACCCCTGGATCTGGGCCAGCCCTTGGTCAATGTAGGGCAGAGGCCATCGGGAAGTATGGACCCGTTTGTTGAGCTCCCTAAGGTCAGCGCAGAGTCTCCACTGGCCGTTTGGCTTCAATATTCCCAGCACCGGATTATTGAAGGTGCTGTGGGCTGGACGGATTATTCCCCGGGACTCAAGGTTCTTCATTATTTCAGTAAGTGACTCCATTGATGCGAGAGGCAAGCGATATTGCTTCACAAACACAGGAGTCATGCCAGGGTCCGTGGGGATTGTTGTTGTGTGGATGTCAGTGCGACCACAGTCATATGAGTCTACCGCAAAGAGATCTTGGAAATCCAAGAAAACTTGTTTCAACTTTTGCTTTTGTTCCAGAGTCACACAGGCATCAGCTAGGTTGACTCTCTCTTCCACCATCTGCCTGAAGCCTGGAAAGACTTCTGGTTTGGCTATTTCTGCGACCTCCTCCAGCTGGGTGGAGAAGTCCCTGTTCAGAGTGCTGATTTGGATTGGAGGCTTCAGGTGGGAAAGGCAGCCCTCATGGACCTGGAAAATCACCTCATCCCTCCTGAAGTCACAAGTCACATCTTCCTTACCATAAGGGCAAGAAGTGTACACCAGGAAGTTCCCCCCATGCCGGGTAAAAATCCTGTCTGGTGTTGTATTGTCATCACTGTCACTGTCAAAGCAGTCCTTGGGGATTGGCCCTAACAGTTCATTACCTAAGTCAATGGAAAAATGTCGGTCATCAAGCGCCATTCCAATAATGGTGCCTGCGGCTAGAGTAATACTCTTTAAGTCGCTGTTATCCACCTCTATTGGAATGGTGTCATGTTCTATGTTGACTAATGGAGTTGGGTTTACCCCCAACCCTTGCTGTTGGAGAGAAGTGTTTAGATGTATGTAAGCATCAGGGTTTTGCAAATATTGTCCTCTTTTAACTTTCACTTCCAGGGAGAATTGTCGGGTCCTTTCTGGGATGGTGACTTCCTCTTTGATCTGAATTTCAACTGCATAAGGTAGCAATTGAGCTGACCTAAATGCTTTTTCTGGATCATCAAAGCCCATGGGATTATCCGCTAATCGGGACCAAGCTTTGAAGTTTATTAGGTCCAAACTAATGGCAAAGCGATTGAGAATGTCACTGCCTAAGTAAAAGGCGGCAGGGACGTCTCGCACGACCCAACAATTATGGACTATGCTCTTGTTGCCAATGGAGATTTTGAGCATACACCTGCTTGGCAGGAGATGTTTGGAATTAGGTGCTTCCAGGTCCATTTCCCATTTGTCTATCAGTTTGAAGGTGGAAATGGCTGGATCTTTTGGGAGTTGGCGAAACATGGCTTCGCTGATGAAGCTCTTACCATTGTTCACGCACACTCGAGCGAGAACAGAGTCCTTCCCATCATTTAACTGAACAGGGATGAACAACTGCTCTCCAATTTGCTGAATATCAGCCAGGCTCTGAGCTGATTTCACATCTTTCGGGACTATAGGAGTGGGAGTTTCTGATTGTGGATTAGTAAAGAATTTCAGAGTGTTTCCTTCCAGCGTGGAGTACCACTTTAGACTTGAAGGAAGGTTGATTTTCAGAAATAGAGAGGACCCTCCATCACCAGTCTGTTGTCCTACTGCTATTACTGTCACGTCTGGAATTTGGCTATTCTGGAAGTGAAATTCTACTTGGTCAGATTTTTGTTCAACCATGTGGCAGGTGCCGTTTAAACTAACATGGTTGACACTCTGTTTTAATTTTATGGGTCGGCTAGTCTGGGTCCAGAGGACCTTGTTTACGCAATCTATTAAAGGTGACAACCTCCTCAGGAGATCATTCCCCAGTAAACAAGGGGTGCCCTCTGGAGTCACTACTATGACTGGGTGTTTTAACTTGTGTCGCCCGATCTTAATGTCCAAGTCTGCAGTCCCCTCAACGGGAATTTCCTTCCCGTCAAAGTTCTGCAGTTGTCCAGGAAGAGAGGTGAGAGGAATTTGGTAATTCTCTCCCCTTCCTGCATTCAGTTCATCAAAGGCCCTTCTGGACAGAAGGGTAGCTTGAGATCCAGTGTCCACCAGTGCCGAAATTGTACCCTGCCCCTGTACTTGTACCGGGGCATAATATCTTTCCTCCTTCTCCTCAAGGAGGCACAGATAATGCACATTTTTGGACAACTGGTGGGCTAACTTTCTGGTTTTGGACATTTCAAGAGAAGAAATTTGGGCAGACTTCTGTGGAGATCCTTGGGAATCTGAAAGAAAAATTTGGCAACTGGAGATCAGAGCCATTGTGGGTTCCCCTGGCTCCGGTTCCGGGCCGCCCCCCCCCTTTTTGGAGGCAGTCACCAGGATGGGTTTGAACCAGGGGATTTTCTTGCTGTTGGTTCTGGGATGAGATGGTGGGCGGCGATAGCTCAGTCTCCACATCTCCCCAGTCTGGATTTGCATCCCTAGGGACCCATTTTTCTTTGGGAGGAGTTCCCCCCTCTCTGAAGGAGAAGATCCTTTTCCCAGGATCCTCTGAGGATCCCTCTCCCTCAAATTGGAAGATCTGTACCTCCTCCTCAAACTGAGTCTGTTTGGGTCTTTTGTTTCTCCTACCCCCCCTCTGCTCCTTAGGAGGCAGACTTTCAGGGGCAAGAGATTTTGTTTCCGGTTCCTGGGTTTCCAGGGGCTGTTTACAAGTGAGGAAGGAAGCTTCCTCCAAGGCTTTACACCCCCTTCCCTTTGTGCCTCCTCCCTGGGAACCGGTGAGCTATCGGGGTGCTGCCCCCGTCATTGTTCTGGAGCACCAGGTCCAGAGTTGGGTGCGTTCTGCGCCGGCATGCCGATCTGAGGGTTCTGCTGAGCCCTCAGTATGTGACCCAGATCCCGCGCCAGGTTTTGAACCTGGCGCTCTAACTGGGAAACCCGCTCAGGCTGATACGGGGCCCTGTTTTCTCCCCTGGGCTGATCCCGGGAAGGGTAGCTATCCCTTCTTTGGTAGTACCCCTGGTTGAGAAGATTTGGATACCCCTCCACCCTTGGCCTCCCCTCTCCCGGATTCGGTTGTCTGGGCTCAGGGAATTGGGGAAAGAAGGGTGGAGGATTTTGGGGCTGGAAATTGGGTGGATACCTGGGGAAAAAGTTCTGCCCAGGATTTGGAGAATTTCTGCGCTCCTGTGGGAAGTTAGGAGGGAAGTTCCCTGGGTTAGGTGCTTGGCTGGATCCCCCCCTGGGGCTGGAGGAGTCCACACATAACCCAGGATGGGTCTGTTTCCCTTGTAACGGGGGCTTACATAATCAGGAGAGCGAGGGACCCCATTTGTGGGGCTGCCTCCCTGGCTCCCTGTCTGTGACTGGCCCGAGGACCTTCTGGGCCTAGCATTATTAGGTGCAGGTAGGTTTTTAGGCCCCCCCATCTCCAACTCTAAAACGGGGGTGACCTTTACCTCTGCCACCTTGGCAGCAGCAGGGGTGCTGTTAGTTTTGGGGTTTTTGGGCTGGTTTTTGTTTTCCACCGGTTTCTGCACCTCGTAGATGCGGGTGGCTTGTTCAATGACCCATTCTAAAGATCTTTTCTCATGAAAATCTCTCACGAGCTGGGTCATTATATATTTGGGCAAGGCATGGAAAAACGTATTAATAAATTCTCTGCTGTCTGTGCGCAACCGTCTGGTGGTCTGCGCAAAGGCACGTTTCAGTTCTTGCACAAACTCTTGTGGGGCCTGATCCTCCCCACACTGCAAATTGTAGGCTGCCTTGCGAGCCTCTTGAGGATTTCGGTGCACAGAGAAATGTTTCAAGATGGCCGCCTTATAGGTGGACCATCTTAAATGATTTTGGTCCTCCAGCCCCGCAAAGAAACTGGAGTATTCTGGGGAGAATGTCCATTTGGCGTACTGGATGCAGCTACTGCTGTCCTTCAAATGGAAAGTCTCCATCATTTGCTCACAGAGCTCCAAGTGTTCCCAAACAGAGTACTTGGCGTTCTTATGATAAGGCGTGATGACACTCCTGATTGCCTTAATTTGCTTCAATGGGTCCTTAAGCAAGGCCCTTTTTGCCTTATTGGCCCTTTTGGTCCGGGTAACCCTGGTCCATTCATCCTCTGACTCAGAGGCACTGCTCCCCGAGGTTCCTGTCTAATCTTCCAGGTTTTCCCGGATTCTGCGAGCATGGGAATGGCTGGCAGAATGTGGGGACCTGGTCTCCTGTGTCCTGCACCGCTCAGAGGAGTCTTCAAATCCCTCCTTGCTGCCAGGATTTGATGGGTACCCCCCCCCACTGACCTAACTGGGCAGAGGTTTTCAGGATGCCCTTAATGGGCCTACTCACCTGGGGTTCCCCATCAAATTGCACTGTGCTTGGGTGCCCATACCCGGATGCCCGCCCCTCCATTCCTGGGTGGTACTGGCCTATGAGCCCCATGCTTCTGGCTGGCTAGTAATCTGCCATCCCTGTGGCCCTGTGCTCATGTGCGCCAGGGGACATGGGGGTGGCAGAGTCCAGGGACTGAGAGAGATCCAGGCCTCTGGTACTAGGGCTCCTGAGGTTATGCTCAGGAGTTTCCCTTTCCCAGCGAACCTGGTCTCCATCCGCCCCTGCTCCCTGTTGCAATGCAAGAGCCTGCGCCTTCAGTTCCTCAGTTAAGGCCTTACTACTCTCTATCAGTCTCTCCTGCATCGCTACCTGTTGTTGGAGCCTATCATTGTGCTGGAAGAGAGCCTCATTCTCTCTCTGCGTTTCCTGATTGGTCCTGGAGCACTGGGCCAGTCTTTGCTGCAGGAGGGTTACCTCCTGAGCTGTGTCCCTATTGGCCTGCTCCTGTCTTGCCAGAACATCCTCCACCCTCCTGGTGTGCTCTAGCAAGTCCTGGTGTTCTTTTTGGAGGTCACCCAGTCCCTGGTGGGCCAGGTGATTTTCTTCCAATTTCCTTTTTAAGTGGCAGACTTCCTGGCCTAAGGTATCCCTTTCCTGACTAAGAGCCTGCATCTGTGCCGCCAGGTCGTCCCTTTGCCTTTGGAAGGCACCAGCTTTCTGGCGCTCCTGGTCAAATTCTGCCTGGGTATCCAGGTCTTTCAAAATCAGTTTATTGCTCTCTGCCTTCTCCCTATCTAGGTGGCTTTGCAGGGTGACTACCTGCTCGGCACATGCCCTATTGAAGTCTAACTGTTGCTCCAGCTTTTTCTGGCTCTGCAGTAGGGAGTCCAAACCTTCTTGGTATTCCTTCTGCAAGGCCTGAAATCTGGTATCCTGGTCAGCCTTTTCCTGTTGCAGGATGTCCATATCCCTCTTTATTTTAATGATGTGCTGTCTACTCTCATTTTCTGACTCCTGGCTCCCCTGCAGCCTCTGCTCAGAAGAGACCAGGTCAGATCGGACCTTCTCTAACGCCATCTGTCGCTTATTCGCCAGATCTTGGCTTTCAGTACATTTATCCTGCATGTCTCCCATATATAGGTACAGGTATGCCGCTATCCTAACCATCTTGTCTTGTTCATCCTTAGCTTTAGGAGCCATGTATAGTTCACTCAGGGCCACATGTAGGGGACCCTGATCTCCCCATATATCTGACCCTGTTTCAGTGACCTGTTGCGTGATGGCCTGCAACCAGACCATGCGGTCCTGGTGAGTCCACTCACCTCTCACAAATAACTTATGTAAGAAGTGCTCTCTGGCTATTTTCATGTCTACTAAGGTCGTCATTCTAGAGATTGGTCTCTGTCCTGACTTACAGAAGTTTGTATTTTATTTTTGCAAAACAGAACTTTTCCTTAGAGCGTTCCTTTGAGGAGTGCTTTACAGCGTAACACAGCGTTTGATCCGACCAGATATGTGTATCTGGTCAGCTGGCACGCTGTATTAATCTGCACAAGTGATAAATCTAATCCAAACATCCGGCACGAGCCCCCAATTTGTAAGAGGATTCAATTCAACACTACAGCTAAATCAACGCCTAGTCTATAATACTGAATGAAAACCCTTATTGATATATCTTTATGTCCAGTTCATGCGTTCTCGATGACTACCCCTATATAACACCCCTCTGTTGGAATCCTCCTGACCCCACTGAGCCAAGAAGTAGTTCTGTTTTGCAAGTTAAAAGGTTTATTTGAGAATTTAAACCATATAGATATATATATATCACACTTTATAATAAATTAATAATTGAATATCACACTTAATCTGATATGATAAAGATTAACAACGGAGAATCTGGCACTAGCACACTTCTTTATAATCACTAAGGAGTTGACATGAAATGGATAAGATAGCAACAATACTTTTATGGTTTCAAATGGATGCAATGTGGAATGAAATGCAGTACAGAAAATAACTTGATAGGATTTCAGCAAAAGACAATGTAATCACTTTCTTGGACAATTCACCCCCCCCCCCTTTATGCAATGCAAGGAAATGGAAGGAAGCACACAGTTCTCAGAAATGCAATCAAATGTGATTCAGTTCACCCCAGCAAGCTTGGACTACAGAAGTTTAAAACACAGGCCCAAAATGCTTTTATATGTGCTGGCAATAAAGTGAATATTATGCTAAAATGCTTTTAATTCCCTCTAGAGGTTTAGGGTGAGTGGTATATGCTTTGAATAAGTTCAGGATCACTTTAGCAATGCTCTATAATGGTTGTCAGGTTGCAAACGAATTTTTGCAACGGAAGGCAAGAAAACTGCTGTTTTCACACGTGAAGAAATTTTGCAAATCGCAGCAAATTTGCGAGTGCGTTTTTCGCGATGGCGGCAAAAGTATCGGGGGTAGGAATGCGGTTCTAGGTTCGTAGGAAAGCCACGATTCTCAGCTTTCAGAGGAAAGTTACTGCAAGTCTCTAGCACAAACGGTCGCGGAGATATGAGCGATTTTGTAAAGGTCGTTTTTCAGATTTGAAATTTTAAAGTTCAAAGTGACAAGTGACAGCTAGCAACTGGAAAATGACAAGTGACAGTTAGGAGGCAGTTCTACTTAGGTTAAAATAGATTGAATTATATTACTTTAACTAAGAGATTGGTTCTGCACAGTTCTACTATGTACTCACACTATATTCTTGAATTAGAATGGGCCTCGCCACGGATCTGGTCAGGTTTTAGACTGGACTTCACAGTGATCTGGGTCAGCTCTCTCTCTCTCTCTGGATTCTGGAGACTGATGGATTTGAAGTCTGGATCTTTCTGCACAGCTTTCTCTAGAGATTGATGGATTTGAAGTCTGGATCTCTGGATGTGGTATGGACCGGCAGAGCGCGTTGCAACAAATGGAATTGAAAGTCCCTATCTGTCCTGTCTGTCTGCTTTTATCTGTTTTTAAAATGGGTGTGTGTGCAGCATCACTAGCCCCTACCCCTCTCCACTTGCCATTGGCCACTTCATCCGCTTCCACTTGATTGGGGGAATGAAATGAAGTGTCATCATGATGAGGTCTGTTTATGGTACAGAGAACCCACCCCTGTCAACTTACACACAATCTATCTTTTGATCCAAAAAACATATTTGCACAGGTACACATTTGTTTAAAATTACATGCACCCTTCACATTTCACAGGAGGTATACCCTGTCCAAATCTGCTCTTCCTGGGAGCTTGCATTCAGAAATGGCGACATTTGCACTTTTTAACTGGTTTCGCAATATCGGACATTAACCCAAATTTACACACATGTGCGCAAGGAGTATGGACATTAGTTGATGAAGTGTCAGATTTTTCACATGCACACATTTTGAGTAATATCCTCTTTTCCGCTAAAACCCCCCTGAACATACCACCGGGTCCTAACACGTCTTAAAATTTGGGCAGAAAAATCACAAGAATTATGGTATCATTTATAAAATTTTCACAAGTCCGCTCTATGAATGATCCATCTTTTTAGAGTTATGTTCTGGCCCCAAAGGGGTGTGGTTTCCCCCCAGCACAAGGTTGAATTTCTGGTTTTTCCAGTTCTGCCAAGCCAGCTTGCTCTCACAGGCAGTGCCCCTCCCCTGTCCTTCCAGGAGGAAGCTCCATTTACGACTCCCGCCAATAAAACATTTGCCTGAGTCAGGACAGGGCTTTGTTCAGAGCTCCTGTATTCTGTGGGGGCTCCCCTTAATTCAATTATCAGAGAGATGGCATATCCTTAGTGTGGCCAGCAAAAGGCAGATAGGCCTGGGAACACAGCTGTGACTCAAGTTTCACTCCTGATGGGGGGTAGTTGCCAGGCAAAATTGGAATCTCGTTAAGCCAGTTTTTAGCTACATGTCATTTCTGTTCCCCAGTTTTCTGCATTCAAATAACTAACAATTTTTTACATATGCAGCTAGAATGCTGATTCTAAGTTTAAAACTATGACATTTAAACAATTGCAGCCTATGTGACACTCAAAAGTAGGTCACACATTTCTTTTAAACATTTAGATTTTTAGTGTCTTTCAGTCCAAATTTACTTAAATTGCTGAAATCCACAGCTCAGCCAGTCTTGTTATAAACCTTCAAGTCACTTCAGAATATAACTTTACATTGTATCCACCTCTCAGTAAGTCTTTCTTTGGCATGTTTTGGGTTAATTTATTCAGTTTTCTACAAAAAGTAAAATCTGGTGTTGTTTTAAAACGCCGGCTTTCTGATAGTGGTGAGTACTGGTACTGCACCCCTTTTTGGGATTTAAGAAAATGAATTTCCAACAGTCATGGGTTTGCTTTTGGCAATCAGCATTGCCATTCCCAATGGTTTCAGACTACTGTGTGGGTAGTCCAATGGTGGTTTTAGGCAGTGTCCTTCTGTGCCCACAACATCGGCAAAAATGAGTGGCAGCCTATTCTTCATGCATTTCCCTGTGCATTTTCTGGGAAGCTCTGGCCATCATGATGTTTTCCATGTCAGTACTGCACAGTTTTGAGGAAGGGCTTGGATGCGTGGATAGAAACATCCCACACGGTAATACTGAACAATTATCTTGAAACACTCCCTGTTTTGACCACCTGCCTGATCATGGGGTGGAGCAGCAGGATTATGGGGTATTCCATAGGAATAATGCATGCAGGGCAAGGTCCACTGAGGTGAATGGCCCTTAGTCTTTCTGCCCAGCACATTAGCAAGCACTTTTTTCCTTTTCATGAATCCTAATTTTATATGATTGCCTCCAATCACAGCTAGTGTTGTGGTGAAACACTTCTACAGAGTTCCCTTTGAATGGATCCTACACCAGATGTATTCCTTCAAATGGCCGGCCATGGGCATCTAGTCCTGAGAGTGTCTGCTGTCCTCAACTGCCCTCTGCAATAGCTTCCTTTGGGACATGGCATTCTAATATAGAGGGTACACACAGGACAGGGATCTGCACTTGCATATTAGCCACCTATCTGAACTGCTGTGTTCCCCTCCAGAATGTAGGAATGTGTTAATATACCAATTCCAGGATCTGTTGGGCCGGATCGGGTGGCAATGTCCAGGGGCCCAGGTTATAGGCTTGAGCGCAGCATGGGCCTTAATGATGGGCCCCAGTGCCGTTACTACCCAATCCGGCGCACAGGATTGGGTGTTATTGCTATTGGCACCCTGGGTTTTAAATATGGAGACCCGGGGTGCTAACAGCAATGATTTTTCTGGAGTGAACGGGACTTGAATGAACGGGATGGTTTGCAGCATCCCATTCATTCAAACAAAATTCTTAATTAAGATGGCCACTGTAAAGCTGGAAGAGGGGACTCCATGCAGAGTCCCTCTTCCATTTCCATGGCAGCTGGTGGGCCATGATGGAGGCTGGAGTGGTGGCGGTGGTTGCCTCCACCAAAAGAATAAAGTGAGGGAGGTAGAAGATTGGGGAGGGAGGAAACGGTAGACGAGGTACGGGAGGGGAGAAGATGGCGGGGCGGGGAAGCTGAGATCATGAGATTCATCCCACGATCCAAGCAACCTGATTGGTTTTCTCCCCTGTCCCGTGTTACAATAGTGTGTAGGAAAACACAGTGTGTCATGCTGCATAATTATTATTTGTCATGCATAATTGCATTCTTTTGTAACGTTTAATATAATTAAGAATATGCTACATACAATAACACATCTTTACAAGTGTCAAGGGACGCTGTCCTCTGCAAAGTTATCACAGATAATCTATTTGCGCTTTCTTCTGATTCCCCCCTGCCCCACCTATTTGAATCCATCAAATATTGTTAAATGATTTCTCGAGGAAATGGTGTGAGTCCAGCGCCGCTGCAGGGTGAAGTGCAGGGAAAGGAAAGTGGAACAGCCTCCCTTTCTATTTGTGCAGATAATCAGCAATCTCTGATTACATCCAAAGTTCATAAATGTTAAATAACCTATCAGCGTCTGGTTGTTGTAAATTATGTAAAGGAGCAGTGCTGGGAATATTAACCAGGAAAAGCCTTGTTCCTAAGTGGACGTGGAAATGCATTATGGCAGCCTGTCACTGCACTCATGGTAACTTTGACACCAAATAAGAAAGCTGCCATTTGCACTTAGACTAAATTGGCTCACATGTGCTCTTACTGTGCCATTTATTTGGATATAAATTTATGAACCCAGGATCTGAGCAAGGCATGTGGTTTCTCAAGACATGGCATGCCCATTTCTTTTCAGACAATCTAGACACGGAAGCAGCAGTTAAACCGTCTGCGGTTCTGGCCTGCTTAAAAGGCTGCTGACCACATTTAACAACCCGGTTTGTGAAAGTGGTGGGTCAGGACCTCAGTGGGGTCATGGAAAAGTCAGAGCCCAGTTACCAGTAGCTGTCGGGGACATTTGTGTATTGTTTGGGGCTTATGCCTGGAGCATCTTCAAACATGCATTTTCTTATTATTTTCTAACGAACCTTTAAGGGCAGTCTTTCTATTAAAGAGTTGTCCTTTTATAGAAATGCTCCCCTGCACCTCAGTAAGCATACACTGCATGAGGATTATCCAGTAGAGGAATCATAACAATATCACGTATCTATGCAGCACTTCATATGGCAGCCAAGAATGGCACTAATGGTCCAAAAACATTTATATATTTTCCTGACTTTGAGTTTTGCAGAATCTGCTCTATTCTGAGATTTTCGGTGAAGCCAGGCAAAAAGACTTGCACAATAAAATCTATTTGCCCCAAGTGCAATTTTCAAGTGCTGTTGTTTAAAACGGTACCCTTCTTAGGCAATAATCCAAAAGGGCAAACGTCCCAAACAAACCCAAAATATATCTGCCGTGGAAGCCCAGTGTGATTTTCCCCGTTAGCCCTTCTGAATACAACAGAAACCAAGTTATGTACAGAGAAAGCGAAAATACTCCACAAAGAGACAACAGTGGCAATAAAGGGTTCCATGTCTTAAAATTGCAGCAAAAATTGCCGTGCATACAAAATATTGCAGCAAAAATGCTGTGGTTTTGCCGCCACAATCATGTAAAGGATGCAGGGACCAGCCTGCAACACCCACATCCATTATACCATTTATGGAGGGCGGGGGACACCACCGCAACCCCCGCTCCCCTTAAATAGTATAATGGGGTACACCTTTACCAGTCAACCCACAGCATTTTTGCAGCGATTTTTTTTTTTTACCAGTGACATTTTTGCCACGTTTTTATTACCTGATACCCAATAAAGGTGACCAAATACAGCACATTGACCAAGCTTGGTCACATCTACCCAAAGGCCCCCCGTCCCTGCACTTCCCTGGGGTGAATCTGCGGGTGACATCTGGAAAATTTCCTGATCTGAATCTCTCTCTTGTGAGAGAATTTGGACCAGACCAGGCAGCCTGTGTGTAGATTCCGGCATCGCATGAGAATTTGGTAGTGAGCACAGTGATGTCGAATTCGGGTATTGCTATCTGGATTCAGGCACGAGCGTGGGTAGGACATTTGTTTGGGACGCCAGGCAAGAGGAACCAGCGACTTGCTATTTCCTTTGACAGCTTTATTTGGTTGCAGGAACGCGTTGGAGAAAGAGGTTTTTGAGGGGTTAGGCAGGATCTCTTTTTTTTTGCATGCTGGGTGTGTTATATGAAAACGTTTTGTTTTTCCCTGGGGAACCTTTATTTTTGTTTACTTAATTTGTGAACTGGGCACTCGGACAGTTTTTAGGTTGTTTGGCGTATGCCGATGATGTCATCCTTGATACTACCCCTATAGGTCTCCAAAGGCGTTTAAATTATTTTGGAAGTTTGCCACTCACAAAAACCTGATAATCAACTCCACGAAAACTGAGGTTATCAATTTTAAAAGATATGTAAAATGTAGAGGTTTTAAATGGCAATTTAATGGCGTCATTTTGGAAGAAGTGGCTCAATTCACATTTTTTTTTAATAGCTAACAAACAACATGCACACTTAACTAAAAAGAAATTAAATGAAACAGTTGAAGTTTTAATAGTGCAAATTACAAATAATTCAAAGAAGTGGGGGTGATTTTCTTTGCAACCACTAATTGATTTTTATAACGCAAATGTCATACCTACCCTTTTGTACGGATAGGAATTCAATCATTAAAAAAAACTGCAACTGGAGGACTGTCCTTGAAGGTCAAATATGGCGAACCGTCTTATGACTACCACCTAGTTTTCCAGTCACGGGGATAAGTTACGAATTAGCTCTGGAATCTTGGTTCTCCATCATTAAATGGAATAAATTGAACCTATATTTTAATACATGTTCATTTAGGAAATAAACCTATTTGCAGAACTGAGGAAGATAACATGTCTCCCCTGAACCCCCTATGGCACTCACACAAGGGTATGCACAAAGGATTCCACCAACCTCGAATAATACCAGCGATGACAGTGAAACAGCAACAGTGACGCTCCAAGATTGCACAGGGGACCGGCAATGCCATTGGCAGGAGCACACCCTTGTCACAGCAGTGAGCTTGACCTGCTAACAAACTGACATGTTGGTACCTAATCACAGAGGGGCAAGGCCAAGCCCAGGTGCTATGCAATGGGATGTGGGAGACAGGGTTAATGTCTTAGAGGGCAGGGACATGGTCAACATTTCCTAGCAGATCAGAACATTGTGCCTGGTGCGTGGGTGCATCTACAGCCTGGGGGCTTGGTGCATGAAGCAGTAATGGTCAGGGCACAGTATCATTACGAGAAGGATCAACACAAGTGCATTTCAATTTGCTGAGAGATATGCTGTCATTGTGGGGCATTGGGGAACTTTGTAAATCATGTTTGTTTTGTTTCCGGAGAAGGGTATTCACATTCTTTAACTTTCTTCTTCTCTCCCTTAAAAGAAAATTAACAAAATAATTACGAAACATCAACATTTTTGCAACATACATTTAAAAAGAAAATAATAATAATTACCCAAAAAATGACAGGTTAAACTTTGTTCAATTTAGTTTGCTGTAATATTTAGGATTTTGAAGAGAAGCATTCAGCTAAGGGTAGAAATATGAAAACAAGGTGGGCCTCATTCCGAGTCCGGCGGTAGCCATGGTGCTATTAGCACCATGGCTGCCTCCCAAACCATGTCCAGGTCCGGTCTGGGTGAATGGGATCTTACCGGGTCATTCCCACCCTGGAGACCCGGTAAGTCATTCACCAAACCATTCCCATTTGAGCCCCCATAGGGCTCAATGGGAATGGGGAAGGCGCTAATAACGGTACCGCAAATTGCGGTACCGTTATTAGCTCCAAGGTCCCTTAACGGGAACTTTATGGTTCCCGTTAAGGGACCTCAGAATTGGGCGGTAAGGGATTCCCGGCACCGGCCTCCTTGACGGTGCCCGGTATCCCTTACCGCCCAACTTGGAATGAGGCCCGGTGTCCTGCTTCAAGATTAAAGATTCATTTCTTTCAAAGGGACTGGAATCATATGAGATTCACTGCGACTTCAGGCTATCCTCTTTTTGATAGGTGTGCATGATTCGCCTGTCTAGGGAGAGTGACTGTAAATGAAGACAAAGATCTTTCCTAACATTACAAACACTATTAATTAAGTATGCTTGAGAGTTTCGCCTGTGTTTTGCCATGAGTCTCACCATGTGAAGGTACTCAGCTCAGACTTGAGATTGGTTCATTGAGCAACTTCTCTCTATTAAGACTTGTGTCTTCTGAGAGAGATGTAAGAATTAAAGCTGTGCCCCAATTCCTGTGAGACAGGAGAGACATTAAACATTCAGACTGTGCCCACATCCGCAGGAGACAAGAGACATGTAGAAATCATCTCATGTGCAATCATCGCTATGAGACAAGAGAGACATAAAACATTGTAGGTGCCCTCACAAAAGGAGAGATGTAAAAATGAAATGTGCGCCCTCATCTCTGCAAGACAAGAGATTGGTAAAAATGTAATGTGTGCCCTCACCCATGCAGTGCAAGAGAGCCATACAAACTGAATGTTTACCCTCATTACTGCAAGACTGGAGTGATGTAAATACAGCAGGTTGTGCCCGGTGTCTAGTCAAATGGTCGACAGACAAATGGTCGACACAATTTGGTCGACAGGACAAATGATCAAATTTTTTTCTTATTTATATATATATTTTTTAGGTTTTCGTTTAGGGAAAAAAAAGAGGTTTTTAGGAAAACATATGGGGTTGGGAGGGGCCCCCAAAAAAAAACTAATGTGAAAAAAAAAAATTCGATCATTTGACCTGTCGACCTTTTGGTATCGACCATTTGTCCTGTCGACCATTTAGATTCCACCAAATGACCTACAACCATTGTGCCCCACCCCTGTAATACAGGAGAGATTTACAAATTGAGTGTGCACCCTCATTCCTGTGAGAAAGGAGAAGTCTTAAAATGTAGGCTGTGCACCCACACCCGTGGAACAGAAGAAATGTAACTCTTCAGGTTGTGCCTCAAAAACTGCAATACCGGTGAGACATAAACATTCAGATTGTGCTTGCATCTCGGGGAGGCAGGAGAGATGTAAATATGAGTGTGTGCCCTCACCCCTACAAGAAAAAAGAGGTAAAAAATTGGGTGTATGCCCTCATCTCTGCTAGACAGGAGATGTGTAAAAATGTATTGTGTGCCACACCCGTGCAGTACATGAGGGACATATAAATTGTGTGTGTGTCCTCATTGCTCTGAGACAGGAGAAGCATATAAATTGTGGTTGTGGCCCCAACCCTGCTTTGCTGGACAGACATTTAAAACAGAATATTTGCCCTCATCCCTGCGAGATAGGAGATATGTTAAAATTCAGGCTGTACACCCACTCCTGCAGAACAGGAGCGTTGTAAAAATGCAACCTGTGTCCCCAATACTGCGAGACAGGAGAGACGTAAAACTGTGTTAAGTACTTTTCAATCATTGGAACTTCTATGGTATATTGATCATGCAAAACCGCGTTATGCCCTGATAGTAGCACCCTATAAACATATTAATGCACAAGCACAAACTGCCCTACGTATTAAAGAAAGTTAAATTTTCCATCTCTCAAAAAGCAACAGTTACCAGTCCACAGTGCCCCCTTCACCATGGGAAAGATTTCATGTAATTGCAGAAAGAGCTACAGCATACATATAGCATGGGTGAATGTGCATGTCCAAACACATTTATGTAAATCTCTTAAAAATTTGGTTCAACAGTTCCTGATAATGGTAAACATGCAGGTGATTCAGGATTAGGACAAATCATTCTGCCTGAGCACAATTCTGACTGTTGATACTGTCATATTATGTTTATTTGCCCATTAATGAACTCACCCACACTTCTTTTTTTGTGTGAATACTAGTTGATACAGTCCATGTGCTAAAGGTCATAGCATTACAACTAAAATGGAGATTCATTCGGACTCCTTAAAGAAGATATAAGGTGAAGTTCTTCTGGCCTTTTGAAGGTTTGATATTTATTAGTATTTATTTATTTATTGCACATTTGTAAAGTGCCTATTCAGCATAACGCATTTCCAGGCTCAACAAGGCTTAAGGGGGAGGGAGGAACATAGGAGGATAAACAACAAACGGTCCTACTAGGCCTTGTGACATTCGGATTGTGAAAGTGCAGCATGCAGGAAGTGCAGCTGGGAAGGGCTGGACAGGTAGGAGGGATGGAGGGGGGATGAAGGAAGGAGGGGGCCCCCGGGGCTGGATAAGTGCGCTGGGGACAGGATATGGGTCAAACTTGAGGAGGGGGGTGGATCAGACTCAGTGGTCTAGTCAGGGAGGGTGCTCGAAGGCAGGTGCTGGTCATGGGTGCTGGGGCAGACTGGTCGAGGGAGGAACTGGCCCCTGTATGACTCAGAAGGAACCAGGCAGCCAGTTGTGGCACCAGTGGGGAATTAGCAAGGAACGGGGAGAGGGAAGCAGGAGGAGAAAAGGAAGGTCAAGAGAAACTTCCAGAACTTAAGGAGATCCGGCTGAAGTCTGAGAGGGGCAGGGTGGCCATACCACAGGGAGGCTTCTGCCGAAGAAATCAATCTACCACCCACTCTCTGCTTGGTGAAACATCTGACCTGCAGATAGTCAGAGCTAGAGCACCAAAGGACTTTAGAATGGAGGTATTTACGGAGAGAAAGTTGAATCTAGTGCAGTCCCAGGCCCCATAAAGCCTTGTGGATGATGCACAGGGTCTTGAATGGTATCCTTGCAGCCACGGGAGCTAGTGGAGAGATTTTAGGGCTGGAGAGATGCAGTCCCTGGTCTTGAGGCCAAGGAAAAGACTTGCAGTCCTATTCTAGATTTGTTGAAGAGGGCAGAGGGAGGAAAGAGGCAGATTGAAGAAGAGACTGTTGCAGTAGTCCAACCTCGAGAGAACCAGAGCTCTAGAGATGTTGATTTTCTGGGAAAAGGTGAGTAAAGGGAGAATGCCTCTGAGGAGGTGGAGCTGAAAGTGAGCCTTCTTGGAAGGGTCAACGATAAGAGGTGAAAAGGAGATAGAGGAGTCGAAGATAAAACCTAGGCATTTTGCCTCACAAGAGAGTGAGGGGAGGGGGCCCAAGGAAGGCAGCCAGAGAGAAGAGGGGAAGAAAGGCGGGGTGTTCCAATGAGAAGGATCTCAGTCTTACTAGCATTAAGACAGAGATTATTGGTAGCACACCGTGCCTGAATAGCAGTCAGACAATCACAAATGAGAGGGGAAGGAGAAGAGGCCATGGGGGGAAGTTTAGAGGAGAGCTCAGTGTCATCCGCATAACACTGGAAGTGAGAAGAGAAGGTGGAAATGAGGTGGTCAAGGTAAATGTTAAAAAGCCAGGGTTGAGAGGATAGAGCCCTGAGGGATGTCGCAAGTAGAGAGTGAGGTAGAGGAGAGAAGAAGGCCCATTTGAACCTGGGAGGGCTGATGCAAAAGCAAAGAGGTCAGCCAAACCTGTGCCCAATACGTGATGCCCAGAGTATCACAGAGATGATTTAAGAGGGTGGCATGGTTGACAGTGTCAAAACCAAAGGACAGATCAAGGAGGATGAGAACAGAAGGAGAGCTGGAGTCAAGGTTAGAGAGAAAGTCATCACAGGTGTTCAGGAGAGCAGTTTACACGCATCTGGCTGCTCTGAAGCCAGACTGGTGGTCGTGGAGACAGCCAACAGATTCAGTGTGATGGATTAGTTGGGAGGTGGCCAGCTTCTCCAAAAGTTAACCGGGCAGAAAGGGTCAGCAGATGGCTTTTTTAGGAGGGGGTTCTCAAGTGAGTGCTTGAGAAGTAGTGGGAAGGAGCCAGTGGCAAAGGAGTGA
The DNA here is from genome assembly GCF_040938575.1 of Ambystoma mexicanum. Classification (NCBI taxonomy): domain Eukaryota; kingdom Metazoa; phylum Chordata; class Amphibia; order Caudata; family Ambystomatidae; genus Ambystoma; species Ambystoma mexicanum. The sequence continues at coordinate 1,006,290,517 of NC_090928.1, read as the reverse complement.
TTGCAGAACTCAGCCAAAGAGGCAGCAAAAGTGGAAATATTGTCCTTGATAGTTCTAGAGGAGCAAAGGAAGCACCTGTTTGGAGGAGACTCATCTGATGCTATCAGTGAGAAGAAGGAGAGTAGGAGGGATGGAGAGAGAAGGGCCAAGGGAGGCCTAAGTGCATGTGGTGGAGAGAAGGGAGGAGAGTGAGGACAGGATGTCCTGAGTTTTGGTAGTGAAGTGGGAGATAGATGAATATGTTGAGGTTTTGGATTTTGCTCTGCTATTTTGTATGTTCTGTTTATTGTGGAAGAATGTGTGTTTAGACCAGAAAAACTTACATCAAAAGGAACAGTAGTCAGTGCAAACATGGAACAGATACTGTGGGATGTCTTGACCCACTTTTGCTCTGCCATGCGGCATCACTGTGTTCTGATGGTGCCAGAAACATCGAAAATGGCTGCAAAACCCTTGTGCGCGCCAAAACCACTGAAAGTCGCGCTTTGCAAAACACAAAAAGATGGCGCCCCAATCTACCACGCATGTTTTCAGTGGTGGAACTGAGATCTCACTCCTGAAATATGGCACTGGGCTCCACAACAAGTGAAAATGGAGCACAGAGGAAAAAGCAGTGCTCTGCTAAAAGAAATCCAAAATCTTGCTTTAAATCTTTTTCTTGGTTGCTGAAACTGCAGAATGCCGGCACAAAACACACTCAAACATCCAGAATTCTTGCTGGGTGCTACAATTCACTTAGTATAAGAAATCATGGGGAACATACAATGTTCTGAAAAGCTGAAAGTATCAAAGAAACATCCACAGCCAAAGTTGCCTGCATGTGGAATCTGTCAAAATCTGGGCACAGTACACTCGGACACCTGAATGACAGCTGTCAGAAGCCTGCATGATACATTTTAAACTTATACAAACTGAAATCAAATGGTTGAAAACTAAGTGGTCTGTTACTGAGAGTAACCTATGTTGTAACTGTTTAATCCCATGGTTTAGAATCTGGAATAAGTGTTCTAGCTGCCTGTTTTGAAATTACAAGTTGGTTTTAAGCAAAGGAGAAATGCAACAGAAATGACATTTAAATTCAAGCCTGACTAAAAGCAACCAAACCAGTATAACAACTTCCCCCATAGAGGCAAGGCCTCTCCCGTCTGCTTCCCTCCACTAGGAAATCACACCTAAGTGATGATTATAGTGTGGGAGAAGAATTTGGTCTGCAGGGGGAAGGAGACAATGGACTTCCTCCAGCTCAAAGGAATGCCAAGTGTGAAGGGTCGTAAATGGCCTCTGCTCAGGAGGGACTGGGAGGAGACTGCTTCTGAACTCCAGAGAGACTGAAGGAGGCGGAGACAAACAACCATTTGTCGCTGAACAAGGACCAAAGACACATTTTAAAAAGACTGATGACTTACTATGTAAAATTGTCAAAAACACAAAAATAATGGCATTGTTAATGTAAATATTGGCTGCACATTTTAAAAGGTGCCAGAACTCTGTGACATGTTCTGGGAAGAAATGGCGGAAAATGTGATATTGTACAAAATGTATTTTTGATAGAAGCATGAAACTTCATACACTTATGCCCATGTTCAACGCGCACATTTATTTACATTTCTGATAAACTGGAAATTGTGTTCCTGATAAAAAGGGTGAAATTTGGTGGAAAGCAGACACAAGATCCTACAGCGACTGGGTTTTGTGGAGTACCTGCTACTCAAAATATGTGATCTATATATGTGGTTGTTATAGAGGTTGCATATGTGTAAATATGTATTGTGTCAAAAGTAGACTTTGTGTTCAAGAGGCTAGGGGTGGACTCTAGGCCTCATAAATTCACACCATTAAGGTGACACCCTGTTTTTCTCCTCCTATCAAAGCAGAGAGGAGACCCTGACCAATCCCTGGGAAAGGGGCGCTCTTAGGATAAATCAGCACATACAACCCTCTATCATAAGCATAAATAGAGAAAGCTCAGCACTTAGGAGGACACACAGATTCATCCACTATCCTGATACTGGCGAAGCACCCTGCAGCAGAATTATCAATCTTACTTGCTCCAGACTCCAGAAACTTGGCAAAGCAGAAAGGCTCATTATATTGCTCAACCATTCTTAGCTAGGCCTTAAATTCCAGAACCAGAATCCCACCACCAATGGGAAGCATCAAAATATATACAGCCGGGCTGTGCTGTACTGCTCGCCTGCTAAATGAATTATCATCAGAACCAAAAGAACCAATCCAGTTGTCCTGTGCTGTGACCAGAGCCATTGCAGACCCGATCCAGTCCTGTTCCATGCTGTGAACAGACCCAGTGCAGTCTGGTGTGCCCAGCAGTCTGTCCTGACCAGAATCCCTGACGGTTCCGTTTGAAACGTATCTAGTGAGTATCCATAGATAGAACTGTGTCACTAGCATATGTACTGTCCATAGTTAATCCCTACCTTAAATCCATCCTATCTTGTCTTCAGAACCTGCATTGTTAGGAGTATTTTAAATTGTCCAAACTCTCTATCCTATACCTCCTATCTTCCTCCTGTACAAGTATTGTTAAAACTATCTATGCGCTGATATTTTTCATCTGAAGAAGGCGAGCTCCTCGGCAGGCAGTCGCCGTAGTAATACATTTGTCATTTAAAAGCGCATTCCTGTTTTTCCATTCTTGTACCTATTTTGCTTTAATTCACATCTAAAACCGCATCCCAAATCCATATGGTTCTCCCATAATCGCGATTACCGCACACTGAAAAGTTTGCCGCAAATTTTGTTTCAGGGAAATTCTGACACGTGTAAAACAGCTTGTGATTGCTTCCGACCTCAGTTTTAAGATTTCATATTGTTTCTTAGTATCAAATCATTGCTAGTGTTTGTCTGCAACTATCCAAAGCGTCTCCCATAAGAATTTATACAATTTCAGCAATTTAGTCCATATTTACAGGCCGATTCATGGAATTAATGGGCCTCATTCCGAGTACAGCACTAACCAATGGTGCTATTAACGCCTTGGTTGACGCCGTACCCGGACCGGCAGCGCCTTGGTGGATGGCGGAATTACCGCCCCATTCCAAGGTTGGCGGGGCGGTAATTCCCCATTCACCAAGGCTCTTCCCCATTCCCAAATGGGCCCCTATAGGGCTCAATGTGAATGGGGAAGATGCAAATAACGGTGACCATTCATTACGGTCACCGTTATTGGCTTGGAGGCCCCTTTGCGCCCTCGACTTTAACACCTGCTCAAAGCAGGCGTTAAGGGCGAGGGCGCAAAGGGAACTCGGAGTATGGCGGTAAGGGATCACCGCCACCGGTCTCGTTACCGGTGGCCGCTATCCCTTAACGCCATACTCGGAATGAGGCCCAATGTGTCTTGAAAATATCGGCGCAAGCGTGCAAAAATGTGCGATTCGCAGTGAAAGAGCGAAAATCGCAGTGAAAGTGCGAATATCGCAGGGAAACCAGTGCACATCTATTCATGGAAGTCTGTGCGTGAGTAAAATCTGGGATGTGCGCTGAAAAAGTGCATGGTGCACGCCGGCGCACAGGTCATCTAACGGCGTGCGCTAAGGCCACAGCGCAAGCGCACATAGCGCGGCGCACATAACAAAAGTAGGTGGAACACGGGGTGTGACACACGGAATGGGGAACAACTCGTGAAAATGTGGGCATCATAGGGGAAGTACAGGAGGCAAGTGCGCGGAACGCTCACAAGCTCGCCTACAACACGTATTCATGGAATCGAATAGGGCAAAACAGCGCACGGGCAAAGATGCACACAGGCCTAAACACGTCCGCCACACGATGGCAGGCGGTCGCGTCCCTTCGCATGAAAAAAATGTGCGCCAAAATGTGCGCCCACAAAAAGCAGGTATAAACAGCTATGTAGAATGTCCCATACTGTGGGCCTCTAGGACAAATGACGTGCAAATGGGTACGCGACAAACACGGACACCTGCTGTGTGAAAAATAGCATGTGAGTGTATTTCGGGGGTGCGCAGGAAGTTCTACATGCTATTTGCCCTGGGGGAGCAGGGTACGTGTATTACAGGGGTTTGCGTGAAGTTTCACACACGATTGGCCTGGGTACGTGTATTTCAGTGGTGCGCGTGAAGTTTCACACGCGATTGGCCTGGGTACGTGCATTTCAGGGGTGCTCATGAAGTTTCACACGCGATTGGGCCTGGGCGAGCGGGGTACCACTCACCGTCTGCCTTGCGTGTAGAAGAACGCGTAACCAACACCCACCCGCTGTGAAGTAATAGCATGTGAACCCCAACGCTTGGAAAACACATGCACCGCACCCCACGAAAAGCATGTACAGGCCCGTGAGTGATACGTCACAGACGCGCTTAAGCGCTGGGGGCCTTTGGTCCAATGAAATCGCATATGAATGCTGACGCGCCTACGCGCTAAGGGACTTTCCTCGAATTACACGCTGACATGCAAGAATTTCACGTGCCAAATCACTTTGTATCAAGCTGACCACATGAAAACACACGGAAGACCACGCTCCTGCCCAAAAGGCCGAATTACTGCCCCCCAGAGCCCTGACCGCCCTCCCACGAGTCATCTGCTGTTTCCTGCCTGCCTGCTGCCATCATGCGCTGCCATTTTGTACCTGCACATCTGCCATCTGCAGGGGTCCAGTTGCTGTGTCCACCTCTGCTGGAACAGAAGACTCCCAACTGGTATACCATCGCTCCACAGCCCAGCACCAGGACCCAGTTGCCCACCCACGCCTGCCTCGTGGGTCGCCATGTCGGGGCAAACACCATCTGAGACCACTTGCGACCCCCAGCCAGAGGGGCAGAGGGCCACCAGCTTCAGTCAGAAGGAAGTTGGTGTCCTGGTGGAGCTTGTCCTGGGGCATTATGATGCCTTCTTCGGATCATCACGCGCCAACAAGGAAGGACGGGACAGGATCTGGGACGACTTTGTGGTTGCCATCAACGCGGAGGGGGTGGCAACCCGCAACATCAAGCAAGTCAAGAAGCGCTGGGAGGACTTGAGATCCAGGACCCTCTTAAAAGCCCAGCGCCTCGTGGAGGGGGGCCGGGGCCGCATGAGTACCATCCAGCTGAGGGTCCTGGAACGCGTACACCCAGCGCTCCACACCCAGATCCTTGATAGGCAGACCCGTCTGGAGTTGAGCGGTAAGTGGCCAAGCATTGCTGTGTGAGACAGGGCATGTTGCAGTGTGCTGGTTGTCTGATACTTGCCTGTATGTGTGACATAGGCCATGTACGTATGTGTGTGTGCAGGGACATCATGGTCATGCATGTGAGACCAGTAATGTGTGAACCACATGGTTGGTGCATGTGTTTAAATGCAACATGGGTATCTCTATGCGGAATGGACACATGAGAGCATGCCAGTCTCTGTTCCTGGACATGGGTGGGGGTGAGGGATGGGTGCTGATGCCATGTACATGTAAGGTGTCCATGTCTGTGTGTCTGACCTGCGTGTCTGTGACTTGTGAATGCCATGGATGCATGACACATGTCTGTGACAATGTTCAGATTCACTGATGCAGCCTAGTCATCCTTGTATCCACTGTGTCTGGGGTGTACGAGGCCAGATGGATGAAACTATGGTGAAGTGTGTGCATGTGATAGGCATGACCCATGATGCATGTGAGTTTCAAACCAACATTGTATGTTTCAAGAGTCCATTGGACATGTATGCTAATGTCCATAGCATGCACCATGCCTGTTACTGAATGTGTTTTGCCTGCACTGACCCATGTTTTGTGGAGGGACATAATGAAAGTGATGTTTGACAGTGCCACTCATCTGCCATTGCTTCCTGTCTAGGGGACCATTGTACAGTACCCTGATGCTTGTGTTCTATGTCTCCCTCTACACAGCGGCAAGTGAAGAAGAGGGCGGAGACGGCGCTGTGGAGCAAAGTGGCGGGGATGCCCCCACGGCTGCAGCGGAAGGGGTGGGTGAGCCCCCACAGGGGCTTACAACGGCGGAAGACGGTGTGGAGCCATCCAGGTTGGTGGTTTCCACAGAGGAGGAGGAGGCCGCTACTGAGCTGCACATGGGGCCTGGTGGGGGTGGTACCACTGGTACAAGTGGTGCAGTCCAGGGGCAGGAGGCAGCACAGGTCGCCGTGGAGGGGCCTGTGCATGTCACTGTCCTTGACACTGTGACTGCACCACCATGCAACAGCAGGGATGCCCCATCCCAGGCCCGTCCGCAGGTAGGGGGGATGTCCATGTCATCTGATACTCCTCTACCTGCGGACGAGGGGACCCCTGGCCATATGGAGAAGGTCCTGATTGGTGTCGCGTTGCACACGGGTGTCATTCGTGATGACGTGCATGCTTTCTGGCGGGAGCACGCACGTCATTATGAAGAGCAGCGTGCCAACGTGGCCCAGTTGGGAGCGACCATGGTCGGGGGTTTCGTACATGTGTCGGCCACTCTGGCGACCCTCTCCTCCTCTGTGGAGGCTATGCGCCAGTTGTTCTCCATGCCGTCTTCTGGCCCAGATGCCACCAGGGCCCCCTGTGGACCTGCCCCGACCAACGCAGCCAGCTCGGTGGGGCTCCCATCCCTGCCACAGTCGGGAGTCGGAGGTCCAGCAGGGGTGGACACACCAGCAAATGGACCCCAGCAGATGGAGGATGTGCCGGCATCATCGGGCAGGGCATGTGCACGACGGCGTCGGTGGATTCCATCAGCCTGGATGCCGTCGTGCTGGCAGAGGCAGTTGCGTCGGAGGCAGTGGCAGGCTCAACGTGGGAGGCATCATGGCTCAGGGCCATCTACATCAGAGGGGCAGGCATCGGCCGGAGGGCAGGAGAACCCTGGAATGGGAGTGTCTTCCGTGTGGCAGTGGTTGGGCCAGCAGATATGTGCGGAGCGGCAGCGGGCAGAGGAGGAACAGCTCACAATGGTCAGGGCGGAGAACTCCATGTGCAGGGCGCTGAGTCGGGCTGAGTGCCTCGAGGGTATTCGCAGGGAGTTGGAGCTGGACACCGCATTATCCCTGCGAGACCTCGGGCCAGTGAACATGCCCGCCTCCAAGCCATTGAACAGGAGTTTGATGATGCCCTGCCCCATGACATCAACCAGTAAGCCGTTGGACTTGCCCGCCGCCATTGTATATAGTTCATTAGTGTTAAGTTTCCTTTCTATTTTTTCTTCCCTTTGGGGCGCATGGACTATGCCCCACATTTTTGTATATAGTTGTTTATTCTGTAGGCTTTTTTGTAGGTTTCCTTTGGACAGTTGGGCTCATGGACCCAGGATGTCATCCTTGTAAATAGTTGAAGTGTGCATTTGTCGGCTTTTTCTTTTTTGATTTTTCCATGGAGCAATGGATTTTACTTTTTCATTTCGGTTTGGATTTGCTTTGTTGGAAGGAGACTTTGGAGACATTTTTGATTTCATATATTTTGGATTCTGATTTCCTTTTTTTATCATTATGTGACATTCTGCATTTGTTTCCTTATGTCCATTGTTTGGTATTTGATTTTCTTTCACCACATTTTTTGTTCAATACATTTGTTCCTGTACTTCAATGTGTGGTATTCTCTCATTGGTTTCATGCATGTCACGATGTGGGTGTTCACATTCACTGGCACCCATTGTGTGTGTGTGACAGACATGTGCTGATGTACATAAAAGCCATTTGGGTTATTTCATGTAATGGCTATTTCAATGTGGGGTGTATGTTATGCTTGGTTGGTTATTTGGGCAGGGGTGGCGTGCCGTGGGATTTTGGTGGACATGAGGGCCATGATTGTGGGTCATGTTGACATGTTGGGGGGGACATGAGTGGGACATGAGTGGGGGCCTGCTGGCAGGTGCCCCTGACTGCTGGGGGGTGCGGGTGCTGGGGGACATGAGTGGGACATGAGTGGGGGCCTGCTGGCAGGTGCCCCTGACTGCTGGGGGGTGGGGGTGCTGGGGGACATGAGTTGGTGATCATATTGCAACGTGACATGTGGCTTGGCTGAGGGGAATGCCCATGGTGGATGGGCTGCCTGTGGGACATGACCAGGGGTGCAGGGTAGTCCCCTGTGGTGTGGGCTGCCTGCAGGGGCTGTGGAGGGGGTAGAGGGGACACCTGGGAGGACCCACACTGCCAATTCACGTGTAAAACTTCCCGCGCACCCCTAAAATACATGTACCCAGGGCAATCGCGTGTGAAACTTCCCGCGCACCCCTGAAATACACGTACCCAGGCCAATCGCGTGTGAAACTTCCCACGCACCCCTGAAATACATGTACCCAGGCCAATTGCGTGTGTAACTACCCCCGAGCCCCTGAAATACACGTACCCTGCTCCCCCAGGCCCTATCACGTGTGAAACTTCCCGCGCACCCCTGAAATACACGTACCCAGGCCAATCGCGTGTGAAACTTCCCGCGCACCCCTGAAATACACATACCCAGGCCAATCGCGTGTGTAACTACCTGCGAGCCCCTGAAATACACGTACCCCGCTACCCCAAGCCCAATCGCGTATGAAACTTCCCACGCACCCCTGAAATACACGTACCCAGGCCAATCGCGTGTGAAACTTCCCGCGCACCCCTGGAATACACGTACCCAGGCCAATCGCGTGTAAAAATTCACGCGAACAACAGTTATACACGTAGCCCACTCGCACAGGCCCTTTCGCGTGTGGAAGTTACCGCGAAACCCGTAATACACGTTCCCCACTTGGCGTTTGCTGTTTGGCAGTCCGGTAAACTGGTCCAGGGTTGGCGCTTCCCTTTGCGCTGGATTGGGTATTTTGATGGCTTTTCCTTGCGCGAAGGCGTTCTTGGCGGCGTAACTGGCGCTGCTGCAGGGTCACTGCGCCACTCTGCACCACGGCTGCTTTTGGAGGCTAAAATCCATGAATACGCTGTGCGCGGAAATCGATTTTAGCGCACGCGGCTGGCGCAGACATTCACACGGGAACACTGTGCGCCAGCCGCGTGCGCCACTTTTGTGCGAATTTCTATGAATTACCCTGTTAGGGTTTTTACCCATTCCATTCTCAGATAACTTTAAAAATCATTTTTACAGCTTGCCAATCAATTCTGTTTTTCTCTAGTGTTGCTAGGGGGAAATTGGGATTGATATTTTGTTTGAATTCTGCCATTCCTGAATACCTGCACTCTCTTCTCATCTCTTTACATTGCCTGTTGGTGGGGGTTGAGGGGTGTGCAGGGGGAAATAGCAACCACACTGCTATTTGATTTGAACACACACACAAAAGTATTATTTCTGTGCTGAATTGTTATGCTCACTATTGGTCCTTGTGCATTAAAGAGATTGCTTAGTGTTACATCACCCCATTGGTGATTATTGTATACCCATTAAACATAGTGTGATTAATTTGTAACTACATAAATAAATATTTTAACTTTGCAAACCAGCCTGATTCCTGGTTCAGTGTGACCGAGTGGTACATAGTTCAGAATAAAATAACTTTTAGACAAAAATAAATAAGGATTTCAGTTGTGCATTACACGCTAGGCGTTGACTTATGTGAGTGCCGGATTGAAATCACTTACAATACCTTACTTTGGGGGATGAAGGGGACTGAAATTAGTGATTGTTTGGTTAAGGTTAGGAAATAGATTTTACATTAACTAGGGAAGGGAGAAGGCACATGACAGAAACTACTCAGTGGGGACAAGCTATGTACTGTATACAGTGAGGCTACGGCCAGTGTATGATGACATATTGGAAGTGCTACTTCTGGGCTCTGAAGGTGGAGTGTCAACTCAGATTTGAAGGAGTGGATGGAAATGGTGTTTTTGACATGGCGAAGTGCATTTCAGTAATGGGGGAATGAGGTTAGAAAGATCAAAAGCAGTATGGAAACTGCAGGTTCATTATTGTGTATGGTCTCAAAATAAAGCTCACAATAATCGTATGTTTTTAGGTTTCTTTGTTGTTTTAAATCTTTTGCTGCATTTATAAGAAAAGAACACTGTAGAGAGAACTTACTCTAATATATGTACATCTGGACTGCGTCTGGTTAGGTGTATTCTTATTTTACATTGCATATCTCATGTCCTTAACTGATTGTGTCTCCTCTCTGTTGGCCTTCTAGACGTAGAAAGCCAGATATGTGGATGATTGTTCCATCACTATTTCACAAGCTGTTCACGGGCATCCAACTGACCCTGCACCAGCCTCACCAGCCTCTGTATGGCAATGAATCATTGCCAGACTCTTCCAACCCATCCCCATCTGCCCTCAAAATACCCCAGTGCAAAAGCTTCCCAAGACTTGTCAGGGCTCCTGTCTCAAGTCAAACCTCATCTTTTCCGCATGATTGTGATGTAACACAATTCCAATATGCTATTTGACACAAACTTATCATACTGGGCTCCATGAGTCATAGGCCTAACACATAACTGGTTGTGTCGCCCCTCATTTGTTTGGCCTTCTAGGCGTAGAAAGCCTAATTTGTGGATGATTGTGCCGCCACTGATCCTGCAAAGGGACCAGCCTGATATACAGAGTTTAAACAGGACTGCACCTTCTATGACTGACAATAACCCCTCCCCTCTTGCCTTCCAGAGAACACTCTAACAGGGTACTCCTGTCACCTGCTCCTTCTCTGCCTCGAAATGGCTGTAACTTGTCGTAGAGTGTGAACGTAAGACATAATTGGCTAACACCTTGCGTTAATACCTGACGTATGTACGCACTCCATGGTCTTTGTTAATTAGCCGCTTAGAGTTGTATTTACATCCAATTACATATGAATATCCAGACGAAAATCTGGTCCAGGCAACTTGAAGCTTCATTGTAAACGTTGAACAGTGCGAAACCGTAAATGATTGAGTAAAGTTAGTCATCATGTTCTATATGCCCTGAATCTTTGCGCAAATGTTGGAAAATAAATGTTCCAGTTAAACGACCGAGTGGCATCAACTTTCAACAGCCGCCCCTTAATAAAAAGGCACGTGATTCCCAATAGCTGCCCCTTAAAAAGAAATGCAACTGGCTACTCATAGCTGCTGCATGGAGAAAAGTACCAGGATTCTAAATGCTGTCACATAATGAAGTGGATGGACCCTGCATACTAAATGATTACACCTTGTGGAACAGCAACTGAGTGTTGTTGGAGACATCTGGCTAACAATAAACAGCATTAAACAAGTTAATGTGCAACGCTTTGTATGTGTCAAAATATCAGTTGTGGAGTTTGTATCATGATGTCCCTGTGAACGCACATCTGCTTTGCGGACAAGTTAGTACGGGGTGTAGAAGTAACCACTTGGTGGTTGCAGAACTGACAGTGTGTGCAAGTTCATTTCATATGTGGGGCTGCTATGATATTTTTGCACTGCCCTTCGTGAATAAGGGATTCAGTGAATCACCTGATCCCCCTCCCCCATTCAAGCTCTTGTATAGTGCTAGTGTGCAAGGCATGCTTGCTTAGGATCTCCCTATGCATTTTCCAATTATATACCATGGGACAACCAGATTTGGCATTCGGTTTCTCACTGCTGCAATCTATTGTTTTGGGGGTGATGCACTGAATCACGTGGCACTACTGCAGTACACTTATGTATGCAATACTGAATGGTAGTCTCATGTACGCAGTTATAATGCTGGATGCAATAGTCTCAGAGTTTGCATAGATGTAAGTGGGGGAGAAGTGTTTTCATGTAGTAATGGTCTTCACCTGAGCTGTCACACCCAACACATTGGTAAAATACCGGTACCGGTAAATCCTTACCGCCTTACTACGAGGTCCCTTTGCGGGTTGGGGGATTTAACGCCTGCTTTTTGCAGGCGTTAAAATCCAACCCGCTAAGGGACCTCGGAGCTAATTACGGCACCGCAAAATTTTTGCAGTGCCGTAATTAGCGCCTTCCCCATTCCCATAGAACCCTATGGGGCAGAAATGGGAATGGGGAAGGGCAATGGCGGAAAGGGGATTTACCGCCCCTCCAACCTTGGAATGGGGTGGTAAATCCCCTTTCCGCCAAGGCGGTGCCGGTATTTTACCGGCATGAGCCATGGCGCTAATAGCGCCATGGCTCACCGCCTACCGGGTAATGAGGCCCATTGGCAACACCTACCTAACTATGAAACCAGGTAATATTGACATAGAGGGGCACAAGATCAATGACCGGTTTGAACCATCGGGTCCATATTAGACATCCGCTGACAACTATGCACTGAGTGACAATAAGAATTGTGCCCATCACAAGGAAGGGTGGTTAGAGGGCAGACATGCTATACTCGATGTAGTGAACCTGGGAGCGACTGTTGACAGGGAAGAAAGAAAATGGAACATGGAAAGGAGACGAGAAGGAACCCTCTACACTCCACGTAGGACATTGGGTAGGCACACGGCCCAATGTGCGAATCCTGGGCGCAGGCTTGCCTGTGGGTGTGCCAGTCAGGGTCAAGGGTTATGGGGTATATAAAGGGAAGCAGGAAGCAGGGTACAACCTCTTTCAAGACATTAAAATAGTGGGTACATATTCCACTCCTCCACAGGCAGTAGAGCATTGGAATCACACATGATGTCATGCTTCTGACTGACTATGAACTTCGTGAATGTACGGCTAAACCAAATGTTTAGTCCTCCCATTAAGATCAACAGTCTCTAAGGATGAGCACAAGAGTGGCCGTATCTCTCTGGAAAAGCTCATGAAAGATATCTCAGAAGTAAAATGGGAATGTAGCCCACAGAAGCACCGTCATCAGTAAACCTATAGGCTACTTTGTGAAGACAATGACCCTGATATGATATGCAAATATATCACTAATTCATATATACCTCTGTGCTGGTTTCCAACAGGACTGCTCAATGACAGCACACATTTGGAATACAATGTCTTGATGAATCCTGGAAGCCGCCTCTCACAGATGCATCTGGTTGGTCAAAATAACTCTGCCCTCGTGGAGCACCTGAATCCTTATACAGAATATGGCATAAGGATACAAGCTTGTCAAGATGGTAAGGTGACGTTCCTAATTATTGATTATTCAACCTATAAAATAAATGATCTCTCTACTGTTATTACAGGTATAACACATAGTAGAAATTCACTGTGGTGCAGTCATTAATGCAAGCAATATAGTCACATGACATAATGCCTAGAAATATGAATTTTGAAGCAGTATGATTGATTTGTTCTTTTTTTATATTTAAGAGTATATATATATAAATGGCAAAGCAACATTCAACTTGCAACAAATATCTGACTTAATAATTCTGGCTACTCTGTTGCTTTTGCCCCAATAGATAATCAGAAATAAAATGGCCTCTTAGATTAAGTCAACTGCATAATTAACTAAGCAAATAATGAACAAATGTCCACGCCATCTCAAAAAGAGAGTTGTTAAACTTTAATTTACTTTGACATTCAAGTGTACCTAATGAGTTCTGACCTCTGCGCCTGTACCTCTACAATTTTCATGAGATCATATATATTACAACAACTAATTGCTACTGTAATTCTGTTTTAATTGTTAACAATTGGACATCCCCAACACGTGTTTTGACCCCACACATAAGGTTCTTTCTCAGGGATTTATCCACCGCATAACAATTCCAATTTATAAGGTCATTAAAGTACAATTAAAATGATATACAGACCAGTGGAAAGCCTAGGATGAGTCACGCCACGGGGGAGAGAAACAGTAGATGTACAATACATCCAGAAAAAAATAAAAACAAAAAGAGAAATACATTTCAATTGTTGATTCACAATTATTGGAGATCCTAACTGTACTAATATATGTTTCGACCATTGTAGGTAGAAATGTATTGAGGTTTGCTTAATAAACGTCTTCACCAAACTGTGTGTCCATGTCCACCACCAACACTCTGGGAATTTTAATTTGTAGTAGATTTTAAATATATTCTGCAAAGTTGTTCCCAATGTATACAACCACTGCTCTGTGTACAATAATAAACTGATCACCACTAAATTCATACCAGTTTCCTAAAACCTTTTTTTGAGGTAATTACCGTTTCACTGTCTGTCCTTAACACATTTGACAATTCCCTCTTCCGGGGAAAGGTTAAATTATCCTTCTTGTTCCTCTAGTTTCAAACTTCCATTCTATCAATAATAGAACAATATGGTTGCCCATATTGCAACCAGGGCCATAGTGGAGCACACATTCGGAGTGCTCAAGTCATGCTTCGGCTCCCTTGACCGCTCTGGCGGGCAGCTACTCTATAGTCTATGGACTGGAAGTCAGTCAAGGTTGTTATCTTTCTTAGATCGGGTGGGAGGACATTCCAAGCTAAGGGGTCCTGAACATTGAATGTGGTGCCACCGAACCATTTGAGCTTGAATTTGAAGTATGAAGCACCATGCTACCTGCTATTGTTCTAGGTTGTATAGTTTTCTATATTGAACTAACCCAGGTTGCTTAGTGCTTATAATTTCTGCTTCATTTAAATTTGAATACAGCACTGGCCCTCACCAGAGGATCTCGCAGTGCTTTATAAAGTTCAAAGGGAGGAGGTGAAAAAGAAGTTACAATGTTGTTTAGAACAGGATAGATGGATCCGGATAAATAAAGGATAATGAGAGAGGAGAGGCATGATGTGCTAGCCAGGCCTCTTGCTTACATTATCTTCAGGGGCACCTACACACATGTACAATGGGATCCCAGCATCCATGTAGGTGCTGGAAGCATATTTCAGAATGAATATTTGAAGGGTAGAAATTGAAGCAGGACAGCATTTCGCATCCCCTTGTTCCTCTTCCAAATAGGTGCAAGGGAATGTGACTATTTTCTTCACATCTCAAAAAAGAGCATTGCATTTGTAGATTTGAGATGTGTTTTGAAAAGTACAAAATAGCCCCCACATTTTCACAAATGAGCAAAGGGGTAAAAAAGGAAATGTGAATGTCTGCATCCGTGATGCACCCATTTAGGTACCCTTTCAGAATAGTGCGCACATTTTTTTAGCTGAAGTAATGAAAAGCACAAGTGCATCTAATCACTAGTGACAAAAAGACGTCACATCTTCCTCAAAGGTGACCTGCACATCTCAGTGCAGCCCCCTTGCATTCATTAGTTTTAAGAGCTCAGTCCAAATAATAAACAAAAGG
The DNA here is from genome assembly GCF_040938575.1 of Ambystoma mexicanum. Taxonomy (NCBI): domain Eukaryota; kingdom Metazoa; phylum Chordata; class Amphibia; order Caudata; family Ambystomatidae; genus Ambystoma; species Ambystoma mexicanum. The sequence goes on along the minus strand of NC_090928.1, from coordinate 1,006,275,475 downwards.
AGCCCTGCCAACAAGAATTATACTAAATTGATCATTGATTTGACCAAACTGTATCAAAATATTGGCACATTCAAATTCCCAAACATTTAGACCAATGCTGTGTCACATAAGGACACCAATACACTATGTGTGGAATATTAAGAAATGTTATTGTGGTTATTTAAAAAAAAGAAATGGTTGATACATTAAAACTTCCTTTCATGCATGGAATGAGAAAGAGAACAAAAGAAAAAGGAATTGTGAGAAAAGTGAAGGAAAGGGTTGAGACCCAGTTGAGAAATACTAATAGAAATCCAAGGACAGGCTGTATGCTGTTAAAAAAAAAACAGCTCCTAAAGGTCTGGTTAACACATACATTGATCATCAAATATTTAAAGGCACTTCATAAGTGATGATGTAAATTACTAAATATTTAGTAACATAACACATGTAAGAGAAGACAATTTTTTCAAGTGGAGAACATACAGGGATATATCTTATGTAGTTCAACACTGGTTTGAATGGTAGGAGGTTATCGTTCATATCGCTTATCTCTTTGTGGGTTCAGTTGACATGTCCCTTTTGTTTTTGAAGGAACTTTTAAAGATGGAGAATCCTTGAGTCTGACAACGTGACAAGAAATGATAGTGGGCAAACCCCTAGGCACAATGATGGAAGGCCAGAAGAACTCGGCTCTGAAAAATAGGGCAGAAAATTGCCCTGTAATTATATGACGACGTATAACGTAGGCAAAACATCTGCTCATAAATTGACTGGGAGTGAAAAAATAATATTCCAAAAAGGTTAAGGAATAAAATACCATTGCCTGCAGCAGGTCAGGATTACCTCTATGGCTCGAATAGTGTTTAGCTGAATCAATCCTCTACTGACTCAATTTAAATCGCAAGCCATCAACATGGAGGCTCAAATGGCTCTAGCTGATTCTAAGATTGTTTTCAAAGGCTCAAAAAAGTGTTCGAGTCAAGCAATTTAAGTCTTGCCCAGCCTCCAAGGGACTGATTAGCATGCAACTATTCAACTTGGAATGTAAATTAATATGTTACCATTGGCCGGTAGTGGTTTTGCAACCCCTGTTGGGGCAGTGGCTTGTCATTCAACTCATTGAATTATCTCACCCCTGAAAAAGACTCCATCCAAATCTTTAATTTCTCAGGGATGAAACATGCATCTAGACGGTTACATGCTTCTTAAAGCAGTGATAGTTACACCTTTTCGTGTTTCTTTGCAATGTACGATACACTTGTGTAGTCACAGCACAAGTACAATCCGTGCACATGCCTTCATGTTTGACATAATATATACTTGTTTCTGTCACCAGTTGGTGGGTGTGCGTGTCAGAGTGTACAGGTGTGAATTTTACAATGGATTCAATAAAAAGGGTAATGATTTAGAAACAATAAGAAACCTGAGATTGATAGTAGTTGTACTTTAAGAAACAGATCATTACAAACATAGGACATACATTTAATTTGCATTTGAAGTAGCTCTAAGAGAAAAATTGGGGACCAGTTAAATAAAACACCTTGTACATCCCTTCTTTTGCTGTGTCACATCTTCCCAGGTTTTTAGATTCTCAAAAAGGATCTGGTTTTGCTTTCTGTTGGTCACCTGTAAAGATCCATCGATACTGCAAATTAATGCAATGGACTGAAAGCTCTTTGTAAGTTAGCAGTCCTTCATAATAGCGTTGAATAACATGAAAAAACATTGTGTGTCATTGGAATAAAAAACAGACTGTGCTCATTAATTGAACCCCACATGCACTCCCTCCATTCCCTGTCAGACACATTATGATTTTAGTTTTGACTCTGGGGCGTTGATTAAGCGCCACCGATAAGCTGGAACCTTTGCATCGGAGTACAGCTAGGAGGCAAATGACATGTGAGAAGTTAAACATAGCATGTAGGTGTTGTCTGGGATTTTACCCACTAGTTGATGGCCCCTTGGCATGTGAATGTGCATGGACATTCCCTCCCACCACCTGCTCCGCTTTGCCCAAAACACATTCTCTTGGGATCTCTTTAAGCTGGCTTTATCAAACAGTAACTTCATACTTTGGCCTGCCACTGTTATTTCTGAGCATTCCGCTGAGAGTTAATGGCTTTATTGCAACTGTAATTGCACTACTGGTGTACTAAAAATGCATTAACCAGGTGTTCTTTCAGTCACTTGATTTATATCTGTTCCTTGCAGTAAAGCCCTGTTTCAGTGTCAGCGTGGTATAGGTAAGGCATTTGCAATACACTGCTGTCGTATTCCCAGGAAATCACACCAGGTTCCAGCTGTTGACATCTCGGTTTACCAAGAAATGATCAAATTTAAAAATTTGAAAGGAGACATTACCATTTTTGTTTTAATTAATGCCCCACTACCTTCACTTTTTACCTTTGCCGCACCCCACTCCTATATTTCATTAAAAACGACCCTACATTTTCGAAACACAGAGGTAAAGAAATTTGCTAATTTCTTCTTTGTTTTGCTAAATTAATTTGCTCCACTTTTTTGCAGCAGTGCAACGCTTTGATAATCTGGCCCCAGGCTCTAGTCCCCATTACCAAACAGAATCATTCTCAGGTGCAGCCACTCTGCTGAGTAATGCCATGCCATGTTTTGGCATAACGCGTGTACTCTTCACTTAACCAATGTCTCTGTGCATCAATTTGGAAAGGATCCGGGGTCGCCCATGGAGGGTGGTGCATATTCATAGCATGACCCAGGGTCTGCTAGCCCATGCACATATCTTTTAATATGAAACATGTACACAGGCACTAAATATTTCCTCATGTCCCAGTGAATGCCCTCATGCCAGTGATGGAACATCCAATTCGCCATCAGTGCCCGCAAAGGAAGTGGACACATTTGGTACTGGAGAAGTGTTGCTGTGACTTTCTGCAATAGAAATATGTAGTCTGTGCAGGGCAAACACCACAATAAATATCTGCTGTTTTGCTATTGTGTGCAGATTATTTCACATTAAGCACAAGCACTTTCCGCCTCAATTCTACAGTCTATACTTTTAGATGATCACATGCTAAGTCGTTTGCCCTAAACACTCGTCATAATAGATGGCCACTCGCGTTGTGCCAAAGAATCGTTTATTTATAGATTATCTATGATTTAATCAGCATTCTGGAGCGCACATTAAGCTAGGAGGTGGTCAATCAGAGCTCCCTTTAGAATTCTGTTCCACGCTCGAGAATTTGTCATACTCTTGTCTTTTTCCCAGTAGTTCTGCTCATTTAATGATTATCCTGCTGTCCCGGTTACACCTAATTAAGCACGGAACCCATGTATTGATCAAATCGCATCAGGCTTGCATTCATTTCCGCCTCGCCTTTATGGAGATTCCTATTGGTCTCCAAACACCAGTTAATGTAAGCCAAATCAAAAAGGCATTGATGAAAACATCACAATCGGTTGAATGGATGATGTTGGCGGGATTACTTCAAAAGCCCACAATGTACCATTTGGTCTCATCAAGGAGATAAGGGTGCTTTATGCACCGTACCTATGTCATTGTTTATTTGATCACCATATAACAAACACCCCCTGAGACCAACCAATCACACATTCGAATCACTAGAGTAATTTCTCTTGATTGCACATATCCTTTCCCTTGCAGATAGGTAGGACCATGCAAATCACATCATTCCATATGATCATTGCAGATTTTCACAGAAACTGGACTTAGATAACACAAATGGCCTGATTCACAAAGCATATTCCAATGGGTTTGTGTCATTATAAAACGCTTCTGTGAATCAGGTCCAATATGTTTTCAACATAGGAATAATAGTACCATTCCACAAACCTGTTAATCGCAACACATGCTGAGACATCTGTAACCTTTGGCTCTCCATATTATTTTTAATACAACTCCCTTCAACCCTAGCCAGTATAGTTAATGGTGAGGCACCATGGGATTCATAGTTCAAAACATCCTGAGATCCACTGGTTGGAGATGTTGGTCAGGTTTAAGACAAATCACGCTGTTTACATTGGGTTGAAGAGGGCAGGCCTTTTTTTGTGGCAGTGCATGTTCAAAGCCACCAAGGTATAAGGCTAATGGAAAAGGTCAGAAGTTCAGAACCTTTTCTGCCAGGGATGCTCAAAGAAAGAAAGTGTTTAAATTATGAATTGCTTGCACCTGGCCTTTTCTTTGATATAGTAGCCAAGATTAACCCTTTGTTTTCAGCTTTCAAAAATAGTGAAACATTCACGAATGTTAATGCAGAGCATGGATATGTTTTCATTTGCATTACTTTGATACGTGCACATGTCATCTTATTCACAAAGATATCCTGCACATTTCCAGGAGTCTGAGCTGAAGCAGAAATGATGTGCTGGCCAGTACCAGTGAATGCATTAGTGTTGGGCACATGCAAGGTGCACCCTGCCCCCATAGGTACCTTACTGTAGCTATATTGTGTGTTGGTTCTGGGGTACACAGCTCATAACATTGCAATCTCGCCTAAGACAACTGTATTACTTAAACGAAAGTCATACTCTACATCATGAAGGCTTGACATGTGACAGACTCTGCCTCAGCCCACTAGCCTTTCTGAGGTCATTGACCTGCACCCATGGACTCTCCCTATTATCAAAAGAATTCCCCCAGTTATGAACCTTCATGCGTCCCTAATGTATGACTGACTCTTCCTGAGTCCTATAGGCTTTTCAGAGGTCCATTTCTGTTATGAATTCCCTATTTTGTAATATTATCAACTTCAATAATACACACTGTGTCAACCTCTGAGCAATGAAAAACAGACCCGGCATGTCTAACATGTGACTGACTTTGCAGGTCTGTCGTAAAAGCTTCCAATTCCGAACTTCAACTTTACTAATATGATCAACTTCAGATGGATGAAAGGCTGTTGTCTTACCCAGATTCAAACCTGGAATTGGCACGTTAAAGATAGGTTTCCGCAGTAGGTGCGTTAGCCTACTGATGTAGCCTACATCAGAGTTTTTCGTGTGCTGCCCTACTTGGATAAAATGTACAAATGCACAGGCCCCTAGTTCCTCTTGGTAACCCTGCCAACTAGTTATTTTGTGTGTGTTTTTCCCACGAATGAGACTGAACCTGCGCAAACTTCTACCCAACTTCCCTCTAGATTTATGGCATTTGAATGAGATTTGGGCAGTTTCAGCACGGAAGAAAAAGCTGCATAACCCGCAAACCTGACCAAATCTGACAGCGAGATTTACGGGAACCCGTGGGCCCCTTTTCAGAATGTTCATACTCAATTAAGTCACCTCAAATTAAATCCAGCCCGGTGCATGCCATCCAGCTCCAGAATCTGGAAAGCACCCTGCTCAGCCACACATGCCTCACGCTCTGCACATGTGCTCTATGTTCTACTCTGGGCCGGATCCGTTGTCAGGTACATCACATTGACAGATGTTCCTATGAGAATCCCGCTTTCTGCAGGAAAGGTCCTTAGGGAGCCCCTTGTGCCTGCTGGTCCCAAGACCATTGTACTCATGCCTCCCTCCCCTTGTAGCAAAGTCACAATTCAAAAAAGAAAGTATCTGCTCTGATTAAAAAAGAAATGTCGAGAAGGTGTGATCCCCCGGTACAAATGATCAGATAAAGACATGGTGAGCAAATCACCTTCATCAGATTATATCTGACAGACCAAAAAGTAAATATTGTGTAAATATAAGAAAGAGAAACAAGCAGGATTCTTCAAATAGCAGAGACTTAGCCTTATGTGGGAGTACATTCCATAGGCTAGGTGCTTGTAGTAGGAGAGCAACTTGACAATAATCAACAAATATCCTAAGGGTTATAGATAACATGGGATAAAGAGTTGGAAATATTTGTGGAATTTAATTGCAAGAGGTGTATATTTCTTTTAGTGTTAACATAGCTAATACGCCAACTTGCATTTAAACTAACTTGCATTCCCACAATGTATTGCTCAGTGGCTCCGCACTGGAGGTGAACTTTTAGTGATGGCTCTGGGTAACACTGTGGCATGCTGACTTAATGAAATGACTTATTATATTTACACACACACATCTTGTGATAGACTGGTAATAAAAAGCCAATTTGAATGCCCGATCCTTGGCTGTGCCATGCTTTTAATTCCTCCGTTGTTAGTTTTTTAGACATTCCACTTCGCCCATTCCCACCATCCAACACATCTGAAGCTCTTACAAGACAAATAAACCTGGCTCTTTGGTTGTTAAGGAATGCACATGTGTTCCAGAGACACCCACTTTGGATTTTCTGTCGTTTTCATGTAATGGGTCAGTCTTTACCTAGTGTATGATGGTTAGATCTGTCCACCTTTCAAGTTTGAATTCTAGATTCACTTGGGGAATGTCCCAAAGCAGAAGATATGGCTTTGAGGAGCCACACCTATGGCCAGACAGTTTAAGAATAGAGTCACCAAACATTTAGACTGTTGAAGAAATCAGTCGTCTTTTTTTCTGATGCCGGTAAACAGAGGTGATTTATTCATTGGCCTGCAAGTCAAGGAACGCATCATAACAACCCTAGCAATCAGACATAGCTAACCTAACCCGCCTTACAGGCACGTTATCTGTATACCTCCTTGGTCACCTGACCATGGAACATTCGAATAATCTTTCTGCTAGGCCGTCAGGCACACTCGTATTCCCTTTCCAAAGACAATAGCCAAAGACAAAAGCTAGGTGTCCGACGTTTCGGTACATGGATAAGTATGATGCATTTCCGGTGTGACCCAGCCTATAAAGGGATGGAGATTGCTCCTAGAAATGTCCTTCCATGTCTGCTGGATAAGCACGAGGGTCATTTGTCCCTCCCCCAGGGTGGCTTGGTTTCCAGCTTCTTACAGCCATCCATTGTCTAGATTGATTGGGACCAGATGGATCCGATGTACATGAGCCCATGTCCTTGAACTAGGAACCCAATAGGGGATGGAGCGTCACTGTGTCAAAGGTCCACCATTGCCTTCAGGCAAGAGGGGAATGGAAGCCTAATAACTAAATACGTAGGGGGCTTAATATCACAGAAATTGGCTATTCAAATCCAAAGTTCATATGCAAGGTTCCCAACGCCTCGTGCAAAAGAAAATATCACCTGCAATGTCTCACTGATACTTATGTTCATTTATTTAATTATGTATGTACCCCCTCCAACAAAAGTGATTCCAACCGATACATTCAACCTGACAGCCTTTTGAGGATGGGCCAGGGACTTGCTCCTGAAACACCTTAATAGGCCCCATCACCAAGTAGTGGCTGGCGCAGCCCCCCTATACAGACTGGCATGCTTTTCTATCTCACCCATGCTACAAACAGAAGTATTTTTCTGTTTCTAGCAAGCATTAAAGAACTAACCCCTATCTGTGCAAGAACTTTAAAAAAGATGATTCCCAAGCAGGGTGCTGGAAGTCATATTTTTGTTATCATTCTAGTGTGGTAAGGAATGTGGTTAAAACAGAAAGAACAATTTACAAATCAGGGTGCATACAATCTGAATATGTTTCATCACTGGTGGGAATCAATCTAGAATTATCAAAAATAATGTTCCTAACAAAAGGTCTCCCCGCCTTGGAAATACAAAAAAAAAGATGATTCTTAGAGCAAGGGTACAGAAAGTATAATTTCTAAATTTTTATTCTAGCGTGGGTCGATGCTTGAAATAAGGAAAAAAAACATTTCTAATACAGGGTGTGTTCACGCGGAACATGCACAATAAATGTTGCTCTCAGAAAGTCTAATCACGGTGGAAATACCATAAAAACAATGATTTAAGCATGAGTGGCTCTTGCAGTTCTTTGTTTATTCATTTATTGGTTGTTTGTAAGGCACTTATATAACTTATACAACTAGGTGTTTCAAAGTGCCACAAGGCAAAAGGGAAGGGGAGCATGGGAGAAACAATAAAGGTCCCACTAGGTCTTGTGATACTCAGATATGTGCAAGTTGGAATATGGAAGTGCACATTGGCCTCGCCCGATAAGCAAACAAACAAGGGTTAGCATGAGGCCATATTCCCAGAATTCTAGTGATTGCTTCTGGGTACTTAAGGTAGAAATAGTATTTTTGCTTTTTATAACAAACCCAGCCCGTCTAGAAATATGTTTTTTTTCTTTTTCCAGCATTGAAAGATAAAGAATATTGCGACTTAATACCACATAATAGAAATACACCAGTCACGAGTCCACAGGTACCATGTACATTTATCACCAGGCAGTTGTCTGGCTCTCAACACCCCGCAATGTGTGCAAGCAGACACCGTGAGATGAGAGAGTGCTGGACATTTCAAAAACACAAGCATTTATACAAGTTTTCCACAAACCCAGACACATTGTCTAGCCCCTCTTCGTGTAATACATTTACCTAGGGTTCATAGCCTCTCCACATAACTAATGCATGTTTAAACATCTTTATATAGTTTGTTGAGAGTAGAGAAAACAAAGATTTTTGCAATATCACATGTTCAGCTATTCATCATTCTACTTTGCTGTTTGAATAGGGAAGGCACTATTGGAACAGATGGTATCTAAATTACAGATTAGTACGGCTTTTGTTTAACTCCAAGGTTTCTCAGTGTAGGACAAACAATCCACTTTAGCAGCTTCCACATTCTTACCTACGTTGACATCATGGAAACAGTACAAAGTTAATTTTGCTCTACTGGAGCCAAAAACACAATTCTAAACATGGAACAGAAAGCAAGAGGTGATCAAAATGGCGGATAACTAAAAATGTCAGCTTAGTCAGCCTGTTTCAGGTTCATTCAATGCAATTTATAGTGCAATGCAAATGTGCTTAGGCCAATCGTTTACTATCAGGCAGTATTCATGCAAAATATACTTTTACAAACCCTCCTTTTGGCCTATGCCAAAAGCATTATTCAAACATTAGCATCATCCGAAAACCACGTATCATCATCAGAGCATCCTGAATCGCTATCTTCAAAAACATTGATCGCCATTAATTCCTTTATGGTGATGTCCTGCATTACCAAGGCATTAGTCATTTTCGATGGCCTGTGTGTCTTAGGTTCTAGTTTACCAACTGCTTGTTCACAACCTCCCTCTATTATGGAAGAGATGACAGGAAGACACTCTATGCAACAACAGCAAAACTGTAAAATGCCAAGTATCACCATTAGGACTGTAAAGATTTTCCAGCCCCAGGATCGTAACAAGTCCCAGAACTATGTGCCAATATTCCAGTTTCATTCTGCAGCGTATACTTCAGTACTTAAGGTGTGCAATTTCTTAATTGCTTTCAATATGGTGGTGGAGGAATTGGGTACAAAAGCACAACACGCAGATCACACCATTTTGCACACCCCACTCCACTCAGCTAGAATGATGTCTAGCACCATCCTATTTTGGAGAGTCACTGATCTAATAGCCTTTTGCTCTAGTGTCATGGTATATAGGATGTCAGTAGTTTCATTGAGGTTTTTTTTCTAAAACCCTTGCCAATTTTCTAATATCTTGAGAGTTTATTATCTACCCCCAAAATGGCATGTAGGATTTAGCAACGTCACCCAGAATCTGTGAGGGAGTGTCACCATGTTCATCCCACCTGGGGCGAGTTCTAGAAACTTCAGCAGTGGTGCCAACATATACACCTGATAACAGTATTCCTAAATAACAAGCACCCCCCCCAGTCTCTTGGCAAGTATGGATATGCCTCATTACCGCAAACAAAATAAACAGGATTTCCTACGTACAGAGGTCTATCCTCTCTGGTTAGTACAGCAGTATTCGTACACCCCTCAAATGTACCCATTGACTGGGAACCCTCTCTTTGTATGCAAAATGGAACAGAGTTTGGACTATGGTTAACGATATAGGAAGGAGGCATGGCATCCTTATCACCTACAGGAGACATTTAAAGGTAATCACAGATTGGAAAGGTCTGGAGAGTCTATCAGAAGGCCTAATAGACGCAACATTTAGCTTGCTCCTATTTGCAAACAGAGAACATCCTAAAGGTGCTAAAACTAATTTTTCAAACTCATTAAGATTAGTGCCATCAAAATTCCCAGTGACATTATTGTTCCATCGGCCAAAGAATAATGCCCTAAGCAAAGCATAACAAGCATTAGTTAGAGGGAGAGGATGTATATATCAGCCCAATCCCTTTTCCCCATGTTGTGGCAGATGTGAACATATCCAACAATTGGTCTTATTCAGAATGGCATGTGTGGCGTTCATGATCATCAAGAGGGTGTTGTTGTGATAACCCCCTCTATGTTGGAGGTCTTGTGGATGAAGAGTGTGCGAATGCACATATGGTGAAGACATAGTGGAGACACTTGCAGTTGGCAATAAAATATCAAGTGGATGTGCACTCTCCAGATACCAAAATACGAGTCTCAATGTAATTACAGTACAAGCTGTTATTGCGATCAGTATCCATTTGGGGGGACTCATTATCAGCAAAATTATCAGTATCCTTATTAGTACAAGTGGCCCCAAACACAGGCATAGTTTCTCAGTGTCTGTTAAGAAGCCTCACTGTTAGGCTCTTTTAGTTCATCTGTGGGTGGCACTTGACCACGTGGCCTATCTTGATTGAAGATAAGTTTGCTGTTCCCTGCCTCTTATCATATGCAGCAGAGGAATGATGAGGGACTGGCTCAACGTTGGTTTCTTGTGGGTTTCTTGTGGGTACAGAATCCTAGCTGCACTTTCCTATTCTATTTACATTAATGTAATGTCAGCAACTCTAAATCTAAATCCTGTTTTGTGGTCGCAAATTGTACCTTAATACGCGAGGTACGGAATGATCAGGGAACAAAGTGTCATCGTTTCCTGAAGAAGATGAAAAAGCAGAAACAAGATCGATCAGTGGTGAATAAGTAATTGAAGAAGAAGAAGCAATCTCCCCAGGCCCCACGGGCACAGGAAGGAATTTCAAAGAAGAAGCAACAATCTCCCCAGGCCTCACGGACTCAGGAAGAATTTTCGTGGCATCCACGGTGTCGCTCAAAGCAGGCTTGTTATGAGCATCAGGATCATCAATTCCCTTCTCCTCCCTTTCATCATAGGGCAGAGGCAAATTAATCCTCTTCACATGTGTTGCATGGATCCAGTGTTTCTTTCCGGTCACTCGTACTGCAGTTTGTGTAGCCAAAAGCATCTGAGTGGGTCCCTTCCAATGAGTTGCAAGGCAGGCGCCCCTCTCAAAGTTTTGTTTACCAAGACCCACTGACCAGGTCGGAGTCGGTGACCTGGACTCTCGTATTTTACAGGGAGGGCTGCTCGTACCTGTTGGTGAATCAAAAGCAAATTTTGAGTCAACTGGTGACAATAATCAGACAAAAGTGGATACTCAATTTCTATCAACTTTTTGGGCCTTGGTGCATTCCATATGAAGCATGGTCTCCCCATGACAATCTCATATGGGGAGAGCCATGTCTTTGACTATGCGGTTGCCCGTATCAATAGTAAGGCTATTGGCAAAGCATCCGGCCATTTCAGATTGCTGTGTGCACAAACTTTAGCGATTTTATTCTTTAAGATACCGTTATGCCGTTCCACAAGGCCGGCACTCTTAGCTTGTCTGGCCGAGTGGAACCATTTTTTGATCTGTAATCCGGCACATAATTGCAGGATTACAGCAGTGATAAAATGTGGGCCATTATCAGACCAAATTACTCTCAGCAAGCCAAACCTAGGGAAATATTCCCTAAGCATGGTCTTTGCCGTTGACATTGCTGTGGCATCTTTTAGTGGGAAAGCCTCAACCCATTTGCTAAAGGCACAGATCACAACTAAGACATATTTATAGATTTGGCAACGTTCCATCTCAATGAAATGAAAATGGAGCACCTCAAAAGGCATGGATGGGGGACCAAAACTGCCCTTCGGTGTCAGTGTTCCCTTCCCAATGTTATGTTGCAATATCATGCAACTCTGCACCAAACGTTAATCAGTTTTCTGGATATTTGTATTCTACCAGACAGGATCTAACTGTTGACAAATCTTTTTAGCACATATGTGTGTTAGGCCATGAGCCATGGTGACTATAGTAGTAACATAGGCATTGGGTAGCATCCATCTTTGGTTCTCATTATCCACTCAAAAACCCTCATCATATAGACCCGCTGGACCCTCAGCCCACTGTTTGATTTCTTCTGAATTAGCTTCAGCCTGAATTTCTTTTACTCTGCTAACCCCTTCGTCCATCATACACGTATCAGTAACCCATCTTGCTGATTCGAGCATGTACCTTTTTGAGTGCCAAACAATAGTAGTCTGTTTGGCTATTCTGTCAGAAAAAGCGTTTCCTTTACCTACATCGTCCGTCACTTTCTGATGTGCGGCGCAAAACATTATTGCTAGTTGTGTAGGAAGCGCAAGTGCTGATAGAAACCGGTCTATCAGAGTGGCAATTTTTGTTCCATGTGAGGTCAAGAATCCTCTCTCAGCCTATAGTCAGCCAACATTATGAACCACCCCAAATGCATATTGGGTATCTGTATATATGTTTACACTAAGCCCTTCGGAAATTTCACAAGCTCTGGTTAATGCAATAATCTCTGCAGCTTGCGCAGATTTGTGCGGAATTCGTTTACTCTCCACAACAGTGCTTAATGTGGTGATTGCATAAGTAGCGGTAGATTTACCATCCTGTAGTTTAAAACAGGAGCCATCACAGATTATCTCCCCTTGTGGATTCCTTAAAGGTGCATCAATTAAATCAATTCTGCCCTTTGTTTCTTGTTCTGTAATAAAGAGGCAATCATGTGGACAAGGCAATAGTTCAGCCGGATTCAATGAACAACATCTCTTAATTTGGATATGCGGTGCAAATAGAATCAGCTTGTACCTTGTTAATTGAGCTGATGTGAGATGTTGCATCTGCGTTCTGTTTAATAGAATGTTGACGAGTGGGGTACCATCACGGTTAAAGAGTGAGCTAAAACCATACCCTCACTTTGTTTCACGGATGCAGCAGCAGCAGCTACAGCTCTCAAACATCTCAGCAAAGAGTATGCAACAGTCTAACAAGGAGGAAAAAATGCCGAATGGCCTATTCTTGCACCCATGTTCCTGTGTTAAAAAAGCCAAAGCACATCCATCACGTTCATGCACATACAAAACAAAGCCTTTTTTGTAATTTGGTGTGCCTAAAACTGGTGCTGAACACATTGCAGCCTTAAGCAAATCATGCTGAACACAACGCAGCCTTAAGCAAATCAAAAGCGTTCTGGCGATCCATGTTCCACAGTAAAGGCGAAGAAATGTCCTTCTTTGTCAGTGCCGACATAGGTTCCATCAACAACGAAACATTTGGGAGCCACTGTCTACAATATGAGGCCATGCCTATTAAAGCTCTGACCTCTTTCTGTGTATTTGGAACAGACATATCAGAGATGCTTGTATTCGTTCAAGTGTCAGTCTTCTTCCCTCCTTTGACAGGAGATAGCCCAAATAGGCAACCTTCTATCGCAATACTGACAATTCTTCAATGAAGCCTTATGCCATGCTCTGCTAAATGAATAAGCAGCAACACAGTGCCCTCTTTGCAGGCATCTTCGGAATCAGCAGCTAGAAGTAGAACATATTGCAACAACGTGCAAGTGGAAGGCAACTCAAGCGTATCAAACTGCTCTTTCAACGCTCTACTATGGATACTTGGACTCTCAGTCTACCCTTGCGGCACACGAGTAAATATGAACGAGCACCCCCCTAGGGTGAACGCAAACAAATATCTGCTATCAACATGCACAGGGATACTAAAGAAAGCATTTTTCAAATCCACGACACTAAAATGTGTAGCCGTGGCTGGAATCATAGTCAGAATTGTGGCGACATCGGGTACAATCGGAAACTGTGGAGCAACCACCTTATTAATTGCGCGCATATCAATAATAAAACGAAAAGGAACCGCATTATCCCCTTTTTTGTAAACTGGTAAAATCGGACTATTACCCACACTCCCCGTAATTTCTTCAATTACACCTCAGTGTATGAAATCACCTTCGCCCGAAATCTTATACTGTGCAATGCGCTGCAATTTAACCTGACCTGGAGGAATTAAAGGCACCCGCAAGCACAGCTTGCCTGTAGCACTGGCACGGTAATTAAACGTGCCGGTGCTACAGACATCCCCATTCCCATTGAGCCCTGTGGGGCTCAAGTGGGACTGGGGATCACCTAATTTCGGCACATGCAAAAAGGAAATTACCAGGTTCGGCGGGGCCGGAATACCCCATTAATTGCCCATTTGTGGGTGCCGGATTTCCTTGCAAGTTTGGAGGTAGCCTTGCCGGTTTTACCAGCAAGGCTACCTCCAACTTTGTAATGAGGCCCTATGTCTTCTTGGAAGACCTACCAGTGACCATCACGTCATAGCACCTTGAGATGTGCTGAAGCACGGCTCATCAAAGGCCTCTGCATATGTGACTACGTCATCCTAACCCTCATCAAACTGCACAGGCTCCCACTGCAAGTAATTATCACCCTAAGATCGGGTGGTATCTTCTACAAGGCTATTGCCCTCAAGTCTACAGTCTACCTTACTGAGAAAGTCAGCATCTTCAGAGGACTATGATCTACCAAAAACCAAGACACGTGCAGTCTTGAAATCCACTGATGATTCAGGAAAGAAAAGAACAAAAAGATAGGACATTTCGGTCTATGCCCCCAGATTCTGACATTTCCCCCCTTTCACCAGACTCTCCCTCACACTCCTACATTTTAGGAAGGAACTCAAGACCTCGTCTTCAATGATTGTCTCCTGCTTACCATCTAGGTTTACACACCATCCACCCCTACTGACACTGGGCAATATGCTCCTCATGTTTCCTCCCATGGTTCTTTGTTGATCTCTTGCTGCCTAATTGCCCAACCAGCCACCTTCTTGTCAGCTCTCTGCTCCCTTGTATTGATACATTGTGATCGGATTCCCTCCCCATGACCTCCCCCCTATGACTTGTACAATGCTCTGTTGCTTCCCTAAGCTAAGTCCATGCTCAATAAATACCCTAAAAATATTAATGAAGAACCTCCCCTCAAGAACATCTGCTCCTTCTGCCCGAGTGAATGTCAGACACTTCAGTTGTACCTCAACAGACCCCTGCAGAACTTGGTTGTGAAAGCTGGTCTGTTGCAACAAGGAAGCAGGGGATACATTCCATCTATGAACTTTGCCGATTTGGGGTTTGGGTTGCCTGCACTGAAGTGGCAACACAACTAAATAAGAGATGACATTGGAAGGACTAGTTGCCACCCCCAGAGCCAGAGTTTTAATGAGTTCTGTACTTGTTGTAGCAGTAGTGGATTTACATAGCGCCTTCCTCTTCCCCCTTCTAAGTTTGTCAAATAGCTCAGAGGACAACTTAATTGTTGGTGTATTCTGTCTCAACCACCACAAACACTGGCAGCCTTTTTTCAAACGGAAATACTGTTGTATGGCCACCTCCTGAGATCACCACCACCCCATCCAAAGGTTTATCTGGCACATCAAAACAATCTCTCCCCCAAAAAGAATGTAACTACTTGGGGGTCATTCCGAGTTGGGCGGTAAGGGGTTGCCAGCACCGGTAAGGATGTTGGTGCCGGTAACCCCTTACCGCCCTATTCCGAGGTCCCCTAACGGGACACGCTGAAAATGTCTGGTCAGACCAGACATCCTTAGCGGGTCCTGTTAGGGGACCAGGGCGCAAATAACAGGCCTGCTCTTTGCGGGCCTGTTATTAGTTCCTTCCCCATTCCCATTGAGCCCTATGGGGACTCGAATGGGAATGGGGAATGGTATTTGGCATGGGGACTTACCGGGTCCGCATAGGGCAGAATGTCCCGGTAAGTCCCCATTCCGCCTACCCGGACCCGGACCCGGAAACTTGGAATGGCCCCCCCTTGTCTTGTATTTGAGTGCCCACTTTCAAACAACCAAAACAGTGCACATTCCTGGCCCAGTGTCTACAGGCTGATAGGATGCTCAAGCTGTTAAATAATGGCCCACCACCTGCAACAGTTTTTTTGGCTCTGGCAAAATGTTGTCTTCTCTCAAAACAATTAAACTTCTGCTTATGTGTGGGAATGACCCCATTCAAACAAGCTGTCCCAGTGCAAATTCCTCCTCCCACCTAATGCTCTGTGAGCCCAAGCAAGTGGTGTGTTGCGTCAGCCTACCACTAAATACTCACCATCTCCAAAACTGTGTCGACACCCCCAAAATGTTATCTTTCCCCAAATCATTCAACTGGTTGTTTTCTGTATGGGTGCATCCATTAAATCAAACTGGGCCTGCACAAATTCCTCCATGGGCTCACTGCTCACAGTGTGCTTAAACATGTGGTATATTGTGTCATACAACCAAGCAACCTGCCACTAATTCCCCACCTCCCGTGATCACTGCCTACAACAATCTGATGCCACATTGAAATTGGGGTACTTGTGAAGTCAGACATGGCCTCTGTTGTGCTGGATTGCTCTGTATTGTAGGTGCGGCTTGACACACGTTTGAACGTACATGCTTTGAGGTCCATTCCTCTGACCAGGTGCGGGCACAGCATTGTTGGTAGCGTTGTTGGCGTAGCCCCTGTTTCCTGTGCTTCTGTTCGGTACGTTAGGGAAGGCGATCCTCGGAGCCTGCTGGTGTTTGGTGACTCCTGGTGCGAAGTAGGGCTGCAGAGTGTATCTGCAGTCGGTGCAGGCAGTGAGGGCCACGACGGTAAAGCTGCTTCCATCAGTTAAAACACGCTGTTTGATTCATTTCTGCACATTTGTTTGTATGATGGATATTCCCTAGTGGAGTGGACTGGGGTGAAGAAACTCCATGTCTGCTTGTTTTCAAGTTGGCAAGTGCACTAAGTGTGTTTAAAGGAACGCATAGCCTTGCGTTTCTCGTATTGGTATTCTACTTTCTTATTACAGCTGGTGGCTGTTTGAACAAATGAGGTTAGTCACACGATTGCAGTTACACAGTTTTGTGATTTAATGATCACAGAGAGGTGGCTAATGCTATAAGAAGCCCTGGTGATTTGGAGATTGCTAAAACTGCTGGGGCACTGGCTGATTACTTAACCGCCTTATTGGCCTCTGAGCTGCTTTACCCGCCAGTATGAAATTAAAGACCAGTGGTCGGGTAGGAATACGCAGTGATGTGGTGCGTAAAGGAAAATGTCTTCGTAGCCTGGGGCAACCTCGCAAGATGGTGAAGGATTTACCTAAGAGAAAGAGGGCAAGAAAGATGTTTCTTCAACTCAAACAAATATAACGGGCTTCTTCTCAAGATTAAGTAAGGAGTGAGTTTGTGAAGACCCACACAATGAAGCAAACATCATCTCCTGTTCCGGAGATCTCTCAGGAGGATAGCTCAGCGGCAACATGCTCGCCTTGGAACCAAGACGACACGGAGCAACACAGGTTCGATCCCCGGGTCCACGCTTAATAACCTCTAGGTATTAAGCATGTTATAAATAACCTATCATATCATATCATTACCATCGGCACAGCACGAGCCGAGTATGGCCAAGAGACAGTCGGCTGACACACATTTTTACACAAATAAGGATGCCTTGGCTATTTTGATGGGGTCCACCCACTCACTGGACAACAATGTTTCTCTTCTGAATTTATGTAGAACCCTACAGCAGAATTCAGTCGGGGTTGCCAATCAGATAAATGGTGCTATCTATTAGGCAATTTCTCATTAAGTCCTGATTTTGATCAATTGGTATTAGATTCAGCTATGAGGAGTACGGTGAAGGATAATGTCAGGTAGTCATCAGAGTTGGAAGTGCCAAAACAAAAAACCTATGGCTTCTTTAACTTTGAACTGAAAGCCATATCTGCGAGTCTTGAGGCTGTTTTGAGTATATGCACCAAATTGGCCACGACCTAAAGGGGCATGCAATGATCTATGCTATGCTATGGTGGTTGATGCGATGGGTATATGGCCACTGGAGCTGAAGCCAACTGGTGTGGCCAATTCAAAGTATGATACTCTGAAATTGTATACTCAAACGAACGACACGTTTAGGGACCCAGAAAATGGGGAGGAGGAGGGCGCAGTCAACATGTCTGAAGAGTAACACGATTATATAACACTGGTTGAGACCGTAAACACATGGAGGTCACAAGACTCAGTCAACATAGCGGCTGAGAATGAAGAAGATGCACTAGATGCCTTCTGCATGGGAATTTCATGAATTTAAAAATCTACACTTACAACCTCTAACAAAAGACTGAGTACAACAATGTTGAAAGACATAGAGAGGCCTAAAGCTCCCCCCAACATCACCCTGCCTCACAGGGTCGTTTTTAGTAAATTGAGTATGAAGAAAGAAGATGGAGTGGGCGTAACTACTAAAGCTAAATCAGTAACAAATACCCTGACCCTGATAGATGGGTCTAAAAGAACAGTAATATTGCAGGGCCCAATGGATAGGTGGACCCTCCCTAATCCTATACAGAATGCTTGAACTAGTAAGGTAGGGGTGATACCCCAACAATGTACCACAATGTCCCGTGATAAAGGTTGCAATGTTCTTAAGTCTGTATGCGATATCCGGGGTGTAAAAGGTAGTGGGAGGTTGGGGAGGCATTGTGTTGGGAAGAGAGGCCAGTGTCAACAGTTATGTTTGCACAAGACTGGCCCAATACCAATGCTGATTTAACTGAGTCATACAATGAAATGGTGGTGGAGACTGGCCCTAAAGTGGTTAATACAATAAAGAAATGGGAATGATTAGGCCAGGATGTATGGTCAAATTAGAAGAAATGTACCCCACTGCAGGGAGTCCTTTTCTTAATATGTCAACATTGTTGCTGCTGTGGGCAACAGTGCTCTGGTTGACCACAAATGCATCAGCTGACAAAGTAGAGTTGGCACTGCCAAAGTGGGACAGCATGTCTAATTGTGTGTTGTTGTGTTTTTCTAGTCCCACGGTGGCAGCACTGTTGTGTGCCAATGTAGACATCCTTGATGGTATGGGGTTCAAACTGAGAATATGTGGTCAGAATTTGGGTCCGGCTCTCAGAGGTAACCTGGGAGTGCCTGGAGTGTAGAACATAGTAGGCTCATCTGGAGTATGGATGAGCAGGCATACTGGATCTGTCTATGGTGTGTTAAGGTTAAGTTGGGACGCTAGGGAGACCTGGGGACAAGAGGGGATATACGCGGTCCCTTGTGGGTTCAGTACAGTGAACCAACATTCCCTGACAGTAGGTAACTGACCTATCAAGGTGCTTAGTTGGAATACACGGGGGCGCAGGCACCTTTTGCAAAAAGAGGGATCTATGTATTCATTAACTGGTTACGATGTGATAATGCTACATGAAACTTGGCTTAACTGCCAAGTTTACATTGAGGTGTACCACCTCTATCAAATGTTGGCCAAGAAATGCCCAAAGGTAGACCATTCGGAGTCTTGATCAGCGGAGTCAGCCAACGGCTGAATTCCTGTGAAGTATGGCAATCAGCAGATGGTGGATAAGTGCAAGGGGTGGAAATAATGATTGATGCCTGTAAAGATAGTGCAAGGATACTGGTCATTAATGTTTATCTCCCCCCAGCCTAAAATCTATTGAAGCATTTCTCCAAAAACTGGAGGAGTTGCTGACTGAAAATTCTTCCTCTTATGGAGATGATGGTCTTGTGCTACTGGGTGCAGATTTAAATGCAAGGTGTTGTGACTATCAGCAGTGCCCTGACTATTGTAATGTCAGCTCTAGCAGCGTAATGCTTCATGGGGATGGCAATCTTAGAGGAACCGACTGGTTAGCCATTTTAGACAATGGGACCTTTGCTTGTTAAATGGTAGAGCAGTTGGGGATGTCCCTGGACAGCACACTTAGGAGGGCAACAACTCCAGGGCAACGTTAGACTACTTTTTTGGCAATAATCTAATGGACACTCGTGAGCTCAGAGTTAGGGCCTGTGATCATAGTTATCACAACCTATTGACCCTGACTTTTAGTGTGGGGGAAAGCATAAAAATATGGGGTGATCACTTGGGGTATTCAGGCCTTCTGACAAACCATGCTGGTAATTCTATAAGATAGACCAGTAAGAATCTTAGTAGAATTGGGGTACTAGTAGATGATTTTGATATTGCAGGGATAGAATTTCTCCTGTCTTTTGATGGCAATGAGATTGAAGAGTGGTTCAAGAACCTAGCTACTAAGACGTGCATATGCTCTTACAGGCAAGTCACTACTAGTGCTAAACCTAATAATAAATATGATCAGGTTGTTAAGCGCACTAGGGATAAGGAAATTAGACTGGTGTCTGGTCTGTCATTTTCTAAGGAGACAAAATGTTCTATGATAAAAGAAATGAAAAATAAATATAGAGGATGGCAAAAACATTTCACATTTTCAATAAATAACAGACAATTACAAGACATGATTTAATGGCATGATGAGTAAGGGCAATACTAAAGAAATGTAGACACATTTGAACAAAACCAAGGGGGAGAATAAGGAGAAAACCCTTAATCTGATTCAGGCATCGGAATGGCTTGAGTTCATAAAAAGGGGAAATGGAATATGTGAAATGTCTTCGCCTCCCGGGTATCTTCTTGAGGGTTGGCAACTGGATATCCATGAGGACGAAATTGAAAATAAAATAGCGAAATTGAACTACTCAAGGGCACCTGGTACAATTGGCCTTGCCAATGCTGTTCTCAAACTAAATCCTAGAAAGTGGGCATCATTGTTGAAGATACTCTTTGACAGAGTGTGTGACTCTCAATTAATACCGTCCTCATGGTAACAGGTGATATTGGTGCCTGTCTATAAAAAGGTGGAGCGCATTCTGCCTGCTAATTATAGGCTACTGTCCCTTTTGGACTCCACAGGAAAATATTTGCATCCTTTGTATTGGATGCTCTACAGCGATGGGTTGATGAAGCAAGAATTCTGAGATATGCTCAGGCTGGGTTTCGGCCGGGGTGTTGTACATCCCATAACATCAGATTGATGGATACACTCTATAGGGAGGCTTCTGCCCCTGCTGGGGGGGCGAGGGGCTGCCCCATATTCCATTTTTGTGGAGTCAGGCCAGTCTTTTTCTGGGTCTGTCGGGTGAAGCTGTGGGTGAAAATGGAGCGATGTAGATGCCATGGCTGGCTGTTGAAAATTTTGAAAGGTTTGCATTTTGACACTTTGGTGCAGACAAGGTTGGATGATCGGGGGGATTGACATCCCGAGTACAGACTAACGTGGGAGTTAAGCAGGGATGTACTCTGGCACCCCTGTTGTACAGCATATATGCGGCAGACTTGCCACTAATATTCAACCAGACCAATGGTTGCTGTCCTAAAGTGGGGGACTGTTCTATATCATGTATGTTGTACGCTGAAGATCTTGTCCTTTTTAATTTGACATTTTGTGGAGTAAAGGCAATGTTTGAGAAATTGGTTGCGTACACAGTGGTGAATGATCTGGTCATAAATATTGAAAAAATTAAGGTCATGGTAGTGGCCCCTAAAACAAGAAAATGTCCAGTTCTTAATACTAGCCTTGGTGTTCTAGAAAGGGTGGGAAAATACCCGTTCTTGGGTGTGGAAATGAGCCCATCCAGATCTTACACCTTCAAGGAAACTAAAATTATCAGAGTTAAAGAACTCACTAACCTGATTGGTAAGTTCACGAACCAGACTGCAGGTTTCTCTCTGCAAGAGGTACTTATAATCTATACCCAATGCCTTTGTTCAATGGTGCTCTATGGTCTGGATTCTTTGGCCATGGAGGACCTCCACTGGTTGGACAGTATTGAAGGATACTTTTGGAAAAGGATTCTCAATCTGCCACGATCAACCCCACTAGAGTATATTAGGCTTGAGCTTGGTCTGGTATCTTTAAAAAGTCAGGCCATTATTAGGCAGGGAATGTTGCACCTGGAAACAGATACTAACCCGAGATGTCAACTTTTTGCATTGATGGCTAATACAAATGGCTTATTGAGGAAATATAAATAGAATGATTTTACTAATTGGATGGCAAAATGTTTTGTCAATATTGCTTGGACCTCTGAGTTTACTCGGGGCACTAGTTTGCCCATCTTGAAGCATATACTTAAAGGGAAAATACGGCAGTGAGACTGGACGAAGAACTACGATCATCTCTTCAGTCTAAGGTTCCATGCGAAAGTGGAAAATGTAACTAATTTATACCTTAACGCACAAAGGTATGTTCTAGCCTGCCCAAGCCCTGCATTTAGATCATTATTTATGAAATTAAGGATTAATCAACTGCCTTTATTGTCAATACATGGGGCAAGGCATTACATTCTGCGACAGGAATGCATATGCCATATTTGTAAAAGCAGTGTTTTGGGGGTGACAGCTAAACATTTGTTTACCGAGTGCTCTGGTCTAGGTCCAGCAATAATGACTGCGCTAGGTAGATCCGTAAATAGTTACGAATCTGTAAAATCTGATTCCTTCTGGACATATTGTTTAAATATTGAAAATGAAAGCATACATTTAGCCCTTTTTAGGTTATGCGGTATTATAAGGAAGTTATTACCTAAGGAAATAATTACCTAAGAGGACTAATGTTTGCTCTCCTTGCATAATAGAAATAAGCACCTCTAAGAGGACAAGTGTTTCTAAATGACTGTTGGATATTCTCAGCTAATATCGAGTTCTTGTACTTTTGTTTTTGTAAATAGGCAGTCTAGATGTCTTGCATTTTTACTATTTATCATATTACATTTTAATTTTAATCTTAATTTAATTTAATATTAATGAGTTCCTGTTAAGAGTAGTCGCTGAGAGAACCCCTCATGGTATGAATTGCATTCCATATGTTGTGTATTCTGTTTTAACCCTTTTAACTGCGATGGGTTTTTCCCCCAGTGCCAAGGCCTTTTTTGGTGATTTCAGTATTTCACCATGCAAAGCCTTCTAACATTTTATCCATCAGTAACCCCTTAAGTGCCAAGGACGAGATAGCTCGTCCTTGGCACTTAAAGGGGGTGTAAGTTTGAGAATTGGAAATGTATTTTAAATTGTTTTTAAATTGTAAAAGTGTCTAACTGTGTAACTGATTGTTTTAAATTGGAGTGTGATGAAGTATTTACAAATGTATTATGTGTATTCCTTTTTAAATTGAAATTAATTTTGTTAAAGTTTAAGTACTAAATACAAATAAACATAATAATAATAATAATAATAATAATAATAATCAAATAATAATAATTGCCCTCCAACCGCAACAATTTTTCTGGTTCTGCCAAAATGTTCGCTTCTCCCAAAACAATTAAATGTCTTCTTTTTGTGTGAATGAATCCATTCAGACAAGCTGTCCCAGTGCAAATTCCCCCTCCCACCTACTGCTCTGTGGGCCCAAGCAAGTGGTGTGTTGCATCACACAGCCAATCAGCCTACCACTAAAAATTCACCATCTCCAAAAATGTGTCGACACCCCCAAAATGTTATCTTTCCCCAAATCATTCAACTGCTTGTTTTCTGTATGGGTGCACCCATTCAATCAAGCTGGGCCGGCACAAATTCCTCCTTGGGCCCACTGCTCACAGTGCACTTAAACATGTGGTATGTTCCGTCACACAACCATGCAACCTGCCACTAATTGCCCGTGATCACTGCCTCCAAAAATCTTTACAGGAGCCACAATTTGCTGACTGTTCCCCCAATGTTTTGGAAAATAAATGCATTTCAAATGCTTGTGTGTGGGTGCCTGTTCAATCAAGCAGCCCCAGTACATATATGCAAATTAACTTGTTGAGGTGCATGGCAGAGAAAGTAAAATCTCTCACAATAGTCTCAAAGGCTAAACTGCCATTCTGTGAAATACAGATTTATTTCAAGTGATGTTTGCAAAAATAAATTGTTAATTTGTTGAGCGCTGCTTGATATCATGCTACCCACGTTCTTCACTATATTACAAAATGCACAATGTGCAATCGTGTATGTATAGTCCAAAAAGCCCTACCTAAAAAAAAAGCTCCAGCTCTCAAACCACAACAGAAAACAAAAATTGTTTTTTAAATGTTCCTTTTTTCTGTCTCTCTCTATAACTATATGTTCAAAGCCAAACAAATCCTACTTAGCAAAGAAAGTTGAATGCTCCAGCTCTCAACGAACAGACACCAGTCCACATCATCCCCCTGCCCTCTGAAAGATTCCCAGCAACTGCTGAAGAGCTCCGGCAGCTTCCCTATACATAGCCAGGTGTATCTGCGTGCTACCTAGTTTACCCATAAAAGTTCGGGAAGCTCGGCAGATCTCGAATACAGTTAGAATTCGGGTTTCAGACAAACGACTTGTTCCGAATGTATTTCTTTTTAGTCTAGGCACTGGACATTTTCCATAATAGTCTTTGATTTCCTACATTTAAACCCATTTTGTTCTTAATTAGCGCGACACGACAGACTCTTCCAGCTTCTAAATGCTGTAGTACCAGGCATATTAACGCAGTTGGTTATCATGCCATGTTCTTTCTAGAGAGGGGCGCCTGGTACCTTATTTGTATTATCACATTTGGAATGGTAGTTGTATCTACCACAGAGTTGCTTTTGGTGGGTGGGTGGGTGTGTCTGTGTAAAAGTATTTACTAGAACTTCTGATCAGTCCAACATGTCCTGCAAATATAGTAACATTGCATAACTTTTTTTAAAGAAGAAATGTAAATGCATGCATATCTAGTTTAATGTGCCACTAGTTTTGAGAACTTAATAACCTAGACTTCGATCTCTGTTATTGTTCGAGCTGTTCCTTACTTAGCTTATGCCTCTACGAGTATACGTTATACTGGACACAATGGAGTGGTTATAGATGAGAGGAGTTGCAGCCCTGCTGAATACATCAATCGAGCAGTGACATGTTTCTTGTGCTATTCTGTGTGCTTCCCTGGTAAAAATGAATAACATTGGTGGCTGCTGGTTGACAACCAAATGTCTTGCAGTGTGTCTTTTGCAAAGTATGTTGAATTTATTCAGAAAATGCCAAAATTCAAATTACCGTCTATCAACAAATGTTTGGTTTCCCATGCAACCTTGTCTTGGCCAAACACGGTCTCCCTATTGCTTGTCTTCCATAATGCATGTCACTCTCATACACAACATTTTAAAACACTATTTCAGAAAGACATTTAATGAGGTATTTTTAAAAAGGCGTATGATACTGGGCGCTGCTGTATTCATAATACATTCAACCTATTTCAAGAATTCTAGACTAATACAATGCTTTGTCCCCGACCTACAGGCAGTTGTGGAGTGGGACATGTGGTCTACGCAAGGACTGCAGAAGCCAATCCCCAGGGCATGGACCCCCCATATGTTGAGGCTACTGGATCCAGTGTCATAACCGTTAAATGGGCACCACCTAGAAATCCAAATGGGATCATTTTGAAGTACTTCATTTACAGGTAGGATCTTGGATACATGTTTCTAATTAAGTTCACTTTTCTGAAAATGTTATAGAGTGAGTGAAATATATTTTTTGCTATGCGATGTTACTTTAAGATATACAGTCCTAAAGGCAACCATTTTCTGAAATAGGTTTCCATGTGTAAAAATGACTTTTACTAAATGTGTCTACTTTCTAGAACAAGCTCAATGTTTACTTTGTCTTAACACCATAACTAAAGCTCTTTGTTCCATTAAGGGTTAAAGAAAATCCAATTTCAGTGGTGGCAGGACAGAAAGCTAAGTGCATCTTCATTCCCACCCTAATGCAACTCCTTGGAACCCTCAAGCCACAGTTTTAGTGTTTAGCTTTGGCATCAGGGGTCTACATGAGTGAACACTCAAAAGTATATAGTGCACATAAGAAGGCTGTAAGAGACCAAAGTGTAAGCCTTCTGTAAATACTACTTCAATATATAAATAAATATGTATTTCAAAGGTTAAAATCATCATAAAAAAGTGTTAAAACAATGCAAAATATAACAAGTATACAGAAAAATAAGTGATAAACCAACATCACACTGACAAATGTCATTATTCAGTGCTGATTCCCCATCAATGAAGGAGTACACACTTTAGGCAGCTTGTTTGTCCAGCACAGAGCACAAGTATTTCTTGGCATCATCTAAGCTTTCCGCTATTGCCTCCTCTTCATCCTCTCCCATTCCCGACTGTCTGACTGCTATACAGGCATGGTGTGCTGCTAAAGATCTGCAACTTAATTTCAATAAGACTGAGAACCTTCTCATTGGGGCCCCAGCTCCTTCGTTCCCTCCGACTCTCTGGCTGCCCTCCTTGGGCCCCCCTCACCCTCATGTGATGCAAAAAACATTGTTGTCATCTTTTGACTCCTCTCTCTCCTTCTCTCCACATGTCAAGGACGTTGCCATGAAGGCACCACTTCCAGCTGCACCTCCTCAGAGGCATTCTCTCATTTCCTCCTCTTCCCCCAGAAACTCAATGTCTCCAGAGCTCTGGTCCTTCAATGTCTCCAGAGCTCTGGTCCTTTCTAGGCTTGATTACTGCAACTGTCTTTTCTGCCTAAATCCTCCTTTCGCCCCCTAAACCAGAATGGGCCTCATGCCTCATGCCCTCCAGCCCTAAAATCTCTCCACTAGTTTCCAGTTGCTGTGAGGTTCAAGTTCAAGACCTGCCGCTTCATCCACACTGATTTCTGAGGCTTGGGACCCCACTACATCCAACTTTACTCGCTTAATACCTCCTGCTAGAGCCTTTCGGTCTTCGAGCTCCAACTCTCTGTAGATCAGATGCTTTTCCGAGCAGAGAATGGGGGCAGATCTCTCTCTTCCGTAGGTGCATTCCTCTGGAATGGCCTCCCTGCCCCTCTCAGACTTGAGCCAGATCTACTTAAGTTCTGGAAGCTTCTCAAGACCATCACTTCCTCTTGCTCTTTTCCTCGCCCCCTCCCCAGCTAATGTCCCCATCTGCCTCGTTTTGACTGGTGTCCTGGTTCCGTCAGATTAATACAGGGCACTGGGCCCTCCATGACCAGTCAAACCCTGCACTTGGTCTCCCCTGCCCCCCCCTTATTGGCACATGCCCTACCAGGCTCCCTCCGCATGCATTAGCCTGGCTGGGCCTGCATCCCTCAGTCCATCCAGCCCTGTTCCTCACACTTAGCTCTTGGACCTTCATTCCCCTGCACTCTCTGCAGTCCCCTGGCACTTGTCCACCGAGCCACCCCTTAGCATTCACCTAACCAATGGGCCCATTCCCCTCTTTGCTCCCCCCCTGCTATTGTGCACTCACCACTCGACCTGCACATCCTTTCCCTCCTTAGCATTTGCGCATTCCGCTCTGACCAGCACAGACCATTTTTGTTCTCTTCATCCCTCCCACCCCCCTTGTTTTTCTTGTTTCGCCTTGAAACACCCTTTGCTGTATAGTCTCATTATAAATACCCAATAAATAAATAAACCTCTGCTTCAAATTGTGTTATCTGAACCATGAAGACCTTCACATCAATGCCCGTTCATAAGACATTTGAGTGAGTAGTACCCAATATTGTAGATATCACATATTGGTCCTCTTTGGTGGTGGGTGGGAGCACCACCTTTGCGCCTTCAAACACTTGTGTATAGGCGGGTTATAAATGCTGTAGCATATCATAAAATGCATTTCTTAAACTGCTCCTTATAAATCAGGCCTGGAAGTGGATTTACTCTACAACCATCTCTCTATTTCCAATCAGGAAAAAAGAGAATTTCAATTCCTCTGAGTTAGACAAACATCTGGAAAAATGTTGTTTCTTTGATATATTTCAGTTTGGCCTTACTGCCATCATGGAACAGAATTGTCTCTCATCTTTTCACAACTAGGTGGTAGCTTCTTTAGACTCAGAGGTTAACCCCTTCCTTTCGACTGGGTGAATGTCATGCCCCAGAGTTCCATTGCTCAGGGGAAGGAGTGAGACAAAACAATGGAAGATCAGGAGCAGGGTCTTCTCTGGATCCCTATTACATCTTAAAGAATACACATTAACTTCCAGCAATGATGGGTAAGGGTTTTAGTACAGGGAAGATAGTCAAAGGATGTATGCAGATGAGATCATTCAGCTGTGGTGACCCGTCTTCTCCTAACTGCATTTCCCTGTCCCACATAGTCCAAGAATAATGCCGAGGAAAACCCCACAACTTCAGGTGAAAACATACACAGAGATGAAGACTGATCTTCAAGAGGAACACAGTGGTTCTGGACATATTCCAGAGGGAAAGATTAGGGGAGGAATGTAGAGGGTGTAGGAAAGGAGTGAGCATGCAGAGGAAGCAATCGTAGATATCCAGGAGCTACGCTGAATCAACACAGGTAACCTACTGATCAGGAGAGCATCATGGGAGATGTGGAGGTGGGCATGCCAAAGATTAATTAACCCTTAACATGCAAGAGACTGCAAAGATGGGACAGTATGGGGCAGGAGGAACAGAGGGAAGAAATGGAGGATAAGCAGGAAAAGATGGGAAATAGGTGGAGAGAAAGTCAGCAAAACTCCAACCACAAGGGAAGGGTGGCAGAGCAGTCTGAACCACAAAAATCCAACAAAGCACAAATCACATTAATCCTCAAGGGTCTGCAACAGGAATAATGGAGCACATTGCTAAGCAACTTCTTAATGACAGTCCTGTTTATTTATAGTCTCACCCAATCCCACTAGTAGGGTAGTATTGTCCGTATTTTTCTACCAACACATGAACTCTAGGCCACTTTAGAATGGTGCACACAGTATACAAAATTCTATTTCCAGCAGTTAATGGGGTCCGTTAACTTTGGTTTCTGACCTTCTTTATCACACAGTTTCCATCTGGACAAGATTGTCCACCCTCCTTGTTTTCCTTTTCCACTCCAGATCCTCCTCCACCTAACTCCTGTTCCCTGGATCCCAACAGTTTCCATTGCCAATGATCATCCGATAGAGAGGGCTATATTTCATTCACTGTCATGCTAGAACTGTCAGTGGTTTCAACACTATTATTCACAGAAGGTCTCTGGTCGACCTCCTGGATCTGGCAGGGGAAGGGGTCATGGTACGTCAATGGTATCCTTGTTCCTGCAGAGAAAGACCAAGCAGGTGCGCATTGGAGCATGGTCCCTATGTCTCATAGTGGCCTCTCATCAGTTTGGGCTTCCTCAAGGTTTGATCCACTCTTATTGTTGGTTAATGTGTATTACAACTTCCAGGGTGAGATCATCCACATGCACTGCCTGAAGGGCCATTATTATCCTGTTGATAAGCAAATCTATGTCCCTCCAAGACATCACGAAATGATCACCCTGACTTATCATCTCTCTCTCTCTCGCTCTTTCCCTCTTTTTCTCTCTAGCTCCCTCTCTCTCTCTCTCGCTCTCCTCCTGTCTCTATTTCTAATATGTTCTTCCTCCTTGCTGCTTTACCACATGCTTGACCAACCTTCATCTCGGCCGACTCCCCCACACCTCTACCTCTTAACTTTAGGGTTTCTCTACTCCTCCTCCACAATGCAGTGGCTTGTCCTCCTCTTCTCTTTCTATAACTTTCTTCACTTCTCTTTAATTGTACCAGTCCTCTCCTCCCTTGGCCGTTCCTCCTTTTCACCTCCTCCTTCAACTTGACCTTCTCCACAATCTTCCTGGTATTCCCCCTCTTCACTTCCTTGGTCATCTTCACCGACTACTTACTCCACCCAACATTCCATCCCTCCAACTCCTTGTTCGCATTCACCTCCCCATCATTGCCTCCAACCTCCTCTCTTGTCCACTGGCCACTTCTCTCCAGAATGGCTGCTCCTACTCCAATTACTTTTGCCTGCCTCCCCTCCTCCTCAAAATCTTCTTTTCTACCTCCAAACTTCCAAACTGGAATATGCCAGCTGGGCACTCCTGCAAACCCTTAAGCTGTTGTCCTGGGAGCAGTCCATTATATAGGGTTGGGCTGCATTTATCCTTCTGGATTTGCTATAGGGTTCATGTGACTGCTCTGAGTATGTTTGGTCAATGGGGTGCCCCATAGTTGTCATGAGTGTACAGGGTAATAGATAAATGTCAAAGTACACACTGTAGTTTTGGGGCAACTTGAGAGGTAAACATCAGCAAATAACAACAGTGTGCATACCAGGCTGATATTTTTGGAGACAGGTAGTCACAGGAATGGTAGGGGCAGTAAGGGACTCAAAGCAAAGTGACACAGAGAAAAAGAGAAGGCAGGCACATATACTGGGTAACACAGTTTGATCAGCATAAAGGGTGTACTGGAATATGATAAGGGGTTTCCAGGGAGATTAGGGAAATCCCTTGGTATCAGTACCAGCAGATTACTCTTAAAAACAAACATGCAGTGAGGTCATGGGTAGGACGTGCTGATAAGATGGTTGTACTCGGTGTAAGGGTAAAGGTGGAGACCATCTACTGAGATAGGTAAGACTCCAACAAACTAGAATAAAGCAGCATAAGTATTTCCCTTATCTGATTTTAATGGAGACCAACCCATGGGTCACAATGTATACAGATACAGAGCAGAGACACAGCAGTGGACCAATTTCTAATCAAGATGAACAAGCAGAGGGAATAGAAATAACCAAGTACAGGATAGGCAGAAAAAAGAAGCAAAGAGTAGAAACTGTAGACAGAGGCTGTAGACAAAAACTACACAAGCACTATTTAGAAGGCACATACAAATGTTGGCATAGAGGACATCATGGACCAAGAATCAGAACAGTTATCAGGGATTTAGGCAAGGAAAGGTGCCACATAAAAACTTTGAAACCTAGCGTTCTATGACTATCATGAAACTTAACACATTAGTCATAGGAAAGGAAAAACTGCCAACTCAGTGAATACATCGATCAGGAAACTCAGTGCACTAGTCATAGGCAAGACAAGAGGATGCTGACAACTCAGTGAATACATGGTTAAGAAACCTAAGTACACTGAAGAGCAGGTACTTAAACTATGGAAAAGCGTCTTAGCAAGTAAAGCATGACACTTGGATTGCATAGCAACATACCGGAGAACAGCTTTGCCAGAAACAAGGTGAGTCTGTGAGCTGGTGGGTGGGGGTGTGCTCACATCAAAACAAGGCCTTGAAGAAAGTCAGAAGGCAGCATAAATACTGTCAAAAAAGGATTAGCTTTAACAGAAAACAGGACAGAAGATGAAAAGCAGCCACAGCAAGTAGGAGTCAGTAGCCAATAATCAAGGTAACATGAAAAGGTTCAAAAGACCCATAAAGCAGGAAATTCAGGTAAAGGTATTTGATAGAACACTTGCTAAACCCCAGAGTGAGCTTATGAATCCCTCCCTACGCACAGCCCAACAGAGTGGAGATGATTGCAGCCTGGGGTAGCTCTGTCCAATTAGCTTGCACCAGTGTATTGTAATTAAAGTCTCTTGCTCTGTTGGTCGTCTGCACATGCTTTTAACATGTGAATCCAATCAGTGTCCCTAAAGCTTGAAGCAGCTTGTTGCAAGTGAGTATATTTAGTATGACTGACAGAGCCCTTTGCCTCTTGGGCAGCATGCATCTACCAGAATGCATATGCTGGTGTAACCCAAAACCCAAAACCCAGTACTTGGCCTCGGGGATCCCTTTCCAGGACTAGCCCAACTAGGCCCTCCCTGTCCACCGCACATATCCTCCCTTTCCCCTGGCACTTGCCACCTTCACTCGTCCAGAAATTCCCTGCCCCCCCCTGGGGGCACCCCACTGCACATCTTCCTCTACCCCTTACCCCCTTGCATTGACCACCTTGTCAAGCACTTTCACAGTAGGATTGTCACAAGGCCAACATAAAAAATGTTGTTGTTTGACTTTTGTGATTCCCATGTCCCGCCCACCCACCCCATCTTGTCTTGTGGCACCTGGAACCACTTGTGTATAGGCGCCATACAAATGTCCAATAAATAAATAAATAAATAAATAAATACATAAAAACATTAAAGTAGTTTGGTCCAAAACCACAGCAGTAAAACAGGTAAATGAATGCCATGGCCATTTGTGGATTTTAACATCATAGTTATGCTATGACCAAAATCTACGAATGTGTGCATACAGTGGTAATGGGTAGCAGGAAGGTAAATTCCTAACATTAGGGATGACATCTTCAAATTGGCTAGCTGCCATTTCCAATCTCTTTGTGAAACGTTCTCCCTGTTGGATGGGTTGTAGCTATGGCCCTCTCTCACTGTTTGTTAGTGATGGGATCCTCCACTCTAGAGATAGCTTTGGCTCTCCTCTGTTACCAGCAAGCCGGTGTAGGTTCTGAGCATTTCTGAGGTGAGGAGGCTGCAAAACTGTTTCTTTTGCATGTGGTTTGTCATCTGTGTTTCTCCCATTTCTTTAACTAAAGGGAATACCTGCAGAAAACATTCTCTCTATATAGTTATTGCAGCTGTGAGGGAGACATGTGAGGGAGACGTGCTTTTCCTTTTTTCTTGTGGCCAGATGCGATTCGCCTCAATGTGGGAAAGAAGTGGAGTTGTACTTGGATGCCTAGCTTCTTCATGGGTGAAGGCTGAGCTTCTTTCTTTCACTCTTAAAGGGGTTAGGGATGCAAGTTAACCATGGCCGTCCTCTTTGCTAGGTCGAAAACCCTTCTGTGCTGTTCTCAGGTGCTTCCTAAATGGTAGCATTTATCCTTAAGTTTCTTCTTTAATATTCACTGTACTAGATCCACTCCAGGTGTCCCTACTGTCATCAAGGGGAATTCTGCAAGGTGCAGTTCCTTTGTTTAGGGTTTTACAAAATAGGTGGGGTGACATGGCCTTGGAATATTGCTCTCTGAGTTATCGATGACTTTAGGAACATTGAAATGTCATTCCCATGTCCATACTAGGTCACTTCAACACACTGTAATATGGCATTAAGCCCCCATTTCAAGGGCTGGAACAGGGGTTTAAGGCTATTAGCACCCCAGGTTGTCAAAATGGTAACCTGGGTGCTAAAAAAAAAAGGATTTTCCTTTGTACTACGGGACATGCGCTGAGTCCTGTTGTGCGAAGGAAAATCCTTTACAATGATGACCACCATAGAAAGGGAAGGCGGGGCGCCATACTTAGCCCTTCTTCCCTTTCCATGGCATCTGTTGTGAGCAGAGTGGACGAGTGCCGCTGCAGCCGAAATAAGGTAAGTTGGCAGTGGCGGGGGAATACAAATAACAGGGACATAGGGTGGAGGGAATATGGCGGTGGGGGTTGCCGGGCCGGGTTCAAGCCAATGTTCCTAGCCACCTGATTGGCTGCCACCCCATGCCAGGGTGTTAATATTGCATTTAGGACTATATGTATTTAGATTATGCCAATGACAAAGCTTTTATGCAATTCAGTAGTTATAGGTACAATTTATTGTATCGCTAGTTGGTGATAAACACCAGTGTGATAGGTACTGAACATGTCTTGTCTTAAGTTCCTTGGAAGGTATTGCTATGTGTTGTGCCTTTTCAGTTTGAACTGAATAAGCAGGGGTACTCCCATGCAGCTTGGTCTTTATGACAATTGGGAATAATTTTGAATTTTTCTGAGCAGTGTACAAGATTGTCAGCATGGAAGCATAGAGGGATTGTGGAAACTGGAGATAAACAGTAATTGTCAGACAAGCAATATACTTGAACTGTCACACTAAGGGTGTCCTTGAATCAGGTAAACTGGGAATATTCAAGGTTTGCCACACTGGGAGTACACTTGGTCCAAATGGCAGTATCTTGGGTAAATTGACTATATCAAAATCCCAGTATCTGACACAGTGAAAACCCTCGGAGTCTATCTGGATTCTAGTCAATGCAAACGCCTCTTCAGCTGCGTACCATGCTAAACTCATTAAGGCAGCTAGGCCTTTTCTCTCCAAGGAGAACTGCACTAACATAGCCAGAGCTATCACAGGTTCAGGGATAGACTACTGTAATGTACTCTTCTTGAGGACATCCACAAAAAACCTGGATAGACTGCCAGTCATCCAGAACAACGTGCTTCATGCAGCCCAAGGCATCTCCAAAAGAGAACACATCACGGCTGCCAGAAAATCAGCCCACTGGCTCCCAATAAAAGAAAGTATCATATTCAAAGCACTGACACTAACCCACAAGTGCATCCACCACTCCACACCTGACTACCTATCTCAAAGAATCCACCCATCTACCACCACAAGGCCAACCAGAACACCTTATGCCAACATGCTCACCGTACCCATGGTAAAAAGAGTGAGAGCAGGTGGCGCTAGCTTCCCCTGCCTTGAATCCTCACACTGGAATGCCCTACCTCCTACTCTTTGATGTGAGGTATCATTCATGGCTTTCCACAAAGCTGTGAAAACAACACTTTTTACTTGATGTACACCACACCCACCGCCTGTGATTGCTGGGTGCATCCCCTGTTAAATTGCAAAATGTATTTATAACTTGTACTCAAATGTATTAATGTACAACATGTAAATGCATTACCCACCTGTACCTCCCCTGTAACTAATCTCCACACAAGTAACAGCGCCTCGATGCCCAAGGGCTGTTTGTGCGCCATACAAATGTAATAGATAAATTAATAAATCAAACTGGGAGTATACTGGAATTGTCAAACTAGGATTTGTTGCAAAGAGTGCTTTTCAATTTAGAACAAACGTGTACTTTTAAACTAGCAGTATATTTGGTGTGTCAAACTAAACATCTATTATTATGTCAAACTGGGTATATACCAGGAGTACAGAAAGTGGGACTGCCAGACTGGAATGTATTGGATTTGCCAATCTGGGAATATTCTGGGTTTCAACCAGTAGCACATTTACTGGTGATATGCAAAATAGAAACATATTTGGTTATCAAATTATGGGTTAACAGGTATTGTCTAACTCAAATGATATTGGCATTTTGTTAAGATTGGTAAACTGGGGGGATATTGAATTTGTCAACCTATGGGTATACTGGGATTTCCAACTGGGCATACACTGGAATGATACTGTGCAAAATAGGAATTATACAGGGTTGTCTATATAGAAACGTGCATGGTTGTACACTTAGATTACCAAATGGGGAAAAACAGGAATTGTCAAATTGGGATGCAACAATTTGATTGCAATACAAATGTTCCTTAACCCCCATGAACTTGTACAGAATAATAATAATAATAATAATAATAAGAAGAAGAAGAAGAATATTTTATTTCTCTGATTTTTACCCCCTCTGCATGTTTCTTTAACGTTTTTGTTACCTCTTTTATGTTGTTTATCAGATTATTGAAGTACGATAATCAATTGCTATTATTCAACAAGTTTATACTTTGTCTAACATCAAGAATTATATTTAACCATGGACTTAAATATTGTAATTATATATTTCCGCATTATCTTATTGCATTTAGAACATGTCAATAAAAACATTATTTGAAATAGAATTGAGTATACTTCGTTTTCCAAACTAGAAACGTATAGGGATTTTTCTGTTATGCCATGCGGTCATGTTACACTCTCATTTTATGATCTCATGTCTGATATGTTGTCATGATATGACATCATGATAGAATGGCATAATTTAATTTAATGAAATAGCATGCTATATGTGATTACAGGCTCTGTCATGACATGATATGAAATAACAGTTTTTATTATGAAATGTCATGTCATGAAATATTATTGCATGACATGTGACAGGATTTGGTATGTCTGGACACAGAATGACTTATAACATGATACCACAATTGTTATCTCATGCCATGTCCAAACTGAGAATATAATTCATTGTGCACCCTTGGGATGTACTGGGAGGTTTTCCTCTGGTTATACGTTTATGGTAGCCGCAGCTTTTTGATTCTGGAGCCATCTCAATTATCAGATTTATATAGATTCTAGCACTGGTTTAATTAAATGATGTGTGCAACTCTTAGGAATGACAAATAAGCCCATTTGTGCTGGTGTAAGCGCCATTTTCCATATTGGTCATTCTCCAACACCTGACACAGCAAGTCAAATTAAGACCTTCTTTCTCCATTTATATCCCCATAACATGCAGATCTTCTCTTGTTCTCGAAGCCTGTCTCTTTTGCCAGTCATTTACAATGTATATATGGCTCATTATCCATCAGTAACACTGCACATTACGTGCGCTACCACAACTATGCAAAGCATGTGCAGATTCACCTGCTCAGGTGTGCCATATGGAGACAGATATTGGATTGTGAAATGCCTTCCCAAGTACAACAATATGTGTAATCTAAATGGCTGTGCTGAAATGATAAAAAACAGAGATCTTGCTAAGAGAAGTCTTACTGCAGTGTCTACCGCTGCTGCAGCTTCGCTTCCCACCAACTACTATGGTCTGCCTTTTTTGGCACCAGCAACACACGGTAAAATCTGGGTCGGGCATCTTAGGTGGAGTATAGAGAGAGAGAGAGAGAGAGAGAGGTGATTCTGCTAACATGTCTCACCAGGGACCAAAGTAAATGCTCCCACACCAAGCTTTCCACCATGGCCTGGGTAAAGACTTTCTGAAAAGCAAAAGGGTAGAGCTCTCTGACTGCCGTGGCCCATCACAGACCAATGGTTTCAGCTGCATGATGGCCCTCATTACGACCCTGGCGGAAAGTGACTGACCGGACCGCCACAGCGTAAATAGCGTTTCCGCCATTGCACGATGGAGCAAAGTGCGGCCCATTCCGACCCATCGGGCACGAGCACCACGGCATGGCGGAAGTGCAAAGTCCGCGATGGCGGAAATGACCCCAAAACGGCCCACACCGCCGCCGTACGGCGCCCTAGGTGCAATACCGCCACCCATTTTAGCGGACACCGCAGTGAGCGCCAACCGGAAAGTACGGTGACCGGAAATATACGGAAACGGAAGTAAAAACATGGGCCCGGAACGGGAAACAACACGCCGTACACCTATAAAACCACAAAATCCACACAACCACTAAAAACACTACCCTGAGACACATCCCAACCCGTCATCCACCCTAGCGAAACCAAGAAAAATGGGAAAAGTAGCGAAAAAAGCGTGCGACCGCAAGCGGCAGGTCCACTTCTCCCGTGAGGAACTCACCGTGCTTACAGAGACCCTCCAGGAGAATGCCGCCGCCGTCTTCTCCACGCAAATGACCAGGACGGCACTTGCGAACAAGAAGGCCATATGGGCCTTGGTGGCACAGCGGGTAAGTGCGGTGGGGACCGCACCCCGCAACCCACAGCAATGCAGAAAGCGATGGGACGACCTGCGGATACGCGTCCGTAGCATACTTTCTGCCAACCGCAACATTGCCACAGCCACCGGGGGAGGATCGGAATCACCCATCAAGTTGACCCCCTGGGAAGAAATCTGTGCCTCCACCATTGGAATGGAGAGCATAGAGGGAGTCGGAGGGATGGAGAAAGGAGTGCAGACATCCGAAGAATCAGGTAGGTGTCCCAAATAAAACAATGCCAAAACCACAATGTCCAATCATGTGAAGTACCACGTGCCCACATAGTGCAACAGTAACACATGTCCAGGAGAACGTCCACACACATTGGCCTGATAGCGCACTTTAAAACTCACAATAAATACATAAATAATTAAAAACCCCAAAAACACCCACTACACGTGCAGCAGGCACACCCTAACTGCAGGCTGCCAAACAACTGCACCCTCACTCCACACACAAATGAAAGCACCTCCAAGGCCCCGACCCAAATCACCCTCAGGTACCACCCCAATGCATGTGATACATTGCCATTCCAATTCCCACAGACCCATTAATAACGCTCGCCCTCCTTTACTCCACCACAGGGTCCGATCCAAACGACGAGCTTCAGGACACCCCTACCAGCACACCTGCAAAGAGGGCCAAGACCAACGGCCAAAGACCCTCCACCTCAGCTGCACGCATCAAGACACGGCAGCAGCACAAATCAGGTGGCAGCACAGAGGAGGGAACATCAACAGGCACCCCAGCAGCCAGCATGCCCACAACAGCAGCACCACAGGTCCCCCCAATGGATGCCACAGAAGGCACTGCCTCTGGTGGCAGCAGC
The DNA here is from genome assembly GCF_040938575.1 of Ambystoma mexicanum. Lineage (NCBI taxonomy): Eukaryota > Metazoa > Chordata > Amphibia > Caudata > Ambystomatidae > Ambystoma > Ambystoma mexicanum. The sequence goes on along the minus strand of NC_090928.1, from coordinate 1,006,237,641 downwards.
ACCATAGGTGACACCCCATTAATGGCAGCATTCTCCGACACAGAAGACGGGGATGTCGAAGTCAGATCCATCCATGACCTGTCCCAATCCCCCTGTCTGTCCCATCCCGTACACCATGAGGATACCACGCAGGGGCACCCACAAGACGACGACTGGCCATCCCCCACAAGCCCTGTGGCAGGGCAACATGAGGCGAACAGCCACTCTGTGACACCACCGCAAATGGCCATGGCCCAGCAGAGGCAACAGTCCCTCGACCAGTTAATCGTGCAACAGCAGCAACTGGCCACGCTCCTCAAGGACCATGCCGATGAATGTGGGGGCACTAAGGCAGACATAGAAACATCAACTGAGACACTTAGGGCAGAAATGGAGAGAAGTACAGAGACACTAAGGGCACAAATGGAGAGTAGCACCGAGTGCCTGAGAGTACAAATGGAGAGTAGCACCGAGAGCCTGAGAGTCCAAATGGAGAGTAGCACCGAGAGCCTGAGAGTCCAAATGGAGAGAAGCACCGAGAGCCTGAGGGGGGAACTGCATGCGACGTCCAAAGACGTATGTGCCGAACTTGCCGCAGTGCGCCGTGTGCTCACTGAGCTCTCACAAACCCTTAGGGACATGCATGGACGTGAGCAGGCAGAGACATCATCCGTTGCAAGTTCCGTCCAGGGCAGCCCCCAACGTAGATCTGGGAGGAACCTGCGCTCCACAGGCAGGGGTGCCCCTGATACCCGCAGAGGGGGCTTGCAATAGCGACTGCCCACTGACAATGAGCATCTTTGGACACTGGTGTTCGGGGGGGAGGTAGGAGGGTGGAGGGGGTGTGTTGGGCTCACTTGGGTGGCGGGTCGATAGGGTGTTCAACATGATATCACATATGCCATAAACAATGCACGATCAACCAATGAGATGTGTGGACAATGATCTTTGTGTACTAGGCCATCATAGGCGTACAGTCCATATTGTGCATGTACCAGACACACACAGTGCCACGAGTCCCGTGTCCATGTATCAGCCACCAGGCGTGAGTGCTAGAAGCATGCATCAATGAGATGCTGACGAATGTCACGGCCCTCCTGTGCCTCGCGGACTCCTTGAGGTGCTGCCACATCCCCACCCTCATCATGACCATCTTCAGGTGCTTGCAGTTCTGCGTCAGGGGGCATGGGCACATTTCTACGTACGCACATGTTGTGTAGCATGACACATGCCATCACCATCTTTGCAACCTTCTCATGGCGGTACAGGATTGCCCCGCCAGACCTGCTGAGGCACCGGAAACGAGTCTTCAGTAGGCCGAATGCCTGTTCAATGACTACACGGGTACGTGAGTGGGCATGGTTGTAGTCCTCCTCATGCTGGTCCCGTGGGTTCCGGACTGGTGTGAGGAGCCATCTCTTCAGTGGATATCCAGCATCACCTGTATGTGGACGATAAACGAATTATGTGGAATGCCATTGCTACGTACGCACCCCCCCCCCTTCCTGCCAGGTCATTGCCGCATCACATACCCCACATCATCATGCATGAAATGAGACTCACCGAGTAGCCAGGATCTGCACCCTGCGTGTCGCTCCATGTAGCGTGGTATTGTTGAGTTCCTTAAGACCATAGAATCATGGGTTGATCCAGGGAATCGGGCACAACAATGTGTAATGATCCTGTTGGAGTCACACACCATTTGTACATTCAGAGAATGAAATTGTTTTCGGTTGCGGTACTGGGCCTCCATGGCATGTGGGACGACCAATTCCACATGGGTGCAGTCGATGGCACCAAGGCAACCCGGTTTGCCGCCAAGTGCATGGAATCCCACTTTTGTGTTGGTAATTTCCTGCTCCGAGCGTGGTAGAGAGATGTAGTCGTCTGCGTGCTGCAGGAGGGCATCGAGCACTTGCAATAGTGTCCGTGAGAACAGTGGCTGAGAAATGCCATGCAACTGTCCGACTGTGTGCTGGTAGGTGCCTGTGGCCAGGAAGTGGAGTACAGACACCACCTTCAGTAGGGGTGGGATGGCGGTTGGGCTATCTATCATGCTGACAAGGTCAGCCTGTGTCATGTCCACAATGGCGGCTATGGTGTCCCGGTCCAAACGGTAGATGGTGTGGATCTGCTCATCAGTGAGGTTGAACGGATGTGCTCGGAGGCGTGGGATTGCGGGCTGCCTGCGTGGTGGTAGTGGCTTTGCTGGCGGCCCTTGCTGGCCCTGCCTTGCCCTCCTCCTCCTCCTGCGTCTCCTCCGTGCGGCCGGTTGTAGTTGGTGTTCGTCTTCTTCTTGGAGTTGGAGTACTTGCAGTGCTATCAGGTCCCCCAGGGCCAACATCGCGAGTCCTGCCGGTAGCATTTCGGAGTGGGTGTGGTTGTGGGAGGAGACTGGGTGTGCAATTTATGGGTTTTCAGGCTGTATGGCCTCCACCTGTGGTGATTCATTCCACCTGTGCAAGCTGCTCTCCCCTTTGGCCGAGCATGTCCCGCACACAACGCTGCAATTCGAGGAATGGCATCTTGCTATTGCAATCATGTATTTGTACCCGATGGCCGTGTAACATTGGTTGATATGTTCATTCCGCTATGGTCCCATTGTTTCACATACAATCTTTGCAGTCGCGAACAGACTTGTGAAGGGTCAGTGGAACGTAGTACTCGAGTAACGGTGGACCCTCATGCATCACTGTACCGAGTTGCAACGACGGCCGGGGCGTCCCATTTGTGAGTGAAGGCAGTTGCCATTTTCACACACAGCCGCACTAGATGGATTAATTTGTGATTTCAAGCGGCCACAGATGCCTTTTCGACGTGATGTTGCAAATGAGGAATTCGAAGGGCGGCGCTTTCGGTTATCAGCTAGCGGCGAGGAGATGCCCACAGGTCTGACTGCAAATATAACGTTCTATTGTTCAATGTCCTTGGGACAGGGGCCATGGCGAGGATGCATGATTGATTTGAATAGTTTGGGATGCGCAATAGCGAAGTGGACGATGAGGCCGGACGTTCCCAAATACATGTTACTTCACAACACTGGAATTACGGGCTGGGGCACAGTGGATTTTGCAGGCTGCATAACGCACAGACTCAATGGAATTCTCACATGTTATGTGAGTATGGAAACAGGCGCTTTCATTACGGGATGAGGGAATGATGAATGGATGCATGGGCAGATGATTTGATACAGTGTTTGCCATGTACAGGGCTTCTTGGAATCTGTCCGCCTCCCCTGCGCTATGTGATGCAGGGCTGCCATAGTGGGGCCATCGTCTATCTGGCCTTGTTGAGCCCTCCCTGTCTCGACGCGCCCTCAGACACTTGTGTCCATGCACGTTACCAATCCCATCTGATGGATTCTGTTTTCACAGACGCATGCACAGGTACACTCGTTTGTGATGGTGTTTACACCTCGATATAGATAGTTATGAGTCACAAGTGGTTTTGGGGTGGTGATGATCCTTTGGAGTGGGCTAGCATGCATATGGCTGTGGATTTAGTGTGATCATTGAAGTGAGTTGTTCGAATGTAGTTCTGATGGCCATTCTGTTCTTTTTCTTTTCTTTTGGTTGACAGGTATCTCCTCCCCTTTTGCCACTGCCATCTGTATGCCACTCCTGCAGATGGCTTTTACTCCCGACACCTGCTGCTTCGTGTTAATCAGTGGAGCAGCATTACGATCTTATGGGACGATCGCCAATGGGCCACATGCCCTTACGCAGTACTAGTGGCTCGGAGCAACATTTCGGCCTTTCAGCTGGACTAGTGCCTCCCCATTGGGACGGCCCTGCGGTTCTGTGCGCTTCCATGTTGCCTTTTCGTACGAGAATGTGGCTCTGTGTACCATGAAGGAACAGGGCGTCACACAAGTAGTAGCTGGTCATTTCTTGCGGATGCAGCCCACAATGGTGAAATGTGTTTTGGAGTTCATGGCCTAATGGCTGTATGGGCTTGGTGAATTTGTTGTGCATTAAATTTCTATTCTGATATGGGCCGTGTAGCGTTCTTCTTTCCAAGTGATGTGGCATATTCCTATTTGGGGAGCGATGTATTGTGAGGAGATCTGCATTGGGTTCCAGCTTCGGAGTATAGTTGCGTGGTACTGTGCTGGGCGCGTTTGCCTACGAAGCCCAGTGAGGTCAGGGATGAGGGCTGCCAATATGACTGTTTGAATGATGTCATGCTCAGGGGCGGGGGATTAGGTTTTGTGTAACAGATGCCGGTCAGCCAGGTGGACTGGTGGAATGATGTGATTTTCGGAATATTGCTGGTCACAGGTGCCTGTGTTTGCGTGCGTTTCTTGGTGGGGGACTGTGGTCATGTCCATTGGAATGGCTTCTGTATTCGTGCCATCTGTGCCCTGCGGCTCCCATTGGCCCCTCTTGAGATTCTTTTGTTCGTTGGCATGCATGGGTGACTTGTACATTTCACTGGTTGCATTGTGACTTCATTGCACCTACGGGGAGTTGTACTATGTGGCCAGGGAGCGGTGTACAGGCACTCAGTGGGGCCGTTTACGGTTGATTCGCGATGCCGTACTTCTCACCATGGCGGAATGGTACTTTCCGCCGTGCTTGATGGCGTTAGGTACATGTCCGCTAGGGTCGGAATTCGCGTACCCTTGCGCCATGGTGGTATTTACGGTTTGGCATGGCGCGCGCGCGTGTACTTGGTGCAGTTAGCGTTGGCGTTCACTACGGTGTCGCTAATGGCATCGTACTTTGCGGTGACGGGTCATAGTCGCACCGAGCGCTATTCGATGGCGGTATTGCATTTCCGCCATCGTTTTTCGATTTCCGCCAGGGTCGTAATGAGGCCCATAGAAACAAGGCCGGGATTTGGAGAAGGCGGAAGTGCTGACCACAAGAATAAATGAATGACATTAGGCAACTCAAAATACTCAAATTGCCAACCCAAACTAAATGCTTGCATTGCCTATATTAACAGAGCCACGAGCCCTAAACAAAATCAGGGGTGACAGTACTGATGGCAGAGTTTATAAAACCAATAGTACCTTAATCCTTGAACTGCAGGAAGATCAACTGGAAAGTAAATACTTCTGGTGTTCCTTTAAACGAACATGTTTTGTAATGTCCCTTAGTGAGGTATGGTTACACAGGAACCCTTTTTCAGTCACAATGGTATTAAGTTATTCTGCTGTTGCGTGGTGTTTGATTGGAAAATGAAAGCTCAGATCTTCCAAATGAGTATGCGTTGAAAGCTGTTCATGGTCCGTGTCCTGCCCTGTCATTGGAATGAACATGCATCCAGTGCTCCTCATTGCACTGCTATTTGAGGAGCCTCATGACATTGGTTATGCTATTTATTTTGTAATTACTCATAACAGCAATGGACATTCAAATCTGTTCCTTAAATAGATGAGGAGGCATATATCAAATTGATGAAATGCCTCTGTCTCTCGCACGCACTGACATGTTCTTCTTCTCTGTTTCTTTTCCCATCTTTCTCAATCCCTTTCTATGACTCTCACTCCATCTTTTTAATGCTTCCATTGCTTTCCAAAGTTACTAAATCGGGTGTTTGCCCAACAGCAATAGAACATGGTTTGTCTTCCTCCTATTGCCAAATCAACAGCTTTGACCACTTGCAGTGAGTATAACTTGATTGGTTAGTACATTCTCTGTAGCATGTCAATCAATCCACTCCACCAATGGATTCAGAGGACGCATCTCCAGAACTGCGGGGACCTTGAGTAAGTGTGTGTTCTTCAGTATTGCCCTGGAATATACCCAATCAGTGTGAGATCCCTGACACTTTATGATATGATATGATATTTTATTTGTAACGCGCTCGTACATGAGTGTTTCAGAGCGCGACAAGGCAAGGGAGGGGAAACAGGGGAGATAACAGAACAGCGATCTTACTAGGCATAGTGACATTGAGAACGTGCAAGTGCATGGGAAAGTGAAAGGGGAAAAGTGCATGGAAGGGGGAGAGTGGAAAGTGCGGAGCAGAGGGGAGACAGATAAATAATAAAAACAAATAAAATAGATAATGGAGAAATAAATAGGGGTAGTGCAGCCAACACGTGGCAATTGCTGTGCTTACGCCGGCAGAACTGGGTAAGTCGGATAAGTGCATGAAAGAAGAATAAGGGGGATTTGGGGACTGTAAGGGTACAGATATGGCAAGGGGTGGCCAGGAGGCAGTGCAGAAAGAGTGGCAAGGTGAGCAGGTACCTTGGGCCCAGTGGACAGAGGGTGGCTAGGTGCACAGTGCCATCAAGCAGATCAGCAAGAGAGAGGGGGAGCAAAGGCAGAAGCAAAGAGGAAAGTCTCGAGGTGCTTCCGGAACCGGAGATGGTTCTCCTCAAGTTTTAGAATGGCCGGGAGGCTGTTTCAGAGGGAGGCCCCCACCGAAGACAGAGATCTACCCCCAGCTCGCTGTTGCCCAGCTTCACGGAATGCCCTACCAGGACTTCGGTAGTGGACGCTCCAGTCACTGCTATTAAGAGGAGGTTGGAGATCTCATTGAAGAGTTCACATGGAGTTGCCATCTTTTGTATCATGTATCAGACATAGGCATCATGTTTGATACTATCACTGATGACAGTTTTTCAATCCTTGCTGCAAACCATGAAGGAGGGATATGACAACTCAATGCTTCTTCACGTTTTAGAAAAGCAAATACAGTTTATGTCTGACAGGGTATGTTTGCTACGGTCTCCCAGACCTCATTTTGGCTAATAGTCTGGAAGCTTGATCCAGCGCCAAAACACTACTGCTTGTAGCAAGCCCTATTTTCTGTGTTTTTAAGTGTTTGACCAATATCTGGGGAGCAGCAGTGGATATGGAAGTGGCCAGTCACTCTAGACATCGAGCTCCTGTATGGAAGAAGCAAGCTACAAAGTTTCCTCCGATTCCTACCGTCTTCCACAGGTCTGGTGTTGCATCCCCGGGAAAGGACAGGGGAATCTTTTCAGATGCCTCTTCCCACACTCGGGTTACTGCTTCATCTCATGATCCACCTTAGTGAATGTCCAGGGACATCCTCAGGGCAGCGATGAAGAAGAGTGGGGAGCAGACATTGCCTCTTTCGTGTGGGTTTGGAGGATGGATATTTTCAACAGATGGATCCCAGATGCCAGGGCTAATTGATAGAGTTCCTTTTTCTATTCCTTCAGATGCTGAAACTCATATAACCCCTTAGATGAATACTGCCCTCAAGCAAATTGCTATTTTCATGAAGGTATAGGACTACCCGTCAAAGAATGCCAACAAACCAGTCTAGCTGGAGAAAGAAGGGAAGAGGTCTACATTTTGGTGTTGAAGTATAATTATAAAGGATAATTATTATTATTATTTATTATAAACAACATTATTTGGCCACAGCAACAAGGGGAAAAAGCTAGCCTAAGAATGTCCGCTGAAAGATAAGAAAAATAACAAAAAAACGAATGGATGTGGCATGGACTGATATCATCAGGAAAAGATACAGAAAAGTGTTTCGGGAAGATATTCCTGTAGCTGTCCTGTCTAACTTATTTATTGATTGGTCCGGGGACTGCACGCTACCGCAACCTTTTTGATGGGACAAGAATAAGGAGTTGTAGAAATGTTTAAAATGGTAGCATCTGAATGCCAGTCTCCTGTTATGAGTCACCCTCATGAACGAAGGACTGGTACGAGGAAGGGTAGGACTCAGTGTAATGCAGACAAAGGAGTAACGAAGACAGCTGGTAAGTAATCATGACATTCGGCTTCATTATGAGTTTGCCGATCTGGAAACAAGAGTGCCGGTAAACTCACCGGCACCCTTTTTTCTGGATATGCAAACTCTGAATCTGCCTGCCGTGGCTACTGTGCCTGCCAGGTCGGACCCGGCTGGGAAGTGTGGTCAAGGTAGGCAGACTGTTCACGGAAGCACTGGCACCATTGCTAACAATGCCGGTGCGACCGTGTCCCCACCCCCATAGAGTCCAATAGGACTCTATGGGAATGGGGACTTATAATTTGCCGGCGCCTGCCTTCCCGGGTGCTGGACTCCAGTAAAATATTACGGGTCCTGCGGCAACCTGCCTGTAGCACCGGCAGGGTCACCGCCGGACCGGTAATGAGGCCCATTATGTTTGGAGGCTTCCCATTGCTATTGCCACAGTTTGAAGGTTAAGAAAGATTTTTTTTGTTTTTTTGCACAACGCCCACAAATCATGAACCTGCATAAAACCACCCAGAATAATTTCAATATATATACTTGTTATCGATATGTTTCCTTGCATTTCTCTCTTGCTCTGTCTCTCTCTCTCTCTCCCCCTGCTTGCAACACTCTCTGTCCCTCACTCCACCCCTTGCCTAAATCTGTTCGTATGTATGCACATTTCTCTCCCTCTTTCTCTCTCGCTCTTTCTCTATGTCTGCTCTGCCCCTTTCCCTTTACCAAAAGCATGTCTGCAAGTTGAATCCGAACACTGTGAGGTATGTTTTGAAAATTGAAAGCACAAAACGTAATGGCATTTGTTCATACTCGCCATTTATTCAATGGCCAACATTCCCAGTCAGAATATGCATTCTCGCAGAAGAATTATTAAAATGTTCTCCCTAATGCATTAGCACAGAGTCTCTAAAAGGGCCCATTCGCTTGAAATAGTGTTTTTTTATCGCCTCTCTACTAATTATACGAGGAAACCATAGCCTCATCTCTCTGATAAAAGAAATGCAAACCTCTGTTAAAGGCCAGGGCCTCCTGGCTGCTGAGTTGGTATATTTGCCAATGGTTGTTGTTTCTTCTGCAAGGCAGAGAGGTGGGGGAGTGGAACTAGAATAATGCAGAAAGTCTGCTTCGGTGAAAAATACTGCAAATTGAATTTGACAGCAATTCGTAGCATTTGATTATTCCAGTCACAACCAAACAATGATATGAAGAGTAATACGAAGCAGAGTGTGTTACTGCCTGGCAGACTCAAAAGCAATAAACCTTCCTCCTATGTGACACAATCACTTCACAATCATAATTGTGGCCTGTTTGATACCTCCGAGTACAGCAGAAGGGCACTGACTGACATAGATACATTTTGTTTTTTATTTAAAGTGAAATGAAAACGGTGCACTGGGGCTCCAGATACAATCGTTATATTCCGCTCCAATGGCATGAATCACTTGGCAGTTATTCCGGCTGAAGTTTAAATGTGCGTAGACAACAACAATATTAAATCTCTCCCAGATAGTGCAAAAATAACATATCAGCAGCGTGCATGTGCAGAAATGGGATGTAAGCACTGTGTTCCACTTTTCCATTCTGCTGCCACGCATTACAAATAATACGGCAACAAGTCGACAGTATTTCTAAGGGGGTTAGGGCGCGTTATTCCTGTACGTCTTTTGTCGCCATCGCGCAGCAGTTGCACCTTGCGAACTCTATTTGAATCACTCTCAAATCAGGTGTACATTGAGTGAAGCGTCCATGGCTGAGTCTTCATTATGTGTACAGTCAATGCGCAATCTCATGGTCTTTGGCTCCTCCCTTCAGAGGATGTGCTGGTATGTGAGATAGCGAAGCTCTACTCTGCATGTGGACCCAGCTGAAGCAGTCAATTCCAACCGCAGAGGGAGAAGGGGCAAAATCAGCACTGCGGAACACGTGTGCAAGCTGTGCTCAATAATGTTTGCAGAACACAATATTATGGGTGTCCAATTTGAGCATATTTTCTGACTGACTGTGTGTGTGCACTACATTGTGACATGCTCAAAATGCAACATTGGGTATTTGCATTTTGCAAAACATGCATGCCATAGTGGACTGAAAGTGGGGGAATAGGGACTGATATTAAGCACTAACTTCTATGGTCCATAGGCACTCTTCATAAAAAGGACTGGGATAAATTGGTAGATTCCGCTCCTCCAGCCGCTGAAACGAAATCTGTCCTATTTCGATACGCTTTGCCCCAATTCAGAGCTCCGCCACCCCTACATGTCAAAAAGAGCAGCACAAAGTTTCTTATGCCGATGGGTGAACCCAGCCTGAAACAAAAAGAGCTGCCCGAAGTTTCTCGTGCCTGCTTTTCGTGAACTCAGCTTGAATCATATACAGCGACCAAAAGTTTCTTGTACTGCTGCGTAAACCAGGCACAAATAGAAAAGAGCGGCATGAAGTTTCTCATGTCGATGCGAAAATCTAGTACGGATCGAAAAAAAGCTGCAGAGTTTCTCATGCCACTGCGCGAACCTAGCACAGATTGAAAAAAAGCATACACAGTTTCTCGTACCGCAGCACCAAACTATTATGGATTGAAAAACGGCTGCGCAAAGTTTCTTGTGTCATGCGAACCTAGCACGGAAAAACATCCTGCACAAAGTTTTATTGTCACGCAAACCTAGCACAGATTGGGGAAAACAGCGTGATGTTTCTTGTGTCGCTGTACGAAACTAACACAATTCGATAAATGAGCTGCACAAAGATTCTCGTTTCGCTGCGAAAACTAGCACAGATCGAAAAGAAAAAAGCCTGCAATTTTGTCATGTCACAGCACGTACATAGCACTGATCGAAAACCATCAAAGTCTCTCATGTCACTGCACGAAACTAGCACAGATCGAAAAAAGAACAGTATGAAGTTTCTCATCTTGCTACACGTAACTAACTTGGAAACAAAACACAACCCTCTGTGCGAAACTGCACAAAACCGGGCGAAATTTCAGTGTTGGCGGAATCGTAATGTTATTTTTGCGGAATGGGCAGAAGCGGATTCGAGTACGAATTCCAGTTTTTTTTTTGCAGGCAGAAATTTCCCCCACCCCTATTCATGAAGACGTTTTAAATCAAAGATAAACTGCTGTAGGGGAGAGAAATAGGAGCAAAATGGTCATCAGTGTCACATGATACTGGGAACATTGTGTTATTTGGCCACCGTTCAGGTAAAAATGGATGAAGGCTTTTATTGTGGATCGGTAGTTATTGTGTGGAAGGAGTTGATAGCATTTAATCTAAGTTGTGATGGATGTTTCAATCTGGTTTTGTAAATTATCAACCTTTAACGGGAAAATGTGAATTTTTGAAATTTTATTTTGAAAGTGATACAATGAGATTAGTTGTCATTTGTTTGGCACGGACTATATCATTTGAAAGCTCTGATGATCGCCCATTCATTGGGATGATGGATGATCGACACAATTTATGGGTGAACAAAGCAATAATTACTGGAAAGCCTAGAAGAATACAAGGAGGGGGAGTTTTAATATCATTCCCCTTGTATTTCTTGAAAAACGTGTTGGTTTGAAATGTACTGGTACAGGTTTGTATGCTGTTTTGTTAATACACTGATGTGACGCGTTATTTTCCGGTTCCATTGCATATCATTGCTTAAGGTGTAGCATACATCTAACAATTGTGACAGGTCGGGTTTTAGTTATGATTAACATAACACAATGATTATAGTGATAGATGCAGGAGTTGTATTCCTGTTTGTCTTGCATTTGACCGACTAAAATCCTTTTCTTAGTAGGCCATGTCTCCTTTTGTTATTAAAGGTTCTGCTGTAGGAGAGGCATGCTGTCTGCTTATAAAAAGCAAAGGTACATTTAATAAGGCATTGTTCCCTATTTGTGTCAGATTCACCCAGTTTCATGCAAAAGCATAGACAGGGAAGGGTCTGAGAAGGCAAGGCCCACCCAATATCTGTAGATGTCCACTAAGAAGCACTTTGTGATCATTTACAGATGTAATGTCGCTGTGGTGGGCCCATCTTGTAACAACCATCACACACACTGAAAACTAGACAAAATCCTCACAACCTCGATTTCATAGTTGGGTTTGTTTCAAAGTAGGAATGAGGCGTTCTGAACCCCAGACTACATAATGGCTAAAATTAGTACAAAATGTTTGTAAGCTGGAATGCCAAAACAATGTTTAGCACCAACATACAATTCTTATGTTCACAACAATAGCCCAGTTCCAGAAGCCCTATAGCTGTACAGGGAAATGCATGTGGTATTGAAAATGCCACTTGTTTATAAATGCCATCTGCTTTTGAGAAGCAATCACATGAGATTGACACTGTCTACAATACATAAAAAATACTCCAGGGGGTAAATACGACTGGCTATCCCATGTGAGCAAAGCTCGTAAATCGGTGCTATTTTAAGAATAGGTGGTATTAAACATGTGTATCTCTACCACTGTAGTTTCAATGATGCAGACCATGAGGCATACGTAATAACTGAACCTGGAGAAAAAGACCTTGCCCTCTAAGAGCAAATAAATTGCTTGGAGGTAATAGGCAAAATGTATTGTGAGCCACAGTATCGGCTATGGTTGGGTTCTAGAAACTTAGCAGATAGTCTTTTTTAGACAAATCGTTGAGAGACATCTGTTAAAATAACAGTAGTCTGTGGGACTTTTAATGAAGGAAAAGTATGCCTACTGGCGGTACATTGATAATGAAGCATACAATCATGTACTACTAGGTGTTCTGTCTGAATTTGTGGAAGAGGACCTGTGTGACATTGTTAATCCAAGATGGCCATTGTTACAGATATTCATTTTGTTTTTGAGCTGTAACTGCTTCTATTCTAAGGTGGTTCTATGAAGACATTTCTAAGTAGTTTTTCTGTTAAACATGATCAAAGGAATACTAATGTTCACATAAAGATATTTTTATATCATTTACCGTTTCTGAGAAATAGCCTCATAAATGATTGCTACTTCATCACAAACCTTTGAATGTATGCTCACTAAATCAGAAAGTTTGAAAAAATGTGCCACTTTCTCATTAAAATATACTATTTGTTAAAACTACAATAGCTATTTACATTTGAACAGAGAAATTAAGGATTTACAGGTCATCTTCTAAGTCCCAGAGTTCATTTTCATCATCTACAAAATCGTTGTTATCACAAAGCTCTTCGTCGCCAGCACACTTACACAGTTCTGTGCACCATAGTGACTAAGTTCAGCATTTATGATGCACAGCACACCATCCTTTGTTGCATGCTGTATGATTGATTGCTGTGCACATGGAAGCATACACATAGTAGTAGAATATTGATAATGGGCCGTCACCCATCTGAATTGTGATGGCTCCCTGAAATTCAGATGTTCACCACTCCATCACCTGGTAATGAGTCCTTAAGATGTATGGCATTCGAGAGGATCTTGTTGGTGACAGATTTTCACCTTTTTTGTGAACAACCACCAATGCAGTTGACCAATGTCCGACATCTGTGTTCCTGGCGAGTAGACATGACAAGTGATTCACTCTATCAATTGTTCACGACATGATATGATATGATATGGCATGGCATTTATAACGCGCATATCCACAAGTGTTTCACGGCACAGCACACATGTTTCAAAGCGTATCTTCCTTCTTAAATTCTTCTAGGCATCCAAGTCGTCACAAAGCTTCAAGGATTTATTTTTCTGAAATCTTGAAAACTTTCCAGAAAGATAGTTTTCCTTTCTTCTGAAAGCACCCGCTAAGATCATCACACCCTGAATGACCATGAAGGCCTGCTAAGACTTGCACTTTTGTGGACCCTAAGCAGGAGCACACTTGTTTGAGATCTATACATTTTCCATTAGTTCCAACTAACAAACAAGCTGTCAGATGGGAAAAACAGTGACCACCACAGTGAAAGGACAAAAATATCGGTATCAGGTGAAAAAATGTGCAGGATAGTAGCATGATGATGTGATACAAAAAGGGAGTGAATAATTATGTGTGTGTCTGCATCCTCATGTGTGCCTTCAATGTCTCCAACATCATTTCCATCTGATGACTTGGCTTCCTTTCTCCAACTGGCTACCAGGCTTCTTTTTATTCTCTTTGCATGCAGAATTGCTGTATTTGAGAGATAAGCTGCTAACCCATCTTTAGTTTTAAAATGCAATAGGAGGGTTCCCATGACTTTTGTTTCAATATTTGTAAAATCTGTGATTTTGTACTCAACATGTTTTGCGTTTCCTGCTCTTTTCCTTTGCATGGAGTTGTTGAGTGAATTTTCTAGGTAGGTATCAAAAACTAAATGAGATTCATCTTACTTGGGCAGATAAGGTACTATTTTCTTGTTGAATTCAATTGCACGGTCACAGCATGTCTTGACATATGACGGTTTCTGCAGTGCTTGCAATTCTGCCATTCCGTCAAGGACAGCTGGTGACTATGTTTGATCTGGTACAGACAACCTGTCCTCAGAAACAAATGAAGAGACTGCTGTCATGGTGTTAGAAACCTCTGTGTTGCTTCTCTTCCAGTATCTTCTTCAGCTTGCTTTTGTTTGCAGCTAAACTTATTGTACCAGCTAAATTGAACATTGAAAGAGGTACTGCAGAGAATTCGTAATTACTCAAGCATTCCTGTAAATCAATGTCAGTTCGACTTCATGAACCAATCAGCAAACGTGTGAACAAAGAACGATGTGCCTTCAACTATACTATGGTGTCTGATACTTTTGTCTTAACAACTTTGCATGCACTTTTATACAGCTGAAGGTTCGCTTTCTTCATTGGTGATCACCATTGGTAACTGTCTGATTCAAACCGAGCTTTAAAGCTGGTCTACATTTGGAAACCTTTTTCTGGCATTCTTGATGTGTCCTTCTGAATTTGTGCATCAAAAACTGCCTTTGTCGGATGTTAAGGAGTTCTTTTCCATCATAATTCACACGGTTAATCAATGTCATGATCGTATTGTAGATCTTTTGAACATTCCTACCATTTTCTTTTCTTCTATAGACAGACTTGACAGCTTAGGAGAGGCAAAAAAGAATTGGCTAGAGTCTGTTTTATTTGAGCAATAGTAACCACACAACCAAGTACATTTATTGCCTGGTTATGATGTTCCAGTGCTTCATATGAACCGAAAGCATAAAAGGGTCTTGATTACTATCCAACTGAATGTCTGAAACTCACTCCATGAGTCCGGGTGTCTGCTTTCAAGCTGTTTTATTTCTGCTAAGTACCATGCTATCATACTTGCATAGTTTATCAAATCTAGGGCAAAAAAGTGCTAAAACTCTTCAAGAGATGCAATGCGTAAATCCCAGTTTGATGTTTGTATTGATCTGCTGAATAAAAGCATTGTGTCCACCATATGAATGTACTGAAGAGCAACTCTGAGTGTTGGTTTTTATTGCCATTCTTTAGCCTCAAATGCTTCCATTTTGGCCATCACATTCAAATTTGGCAGAACTGTCACAACGTAATTATGGACTTATTTTGTTCTTTGGAATCATCCACATGTAAACTTTTAAGTAACTTCTTAAATGTAGGTTCCATCCTTTTGAATTCATCAATTATGCATTTAAAAAGTGCACGTCTTAGTGATATGTGTGCTTCAATTGATCTCCTTACACATTTCCCTGATTGAATCTTTGACACAGCATTTGCATCATAAAGTACATCATAAAGCACAGTTAAGGTGCCCTCAATGCGTGTATCATCCAAGAAAGAACCAATAGCTTGAAGCATCGCCATTGTTATATGTAGCTCACCTGGTTTAAACATCCAGTTCTACGATAAGTCTTTTTTTAGCCATAGCTAATTTTAAAACAGGCTTGTACCGGCTAAGATCCATTGTTAAACCTGTTTCTGATTCTAGGATGACAACAGATGCTATTGTCACCAACATATTCATGAATGTGAGCTGTGTATGTGGGCTTGGTGGGCTCACATCTATGAGTGGGAGTGCACAGAAAGTTGGTAGTTGGAGGATCACTTATAATGGAATTGTAAGCTGACCAAGTCAGAACTGTAGTGAGTGGTTCTGACGGTCTCACGTTCATCAGTCTCTGTTTCTTCAGTGATATTACAATGTATATCCAGCATCTCTTCATCGAATCATTCCTGAAAATCACTCATGGCAAGTTTTCCGCCATCATTCAAACGAGGTCCTCAAGCCTGTTGGAATCTGAAATAACCTTATTCTTCTTGGTATAATGTGTGATTTGACTGCTGACAGGATTATGTGGTCTACACCCTTTGGAAATGTTGCAAGACATGACCTAATACAGGGACCGAGGAATCTTCTGCCGTGTTCGAAGGGATGATGGTCCTTATATTTCAATTGGGCTTTGGACATCTGACTCCTCCTACTCCTGATATAGCATCATAACTGTACCGTGCAAAGTTCCTCAATGCTGTCAGAAGCACAATAGACACATCTGCTTCTGAATGACTCTGAGGGAACCTAAGATCCTCCACACTAATCCATGCATTGTAATACCCATGTGTCTATCTGTGTCTCATACCCAAAGACTCTGGCGTGATCTATAGAAGCTCCCATGTTATGCTGAAATTAAATGATGAATTTTCTGCGAGTAGCTGTGTGCACTGTGAGTCCAACTGCCAGGTGCAAGGGCATTTTGCGGTATTGCAGTATGCTCAAAGTGCTCGCATGGGAAGTTTGTTGTGGCAATTTATGAGCCCTGTTCATTACAGTGGTTTCCCGCTTTTCTGGATTACTTTCATATCCTTCTGTCCTTGACAGCACCATTTGTAAAAAAAGAACAACTTCCTTTGGAATATCACACGTTAGTATGGCTCTCTGTAAAATCACAGCTGCTTCAATAATGGTCCTCATATTTTTCTCAATATCCTCAAATTCTTCTCCTGCATGAGATAGTGCAACATCTGCTGTTATTTTCAGTGAGACTTGTTGTGATTCATTTACCCTTTTTGGGATTACTAGAAATAATGCAATACAGTCAAAATCATCTTCTATGAAACTTTTGATGTGTTTTCTTGTTTTCATTTGTCCTTCTAAACCATTGATAGCCTAAATGTTACTGTAAAGCTTTCTGATTTCCCCCACTGTTGTTATGTTGCCCTTAAGGAGAAAATCACTGATTGAAGATATAAATTCAACATGTGTTGCTTCGTAAGACAGTGAATTTGGCAGTATATTTCTGCTTAGTGTAGACTTGCTTCGTAATACATTAACTACATATGTGTTCAAACATAGGTTGGTACATGCAATTTCCCTTGTGTGAGGGTCTCCAGTATCTGTACAATTGCTAAAACAAATCTTCAATGTGTCATTGTTAGACCGTTCTACTCTCTACAAACAGATGCCTGCTGAATCAGTTGCTATCAAATATTACAAAATAAATCTTTTTCCTTCTTTATTGCAAAAAAAACATTTATTTCTGTCGTACATAGGTATTTTTGATATTGTAGTGTTAATTTGTTCAACTTCTTTGTGGCGGGACATAGGTGGCTTTGACTCACATAACTGCTCTCCATACAATCTTTTGCTTTGTTTGTTTTATGAGTACATTGCTTGAAGCATTCCGAATGCTATAATGCTTTTTCATTTTTCATTTCTTCAGGTGTTACGTTACCTAATCGTAGACTTATGTTCAAGTATTCATTATTGGTCCACTAGGCTCTGATCTTAATACACTCTTAAACCTTTTCATAATGTTCTGAATGAACCATGGCAGGTGTATTTCTTTGTTAACATAAGATACACAAGGAATGGCCTGTTATGCATTTTCTTTTTTGATGGAAGTTCTACTTTTAAATGACTTTCGATATCTGGAGTAATAGGCATTTTGAAAAAAAATATTTTTCTGGAAGATAGAATCAAATTTCATGCTTCAACTGCTGTTAAATCATTTTCAAGTTTTCTTGCCAATTACCAGAACCTGTAACAAAATAGAGGAATTTCTTTTTAGAAATCATGAAAAACAAACTGCGAACAGCAACCTCTAAACAGTAAGAGATATAAAATTATTTTAAGGACCTTCTTTATTCAGTTTTCATGGTAAACAAAAACGGTTGTTAGAAAATATTGTATAGGATCACTCTAAACGGATTAATAGATCAAATTCTGATTCATTAATTTAGCAGTGGCCATCTTGGAATAATGTCGTCACACAAGCCCTCTGCCACAAACTCAGACAAAAGACCTGGTAATACATGACTATATGTTTCATTTGCAATGCAGCCACTGTATTCATAACTTCCCTTAATTCAAAATCCCACAGAATTACACATGCCCCTCAAATATAATGTAATATTTTGGTTGACCATTCCATTACTGACACTTGCATGTTAATTAATGATCATGCAGTTTGGTTGTTCACAACTCACACATCTTTTGCATAGACATTTATTACCTAACCTTTATAAACACATTCACAGAGGAAGTTACCCATTATAAGTGGTTCCATGGCAGAGGAAAACTAAATGTTGGAACGAAAAAGCAAACACATTCCCTTGTTTCTGTTATATAATGTACTCTTTCTTTACAGGATATGACATCAAATATTGATACAAAAAGTTGAAGATCATAAGATGGTCAATTACTTTGTAAGATGATAAGTGCACACATTTCTTTTCTGAAAATGCAAAACACATTGCTGTGTAGCCAGACACCATTCTCCTTCAGTGACCATCTCTTCTGACTCTGCTTAAATTGTGTTACTCTCTGAACTCAACAGAATAGAGAATATATCTGACAGCCATTGGATCATCCCAGAGAACTTTCAATATACAAACTGTACTTGATGCCACAACCCAGTTTATGCTTAATATGGCTGCAGTGATTGTGCCTCTAATGGACTAATTTGGATAGTGGTCTAATGGTAAATACACTGTGGCATAGTTCAAGGAAGGGTAGAAATGCCATTGCCTGTGGTTAGTAGTAAGTACTGCCAGGGATACAGTGTAGGTGAATACAGAATATCCACACACACAACAAGCCAAGCAGTGTTCACAGTTTCAATGTTGAGCCCCTTTCACGGAAACCCCACCACAAAATACTAAACCCTCATCCTCTATAATGTGGGCATCCTTAGAGTTCCATGACCACTCCACTAAACTGAAAAGTATTATCTGCCAGTTTACCACAAATACCTACCAATGGTAAATGCATTTTCAAAAGGGATGGGTCTAGACTTTAAGTGCTCAACTCAAATGCTGTCTCGGCAATATAAAAAATAGTTTGACTCACCCCAAACCATTTGAACCTCCATAGTGATTGCTCGTGAGCAGAATCAAGCCATATCGGAAAATGTCTGATTCAACACATATGCGGCTAAAACCACTTTTAGCCTATAGGTCTCTATTGCTCTCTGGATTAAAAAGCTTTCTTGATCAATTGAGTTACATTTCATTCCAACCAGTTTAATACTTTTTGAGCCATAGGAACATATTGATTTGAGCCATGTTGAGTCAGCTCAACCTAGTAAAAGAACTTGAACTAAACAACAAACTTCCTGTTTCCTGGTGTTGCCTTTGTGTGGGGTCAGAGAGAGTGAGTGAAGAAGATGTTTATTGAAGGTGGAGGAGCACTTTGCAAGCAAGGCCTTAAAAGAAGATGTATTGGTCTGTAGGTTGGAATGAAACCCAACTTGCAGTGATCCACATGTAATCGGTTGTTTTTGGTCCACAAACTGTTGTTAAAATGTAAGCAAGCCCTGACCATCAGGGCAAAATGTACACTTTTTCTATGTTTTTGTACAATTGCGGAACCTCTACAGCTGATTGCGGCATACTGCAGAGTAATTAAAAAGGGCTTTCGAACCATGGTTTTGGACAACATTGGAGGACTGCATGTCTTCAGCTATACATTCTCCAACCAACTGGTTGATTTCCAGAAATACTCTGTGATTCTAGGCATCATCTGCTCTCTTACCTAACCACTTATAGATTGTTCTCAAAGTGATTATCTACTACATTCTAAAGAAATGATAGCCCTTCTGGAAATAGTGCCATATGTTTCTCTTATTTTCAACCACAATAATCATCTGTCCTGTCTGTTTCATTGTCAGTAGCCATTGGATGATATGGCTGAAGATGATGCTTAAGCGAAGTTGTGTTCAATCGCACAGCCGGTTTTCCATGGCTCAGTTTCCAGCTACATATAATACAGATAGCTGTAGCAATACCCCCAGGGATGATTTCAAAGTGGCTCTCACAATGGAAGTTGAGGGTGCAGTGCTTGAACCTGGAAAATTGGGCCCTGCATTTCTAGATTTTTCAGATGGTAATAGTGAGGCCAGATCCAGGCATAGGCAATCACAACATGATTGTTCAGTGTTTTTGTCATGCCACTGGTGATTTCATTTGCAGGTTTCTTAGATTTAAAATATCAAAACATTTTGCCTCATTACGAGCTTGCCGGTCCAGATACAACGGTAACGGTAAGCTTGCAGGTACCGTTGTATCCGGACCGGCAAACTCCAAGTCGTGCTCGCGGGTGCCTTTCATTCCACCAGGTGTGACCTGGCGGAATGAAAGGCACCCGCGAGCACAGCATGTCTGATGCACAGGCACCGTTGTAAACGGTGCCTGTGCATCCGGCTTCCCCATTCCCCATGCCCTATGGGGCTCAAATGTGAATGGGGAAGAATTTTTTCCACCGCCCAGGAATGGGCAAATACCGGTTACAGCAAGGCCATAATGACCTGGTAATTGCCAATTTCTGGGCGCCGGGAAAAAATGAATACCGACGGCAGCCGTGCCTGTATTACAGGCTACCGCCAGCCTCGTAATGAGGCCCATTATCTTACAAGCTTTTTTCAATTTCTTTTCTAGCGGCATGTTGATTTTCACTTTGTGGCAAATGCTTCATGGGATCAGCATCTGCAAATTCTACATTCAAGACCGTCATGTAAAGCACATGTTGTTTCTCTTTTAAGTGACAGATGCTCGTCTAAGAACTAATCAGATTTACAGTCTCACTCGTTCTCTCTAAAATCCCATGAAATTGCCAAACCTTGAATTTGTGATTTATCAGTGGGACATTATTGTCTGGTTATGAATTGGCTTGTAGCACTATTAAGAATAGACCCTTCATTTACAGATGTCTCAATGTCTGCAGCAATCCTCCATCACCTCCTATACGGGAATCATCGTCTACACAATTTTCCACAGGCACTTGTAAAGCATTCTGTTTTTTAGTGGTCCTTTAGCAATTTTCATAGGCATCTGCTCTGTCTTCTGCAAGTGTTTGTCTTTCTGCTTGCCAAGAGGTGATGATTTTCTTAATCCAGGCATTCTATGCATGATATAGCTCTATCACTGAAAAGTGCATCCCTAATGAAATGTTAGTTTTGGCTCGGCTCTCCCACAGAGACTCAAGGAAAAGCTGCACTCCCTCTCACCCAGTTTGCTCTGGCTCTCCTTCACAGAACAGTTGCTTCCTGACAAATTGGGACAAAGAAATCCGCTGCCTAGTAAAGTAGTTTATTACACGTTTGAGGGGAAAAAAGAATGTGTTTTTAAAGAAAATGGTAAAAAATGCTTGTTTTCGGAAGAACAAGAAAATGTAATAAAAATGAAAGAAAAAATGAAAACACTTTTCCAAAACTATTTTTAAAAACAGTAGAAAAACACACAACTTGAAGAAGATTAAACAAAAGGCCATTTACTTTTCAGTGAGATGAAAAAATAAATAAAGTGAAAGCAGAAAACTTGCTTTCTACGAACAACGTTCTGAAGATAGGTGTACTATTCTAGAAAAAAAGGCACTGACCAAGTCAGCAGCTTGGTTACAGAGCACAGATTCAATGAACACACTGACTCAATGAAGTAAAAACGCAAACCAAAATAATCACTTTTCCTTCAAATAAAAGGATTCAACTACAAAAATGGAGTCACATTTTTTTAACCAGATTGAGATTTGGAGTAAGAATGGCTTTGGAATGAAGCATACAAGGCGTAGTAGTCTGCATCTATAATTGCCAACTCAATGACTCCAGACAACAAATGACAATGCTATTGCATTAGCTATCAGTATCCAGAATTTAGTATTACCATCAAATATTATTCAAGCCAAGTTAAACCATCAAATACCGGTTAGAAAGTTTTGAGACATTTTGGCCTTCACATCCAAATGGTTTAAATCTTTCGAAACAAGTCAGACCCACAGTGTTTAGATGGGCATGAATCTCCTCCATTCGTAATGTTCATCATCACCCCATCATATGATATCTTAAAATAGTGTAAATGACTGGAAAAATAAATATCAGTTATGACCTGGTGTGAGAAATTATCTTAAGTGTTAGCAGCTGCTGCAATGTAATTTGTATATTGTTCTGTGACATAAGTTACAGGTAACTATTGGGAAGTGATTATTTCCTGTAGGTACCCTTACCCTATCCCAGAAATGTACATTTGTTTTCACCAATGGTATTTACCATACTTACATACAACGTTATTCGACATACTGTCATAAAGTGCATTACAATCTGTAAACATATACATAAAGGATATACATAGAAACATTGTATAAAAAGTACATCCAGATAATGCATAGTATTCAGTAAAACCATAATAAAACATTGGATGATGAATCAATCTAATTAAGCAGTATTTACATATTTAGAGGGATAAACGTTCGATATCTTAGGACCATGACTTATATTTTCAACAAAACAGATGGGGTTACCCTCAGCCAGCCTTTAGTGGTACGCTAAATGTTAAGTCCCATTTTTCTACATTGCTTTAGCTCAAGTTGTACTCTGTTCTGAGCTTTAGTAATGTGCATGTTCTTGAATATGTTGCTGCATCAACTGTTTGTGACAATGAGACTTCTGTTTTTAGAACATGTCATCTCTAGAGGTAATTCGCTTTTTGTGTGTGTGTGTGGCATATACTCCTCCATTTGAAACATTTCTCTGAATGCTGCTTAATGCCAGTGGTCCCTGTTTCAATTAAGTAGTGGAGCGAGTGGAAGGTAATGAAATCAGTGATCCCTAACAAACTGTTTTTTTTTCCTCAAATTCTTAATGTGAGTACTTATGGCGAATGTTCTTCCAGAAACAATTTGTGAGCATAAACTCTCCTCCCTGATCTGGCTGCAGGTTTGTTGCGCAGCTCCGTTCAAACACACAGTCAATGCGATTCAACTCTTGCTCTGTCACCGCTCCCGATTCCAAATCTTTTTTCTACTCTCGTTTCTAGATGAATGATGTGAAACTCAATTCTGGATTAACATTAACATAAAATCAATGCGCTTTGTATATTCCTTATATTTGACCTTTGCTTGTTTAATTTCACTCTGTCACACACACCTTCTTAAATATATCACATGATACATAATAATTGCACATAAGGTTTGGCACACAATCTTATAATGTTTTTTGATCTATATGGCTCATCATGGGTGAGGACAAACTATTACATTTTACAAGAACATTAGCATCAGTTCACCTTTTCAGTCTGTATTCATTAATTCCAGGACTGCAATCAGACAAGGCTGAGGTTTTTATTTCATGTTTGGGTCCTCATTAGGTAAAGAAGAATTATCATTGGTTTCATGAATAAATTGATTCAAAAGCAGTCGCATGTTTTGACTTCCACAGTCATTTTTTCATAATGATTAATTATATTTTCCTAAAATTGATTAGCTGTTCTGGGTTCCAGACGTGCATGCTAAAGGCCTTGCACCAGCTCAGTCACACTAGAGATAGAGCTTGCTTTTGTCACTTTGTGACACCTAGCTGATAAATGGAAGATCCGCAATATTGTAATTGGTGGAATTGCTCCTGAAAACTAGAACTACCATTGACCATTGAACGATCCACATTTGCTTGGTGCAGGCGAACGTTTAGCCAGGGTGAGGTGAGTGCATGGCTTTACCTTCAGGGGCTGCCCAGAGGCATTCATGAGCTGTACCAGAACACCTACTATGGTGGCAAACTAGCAGTTGAAAGCAACCTACAGTGGAATTGGAGTTTTATTTCATGTAGGTGGCTTGCTGCCAATTAACTATCATTCAATGCTAGACCATGTACTATAACACAGTTGAGTCATCTATCTATCTCTCTCCTACCTCCCCAACTCTCTCTTTCTCTATCACCTTTTCTCTCCTTCTCTCTCTCTCTCTCTCGCTCTTTTTCTCCCTTTCCCCTCTCTCTTCCTCTCTCTCTCTCTCTCTGGTTAATCCTTCTCACTCAGGCTCTCTATCTATCTATCTATCTATCTATCTATCTATCTATCTATCTATCTATCTATCTATCTATCTATCTATGTATCTCTTGTTCTCTCATATCAGGATGTCTTAGTCAGTCTGGGATTCAGTTAGAAACAGTGACAAAGAAATAAGACATCAATCGCAGTAGGTTTAACCTCAATCAAAATAAACATGGAGGTCACTTTACAAGTTGTGGAGTGCAAAAGAAAGGTATTAGTTGTTTACGCCATACTGTTATACTCCAGGACATTTTAGTGCCATTTCGAGGCAGAGGAGCATGAGGCAGAATTAATATGTCCACTGTGCTTTCCTTCTCCGACTTCAAAGAGCATAATGTTTATTGGCATAGGGGCATCAGCCATCTTTCCTGAGCCACCTCGTAAAGAGCCCCGAACATGCCCCCTCGAGAAGGCTGTATATCACACTGGAAGCAGAAAGTCCCAGGTGAGCAGGTGAGTCTGTGAAGGGTCCAGGGGTGGACTATTTGCATCAGTAAGGGTGGGCCAGTGAAGGAGGGTAGTGCAGTAAAGAGGTGTAAAGGGAGCCCGGATGTGAAACCTCGTGATGCAGGCCAGTCCTGCTCCACCTGCCTGCAGATAGGGGGGACTTGGCATTTTAGGGAAGGTGGAGAAGAGGGGCAGTGACTTATGCCATTGTGTTTCAGAGGTGAAACCCCACAATTATGGTAGAATCCCACCTGTTGCAGGTTTCTCATAGGCAGCCTAAAAATGGTGGTCTTTTTGTGCAGAGCCTCGAACTGGTGGTCTTATTAAATAGAACCAGTTTAACACTTCTTTAAGATTTTTATGCAGTCATTAAACTGATGCAATTCAATGGGATCCCTGTGTTTTTAGCACATGATAAAAATAGATGTAGCCCATAGTTATCCTTTATAAATTCTGTCTCCAAAGTGTAGTTTTCTGGCGACATTTACATTTTTTACAAAATTGAGTGTAAAACTCTATTTTGTAAATGTTTAAAATTACATGCAGGATACTCAACAGCACTCAAGTGCTAATGTTGCTGGTCTTGTGCATGAAATTAACATTTTTTGTAAAATGACCTCCCATGATCACGAAATTTCAGGTGACTTGGTTATGTACAATAGAAAAGCTATACATATGTAACGTGTAAGGAAGTCTACACAGGATGAAACTCAAGAAAGATTGTTCATAAAATGTTATTGATGTATACGTTAACCAAAATGGGGTGAAAGATGAAACAAATTCAGGTTCATCACAATGGATGGATACTGTCATATGTCCCAGTGGCTTTGTAGTTGCATTGTAGTTGCGGGTGAGGACGTTCCAAGATTCCTCGCCACTACCTGCTGGCTATTCTCCATCATTTACATCGGGGTCCTTTGCTAATTGAGGGGCATCCTCATCACCATCCTGACTAATCCAGTTCTTTCTGTCTAGTGGTTGCACTATCCCTTCATCTTAATTTGTGTTCCTTCCACTGTCGACATCTTTTTCTCCATTATTACTGACTCTTCCTCCAACTCCTCCTTTGATGTTACCAACTGTTCCTTAAATGCTACCACCTCATTTTCTTAAAACTGACCCCTTCCTTGTTACTGCTTCATATGCTGACACTATTACCTCTCGCCCCCAGCCCTTTCAGACTCAACGCATCCTTCTTCAACAACCCACAATGAGCAACTGAGCCTGAGTGTTTGGATACAGTGTTTACTACTCACACTTTTATTTATTTATTTATTTTGCATTTGTTAAGCGCACTTGCAGCCCATGAGGCATCGAGGCGCTGTTACAGAGGAAACACAGATTAAGATTAGATTTTTTTTTTTTTCTTTGTCTTAGTTACGTATTTATAACGTGCTTAAACACTCGGAGGTTTCTAAGCGCGGACCCGGGGATCGAACCTGTTGTTGCTTTGTGTCGTCTTGCTTCCAAGACGCGCACGCTGCCGCTGTGCTATCCTCCCGGGATACACTGGGTGGGATCTTTAGTGAGGGTGTTCACATACTTTTAGAAGTGGGGAAGGATTTGGGTAGGTTGTCAAGAGTGCTGGTAGAAAGCTAAGGACTTTGTGTAGAGAGATTAAAGAGCAGAAAGGAAGGTCAAGGAAGATGCTTGAGCAGTAGTTTGCTGAGCACGAGAGTGGAGGTTAGTGTTTTTGTAGAGTGGTTCATACGAAAAGGATGCATTTTCTGCATGTGGATAAGGTTAATCAAAGAAGTAGAGACAATGGAAGTGATGGATTGCTGCAGTTGTAGGTCACTGCGAAAGAGGTCCTGAAGATCGTGAGCCGTGAGTGAGGGATCAAGAAGGTCAGGGAAGAAGGAGATAGGCGAGGGGAGGATAGAGATGTCATTGGAAGGTGTGAGAAAGTTGACTTCAGTTTTTAAAGAGTTCAGCATGAAGCATCAAAGAGCCAGCCAGTGAAAAATTGCATTGAGACAGTTTGTTATCTATTCTAAGGTAGCTATGGTAAAGGACTGACAGGAGAATAATATTTGAGTGTCAGCAGCAAAAAGGTGAGAGTGAAATCCAAAGAATGAGATAAGCCATTCTCAGGCATAGGTATAGAGGGTGAAGAGCAGAGGTCTGATGATTGATCCTTTGGGGACATCAACAGGGAGAGGGATGGGGTCAGAGGTTTGCAATTTTCAGGAGATTTTAAAGGATCAAACTTCCAAGTAGGAGGCAATGCAGGCAAGGGCAGATTTGTGAAACCCAAGGTCCTGGAGAGTGGAGAGGAGAGAGGAGTGGTCAACAGTCTTGAAAGTGACAGAAAGGTCCAAAAAGATTCTTCATGAGATAAGAATCTCAATCTGACCGCTATTTGATGCAAAAGAGAAATTCATTAAATACATTAATTTGTCACGGTCTTGCAAATCAACTTGTAATCAGTGATGTCAGGTGCATGCAGGTTCTCAGATGTAGTAAGACACTTTGGGAAGATTCTGTTCTATTAAATCAAGGTTGAGAGCCCTTATCACTTAGATTGTATTCTATAACCGTACTCTCTGTATTCCTGTGTAATTAGTTTGGTTTGTTCATGGATTTCTATATGTACTCCATGTAACTGTTCGAAAGGTGCATTTTACTTTTGGCACACTGAATATGGCACCCTCGTTCAAGGCCTTTGAAATCTGTTCCATGGACATAGGCCTAACATTCTTTTCAAGTACCATATTACTTATTTGTTATTTGTCTTAGGAAAGTCCATGTTCAATATAAGTTAAACCTCTTACTCATTTATTGTAGTGTTTACTCTCGCCTTTAGGGTTTCAACCAAGAGACATACTATACAGTGATTCATATTGTCTCATGCTCATCCCCATTCTATCAGTTGTTTATAAAGAATACTTGGGGCATCACTGCTAGTTTCACGATCCCCAATGGAAATACTACATACAGTCTTTAAGTTTAATGCATGTGATATTTCTCAAATTCCACCAGGTTAATATTTCAAAAATCTGTGCAGTTGGATTCTCAGAAATACTGCATGTGGAATGTTTTAAACCTGCTACATTATTATTATATTTTTTTTATTCACTCAACACCCCTACTTTTAGAATGGAAAATGTGTTGTATACAGTAGCAGTCCAGAATTGTATTGAATCCAACATGTAAATGAACAAGAGAGTCAACCTGACCCTTTTGTGCTTTGGATGGCAGAGGGTGAGAAGGAGGGGGAGTCTTATCCTGTCTCCCCCTCTTTAGTCCCAATGCAGGACATGTTTTCCTGCTGTGAAATAAAGTGTGTGCCTTTGCTTTTACCCTTTTCTACTGCCACCACTTGTTTGGAGGTAACATTATGAGGTAATGTAGAGGTTTGTATACTCATAATTAGTCTGTGTTTCTCACTTGTGGCATTCCTATTAACAATCCATGTAGTAAATGTCCTGCACATCATAATTTTGTGTGTGGTGAAAACAGAAGGTAATAGGAAATACTTCATATTTTACCATTACGGGCAAACTTATAATGAGGCCCTTACTCTCAAGAGAAGAATACACACTTCCTTTGGATCTCATGCCGCCCAGAGTATAACCATTGTGCCCTCGCTCTCTGAAATTGCAGTTTAAAAAGCATATGCCCATCTCTCAAATTGTATGTGGTAGTTCAATCTGATTGTTTTTTACGTAACATATTGATGGAAATACAGTTGGGCTTGCCTTGTTCTATTAATTTATTTATATTTAGTTTTGACTTTTATTATGCATGGACTGCTGCGTCAAAGCACTTAGGAGAAACGAAGCAGGAAATCAGGTGTAGTATAGAGGTCTGACATTAACATAAGATATAGGGTGCAATGCATGAGATTACCCTCCATAGTATCTTAATGGCTACATTTTGTATACCCATTTTGAGCTGGTACTTGGATTACATAGTATGGGTGATGCATTTGGTAAGGAGCCCGGAGTAACATGCATGTAGGTTCTTGTTGGGATGCATGCCAGCGTCCCAGCCAGGCAAAGAGGTTGAGGCTCAGAAAAACCTATCAGCACGTATCATCATGTGAGCAGGGTGAGGATGGCATGGCAGAAGGCGCATTGATCATTTGTAGTTAGTTTTGACCCATATTAGATACCCACATATAGCAACACAGTAGGGGAAACAAACATGTAAATGTTGTGGTTTCCCAAGTTATAGACAGGATAGTATCATAGGCCCTGTGTTTAGTAGTTGTATCCAATTTTATGTTTTGTAGTGTAGTGTGCATAAAGAGTTGAAACAGGAGGAAGATGGAGTCAGAAAGGTTCTGTAGTAGAAGTGAAGGTAATCGAGTTAGCATGGCAGAAGTGTCACCATATTGGATGCTAAGGACTACCAGATGATGAACAGAATAGAACGCAGACCCTGACTTGGAGCTGCTGCTCTGTGTAGCTAATCTCCAAAAACAAATCCCCTTTTCCGCTCTCCAGGAGAGAAGCCGAGTTCAGAGGCACCTGCAGTGCACAGATAAACAGTAATTGTATCCAGCCGCAGGGCCTGAGCGTGGTGCGAACGGAATGTTTACTGTCGGGAGAGCAGGAACAGATGTGCCATTGACAATAGGGCACAAGGTTTGGTGATGCCAATGGGCAAGGAGATGCAGCTATAGGAAAGAAGGTGCCTCCAGAGATCCATGCACATGCGGTAAAGGACAAGACAACCACAGTGGCTTTTCAGAGGCATGCCTTCTGGGAGGTAATCAGTAAGGCGTCTACGTGGGCCACGCCATTCTCAGTCTGCAAATACTACTCACAAATACTACTCTCTGGCCACCAGCACCAGGAATGACGTGGAGTTTGGGCAGACTGTTCTGAGGAACCTCTTTGCCTCCAACTAATTTGTCTGCTAATTGGTTCGCTCCATCCAGTTCTCTTGTTTTGGTGGAATCACCCAGAAGGATGGAGGAAAGGGGACGGGACAAATGAGTAATACGTTTCTCACTGTAGTGACTAGAGTACTCATAGTCTATAGTCCTCTTTCCTCAATACATCCCACCCTCCTTCCCCCGTTAGTGGGCCAAATAGCTAATATAATTGCGTAACCAGGTTTACAAGCGTCCGATGTGTCAGCCGGGGTGAGGTGAGTGGCCAGAGAGTGGGCTACTGGGCCATCCCAAGCCAAAGGCCGTGCTGCCGTGCCATATACTAAATTTAAAGGGGAAACTCTCTTTTTTCACTGACAAAGGTTCCGGTCCCGTCCCCATGCCTGGAGACACCGACAAGGATGGAGAAAAGAGGACTAAGGACTATGAGTTCTCTAGTCACTATGGTGAGTAACTTTTATTTTTGTGCTACGTGTTGATAAAAAATTGTAAATGCGTCCCATACCAAACGATTGGGGAAGCATTCACAGTGGATTCCTCTTGCTTCTAAGAACATGAGTGCTAATTTTGGTGTCCCTTCGTAATTGGGCGGCGGGGACCTGTACGCTTGAACTCAGACATGCACAGGACCCTGCTGCTGAATTTTGGTCATTTGCACGGGAGGGTGCAAAATGGAATGACAAAAGGTGCCATACAAGTGTGCACGCTGCCTTTTGCCCTGTACTTTTGCACTCTGCCGTGCAAGTGAAGTAAAAACTGCCTGCCATGTATGGCAGGCAGCGTTTACAATGGATCCATATGAGTTCTGCCTGCTTTCTGCTTGCGCATGAAGCTGGCGGACTCCATAGGAAACCCCAGCATCTGGATAGCGCAAATGGTGGGAGTATTTCTATGGCGGAGAGGAGGGTAGCAGTAGAAATGCAAGTTGCGTTCCTCCAACCTTCTCCCCCATACAAATTGACAAAATGTGGCATAGCGTATGCAAAGTACATGTAAGCTTTATGCAAGGCTTGTACGCAGTTTGCCTATGTTATGACCCATTCGAAATGAGCCGCAGGCAGATACCATAGGCAGTTGATGCATTACCGCCAGCGGGCATTTTTTAGGGTACTATGACAGAGGAAAATGTAAGTTGCATTCTATTCCCTGATATCCGCCTGATGAAAAAAGTAAAAGGCCCTGATCCAAAAAAAAGTCTTATCACAGCCGTTAACGTGTAACACCTGTCTTTAGTACATTTTCATTGTTTGGATGTGGGTTTTGAAAAATTAGCCGCATTCAGTCTGGTATGTCTAAGAGAAATTCTCACTGCACATTCAGCTCAAATCATGATATCACATACAACAGCCTGACACGCAGACTTTTCTTGTTTCTTCCAGGCGTCCATTGGGTGCAGAAGAGGAGGCCCTTGTGTTTGTGTGCTTAGAAGGGAGTTTAGAGTTCACTGAGGCCTCGGGTGACTTGCGGCCGGACACTGTTTATGAATACCGAGTCACAGCGTTTAACTCTCAGGGTTCGGTGGGCAGTCCCTGGACATCAGCCCGCACCCTGGAGGCGGCACCTCGGGGCATGGAAGCTCCATGGGCTCAGGCTACAAGTGCCTACGCTGTCTTTCTCAACTGGACCCAGCCCCTGTCCCCCAATGGAGTCATTACTCAGTACTCCGTGCTTTATCAAGAAAATCCCAATTATCCAGCGACTGTGCCAGTCATAACTGTAACGGTAAGAATGCCATTGCGTGGTCTTTGTATGATGTAGGTGTTTATTTGTTTGGCATGGCGTTCAGCACACAACAAAGTGTTCTGTGGTATCTAAGCACAGCACATCAGCATGATTCAATATTAGAGTTTGAATGTGGGAGACCAGCGGAACTGGTAGTAACAGCTGTTTGATAAAAAACGTCTTCACATTTTGGTTACATTAATCTACTGATTGGTTTTCTTCCATGGAACATTCAAACCGTTGAAATTAGTATCCATTCCTTTTTCTCAAATGTAAACAAATCTGCCAGGATCTTATCCTGCCCCAGGTCTATGTTCTCTTTTTTGCTTCATCGCCCCAATGGCTTCAATCATAGTTAAATAGTATAAAAGTCCATACTTTTCTAATCTGGGGGCGTATTCACCCCATGCCCCTCTGGGGTCCACTGTTTCTCTGACAGTCTGTGAGGTGCTGCACAATCATTTGCCATTATTGTGCCTTTTAAGCCTGGCTCACAGCGAATCCCTCACATAGCCTGTCAGAAAGTCACAGTGTGCTTCGTATTGGCTGCTATCACCTATCCCTCTCAAGACAATGGGCCTCATTC
Organism: Ambystoma mexicanum; assembly: GCF_040938575.1. Lineage (NCBI taxonomy): Eukaryota > Metazoa > Chordata > Amphibia > Caudata > Ambystomatidae > Ambystoma > Ambystoma mexicanum. The sequence goes on along the minus strand of NC_090928.1, from coordinate 1,006,206,185 downwards.
CGAGTATGGAGGTAATCATGGGGCTATTAGCGCCATGACTACCTCCAATACCGGTACTGAGTCCGCCCTCATTCAATGGGGATTTACCGGTCTATTCCGACCTTTGCGGGACCGTTAAGTCCCCATTGAAAAAGCCATTCCCCATTCCCATATGAGCCCCCATAGGGCTCAATGGGAAGGGGGAAGGCACTAATAACGGTACCGTAAATTGCGGTACCGTTATTGGCTCTAAAGTCCCTTAACGGGTCCCGTCCTTAAAGCCTGGTAAAACCAGGCGTTAAGGAAGGGACCCGCTGAGGGAACTCGAAATAGGGCGCAAATGGATTACCGGCACCGGTGTCCTTACCTGGGCCCGGAATCCCTTTGCGCCAAACTCGGAATGAGGCCCAATGTCTGGGCAGCCTCTTTGTCTCATTCATTAGATCGTTAATGCCTGATCTAGCTCTGTTTACTATGGTTATTAAGGTCTCTTATTGGTTGGTGAATGCCCTCACTGGCTTGGCAATTTCTGCTTTTTAAACATGTTCTTACACTCTGCAGATACTGCTCTGTGGTATGAGGTGTGTGATACAGCTTCTGTTTCCTTGGTCTGTGTATTTTTGCGGACTGGTTTCCAACATGCTGACATTCTATGAGGCCCGGCTGAAAGCAGACGAATATCAAATGGAAGGAGAGGGGGGTAAATGATTTGTCGTACTGATAATGTGTCAAACCTCTACACTTTCCCTCATACTTCTTTGTGAGAGAATTTAGAAATGTTGGCATGAAAGGTGGCAAGTATTACTTTGTCAGCAGGAAAGCAAATATTATTGCATGAAGATTAGACATGCCAGAGGCTTCAAAAGTGATATGAACTATATAGGTTAGGGTGGAGTGAGGGGAGCTGCTAGTGTGAATTGTGTGACTTGTGCCAAATCAGGGATGGCTTGAGGGGGGATAGTGGATGGAGAGGGAGAAAAAGTGTGATGTATTTCCTGGTTGAGCATGGACTCCCCATTAAAGTGTAAGGAGAAAGCAGTGAGTGGACATATTGAAGGGTGGGAAAAGTAAGAGGGTTTATTACTGGTTTGCAAAGAGTGAAGTGAAGCCAGTTTGTGATTGGATCAGTGTGTAGAATGGGTAACAAGTAGGCTAGTGGTGACTAGATTCCAGTGAGTGAAACATAGTAATCAGTAGAGATATTGGTGTAAATTCAAAAAATGAAAAGGTCTGAGACCTTGAAGTATCACCAACCCCAATAGATTGTAATTCATTAAAATATAATATAAAGGATCTATGAATGATGAGCCGTTACCTCAGATTGACTGATAATTCAGTGTGATAGCATAGGTAGTGTATGCATTAATGCACAGCAGTGGAAAGGAGTGGCTGCTGACAGTCAATGAGTCTCTTAATATACTCTTAGTTGGTTAGCTGGATATTACAGTCACTATCTACCTGATATTAGGATGTTGTGAGTAGCAATGGTTGTGGCCCTGGCTGTGCCTGGCCCTAACATCACCACACTGGATTTAACCTTGACTTATCCTTCCTCCGCAGCAGTAACCCAGTAGGAGGAAATCCTGGGGGTCTGACTGAAGGGGCAATTTCATGTGAGTGCTGATATCAATCAGTATGCAGCTCACCTATTCCAAGATGGTCATCAAATTTGACTTGCAGTCATATCCGCGGGTTTAGCCTGAATGTTGTTATCTGCTCAGGGAGATGGCAGTGACGCTGACTGTGGATGTTCAGTGTTGCTTTGGCCGGACCTCTGGGTCACCTGAATGATATCATATTGCATTGTAATTCCCTGGAAACTATACTAGCAATGATACTCTGCAAGCTCCAAAGAATCCAAAATCACAGAGCAAGGCTTATATCCAGCCTATAAGGATCTGGCCACATGACTACAGCACTGAAGACTCTTCTCTGGCTTCCGATCAAGGACACAACTAGATTTAAAACCTTGTGTCACACTGTCAATGACCACACCCACATTCTACATTTTGAGATTTGCCTCCCACAACCTGGTAACAATCCATACAACAAAATACAAAACCATGCCCATGTACAAAGCTCTGCAATGCCCTTAATTTATATCTAAACAGTGAAGAAGTGATCTGAAGAAATGTGCCACTGCATGGCCAGCAATCTAGGTGTACAATATATCACCTTTTTACCCCTCCCATTCTGATGGATGTCAAGCACCTACTTGAAGCCTAACCCTACAAAGACAGAATGCATCTTCATAGGCCCCCCAGCCATTCAGGCTCCCACTCAAAGGTGGTGTGATAGATTGGCCTTGGAAGAATTTAACCCACAACTCACAACCCACAACTCACCAACTCAGCTAGATCTATAAACTTAATCTCTAAAATTCACTGTGGACAGCAGGCTATCCATTCAAAAATATATTGTTAAAAAATCCCAAACGGCATGGCATCAATTCACCCTACTTTGCAAGATCAAACAATTCCTGCCACACCAGTTCATCTGACCCATAGTGCAGGCGCTAGTAACTTCTCATAGATGGGAGAAATGCCTTACTAGCAGGCCTCCCATCCACACATCTGGAACCCAATTAAGACGGCACACCACACAGCAGCGTGCTTCATTACATGCAAGTTTGACCACATCTCCCAACACTGCGCAAGATACACTGGTTACCCTTACCAGCTAGAGTCATGTTAAAAATACCTGAATCACCTACAAGACTTACTCTGCTGGCACATGTACCCACCTGGCAGCCAAATTCAACACCTCAGGCAGGTTGCAAGATATGCACCCTAGAATAATTGCCAGACTCGCGATGTAAGGAGAAAACGAGGAAGCAGTAAGTCTCCTGCTATACTCTGGTCGTAGGGAATTCTATCCCAGTAGCAATACGGACAATTCCCCCATCCTCATTTTACAGAAAGAACTGAAACCCAGGTTATTTCAGTCAAACCTTGATGTTACCTAGACTCAAGAGCGGACTGGTAAGGGGAGGCAAAGGGATAATTGACACCCCCCTGCCCCTGATTGGCTGGGCGGTTGGCCCATGGACAAGAGCTGCAAAATGTAAATGAAATAAGTGAAAAAGACTAAATCCTTCAGAATCTAACCTGCCACACAGGTTCGGAGTGCTGCAAAACCTGCTCAGATTCTCTGTAAATGGGGCGAGGCATTCGTCTTGATTTCAGCAATGTTGTAGATATGCCTGGGTGGCCGCCACACAGGTGCCTCCACATTGAGTGAGAGGGAGAGGCGTCTAGGCTGCAACGGCATGTTCATACCGCCCAGTGGCAATGTATGCATTTAAATAACAGATTCTCTTCAGTTCTGATCATCTTTATTTGACTTTGGTATTCAACAAGTCAATACATTCTATGAGTCACATCCAGTAATAAATTCATCATAATAAAAAAAACACATACAATAACAATAGAATAAGACTATATGATTAAAAACATTGAAATCCCAGAAGGGGTACACAATTGCATTGGTTAATAAGAATAAATAACTAAAAGGAACAGAGATCCCAGCAAAGTTAAATGATTAAGGAGCCATCACTTTTTCACCCTCCATGTACAATGGATAGATTTGGTTATAAAGTAAGCAGGATTAGGGCCAGTCATCGCCCTGCAATAGGCCAATGCAATGATAAATTCATCACGATAAAACAACACATACAATAGCAATAACACACCATTCTCAGCAAAGATATAAAATTGAGCAAAGTAATAAAAATAAATAGCAAAAAAACACATAAATCCCACTAAAGGTAAGTGGATAAAGAGCCAGTTGCTTTCTCACTAACCATGCATGACGGATACATTTAGGTATAAAGTAAGCAACATTTAGGTCAGTCGTCGCGCTGCAATATGCCTATGCATCGTGTATGTTATGAATGTTTGCAGCTTTAAATAGAGGTTTTAGATATTTGGCTCTCAAGTCACTATAGCCAACACAAAATAACAAGAAGTGCAGAAACGTTTCTTCGTCAGTATTACAAGTCTAACAAATAACAGAATGTGACCCATGCCAGTATCTCTTAAACTTCTGTACTTTCAATGGGCCCAACCTAAATTCCAGAAAGAGTGAACAGGCAAGCGCTGGTGTAACTGTGTCAAGATATGGTTCGACCCCCAAAGGCTTGATTGATCAACAAGTACATCTGACCTGTGCTCATTTGATGGCAGGAATCCTTCTCCAACACAGTTCTTTCACAGATTTTAATACATCGATCTTACTCCCTCATCTCATGGAGGTCAGATTATGCTAAAGGCTGTACAGATTCTGTGACCCTAGATGGTAATGTTGGCACCAATGCTCCCCATACACAATTGGTTTGTTACAATCAAAAGCACCCTATCACAACACCGACTTGCCAAGGACTTAAGGGTCCATATCTTATTAGAGTTTGTCCTTGGTTTGATTCTGTACGAATGCTTCTCCTATGCTCTGGTGAATTTCTTGATCACCAGTGTGTTCATACAAAAAGAGTTTCATAGCATCCTGAATAGCACCGATGGATGTTACGTATGCAGTGGTTATAGAAATGGCTATAGTTATAGAAATGGATGTTGGATTGTTTGTGGTATTTATTTTTGGAAACAGTTGAAAAGCACGCATAGTAACATGTAATATTCAGGTATTAATTATTAGAAGACTACAAGCTCAGGGGCTAATTCAGAGTTGCTTAGATTTTTTAAATGCCGTGGAAGATCGTTACCAGCTCTACCGGTGGCACATCTCAAAATCCACCCTACTCAAAGTTTACCACCAGCAGAGGTGGTATTTCAAGAATACCTCGAGTGCTATTTCAGAAATACCATTGCTAATGATGGTAACGTAAAACGTGTTTTTAACATTTCTTTCAGTCATTTTCAGCATCAATGTGACGAAAGAAATATAGTATGTACATTTGTGGCTCATATCACTACTATTAATTTTCTTTATGTACAAAAGGGTACATTCTGTCCTTTTTCAGCAATATATGGGTAAGGTGGTGGCAGTATGCATTCAGAGATGCCCACCCTATTACTCCCTCAACATGGATGGCCCTATGCTTCCTTCTGTTCTGTACAGTAGAAAGAAAGATTTTAAAACTTTGGGGTCATTTTGTCTGTGGGTGGGGTAGTTCTGACTGATTTTTGAGCCAGGACACAATTTTATTTAGATAAAACAGGGCTTGTCAGAACAAACATCCGTGGGTGATGATGTTTATTTTAAACTGAATTCTTGCCTCCATCGGTAGCCAGTGAAACTCCCTACAGGGTTCAGAGACAGGGTCTCTTCTAGGTATACTTTTTGCAATTGTTACTGCATCATTTAGCAGTATCTGTAATCTCCTTACACAGCCCTTTCCAGCACCCCCAGTAGGGCATTACAGTAGTCCAGCCTTGGCAAGATCAAGGCCCGAACCAAAGTACCACAGTTTGTGGAAGAAACGTAAGGTTTCATTAGACGTAGGAGACTTAACGCCGATGATATGTGATCAAACCCTGAATTGGGTGGACAGTAAAATCAACAGTATTTGACAAATACTGACGCTTTTACCGTTACCACCCAACTCTGAATGACACCCGAAGTCTGTGATTGTTTTCAATTGTCTGGTCCAGAACACTTCTCTTATATGACCAACAAAAGACACACATCCAAATCAACATCAGATTCAGATATATAGATGCAAAGTCACATGAACACAGATACATTCTTCCACCTATACTTTACACTTCCATAGAACCTGGTAGTTTGTGGCCGTTCAGGTTTCAGGGGAGTGAATAGAGCAGCTTTGCTCACTGTGTTTTCTTTGGCATGGTTTGTACATGCCTTGACTGACAATGAGACTGTGGAAGGCTCAGAGGTCAGAACACGGCTAGGCCATCGACAGGTATTCTGCTCTGAAGCACTTTGCACACAAGATACGGTTTTGGAAAACATGAAATAAATAAATCAGGGGAAAAGAATTAGCGTTTTTATTGCTTGCTTTTCAGGGAACTGTTGCAAAAATTGGTAAATTCGGATTCCTGTCATACATCCCCTGCCAAATCTTGTTGGGGGGGCCTAGGGAAGTAGGCGGAATGACTTTGTCACATGTGTGTTCTTGGACATGGTTTCAACATGCCCCAGCTCAACATTCAATGAGTACATTTCAGACATACCACCTGGCACAGCGCACACCTTCTCTCAGCTATCTCTCGATTTGCTGCTGTGCACCCTAGAGTAAGTTGAGTCCCACAATACATGTGGTCCAATTGTACACATAGCTCTTGCAACTTTTCCTTCTTGTGCCTTCCTGAATACCTTATCTATCCCTTGCCCTAATGTCAACTATCTACCCAACTTTGCACCTTACCTACCACTACTGAATGTTCTATCCAGAGGCGTTTCTAGGGGTGGGAGGGGGTCAAGGGAGCTATAGCCCCTGGTCTTTAGGTTGTAGCCCCAGATAGAATCTCATGAGCTACAACCAAAAGGCTAGCTAGCCCCCAGTCCCGACAGTTCCGACATTAGCATAGCCCTGGGTCTTTTCCAGACCTAGCAACACCCCTGGTTCTATCATACTCCTCCTTTGCTTCTCTGACATGACAAGCAAAAGCACGTAGACGTTGTGAACTATGGCAGTAGGCGCACTACAAATGCAAGATAACAAAACATTACAAATACACTCAAACACACTCCACCTTACTTGAAAATACACATAAGTACAGTAGGCCACTCTTGCTCCCTCACCATCATCAAGTCCAAGGAGTATTCCCCTTGCAGTTTATTCTGCTTCAGAGAGTTGAAAAATGAAGCTGACCTTACAAAAAGTGCAACTTGGCAGCACAAAAAAGCCACATTCCTGTGTCATCTATCACTTTGCATTATCCAACTGCACACCCCATAGCCACATTTACCAGCAAGAACCCGACCACAGCTTCTTCTTGTGCCTGGCAGAGGCTGACTGGCAAATCAAAGTTGTCTACTGTTTATCTGTAAGCCAGGGCAAAGGTAGGTGTTGAGGGGCAAGAAATGGACCTGGTTGATTAAAGGGTGTCAGTGGCAAGGAATTGAATACTGAGTAATTTGGGCAAGGAAAGGAGCTGTTTGCAAGGTAAGGAAAGGGGATTGAGTTAATAGTTAAAGGTTCGAGCAGAAGGGGCGTAGAAGTCTGCAAGTTAATTATACAAAACAGGGACGTCATTGAGAATGTTGTGCAAGGGAAATACAGCAGAGGATGATTGGTAAGGATAATGGGGTACATGAAATGGAGGTACACATCTGGAATGCTACGTCAGCAGGTTGCCTGTTCCTGAGATCTATTCCTGACCTGCATGCCACTGCACCCAATTGTGGGACTGGCTTGACCCCCTTTTTTTCTAATGCATACTTGCTTTATGAACATGTTTCAATTACTACTTCTCTTATACTTTATATTTGTTCGGGTTGTTTTATCATGCGACGTGGTGTTTTGAAAGTACACACAATTGTACAGACTAATATTGTAGTTATAGAATGTTTTTATTATAATTATAATCTTAATCTGTTTCCCATATGTATTTGCCTCAGGATGCAGATGATTAAGAGGTTTTCCCCTTTCAGATACATTTGTGCTTTGAACACTAGGTTGATTGCACAGTATACTAGTTTAGCACCTCAATAACAACTTTGCAGAAAGCATGTTTTTGTTTCCAATATTGAAGATGGAGTAGGAGAAGCTCATGTAAGGCTCAGAGAGCAAACCCAGACCCCCTGGTTCAACAATGGCTCTGCTCTACCAATGAATTATCAACCTTTGTCACCTCTTTGCATTGTTCTAAAATTGGTTGCAATGGGAGGAGATGTAGCCTGCTGCCAAATTACAAAATGCAGCACAATGGAAACTGGGCTCAATCCCAGGTTTCCCAGTTCACCAATTATATTATCCTGGTGAAGTAATGTTGCTATTTGGTAAGTCGGAGAATGTTCAGGGGTCCAGTTTGCTAAGAAACCACAAACTGAAAAATATGTGGCATAAAAGAAAAGCAATGCCAATAGCATCTATTATATAAACCAGAGAATGTGTGAAGGGTCAGAGGTTGGTATTGAGTTCACTTGTTGGGGCTGCTGCACTGTGGGCTTGGTCCAGTGCACCGTGGGCCAGAAAAGTAAACCTGCCTCCCAAACCAAATGTTGTCAGTCCTTCCCTGCCTAGGCTCCAGGTTTACACACCTGTCATGGTGTACTTTATGCAACTCCACATAGTGCTACTCTGTTAATTGCATGTGTTCATGCACAGTCCTGTCATACTGTCTGTCACTCAACTTTTTTTTGTTGCCTGTTAATATTATTATGCTATCCTAAACCTGCTGTACAGCGCTTGGTTGCTTCTGATAGCACACATTTGCAAAAATCCCAGCTACCATCGAATTCATCTTTTTCAGAATGTACAGGGTGATCTTCCAATGGAGAGTTTCCAAGTTTTACAGTATACAGAAATATGAGAAGCCTGCTGCTTGTACAGTCTGAAACCAAACACACTTCCAGGACCTCCAGAACAATCATTAGGAGACTATTTTACTTCATCAGATTCTAAGAGCAGAAAGCTCTTCGAAGCGGCTGGCAGATGGCATTAGTGAATTGCACAAATAGATCAAAGTAAATAAATACAATTTCCCCCAATGTATTTGATGTGTGCTTCTCATGGCACCGGCTACATATTGTAGTTTCTGTTTACTGCCAGTGCTTCCTTTCACTCTGCCCCCCTCATAGCACAGAGAGTGAAACGATGGAGGGGAAGCCTAAACTTGCCTCTTCAATATAGATGTGGTGAGGTCTTCAGGTCCCATGTCCCCCATCGCCCAACTATAAAGAAAAAGTGCTTTGTCTTAGAAGGGGTTCAGAGAGGGGTTTCAGAATGCTGTGCCGCTGTCAGTTCATTTGCTGCACAGTTCTCTGCATGTCATTGTTTTAACATCCTCTGATTGGACTTCACCTGTGTATTGGGACTTGCTCTGCTGGCTTCTCGCTGACCAGAACTAAACTCTTCATTTGCCACACGTTTCTAACTTGCTCCCAGAGTGTAATCGGGGTTTGTGTGTGGGCACTGGATGCGTTCCTCGCTGCTTGGATGCCAGTAGTCGGGCTTCCGTTAGTTTAGGCCTTGCGTCGAGCAAATGCCCTCCGCAAGTCAGTTCTTCATGGGCAGACCACACTTCTGCAGCATCCAGGATGTCCACGATTACTGCAGACTTTTTAGCATGCACAGCTTTAAAGAGAATACATTATTGTTTAGCAAGTGTTTGCCAGTTATATTTTATGACAGATAACCAAAGTAATTGATATACATTAACCCTAAAGGGCTGATTTCAAGGTTGGCCATAGAGGTAAATCATTGGTTATTTTGAAGATCTGATACTCTTGTTTCCGCCTTCTTTTGTGTGGAGGAAATGTCCTCTACTCAAGAGCGCTACCGCATGCGACATTGCCTATGTGATGTTACTGCATGCAGTGAACTGCAAAAAGGGCAATAGCATAGGGTGCCATGACTCCAAATCACGCACTCTTCATGTTACCGCATACATACTACATGGTGTCTAAACAAGATCCACATTTTAAAAAAAGGATCCAATTTTGTACAACATGTTTACACTCAACCTTCAGATGCTTGTTATTCCTTGGGATGTTCTGGAAAATGAAAAACCGAATGAGAAAAATGTTTAATTTGTTAATGGGTAGGAGTAGACTGTTTTGATATGCTGAGCATATTGGGAGCTTGGCCATCCAGTTACTTGGCAGACTGGAGAAGTTTCATCTAGTGAAAGGTGTCGTGAATGTGATTTATGGATTTAAAGTATGCAAATCTGAAGTACAGGCTTGAGCATAGCTGCCTAGTGTGAATACAAAACATAGAGCTGCGAGCCGCAGCCTGGGGAACAGATCCAACCGGACCCTTAAATAGATAACATCTCTTTCCAAGGCCTCTGTATATTTTTATTTAGTGCTTTCCATTCCTTTTAATTTGAATAATGTTTGAGATGTGGTGGTGTACGCTTGCTAAGGCTATCCCTCCCATTCTTTTCATCTGTACCAGCATGCATCTCCTGTTGAATTTTCAGAAATGTTTGTTATTTGTATATGTCAACAACACTTGGTCATCTCACCATTGTGTCCTCTGGTACATGTTTCTTTGGCAGTGCTGTACATAGGCTTCCGGTTGGCTGATTCAGAGGCAACCCTGAAGATCAGCCTGAGGGGGGGGGGGGGTTATCACCCTATATTAGTTTTCTGTAGTCTTCTGATCAAAATAGGGCACTTCCTGGTTGAGGAAGATTATTACACTGTGGATGCTTTGTAAGATGTGTCTGTATTCTAATCGATGGGGTTGCGTTCTGGGTGGGCGGGATAGGATCATAATAAACAGTTTTACATGAACAAAGAAAGACAGCCTGACATGGTTTGTAATGTGTTTCTTCTCCTTTCTATGTTTAGTCTTGCTTGAATCGAAGAGATGCAAACTGTTTAGATGGTCAATATACTAAGAAATATATGTTTGGGGAACCACAAGAACATAGGAGAATTGCTCTGTTTGAGTAGGAGGATGCTGGTCTACATTCACATTGATATAGATGTGTATTCTCTATTATTGATGTTTTGCAGGAGCATATGAGTTTTAGTTCAGTTGACATCCACAGCTTATATATTCACAGGATGCCAATGCCGCACACAGGGCTTTCTGTTGCATTTCAAAAAGAAAATGTTCCTTTTATATAATCTGTTTATTTTATTTCTATAGCGCCTCGTGCTTTACTTTACTTTACTTTACAAATATTAATGAGATCAGGCAAAATAGTGACATGATGAAAGAACAATAACAGACATGCAACAATGAGAAAAAGAGAAAAATGAGCACTGCATGGCAAAAATAGCCCACCTCCAACACAAAATGACTATTAACCCAGAGAGGAGCATGTGTTTGCTTTGTTTGGAATCAAGCGGTATCTATGGATAACTATAATTCTGAATGAGCGTTCTGATTTTATAAATAACTGTGCATTATCAATGACACTGAAGTGGTAAGGGGCTGACTTCCAGGTAGAATCTTCAATGGCATCAAACATGTTTAAACAGACAAATAATGTTATCTTTATTTCAATAATGTATACAATGCATTCGCATGGACTCCCACAGCCCCTCACTCCGGCACATACCACATAATCACTCTCACACACACACGCACCTCTGATCTGCTCACAAGCACTCTCCTGCATCTTACCATCTCTTGGTGCACACACACACACATGCAAACAAACACACACCCATAGAGACTCCAACATGCACAGAAAAACGTATTTTTCACTACCTTAAAATGGGGGGGAGGAATCCATCTATGTGCCTCTCATCTCCTCCTGTCTGAGTGCAGCTGCCACATCCAAAGTTCTGCAGATGCTTCCTGGGCCCGGGAGCTTCCTTCCAGAAGTCTAATCTTCAGCAGCGCATGGAGCTGAGCCCAGTTCCACACTGCCCCAACCGTAAAGAAAACTAACATCTTCGGCAGGTGAGCAAGGAACTTAAGTCCAGTGATGCCTCCCACAACCTGATTAAAAATAAAAAATGTCCTGCTGCCTCGTGTTCAGTGGACAGATCCCCCACGGTCAGGGAACAGACTATTGCACAGCATTAATCTTTATTCAGATCTGCTGCAATGTCGATTAATGTGGTAGGTTTGTACTTGTGACAGATTCTGATCCTAGGACAACTAGCTTCTGACCTGGCTAAATCGAAGTGTCAGAAACAGTATGCCATAGTAAATATGCTATGTGTGTGTGTTGCACGTTACCACAAAATACCCAATAAGCATACATGTCCAAAACATACAGGGGCAACCATTGTGAAGTAAAGCCTGCAATCTGTTCAGGTATAAGTCAGGTATCAAAGATAACCCGTGAGGCTCTGGGACTAAGTAGACAGGTTCAAGAGGAAAGACTGTCGTAAAGAGGATAGGCTGGGATATTGGTGCCTGGGAGGTACATCACTTCCGATTTAGAGGAGTCGAGTATCAGGCAATGCTGTGCCATTGAGAGATGTATTGTGTGTAGACGGTGAGGCTGTGAAGCTATGGCTCTGGGTGGAGAAGGAGAAAGCAGTTTGTGTACAAACTACAAACATATGATAGGAGAATGCAAAGGAGGAAATGAATTTGCCAAGAGACGAGGGGCAGAGTCTAATTGGAAGGGGACCAGGCAAACCCCCGTTGGTGTCCCCTATTGGGTCTTTGTAGCTCAGAAGATGACAGAATTTCTTGTGATGGATAAGAGCAATGATTCCGGGTAGGAGGTGTGATGAAGTCCCATGTCTAGTGTTAGTATATGAGGCTACAGAAATATGGAAGACAGGTGCCACCACAAACGATGTGATGTGGGTCCATATGAGGTAGATGGTGGGTGTCACATATTTCCCGGCTCATCTCTAACATGTGGTGTTCAGACCGTCACCCTGACCCTTTTCCTTTATCCTATTAGTTACCATCTCTATAAGCAAACCAAGACTGGAACAGCTTGGATTCCTAAACACCTAAGGTACATCGGTATCAGGCTGCATGAATTACAGCGCCCATTTGAAGAATGGATATCTGGAATGCAGCGAACACGAATTAAAAAAACCCTACTCAAGCACTGTTTGTCCTTTGCCTTGCATTCAAGACAACCAAGCCGGTAGAGTGGGGCCCAAGAAGGGGTTTGAAATAGCTGGGTGCTGCCTCTCCCAACCAGTATCTGACTTGTTTAAAGTAAGGAGAACTGCCATGTGCTTCCCTTTGCTAGAGCACAAACCTGTAGGGAAACCACTCAGAGAAAAAGAAGTGCCACACAGAAGAGATGATCAGCATCTGTGAACACCAGAATAATATGATATGCATGGCAATTATTTATTTATTTATATACAGGGAGGAACATGGTTCTTTTGATCACAACAGAACGAACAATAGATACGAATTCTGATTTGACAGGAGCCAGTGAGCTTCTTACAATGGGGTGAGTTTAAGTGACAATCTGACAAGATTGTGGAGGAGAGTAAATGGAACCGTAACCGGGGACAATACATGGGTGGACATACATAGATTAAGGACAACCAGCATAAGACAAATTTAAGTGCAGATAAGGCAGTACGGCTAGCTGTGTTAGGATTGTGACCATGATGGATGAAGTGTTAGAGTGGAGGCGGAGAAAGTGAGGTTAGAGGCACAGGATGCATGTTAACTAGAAGGCAGATGAGGGATAAGTTAAGAGGGTAACTAAGAGGCAAGAAGGTAAGCTTTTAGTTTGGTTTTGAACAAAGCGATGTGGACTATTTCTCAGATGTCCAGAGGAAGAGAATTCCATGCAAGTGGAGCAAGATGAGTGAAAGAGCGGAAGCAAGTGGAAGCACAGGGAGGGTGAGGTGCCACAAAGGTAGTCGAGGAGGCAGAGCATAGATATCGAGAAGGCTTGGATAGAGGATGATGGATATGGTGATGCCTTACCCTGGATAGATTTATGAACCAGGAAAATACATTTTAATCATCTGCCCTTGTTTTTTGCATTGTCAGCCATCCAGCAAGGGTATGGTACTAGGAAATAGGTGTAAAGTGAGGGAGTTCAAAGAGAGTCCTGGTAGCAAAGTTAATGATCTTGTTGAGAAGACACAAAGCATAGTTGGGGAGACCAAAGATGATTCTGGCATAGTAGTACAGTTTAGTGAAGACAAGAGTGGTTAAGAGATTCCTGGCAGTGTTGAAAGGAAAGTGGTGCCTGATTTTCCTAATATTTAGGTGGTAGAGGTGAGCCGCTGTTGCAGTTTTGGAGATGAAAGTAGAGAGTGTGTGAGAAGGGTCATAGATGACGCTGAAGGTTCTACCTGAAGAAGAGTAGGGGAGGGTGTCAGTCGGGAACTGGATAGGCAGGAGAAGAGATGGGGAGATTATTTGACAGAAAAATAGAGTACCTCTGTTTTGGTAGAGTTTAACATATACAAAAAAGGGAGATACCAGGTCCTGTATTTCTGTATTAATGTGAATCACATTGCATAGTATCAAGGGTGAGAAAAAGCACTACCTGAATGTTTTGAATGAATTTATTAATTAATTGTATTTGAAAATAAACAATGATGATAATCAAACACTGTGTGTTAAAACATTATTTTTTTAAAGAAATCAAGAACAAACATAGAGATGTTGTTATATTGAGCATTTAAGCAAACGATAAGGCAAGAAAAAAAGGTAAATGGAGGAAAGAAAATCAGAACCACCTTGCATTCGCGAGGCAAATACCCCACTTAGAATTGTGCCATCACTGTTTGGGCAAAAGAGCAAAAGGAAAAAATGTGAATGGAAGAAATTAGTCTAAAAAACAGCACTACATGGACATCATATACTCCAACTGAGATTAACACATAGGGTCACACACATGTGTTGACCCACTAGGGACTGGCGTCTCCAAGCATTAGAAATAATAGTTTGAATCTACGCGGTCTAGGTCCTGACTCTGGCCCTGCTCCCTTTTAAATTTAAGCCAAAGGAAATCTCAAGTGAACCAATAATGGAAAGTCTTTAGGTAATACAGGTCATATTAATGCCAACTCGAGTTTCGGCTTGTAGGGCTGAGTTAGACCATGGGGCCCAGCCTCCTTCAGGGCCAAAGATATATTGTGTCTTGGTAACCGAAGACAGATGGTGGTTGACAAAGAGTTCCTGTGACGAAATATCCAAAAGACAACGGCCCATTTACAAGCGTCCTTTGCTAGGTCTGGAAAGATCTTCGGCTACACTAATGTTGGGACTATTGGGACTGGGGGCTAACTAGCATTTTGGTTGCAGCCCCTGAGCTCCTATCCGGGGCTTCAACCAAAAGACCAGGGGCTATAACCCTCCGAGCCCCCCAGAAACTCCTCTGAGCATAAGTCTGACCTCCTCGTGAAATCTCAATGTTTCCAAAAAAATGGTGTGACAACTTCTAAACTGTGAAAATCAGCTGTGTACAACGTATTGGAACAAGTAGTCTCGCATGAAGCACTCAGACTTACCAAAAGGCGCATTAGATACACCTCCTCGTGAAATCTCAATGTTTCCAAAAAATGGTGTGACAACTTCTAAACTTTATCTTAAGTTAGTATGCTGAGTAACGCATTTGAGGGAAATTACATGAAAAATTAAGCACCTCACGTGGGAAACCGTCTCCAAACTGCAACTCCCGGGGCTTCCACATATGAGTCTGCAACAAGACCAGAAAGGTAGAATAAAAAGAAAATGAACACCAGTCCAAAGGAAACATTATTCAGGATGACACAACATGACGAAATGCACAGCTCAGGCAGACTGTAGCGTCAAGGAGCTTTGTAACAGAGGGGGCATAATCCGGGCAATCGTGCTTCACACCAAATGTCATGTTGTGACGTAAAATGCAACGGACGGCGTGAGCCATATCAAAATGACAATAAAGGGGAGACCAAGCCCACTGTATGTGCAACAAGTCCAATACGTGTGGCAAGATTACAACGTAGATAGTCTGGCAGGCTTTAAGTAAGCTACGTTAGTCATCTCTGTGCAGAGGTCCTACCAAAAATCCCAATAAGTGTCAATCAGACACGTCGAGTGAAAATCAGCTGTGTACAACGTATTGGAGCAAGTAGTCTCGCATGAAGCACTCAGACTTACCAAAAGGCGCATTAGATTCACCTCCTCGTGATTCAAAGTCGTGGGGTCTCTGTAAGTGAATTGGAGATGAAGTGTCGCTCGTTACACGCAAATAGGCGCCATGTGACGATGTGAACAGCGCTCTAGTCTAGTGGGTCGCTTTCTTGGACTGCAACATCAGCCAGTATCTAAGTGAATTGCAGGCTCGAACCAATTCAACAAGTCTCAAAGAAACCTGGAGGGAACCTCTAGGGACACGTATGAGTTGTTTTAATAACAAGCATCAGAGCAAGTAGCCCATATATTTGAACACTCTAAGAACATGTAAAAGAGGGTAAAGTATTCGTAATTTGAAGGCATGGAAAGACTCTAGGTGAAGGCGCCTTTATATATGGCTCAGAAGCAATCTGCTAGTCTGAATCTAAACAGAACTGCAAATGTGTACACTAGACCACAAGTAAAGGGAAGGTGCAGTAGTGAGGAGGAGGAAAAAGATTAATTTGGAAAAGGTAGGGGAAAGTGGAACGAGCTTAAGAGGCAAGTAGAAAGTGCAGCACGAAGCCCTTCTGATGGGAGTAGTGAGTAGAGCAGCGTGACAGAGGAGACATTTAAGAAGGTCGAGTAGCTAGACAGGTGAGTGAGAACAAGGAAGGATCTACAATAGAAAGAGAGAAAAAGAGTACTGAATGGTGAAAGATCAGCACCACAGAAAGAGAAATCTTTAGGGACAGTATAAAGAGAGTAAGAGATGGAAGAAGAACTAAATTACCAGAGGATTCAAAAGAGGATGAGAAGAAGTGGGACAGGAATATGAGCTAAGCGAGGAACTAAAGAAAGCTGCAGCAGTGATGAGGAACATATAAGAGAAAACACCTTCAATAGAAATAGTGTTTCGGTAGCAATGTCAAAGTGCATGGGACAATTGAAAACCCACTGACTATGAGTGACTTTTAATTGACTACCAGGATATGGGGCCCAGGGGAGTGAAGAGACTAGCATACTATGGTGCTTAGGCAAGCTGGAATTGTTCCCAGTTGATCTCTTTGTAAACCTCTCATTCATTTTACCAGTCCCACCTGAGTAACAGGCCATGTTGTGCTGTACGATAAATCAGTGTGTGTGTACACCATTTTGCAAGTCTTGAGTTAACAACTAATCCAGTGTCGATGACTGGGATGTTCCAGGCAAGGACTATGTCCTAGAATCTAAGGTGAGAGGATCAGACCCTCTGCGACAAAGACCTTGCAGGACAATGCAGCAGTGTTGTGCGACACAGGCGCACAGGAGATGCTGCCCATTGGTACATAATACGTTGTGCCTATATCCACGCTTCCAAAGCTTTAAGTACCGAGGATCAGAGCCCCTGTGCAAAGCCCTCGCAGGATGTGGTGTGGTGTGATGCAGGTGTTTGGCGATTAAGGGGTAGTGGCGCTGAGTGCAGGGCACAGATCTGCGTCAACCATCAGTGACGAAAAGGTAACAAAGGTGCGCGAAGTGTGATCAGCCACTAGATCACTGTATTAAGCTTCCCGGTCTTCGCATGTACTTCCACCTAACCGTCTGACATAATGTTACTCTGTCGTTGCGGAGCCCTGGCTCTTCCCCTAGCAGCTAGCTGTACTTTGTGTTTTTGCATTCCTTTACTAGGTCCCCTTTCAATTGTGGTTACTGTTTGTTAGGCGGAAACCTGTGCAGTTCCCTCTGGGACCACTGCAAAAGATTTAGGACTACAGGTGTTTGGCAGTAAACCCACTTGGTAGCAGTCTGTACCACACAGATTTACTTGGTAGCTGTGGCTGAGCAGTCAGACTTCTCTCAAGAAGAGTTAGGCAGTATGTGGAGTATACAAGATAGGGCAATCTACACAGTAGAACAAGCAAACACGGAACAAGGCTTCGGTGTAAAGATAGAAAGGTATTTATTTATAACAACACATCTATGAAAAACACTCTGGCACTAATACGGCAAACAACTTCAATCACAGTTACTAAACGAAGAAAAAGATCAATCCCCCTAACAATAGTTCGACAAGTCTAGGTTCACCGGCATCACTTATTTGCAGACAGAGGTGTATGCTTTAACCTAGATGGCACTCTAGTATTCGTTAGGACGGGAGAGAAAAATAAAGCAGGTTATGAAATCAACTCGGTACCAATACTTTACGGACAAATGCAAGGCAAGTAAGGCAGGGTCTACTGCAGATCACAAAGTTCAGAGGCCAGGCCCGCTCGGAGAGGGGTAAGGCGATATGTCCCAAAAAGTGTCTCAGTGGAAATGCGCTTCAAGTCTTTATCGCAAATTGTTATGGAAAGTTTGGACCAGTTCAGAACAGAAAGTTAAAGAAAGCTTGGAGAGGACCCAATGGAGAGGCGAGGATTAAGACACCTCACTCTATCTGGCAGAAAGGGAAGCCAGGCGGACACGGTAACTTGTTTGTGGAGAGAAAGCTCCGGCGGGGGCAGTAGTTCCTGGTGGTGGATGCACGTCGGGTCTTTGCCAAGAGAAGAGATGATCTCGTCGTCGAAAGAAAGTGGAAGATCGTTGCACCACCAGGGAAGAGACCAGCCGCGGAGTGCTCCGTCACAAGGCACCACCTTTTGGTCGCGGTACAGGTGTAGTGGCTATCCGGTTGCCGGGGTGCTCTGCACGGGCAATTCGACCACTGCGTCCTGGAGCGAAGAAAAAGCAAAGGGGACTGGTTGTTCCCACCAGTCAGGGGAAGAGACTCTCCGGCAGGGAGATCTCCTCTGTCGTCGGGAAGTGGTGAGTCGGTTCAGCAGGGCTCCACCGAAGGTGTCTTCGTTGCAGGTCGGCTCAGCTTTACCCTCGTCAGATTCTTAGGTCCTGTGGCGACTTCTGAAGATCCAGTCACAAAAGCCCTGCTTTTATGCAGAAAACCCCCATTCATTCAGCCTAGCTGTCAATCAAAACACGCTAAGTGGTGAGCGGGGTGGCTCACCACTTGGGCCAATCACACCAGAGTGCGACTGGAGTTGGCAAGGCAACTCAGTCCAGGGTGCCTAAACCCCCTCCCACACCCCTGTGGTAACCCAGACAGAATGGCACCACTTTGGAGGGTCTCTGTACAGAAGCCCGCCAAAAGTGGAACAAAGGGCTCAACCTTTGGTTTAGGAGTCACAGAGACGAATACAGACACCATTTTAAAAACCGAGTTCTGGCAGAAAATACCACCCGATAGACTTATTTAAGATAAGTAAACCGGCGGTATGTTAGAGATTAACGAGGAAAAGTATTAATCTCCAATAATGGGAAGAATCCATTAGGGTTATATTCGAGGTCGAATATAACAAGTAGTTTCCACTGCCACCAGTCAAAACTCGATGAGGTGGGACGGGACAGTGCCCCCTCGAATAACAGACCCAGGAGTAATCGAATTACCCCTACTAATACGTCCACAATAGGATGGTTTGTACTAGTTCTGTTAGTAAATTTAGGTCTAGTAAAGCCAATGTTGACTTTACATGCCCGGGGAGACAGTAGTCAGTCCCCGGGTATGGAGTCTATGATGGAGGTCCGCGAGGACGCCCCAGTGCTACGGCACGGAGGGTGCGGTGTAACACACATAGAAAAACATATGAGACCCTATGGAGTAAAATACCCCATAGCCCATAGAACACATTGACATTCAAAGGAATTACACACATTCACGTCCAAGAGTGGGAGAAAAAGAGTCTCACTCTTGGCAGGATGGAAAAAACAAACTCCAGAAATCCAGCAAAGCTGCTTGGGGACTCACAAGGTTAGGAAATTCAGCCTAAACAGAATTCTCCCTAAGACTCCCCCCCCCCCCCCCAGACTAAGGGACAGGAGGATTTAATCCACTTCTGGATGAATCTCATACCTCTAGTCGATGACATACATCCTAGAGAGACCATCAGCTTTTTGGTGGTGACACCCTGACCTGTGCTCAATGGTGAAATCAAACCCTTGCAGGCAGATCGACCATCTCAATAGTTTTGGGTTTTCCCCTTTCATTTGCATTAACCATCTCAAGGGTTGGTGGTCAGTCTGAATGACAAAAGTAGAACCATACAAGTATGGCCTAAACTTCTTCAGAGCCCACACGATAGCAAAGCACTCTCTTTCGATTGTTGCCCACCTTGTTTCAGGATCCTTCAGCTTGTGGCTGATGAAGCAAACGGGGTGCTCCCTACCTTTCCCATCCAGTTGACTGAGTACGGCACCTATTCCTACATTTGAAGCATCGGTCTGCACAATGAAGTGTTGGCGGTAATCAGGAGCTCTGAGTACTGGGGCTTGGCAAAGAGCCTTTTTCAGGTTTTCAATAGCCTGCTTGCACTCCTCGTTCCATCTAACCTTTTAGGAAATTTTGGCGAGGAGATGACATTCAGTGGAGAAGCTATGGTCCCATAGTTCTCGATGAAATTCCTGTAATACCCAGTGAGGCCTAGGAAGTCTCTCACTTGGGTTTGAGTAGTAGGTGTTGTCCAATTTTGCACAGCTTCAATCTTACTGAGCAAAGGCCTTATTTCTCCACCTCCTACCTCATGTCCAAGATAGACTACCTTACTCTGTCCAATTTGGCATTTACTCACCTTTATGGTCAGATTGGCTTGTCCAAGAGCCTGCAAAACATCTCTCAGGTGGGTTACATGTTCTTCCCAGGAATTTCTGAACACTACTATGTCATCCAAGTATGCCATGCAGAAGTCCTCCATCCCATTCAGAACCTGGTTTACCATCCGTTGAAATGTAGCAGGCGAATTCTTCAGTCCGAAAGGCATTACCTTAAACTGGTATAAGCCAACGGGGGTAGAAAATGCAGTTTTCTCCTTGGCATGGTCTGTCAGGGCTATTTGCCAATAGCCTGACGTCAAGTCAAATGTGCTGAGGAACTTGGCGCGCCAAGTTTATCCACCAACTCATCTGTTCTTGGCAAAGGGTGGGCATCAGTCTTGGTGACTGCATTAAGAGCTCTATAATCCACATAGAATCTAAGCTCTTTAGATCCGCCCTTTGGTACTCACCAGTGAGTATGTCATGCTGGCCCTAAGGGGTCAAGCCTGGTGAGAGCGAGAACAGAGAGGCAAACTGATTCAACATAGATTCGCACTCTTCTTGTTGCTCGGGTGTCAGATTTGAAGAGAGATTTACTCCTTCAACTTTTTCGTCCAAAGGTAAGCCTCTGAGGAGATCTGGAAGAGCTTCACTCTCTCCTTCTTCCTCGGTTGATGCTAGAAGCAATGCTCCTACATCAGGTCTTGAGACATATGCTTTGAGTCGGTTGGTGTGGAAGACTGTCGGAGCCTCCTTGGGATTGCCCAAGTCCACCAGATAGTTGACCTCTCCGAGTTTACCCACCACTCTGAAGGGTCCCATCCATTTGTCTTGTAAGGCCCTCTGCCTTGTTGGGATCATAACGAGAACGAGCTGGTCTTGAGCGAACTCAACCATGTTAGCCTTTTGATCGTGCCAGTGCTTGACCAATGCTTGTCCAACTTTCAAGTTATCGCTTGCTTCTGTCATCATGTGCGACATTCTCCTCTGGAGACCTATCACGTAGTCAGTCACTCTGACTAGCTTGGGGGAAGGAGCAGTCTCCAACCCCTCCTTAATCAGGGCCAATGGACCTCTGACGGGATGACCATAAAGAAGTTTGAAGGGAGAATAACCTACTCCCTCCTGAGGGACTTCCCTATCAGCAAAGAGAAGGCATGGCAGTAGAAGGTCCCACTTACGCTTAAGGGGTTCCTCTAAAGCACCTTTCATGCTCTTCATGGTTCGGTTGAACCGTTCTACCAACCCATTGGTTTGTGGGTGGTAAGCCGTTGAGAACTTGTAAGTAACTCAACAGGTTTTCCACATGGCTTTCATGTAGTGGGACATAAAGTTTGACCCCCTGTCAGAGATTACTTCCTTAGGAAACCCGACCCTAGTAAAAATACCAAGGAGGGCCTTAGCCACAGCCGGAGCTGTAACAGTCCTCATAGGAATTGCCTCAGGATACCTAGTAGCATGGTCTACTACAACAAGTATAAACCTGTTGCCTGAGGAGGTTGGAGGATCAAGGGGACCAACGATGTCAATCCCTACTCTCTCAAATTGTAGTCTCCAGGTTCAGACTCGGTCGGTTCACTGTAGAAGAGGCCATCTTCCCAGTGCAACCTGTATTTCCCAGGCTCTTGCCCTTCAGCCTGAGCTTCTGCCTGGTGGCGAAGACCTTCCAGAGTTGGACATTCTCTCTGTCCCTTACTGAAGTCTGCCCTGCTGGGTCCACCTTCTGCCAGTAAAGACTGCAGCTCAGGATGGTCAACAGGATCCAGAACTCCAATGAGTTCCTGGCCTTCCATTAGCTCTTCGTCAGAGTCTAATTCTACCACACAGGGTTGTACCTCCCTCTCAGCCTCAGCTGGAGGTGGAGTTACGGGTGTAACTTTGGACAACCGCGGGGAAGTCCTTGTGGGCTGCACTGAAATGCTGGCTGCTGGTTTCCGGAGAGAAGTCTTAGGGTTCCCTTTCGCTTCTGATTTCTTCGAGATAGCGGCCCACAATTCCAGTGGAGCAGGAGTGATTTCTTTCTTCATCATGTCCTGGAGAGTACCGCGCATGGTCCTCTCTCTTGCAGGTCTGGTTAGCTCCTGTAACCATTTACTAGGAGGTCTGGGGGTGTGCGATACAACTCCGAGAGTTTTCAAATCGTTACCCAACAGAACGCGTCCTGGTACCTCACTCTGTATGCTGACAGGTATCTTCACAGTCATGTCGTTACACTGGATGAGAACTGGTAATTGGGGAAGCATCTGCACAGGCCCTCCAGCTAACTTGGTGAGACATTTGGGTGCCTTAGCAACATCCTCAGCCTGAAAAAACGATTTATCCACCACAGTTATGCTGGCCCCAGTGTCCCTAATGGCAGGATTCTCCTGACCATTCACCTGGACACTGTCCTTAAAAGACTCTTTAGTATTATCGGGGATAGAATTATAGACATCTAAATTCTGTTGTTCCCACAACCTCAGAGATACTAAAGAAACGCTGGCTGAGACTCCAATGGGTTCATCAGCTAGCAGGAGAAAGTTTCCACTTGCCATTTGGACTTCCTCCTCTGGAGCGAAGGCTAAGGAGACAAGAAGGACCCCTGAAGGTTTACCCTTACATCTGGGATCTCCCTTCACGTGGTCAGTCGAGCCACAAACAAAGCATTTCCCGAATGCTTTCTGGAATGGTGGCTTGTTCTGGCCTCCTTCCGGTTTGGCACCAGAAGACACACTATTCTGCTGCGGTTTTCCTTGTGGCTTACCCTACTGGTTTTGTTTGGGGCCCTCTTTGGAATTTGAGTTATTCGAATTCTCTTTTGATTCTTTTTTAGGCTGTTTTCCCTCATCCTTTTTCTGAGTTGCCCCAGAATCCTTATGAGTAGCCTTGTTGGCAACCCACAAGTCAGCAGCCTTAGCTAGCTTCCTGGAATCCAATTCCTTCGAATCAGCCAAGTGCTGTCTGAGCTCAGGAGAACAGGCATCATAAATCGACTCCAACATAAAAAGATTCTTCATACCCTCATAAGTGTTCACTTTGTAACCCTTAATCCATCCCTCTAAGTTGTTCAACCCTTCACTCACCCAGCTAGCCCAAGGGGTACCATAATGCTTTTTGAGGGTTCTAAACCTCTTAAGATACTGGGAAGGGGTCTTCCCTAATCTAGCTATCAAAGCTAGTTTCACACTTTCGTAATCCGTTTTATCTGCCTCCCCCAACTCCATTACCACATCAGTCGCAACAGGGGGGAGCCTAGAGAACAACCAGGGAAGTAAATCATTCCCGGTGATGTTCTGGAGCCCATGATTGTACTCAAACAGTTTTAACCAATCCAACACATCCAATCTCGGTTCATACATACCCACTAATTCCTTCGGCCTCCGGGGTCTTTTGGGACTGGAGCTCCTAGAGGAAACAGAGGAGAGAGAAGCATTTTCCACAGACAACTTTTTCATCTCTAACTCGTGATTAAGTTCTATTTCCCTGAGCCTAAACTCAGCTTGCTTCTGCTCAGCCTGGGCATTCATCCGTCTGAACTGGAGCTCTTGGTTTCTTTCAGATTGAGCCAAGAACCGTTTGTATTCTAATTCGAGCTTCATTTTTTCAAGTCCAAAATAAGCAGGGTTACATGTGGGACCTGGTATGGGCCCGTAGGTACAGCTGGTAAGGCAGGTAGAGGAGCAGGGGAGACAGTTTCGTTAGCCTCTCCTTCCTCTTCAGCCTCTTCATCACTATCATTACTTTGATTTAGATCAACACCATTACTGTTATCTACACTTGCTGGAGAAGTTGGTTCCTCTGAGCCAGTACCCAGACATTGGTTTTCCAGCAATCTCGCTATCAGTTCTAACTTCTTGCCTCTTACAGAAAGATTCTCTTGCCTACGGAGAGCTCGTAAACTCTCAGTATTTTCACCTGACAAGGATTCTTGACTGTAAACTTCCATAGTAGACATGTTTTTGAAAGTTGCTTTTTAGTGCTAAGCTTTGTGGTTAGTTATCCTAAAGTGTCGAAAAGCACTCTAAACTGTATACTCGATACAAATCGCACCGCTGTACACCAGTGTTAGGCGGAAACCTGTGCAGTTCCCTCTGGGACCACTGCAAAAGATTTAGGACTACAGGTGTTTGGCAGTAAACCCACTTGGTAGCAGTCTGTACCACACAGATTTACTTGGTAGCTGTGGCTGAGCAGTCAGACTTCTCTCAAGAAGAGTTAGGCAGTATGTGGAGTATACAAGATAGGGCAATCTACACAGTAGAACAAGCAAACATGGAACAAGGCTTCGGTGTAAAGATATAAAGGTATTTATTTATAACAACACATCTATGAAAAACACTCTGGCACTAATACGGCAAACAACTTCAATCACAATTACTAAACGAAGAAAAAGATCAATCCCCCTAACAATAGTTCGACAAGTCTAGGTTCACTGGCATCACTTATTTGCAGACAGAGGTGTATGCTTTAACCTAGATGGCACTCTAGTATTCGTTAGGACGGGAGAGAAAAATAAGGCAGGTTATGAAATCAACTCGGTACCAATACTTTACGGACAAATGCAAGGCAAGTAAGGCAAGGTCTACTGCAGATCACAAAGTTCAGAGGCCAGGCCCACTCAGAGAGGGGCAAGGCGATATGTCCCAAAAAGTGTCTCAGTGAAAATGTGCTTCAAGTTTTTATCGCAAATTGTTATGGAAAGTTTGGACCAGTTCAGAACAGAAAGTTAAAGAAAGCTTGGAGGCGACCCAATGGAGAGGCGAGGATTAAGACACCTCACTCTATCTGGCAGAAAGGGAAGCCAGGCGGACACGGTACCTTGTTTGTGGAGAGACAGCTCCGGCGGGGGCAGTTGTTCCTGGTGGTGGATGCACGTCAGGTCTTTGCCAAGAGAAGAGATGATCTCGTCGTCGAAGGAAAGTGGAAGATCGTTGCACCACCAGGGAAGAGACCAGCCGCGGAGTGCTCCATCACAAGGCACCACCTTTTGGTCGCAGTACAGGGGTAGTGGCTATCCGGTTGCCGGGGTGCTCTGCACGGGCAATTCGACCACTGCGTCCTGGAGCGAAGAAAAAGCAAAGGGGACTGGTTGTTCCCACCAGTCAGGGGAAGAGACTCTCCGGCAGGGAGATCTCCTCTGTCGTCGGGAAGTGGTGAGTCGGTTCAGCAGGGCTCCACCGGAGGTGTTGTCGTTGCAGGTCGGCTCAGCTTTACCCTCGTCGGATTCTTAGGTCCTGTGGCGACTTCTGAAGATCCAGTCCCAAAAGCCCGGCTTTTATGCAGAAAACCCCCATTCATTCAGCCTAGCTGTCAATCAAAACACGCTAAGTGGTGAGCGGGGTGGCTCACCACTTGGGCCAATCACACCAGAGTGCGACTGGAGTTGGCAAGGCAACTCAGTCCAGGGTGCCTAAACCCCCTCCCATACCCCTGTGGTAACCCAGACAGAATGGCACCACTTTGGAGGGTCTCTGTACAGAAGCCCGCCAAAAGTGGAACAAAGGGCTCAACCTTTGGTTTAGGAGTCACAGAGACGAACACAGACGCCATTTTAAAAACCGAGTTCTGGCAGAAAATACCACCCGATAGACTTATTTAAGATAAGTAAACCGGCGGTATGTTAGAGATTAACGAGGAAAAGTATTAATCTCCAACAATGGGAAGAATCCCATAGGGTTATATTCGGGGTCGAATATAACAAGTAGTTTCCACTGCCACCAGCCAAAACTCGACGAGGGGGGACGGGACAGTGCCCCCTCGAATAACAGACCCAGGTGTAATCGAATTACCCCTACTAGTACGTCCACAATAGGATGGTTTGTACTAGTTCTGTTAGTAAATTTAGGTCTAGTAGAGCCAATGGTGACTTTACATGCCCGGGGAGACAGTAGTCAGTCCCCGGGTATGGAGTCTATGAAGGAGGTCCACTAGGACGCCCCAGTGCTATGGCACGGAGGGTGCGGTGTAACACACATAGAAAAACATATGAGACCCTATGGAGTAAAAGACCCCATAGCCCATAGAACACATTGACATTCAAAGGAATTACACACATTCACGTCCAAGAGTGGGAGAAAAAGAGTCTTACTCTTGGCAGGATGGAAAAAACAAACTCCAGAAATCCAGCAAAGCTGCTGGGGGACTCACTAGGTGAGGAAATTCAGCCTAAACAGAGAATTCTCTCTAACACTGTTGTACTGTGAACTATGTCCCATTAGGCTCTCTCCCACTCTCTAGGTCCCCACCTCGTTGGGGGTACCATTCTATTATTGTTGTCACCTGTATGGTCCTCCTTTGTTCTCCCTTCTGTTGGACCCCATCTGAGCATCCTGCGTTGTGTGATGCTAGTCTGTGCACCTCTCCTTCTCTCTTTCGCTCCCACCACTTACTTTCCTCTTTGCACCTCCTATGGTGCTCTCCATCTCTTCCATCTTCTCTGACTGCTACTCTATCTCCTATCCGATCCCTCTCACTAAGTCTGAAAGGAGGAGGTTCAAGTGGAGCATCCTTGTCTCCCACCACCGAGGCCTCCCTATCACTGATACCTACATCAGTGCTTCCTCCAGACAGACTCTCACCAACATCCTCTTTGATGTTCCCTCACCAGACCGATGGACACCTGGTATGGTCTCAGCTCTCTCTCATATCTGTTCCTCTCCCATTGTTGGTGGCACTTGGTGGGAAGCCCTCTTGGTCTCCATCCACTCCTTACATTCTTTCAATACCATCAGTAATTTCTATCTAAATGGCACCATCTTGGTCCAGGACCCTCAGCCCAATCACCTCCTTTTTGATAGGCATCTCCTGTGACTTATCAACTTCCTTACTTCTCCTGCTCCTTCTTCTATCACCTCTCGGGCTTCTCTGCCACCTACTTCTACCACCAACTCTCTGGCGCCTTCCTCCTCTCAGGCTACTATGCCACCTTATGTTACCAGCTCTGCCCACTCTCAGGCCCCTCAACCACTTTGGCTGGACATACCTCAAGCATGTACCCCACCCCGGAAGTCTTTAAAATGTGGGAATCTGCTCCACCTTGCTACTCTCAACTCTCACTCTGTTGTCAAACACTCCTCTGACAGCTGCCACCTCCTTGAAGAACTTGACCAGGATGTCCTCGCGCAACTGAGACATGGTTCATGGCCAGCTCTGTCAGGAGTTTTGGCACTCTCCTCTCTGATGGCTACAAGATCCACTCCAAACCCTGAACCAACTGACCCAGAAGTGGAGTAACTCTGATCTTTCCAGAGTTTGTCCCTGCTTCTGTTATTCCTACACAATCCTACTCCTCCTTTGAATGCCTGGTTTTCAGACTCTCTATCTCTCCTGGCCTCTCTCTGACTATGGCCGCTATCTACAGGCTACCTCGCCAAGTTGCCCTCTTCCTCTCAGAGTGGGCTGACCTCTCATCTTTCCTCCTTGCCTCGATCTCTCAACTTGTCCTCCTCTAAGACCTCACCATCCACCTTGATGCTTCTAATCCCTCCTCAGAGTTCTTCCGCAAACTCTGTTACACTCTCTCTCTCTCTTTCCATTCTACGCTCTGGTCTGCCGGACCCACCTTGGATGTTCTCATCTCCTCAGACATCCCCCTCTCTAACCCTCTCACCACTCCTCTCTCTTGGACTGACCACTTTCTGCTCTCCTCTCACCTGTGCCTTAGGCTAAGCCTAAGGCACAGGTGAGTAGCCTCCTCTCAGGCTACTATGCCACCTTATGTTACCAGCTCTGCCCACTCTCAGGCCCCTCAACCACTTTGGCTGGACATACCTCAAGCATGTACCCCACCCCGGAAGTCTTTAAAATGTGGGAATCTGCTCCACCTTGCTACTCTCAACTCTCACTCTGTTGTCAAACACTCCTCTGACAGCTGCCACCTCCTTGAAGAACTTGACCAGGATGTCCTCGCGCAACTGAGACATGGTTCATGGCCAGCTCTGTCAGGAGTTTTGGCACTCTCCTCTCTGATGGCTACAAGATCCACTCCAAACCCTGAACCAACTGACCCAGAAGTGGAGTAACTCTGATCTTTCCGGAGTTTGTCCCTGCTTCTGTTATTCCTACACAATCCTACTCCTCCTTTGAATGCCTGGTTTGCAGACTCTCTATCTCTCCTGGCCTCTCTCTGACTATGGCCGCTATCTACAGGCTACCTCGCCAAGTTGCCCTCTTCCTCTCAGAGTGGGCTGACCTCTCATCTTTCCTCCTTGCCTCGATCTCTCAAGTTGTCCTCCTCTAAGACCTCACCATCCACCTTGATGCTTCTAATCCCTCCTCAGAGTTCTTCCGCAAACTCTGTTACACTCTCTCTCTCTCTTTCCATTCTACGCTCTGGTCTGCCGGACCCACCTTGGATGTTCTCATCTCCTCAGACATCCCCCTCTCTAACCCTCTCACCACTCCTCTCTCTTGGACTGACCACTTTCTGCTCTCCTCTCACCTGTGCCTTAGGCTAAGCCTACCCCAGCACTGCCGCACACCTTCTCGGTCATTTGGCCCATGAAGCATGTGTCAGTGGATGACTTTGCCGCTACTTTATCAGCTCCTCCTACACCCTCTCTAACCTGCATCTTTCTATCTCCAACTCTCTGGACGTCCTTGCCCCTGTCATGAGAATCCGTCTGAAGCCTACAGGCAAGTACAACTCTTGGTATGACTCCAACCTCGCGGCCCTGAAATGCAAGTGCAGGGTGGCTGAGAGGAAGTAGAGGGCTTCAGGCAAATCCTTCGACAAACTGGCCTGCCGCCTGCTCCAAAGGCTTTACAGACTCTCTGTCCTGTCCAAAAAGAGAGTCCACATCCCATCCCATATCTCTGTGGTCTCTAACAACACTGCCAAACTCTTTAAAATCTGCAAGGAGTTGGCTTATCCTTCTGCATTCTCCACCACTCCTGTTCCATCCCAGGCCCCCTGTATGGCTCTGGCCTCTCACTTCACCACTAAACCTCAGGCCATCCTGTCCTCTCTCTTCTTTACCTCCTCTTCTACCTCTCCCAGGCCCCCTCTATCCGCCTCTCCTTCTCCCCCCTTTCCTCCTCTTTCTCTCTGACAACACCTTATGATGTTTCTAGACAAGTCCGATCTATGAAAGTGTTGTCCAAAAAGGTGCTCCCCTGCTCTCCCAGAACCATCAAGGACCTCATTTACACCCTCGCTGCAGCCTTGCCCGATTTCTGCAATCACTGTTTCGCCACTGGATCTTTCCCCTCTCTCGTTAAGCACTCCCTTGTGCAATCCCTCTTTTAAAAACCTTCTACTGATCCTACCTGTCTGGAAAACTATAGCTCGATCTCTATCACTCCTTTCCTGGACAAACTCTTGGAAAAGCTAGCTATCTCCCAGCTTACTCTCCACACTGAATCTGTTGGTTGTCTCCATGACCAGAGGTCTTGCTTCACAGCATCCAGAGGTACGGAAACTGCTCTCCTGAGCACCCGAGAAGATCTGCTCACTAATCTTGATTCTAGCCTTCCTTCTGTCCTCATCCTCTTTGAACTTTCCTCTGCTTTTGACAGTTAATAATGCAATCCCGATCAAACTACCCTGTGAGAACCTGACCATCACGGATCAGGCCATGGAGTGGTTGACCTCCTTCCTCCTGGACTGGCCCTCCCAAGTACAACTTGGGTCCTTCTCTCCACCACCTCTTTTTCCTCTCACCCTGGTTCTTCAATGTCACTTGGCCCTTTTGGCCCACCTGATCTCTACCTTCTCCTCTAATGTTCAGTGTTATGCGGATGACACTCAGTTCTTTTTCAGGCTCCCCTCAGCCTCCTCTTCAATCTCGCCCCTGACTGTCTATCTGTGATTCAGGATTGGTGCACCTCCAACGATCTCTGCATTAATGCCAGTAAGTCAGAGATTCTTCTCATTGGGAAGCCTGCTCCTGATTTCTCTCTTGTTCTCTGTCCGCCCTCCTTGGCCCCTTTTGCTTCGCCTATCTGTGAGGCTTAAAACCTTGGTGTCAACTTTGACTCCACTCTCTCCGTCTATCCTCATATCACAAGAAGGCCCACTACCAGCTGCACCTCTTCAGAGGTATTCTTCCTTTTCTCACTTTCTCCCAGATGCTCACTGTCTCCAGTGCCCTGGTTCTCTCAAGTCTGGACTACTGCAACAGCCTCTTTCTCAAACTTGCTTCCTCCACTCTCTGCCCTCTGCAACTAATCCAGAACAGGACTGTGTGACTTGTCCTTGGCCTAAAACCAGGCACTGTATCTCTCCAACCCTGAAATCTCTCCACTGGCTTCTGGTGACTGCAAGGATCAAGTTCAAGACCCTCTGCATCCTCCACCCGTGGCCCGCACTACATCCAGCTCTCTCTTCCAAAATACCTTCTCGAGCCCTTCGCTCAGCTACCACAAACTCTCTGAGGGTCAGACACTTCTCCAGGCAGAGAGAGGGGGTGGTTAACTTTCCTCCACAGGTGCCTCCCTACACCTCTCAAAATTGAGCCGGATCAGGTGAAGTTCCAGAAGCAGCTCAAGGCCTTCCTTTTCTCCTCTGCTGCCTCTCTCTCCCCTGCTAACCTACCTGTATTCTGCACTGACTGGTTGCTTGACTACCCTCTGTCTCTTACTGAGTACCAGGCTCCTCGCTGACCAGTCTCCCCTGCACTGCCTCCAGACCTACGGCGCACATAGGGGCTGTATCTGTAAACCCACAGTCCCTTGCCTCTATGCACTTAGACCAAGCTGCCCTGACCTGGCTGCACTTTCTCAGAGCAATGCTGCTCTGATTGCACTTCCCCCTTCCCTCTTCCTGGCACTTCCCCCTCCTCCCTTCCCCCTGCACTTTCGGTCGTCGCATTTGTACGATCTGAATGGCACAAGGCATATTAAGATTGTTTGTCTTGTCCTCCCTCTGTCTTCCCTCCCTTCTCGTGTTGTGCCTACTAGAAAAACTTGTGTAAATGCACATTATAAATGACATATATCATATCAGAGAGATATAGAGGCTGGCAACTGTTCCAAAAGCAGCTCAGCCATGTAGGAAAATAAGGATAGAAGAGAGATGATTGATGAGTGCTAGTCAATAGTGACGATGCTGGAGACATGGGTCATGGCCGATTCCATAGAGTTCATGTCATGGAATCGAGATTGGAGGAGATCAATGTCTCAGTTATTCTCCAGAGAGGTAATCATTTGAACACCACATTCTCTAAGACCAGAATAGTGGGGGAGGAGGGAGACAGGTTGATAGTTTTTGGGGAAATCTGTGTTTTTTTCAAGTTGGTATAATAGTAGCCACCTTAAAGCAGCCTCGGAAGCGTCCAGCCTCAATCCACCCTTACTTTCTGAAGGCTGCCCTGCATGCTGAAACCAGGTTATTGTTGAGGCCGGAAGTTAAATCGGATTTCCCCTGTCTTGAAACACTTACATTGGTTGACCTTGGATGAAGGATAGTGTTTGTTGGCCTGTCTAACCCAAAGGCTGTTCACTCCAAAACGCCAACCTAGTTGGCTATTTGCGTGTTCAAAGTAGGGTCATTCTCTGGTTTGAAGTTTCAAAATTCTGTTTTTCCTCCTCTCATAAGAGGCCTTTTCCTGGAATAGTTGTTGTGTGCTGGAACTACCTCCCACCTGACTTACATCTGTCTTGCTGATCTTTTATGCTTTACAAAAATGCCAAAAGCATGGCTGTGGAACACATTGTATAATCTCTTATTTTATATGTTTTTATGATTTCAGCTTTATTTGATCTGTTTGTATATGTTGAATTATTGTGGATGTTAGTGTTTTTCTTCAAATATTTGTATTAATAATCAAAAACATAAATATTACTTTGCACAGTGGTCTAATACCCTTCAGTATCATGTTTTCACTAAACAAAAACTATACATTGATAAATAAATACATAAATAAATAAGGTCCTAGAAGATAGAGACAGGTTGATGAGGGGAGATTGTTAGGACAAGGTTAGGTGTGCCAGTCACTTGACAGTCTGAGATTCAAGGAATTGAAGGGGTGCTATAGCGGTATTTGAGAGGGTTGTGTCCTGATAAGGGGTGGTGAGGAGTAGGAGGGGAGGAGAGAAAGAGAGCAGCCAGAGTGTCTTGTAGTTTCATGTTTTGGAGGGGACATAAAAGGTTGGTAGCTGAGAGAAAGAAGGAGAAGGAATGAAGTAGAAGCCATCCAGTGTGGCCTGGAAAGTCATGGCAAGATGGCGAAGATGAGAGTTGAGAATGATATAAAGTTTGCATAAAAGCTCGGTGTAGCAGTATTTAGAATGGGGGGGGCACCGTTTAAGGAGACAAAGAGTGAAGAACAGAGGGTTTTGTGCCTGCAGCGCAGATGTAAAAGCATGGGGGTTCTAAGGTGTCGGATGACTAAGAAAGTCAATGGTTATGGCAAGGATGAAAGGGAGTAAAGTACATCCAGGATAGTGGCGCTCAAAGGCTGTTCGTACTGAATTGAAGTCTCTTAAGGCAATATCAATGGAGTTGAGTATAAGTAGAATAGCCTTGGAGCATTGAGGGAATATCAGGCGCTGTCCAGGTAGAAAGCCATGGAATTAGGTTTGAATGTTCATTTAGTGATAGTGGTTGGGGACGTGAGGTAGAGTAAATCAAGGAGTAGAATTGATGTGGGGGGGTCAAAGAAACTGCGAGAGAAAGAGATTAAGGGCCCGATTCATGGCATTTTTTGCATGGTTCAAAGTGACTCTGCACTGCTGAAAAGTGACTGCACTGTTGAAAAGTGACTCTGCACTGCTGAAAAGTGACTACACTGTTGAAAAGTGACTCTGCACTGCTGACACAAACCCTGATTCATGGAACTGTGCAAAGTGTATTTTTGCAGTGCAGAGTCATTTTGTACAGCAAAAATGACTATGCACAAACATTTCCATGCCATGGGCTTGGATTTCTGTGATAGGCATTAGGCAAATGTTCATGTTCAAATGTATGTGAACTTCGGCATAATGCCCTCCCTTCTGTGTGATTTGGTTTTGGAGAGCAAGAGGAATGCTACTTGATCTTGCAGATATTTTCAGAGCAAGCTTCTTCAATCACCTGGGGTCAATCACCTGGGGTCAGTTAGCGCATCATTCCTTGTGCCAGTCCTCCAACAGGGCTGCGCATTTGTTCTGAAAATGTGGTTCCCAATATTATTTTGGCTGTATGCTACACCTGCTGATAATACGCCTGAAGAGAGCACTGACCTAGTTTGGAAATGTGCGACTTTTATATGAGGGCTGAATAACAACAGACACACGATATATAGGACAGGCCCGTGGTTTAGATAATTATTACTAAACAAACAGAATAGAACAGATAACCTTGGAAATATAAGTTTGTATTTTTGATGCATTTCAGTTCTTCTCTAATGAATTTGAAAAGTGCGAGTTACATTTAAACCTGTCCTGAAATTGAGAAGGTTTTGGAAAGATTTGAGAAAGCTTCTTCATGTATATTTCTTTAGGGGATACCTGATTCTCCTGCATCTCCTCCGCAGCAGGACCACGCCTACTATTCTACGTATTTGTGTGTCCCTTGTTCCACAGGACACATCTGCATTTGTCCTTGTTTTGTATGGCTTTTTCCACCGCCAACCCTTAATGTGTTATCCAGTTTTACATTATTCTGTGCAAAAGATTAGTTACCATAGTTTGATGAGAATTGAAAATGTCCAATAAGCGACATCCAACACCACTATCCCATCACAGAAAGAGAAAAATGACTACCCAATCAAGCACACCGAAAGATGGTTTGCAAAAATGATTCAAAAGTACAACACATCCCAAATTTGCAACAGAAGAAACATGGCAGGAGAGCACAGAGAGATGATAAGCAATTGTTTGGTGCTACACTAGAGTAAACCTCCACTCAAACACAGCATTAAGGAGGGCCACAGTGGAATGGAAAAACATTCCAACAAGGTCAAGAGTCATTGATAGGTTCACCATGCTGCTAGTTATTTTGATGCTCTATTTGTTATTAATTGATTGATTTTGATTGATTTTAGATCGTCGTATTTTTCAGCATTTTGAGCTTTTTAATTATTGGGATTTATTGTTAAAAGTGCTTAGAACTGGTGCCTCTTTCCTCCAATACATTATCTTGCTGCATGACCTTCTGTGCAATTTAAAACAGAGTAGAATCTTTGCACGCACGCGTCCTCATTGCCACTGAACTACAACACCCATCTGGTTTGTAGTTCTTTACGCGTTTTTGAGTACAAACCGGCACAAACGCGCCAGTTCGAAGAGGCTAGCCGGTCTGTGCCAGTCCATGTCTGGAAAGTGTTGGACGAGCTATGCTGCTGGTGTGCTGCCTCCTACTTTGGGAATTGCTGAAGTCTTAGCGGCCATATCAACCGCAGGAAACAGTTCTAATGTTCAACTGGCGAGCATGATGGACGATGCCATGGTACGTGCTGCTCATTTGCCTACTGTGAACACCACGCTTGATGTCCGTCCCCGCGTGGATGACTGCGCTGTGTACTCACTTCCCTCAATACAGGCAGCAAGTGAGTTGGGATCTCATAAGAGGACTAATTCTATCGCAGACTTGCCCCCTCAGTCAGACTGCACGCTGCTTGACACTCAATTGACAGGAAATGCTAAAACAACATCATAGTTTGCCAAGCGAGCTGTCAAACCGGCTTCTAAATTAGCATGTATGCTTCTCAACAACAGATCTCTAATTAAACATGCTCACAAGGTCTGTGATTATCTGGAACACAATGAAATTGACATTGCAGCACTTACTGAAAAAATGGGGTTCTAACACTGCTGGCCCTGCTTTAGACCTAGTTATTCCTGAAGGCTATGTCATGTCTCGTGCTGATAGATCAGAAGGGAGAGGAGGGAGGGTTGCCTTTATTTACAAAGCTGACCTCACTATTTGGCCAGTGCACTGGCATATTATAGATGGTATAGAAGCCATTCATATAAAAGTAGGTCTGAATGCAGAATTAACAGTCAACCTCCTTTTAATATACAGGCCCCCGTCCCTAACAGAAAACTTCATTTTAGCTTTGTCCAATAATTTGCTGGCTATTCTCAAGCTTTGTCGTGTTAGGCAACCTTAACTACTGTCTAGGCCACGAAGATGACACACTGGCTGGAGAATTAGAGCAGACACTTACTGATCTTGAGTTTGAGCAAAAACTATGTGTGCCCACCCATCAACTAGGCCACACACTAGATTGGGTCTCCATGAACAATGTTGACAGCTAGGACTTTCTAGTTACCCCTTGTCCCTGGTCGGATCATGTCTTGGTGCATTTTTTGATTCTCGCTATGTTTCCCTTAAAACGTAAGAAAGTCCCGTACTATTCTGGTGAGGAACTTGAAATCACTCACCCAGGAAGAAATGTAACCCTTAATTAGCTCTCACATCCTCTTTGGGGATTCCACCCATGTCGCAGACATCTCTAAAATTCTTACTGATACCCTGCTGACTATTACTAACTCCCTGAAGCCCAGAAACAACCTGGAAGGGAAGAAAAGTAAACCTTGGTTTTCACCTGACTTATACAAATTGAAATCTTCTTCTCTTAAGCTCTTCAACTTTCAATCTATGGCGGCCTACAAAACAACTGCTAATGTATACAAATGGTAGATTGTGGCTGCTAAGCAAAAAAAACTCCACAACTGAAGCATTCAGAATGCCAAGTCTGATGTGAAAGGATTATTTAAAATATTGAAGGAACAAGAGAACATTTCCCCTCTGCTAGCAAGCTCTGTAATTAAGGACACATCTTGGTGTCAAAAAATTCAAGACGCAACACAAAACAAGGTTGACGGCATCAGGTCGGATATAGTCTCATCGGATATAGTCTTAAAAAAAAAAAAAACAAACGTACACGTCTGTCTCAGCTGATGACAGGCTGAGGTCCTTTGTTAGTTTCCCTTGTATTCCCCAGTTTAACTTCACACCTATCGAGGTTAAGGACCTGGCAACAGTTGTAGAACAGCTGAAAGATACAAGATGTAAAGGAGACCTGTGTTCTTCAAAGATAATTAAATCATTCCCCCGCCCTCCTGGATGCCATCTGTACATTTCTCAACTCCTCCTTATTACAAGGGTCTGTTCCAGTGGATATTAAAAAAATCCTGGGTCACCCCCATTTTGAAAAAACCTGGCCTTGACCCAGAGGTTCACCTCAACTATAGGCCTATTTCTAATACGCAGTTCCTATTGAAAATACTTGATCGTATTGCATACCATCAAATTTCCAAACATCTTGAGGAATTCCACATCCTGAACCAATCAGGGTTCAAAAGTGGTTTTGGAACCGAGACGTCATTACTGGAATTGAAATCTAGACTCCTGGAGCGAATGGACAAAGGTTCCCTGTCACTACTAATAGCATTGGACTTGCCAGCCTCATTTGATTTGGTTGACCACACCATTCTGATTTCCAGAATGGTGGAGGTTGCCAATCTTTCTTCCCATGTTTTTATAACATCTTTATGGCTCCCTTCTTTGCCTCTCTGGAGCATGAGGGGGTCATGTTTTCTAATTATGCGGATGACACTCAATGTGTCATCCTGCTGACTGGCGTTCATGCCTCAGATGAAGCTGAACTCAACAGCTCTTGACAGATCTGAAAGCATCTCCATCGGCTTCATTATCTCCTCAGGATAGGTGCACAATGTCCACCATCCTCAATGACGTATTGAGCCTTCTGAAGCTGTTAAGTGCATTATCTGCCATCTAGAAGCCATAGGATTTAACCCTTAAGAATAAAAAGGTCCTGTGTCAACAGTTCCCTGACAGCTGTTTCTTCTGCTTCCATTGAGGACCATGCTGCAATGCAAACACTCTAGTGTCCGAGGCAACCTATTTCCCTCTCCTTTTAGGGAGTATGGCTTAGCCATCAACTTCTGCATCAGGATGTGTTTGCAGTCTTTCCATTTCAAGGACCTTGTCTCTGAGGTCAGAATTGAGTGGAAGGTCAATTTGGTGAAAGTGCTCGTATTGGGAAAACGTAGGTGTAAAGGCTGTAGGGGGGTGTCTGTACTTCTGTTCTCTATATGGTAGAGTAGAGGCACAGAGGACCCCAGCCAAGATTCTCTATTATTGGTACGTGGTCGAGCAATCAAGGCCTAGCTTCTCAGGAGGTGATGCAGGCTGGTTCTTAAGTACAGTGTAGTCCCCACACCCCCACAAAGGAATGTCCACACACTCTATTAGTTAAAACACAGTCTTTCTATAATTAATATTCAAGGTTATGTACACTATCACAATAACTCACTTTGTGCTCAGAAAATCAACAATGGTAAATATATACAGTTCTAAGTGGTACAACAATTATTAGCATTAAAGTGCATCAACTGTACTCAGGTTAAATGTCACACAGATCAAATTAATAAGGAAACCAACAATAGAAAATAGGAGGAAAGCAGTGGGTTGGAACAATTGGCAGAATACTGGCCCCGCTACCTAGACACAGTTCTGTGTGGAGATCCCCCCACCTGGGCAACCTGTAAAGCAAAGAGGTATCACAAGCTCAGCCCATATATGGTTCTATGAGTCTTATTTTCGTCTACAATAGTTCTACAGCCCCAATGTACCTAGATTTGTAGTGTTCATCAATGGGAAATCAACGGCCCTTCTTGAGTGCCCTCCCTTTAAGGCAGGAGTCACGGGTCGTCGACGGAGAACAGGGTGAACTACGGCGGTGAAGTGGCAGCTTCGTTCCTAGCGGTGCTCGTCGACAACGGAGCATTGCCGTCCTGCAAGGAAGAGGTGTGATGATAGTTCTGGACAGCGAAGAGATGATGAAGAACTGAGGCCCAGCAAGGGCGTCGAGTCGTCAGCGTCTCTGTGGTCTTTAGGTGGCGGGAACCCCACCGGCGGATGCTCTTCGGCGCATCAACGGTCCGGCCTTCTCCAGTGGGATAAAGCGGCGACGATGCAGACAAGAGCGTCCTTGGATCAAATGAAGTTCTTAGGCAAACGGGAGCACGGCGGCTCCAGTCGGCGACAGCGGTCGTCGAAAGTGACGGACAACAGTCCGGGCGCTTCTCTTTGGGATTCCGCAGCGGTCCCCGTCTCCAGTCGGCAGCCTGTCGTAGGTCTGTCTACCAGGCAGCTTTGGCAAATATCAGCTGGTGCACGATGGTCCCTCGTAGCTCAGGAAGAGGGCGTTTTACCAGGTCCTCTCTGGGTCAGTCCTTGGAGACAGAGCAGCTTTCAGATCGACGAAGTATAGCAGCAGCAAGACTTCTCTTCCATCAGGTCTTCAAGGTTAAGCTTCAGTTTCAACTCCAGTTACTCTCAGCTTCCGAACAAGAATTCTAGCAGTGAGAGGCCCCCAGATATACTAGTTGATCTCCAATTCATTCTGCTGGGTCACACTCGGGCAACCAATCGGTCAGAAGGGCATTCATGCAGGCAGGCATCCAATAAGGTGCATAGTGCATTCAGGCTATTCACTCATCTCCAGACACAGCAAGTTATATGTATTGGGACATGTACCCAGCCATTCAACACTCCACACCGCATTCATACCAGTTTCGGGCAGGGCTGTCTCAGTCATTGTGTCAAACACCAGATACTAGACACCCACAAGACAGAATGCGTATTCGTCACACACTCCATTCACCCAGGTCCCACCCACGGGGTATACCCACAACATACAGTCACTGGGAAGGCTCCAGCCAGTCTGGCCTGGACTTCACAACAACACCATATATGGAACTTCCACCCAACAGCCAGTCAGGGGGAAGGGACAGAGTCAGGGCTTCCCAGGACTTTGGGAAAAAAAGGTAACAGGCAATAGAAAGCAAGTGGCCATGGGGGCCATCTTGTTTCCTATCAGGAATCAACTGATCACAATGGCAGGGCCTGGGTATCCCAAAATGGAGGATACTCAGAGCACCTGTCAAATTCAGCATGGAGCTGCCACCAGCCCATACCCTGCTCTGTGGGCCACACACAGGTGCCCAAAAACATACACTAGGGGCAGAGGGTTGTACTCCCACCCATGGTTGCCATAAGGGTATCCCATGGGTCTGCACACCAAACCAAAAGAGAGAGCTGCACCGCCAGGAGTCCCATATGAACTCCTGCGTGGAAAACACAACAGAACACACGATAAAAAAACAGTAAAGGACAAGGATACAGAGGCCCTGTGCCTCCGATGCATTTCCAGCATCACAGTAGGTGCCAGGCAGGGGCCTGTCGTAGCTACTAGAGCACTCTAGCCACCATCTGCCTCTCTACATTTCTCTCCTTGGGATCTGGATCTCACTCTGTAGAGGAATAGTATGACAGAGATGAGGATGTGACAGAGGAACTTGAATTAAGTTGACATCCCTCCTCATTTTCCTGTTTTCCTTCCATACCTTTTAGGACGTTTTTACACTTTCCTTCACCTCCTTCCTAGAAAACCATTTTGTATGCTTTTTCCTCTTTCCATCCTTCTCAGTCCCATGACACATCCGTCTCCTATGGGGATGGGATTCATGTGTATAGAAGCCTTCAGACTTGTCCCCATACTTCGATTTTTTTTTCTCTTGAGCAAGCTCATGTTTGCTACTCCTTGTCCCCCATCGCTGCTGAGAACAATGACTCTCATTGCATAGACTGGCTGCCTTACATTGCATTAAATCCGGTTCATGCTCTGTTTCTCACCCCAGGTCTCACACTACAGAATGGCAGATAGAAGGGTAAAATATACTCAAAACTTTATAAGGCCCACCCTTTGTTCTTACACTGTAATGTTGAGCATACAAGCAGCTCCTCCCAGCTTCCCCTGTCTTCCCACAGCATGGTGCTGGCATTCCTCTCTCCAAATTGGTAGTTAGCTCCACCGGGCCACAGGCCGACTCCCTGGCTTCAGTTGCTCTACCATTAATGCTGAACATCTCTTCATCTGGTGAAGCCATCAGCGTCCTCTTCTCAGTGTCCACTAACCCTCCTCCCGTCATGTGAGGAATCAGCATCTGGAAAAGGTGTAGTAGTCCTGGCTTTTTTTTAATCATTAATAATATGATGCAGGTAATTTCATATCAGAAAGGGTGGTTTGCTAACCAGAACACCCTGTCAAAAAGCTCCATGCCAAAAGTATAGTGACACATGCCCTGCTGCATCAGTCTCCTGATCTGTAGCACTTGTTCTCCAGTGGCACAGAGCAGGTGCAATGGTCACATGTGCCCTTTTGGCAGCTAATTCAGTACAGTGTACCTATGTTGCAAAACAACATCATTATGATTAATTACTATCCCGGTGGCAGTTTAATCTTTAAGCATAAGCCATAACTGAGATTGGGGTTTGGTGGCTGGTACTTCAAATAATTATTAAAGCCACACCTGTTCTTTTTCATACATATGTGAACACTGTAAGCCCAGGACAGCTTTGTAAGGGTTTATTCCAGTCATACAGCCTATATCAGCCAGCAGGACAAGAGACTTAAATACTATGCCTCTCTTATGATCCTTTGCGAGGTTGAGTAATAACTATTTTATTTATTTTTCATACGAAAAACAGCAACAAGAAAAAGAGACGGCTATAGTGCCTGAGCTAAAGTGCCAGGGTAGGGGTAGAGGGAGAGTTGACAAAGTGTGGGGACCCCACGGGGTGGCATGGGGAGGGAGAGTGCTGTACAGGCCAAGGTGGCAAGTGCCAGGGGAGAGGGTGGAGGGGAGGCAAAATGCAGTGGGCTGGCGGAATGGGTAGGGATAGTCTGGAAAAGAGAGCCCAAGGGCAAGTGCTGGTGAAGGATGCTGGGAAGGACTAGTAGGGGGGTGGTCTGGTCGCTATATGACTCAGAAAGGGATCAGGCCGCAGTCACAGCAGCAGGCGGAGAGTTTAGCAAGGGAGGGGGTGATGGAAGGCAGAGGAAAAAGGGAAGGTCTTGGGAAGTTTCCAAAACCTAAAAAGATCTGGCTCAAATCTGATGGGAAGAGTTAGGCTGTCCCAGAGGCAGGTGCTAACTGAGGAGAGGGATCTACCTCCCACACTTGGAAAAACGTCTGACCTGCAGAGAGTTGGAACCAGAGGAACGAAGGATTCTGGCTGGGTGGTATTTAGGGATGACATGTTGGACGTAGAAAGGTCCCAGGCCCCAGACAGCCTTGTGGATGATGCAGAGGGTTTTGAATGTAATCCTTGCCATCACTGGAGCCAGTGGAGAGACCTTAGGGCTGGAGAGATGCAGTCCATGGCTTCAGGCCAAGGTTAGGTCTCGTAGCCTTATTCCGCTTTAGTTGGAGGGGCGAAGGGAGGAAAGAGGAAGGATGAGGAAAAGGCTGTTGCAGTAATCAATTTGAGAGAGAACCAGGACTCTGCAAACAATGAGCTTCTGGGGGAAGGTGAGGAAAGGTAGAATGCCCCTAAGGAGATGGAGCTACAAGTTGGACTTCGTGGTAAGGTCCGTGATGTGTGGAGAGAAGGAGAGAGA
The DNA here is from genome assembly GCF_040938575.1 of Ambystoma mexicanum. Classification (NCBI taxonomy): domain Eukaryota; kingdom Metazoa; phylum Chordata; class Amphibia; order Caudata; family Ambystomatidae; genus Ambystoma; species Ambystoma mexicanum. The sequence continues at coordinate 1,006,164,716 of NC_090928.1, read as the reverse complement.
GGAGTCAAAGATGATCCCAAGGTTTTTTTGGCTCACAAGTGGGGAAGGTGAGGGCACCCAATGAGTCTGGCCAGAGAGTGAGGGGGAAGCTGCATACCAAAGGGCCTCTGATGCTACCGGTCTGAGTAGAGGACGAGATAGTTGAATCAGTGGGAGCTCTGTACAGCTAGGGCAGGATTCCACCACATTCTTTCTCTCTGTACACCACCTTCATTCCTGTCTCCTCCACATCCTTTAGTAAAAAGCACTTTGGGTATGATGCAAAAAGGCAGAGACAACTTGTCAAAAGACATGTGTAAGGAGGTCAATGATTACGAGTGAAACATTCAAAACACAAAACAAACATTATAGCACAGGTGTAAAGTTCCAGTACATTACATGGGTGATCAATTCCGATTAAAACATAGAATAATCATCCAACTCTCTAGCCCCAACCTCTCAACTAGAGCTAACTGAATCTAAATGCCTGATTCACAAGGCTAATTCAGTAGTGTGTGTGTGTGTGTTGCACTACTAATATTCTTGACTTGTCATCGACACATCAGTGTTTTTTCCTCTCGGGCGATTGAAAAAATGCTCTATTTGTGACGGTCTTCATCTGGACGGAAACATTGTTTCAAATCCCCTTCAAATGGGTTTCTGTGTTCAGTATCTGTGACATAAATATAGGATTGCATCTAGAATTAGAAACTAAAAGGCATACCTACCGGATTTATTTATCTGTCATTGAATGCCTGACATTTCTTTAAGACCTCCCAATGGGACACATACCATGCAGATTCTATAGCACTCATGTACGTCTGGCTGGGAAGCATAGAATTGGTGTCCGTGCTCAGCTGTATACTTTCTGTAATGATAACGTATAGTGTATTGGTTGACACATATTAACTCAATATACAAGTGTATTGTGTTGGAGATGGCCTGTAGAATTACCTGCTATAGCTTTAACCGTGTGGTTCGGGATTCAACACATAGCTGTCTGATCACATGATCCAGCTGGCCTTTTCTGTGGAATAATATCACAGAAGGTAATATCATTAAACACTGGAGGAAGATTCAAGTTGTAGGAGCTATTCAATACTGTACCTAAACGCTATTACTGCTTACCGTCCACTTAGTGGAATTCAATTCATCGCATGGAACTCCTAAAGTGGTAGCTGGTGCTGTAGAAACATGAACATGAAATGGACTGGGGACTACCTATGCTATGTTAAGCTACTTTGTTATGTTAAGTAAATTGATAAAGTGCAATTACATCCATAGGCAACATGGCGCTAAAAAGGATTGATTGAGCCGCATAGAGAACCAACAGCAGGAATTAGTTAAACAGAACAGTTTTGAGCTGGCACTGAAAAGCCATATGGTTAGTGATTTTACGAATGTCAAGCGGATGTTTGTTCCAAAGGTGAGCCGCAGAGACAGCAAAGGCTCGGCCACCAATTCTTGCTCGGTGAACTCTAGGGACTAGAATCAGAAAGTCTAATGAGGATCAGAGCTGACTGGTGGGGATATATTGACAGACCTTTTCCTGTAAATAACCAGCCTCTAATATATTAAATGCACAATCGACTAAGCATAGTGCTTTAAAATCAACTCGACAGAAGACTGGTAGCCAGTGGAGGCTATGAAGTGAAGATGAGATATGATTGTCAGAAGATAGTCCAAAGATGGCATGGGCTGCAGTGTTTTGCAATAATTTAAGTCAATGTAGAAGATAGGCCAGCAGTGAGAGATACAGCGCTTTGCAGAAGTCTAAAGGGTTAAGGATGCTATGACTGGGGCACGTAAAGGAGGTGGAAGGAATGGAAATACCTTATGTAAAGTTTTGAGCTTGAATTTTCCTTACGGACAGACTGAGCTTACCTGGGCTTCCACAGAGAGAGAAGCCGCTATTTTGATGCCTAGATTCTTTGCCACTGGGACAGGATGCAGAAATATATCCAGGGAAGGATGCCAAAAAACAGGCGTCCAGAGGGAAACAACAGTTGGTCAGTCAATAGTCAAAACCTCTGTTTTTTTGCCAGTTTTAGCCTTGAGATTGAGTTAATTTGGCCCATCCAATCCCCAACAGCCTTTAACCAGTTCTTTAGATTGGAAGCACCAGCTGAATTGTTAAAAGTGAGGGGAGCAATGATCTGTTTGACATCGGCATACATATACCAACGCAGACCGAAGGATTGGATAAGATGAGCAAGAGGTTGGACATAAACATTAAAAAGAATAGGCAAAAGAGCAGAGCCCTGCGGCACCCCACAAGTGACAGAACGGGGAGATGAAGTGAAAGGGCAAAGAAAAAGAGTTTGAGAATGTTCAGCAAGAAAGGAGACAAACCATTTCATAACAGAGCCAGAAATTCCAGCTATGGATAGTTTGCGAAGCAAGATAGCATAATCTATGGTGTGGAAGGCTTCTGGCAAATATAATAAAATCAGCACCCCTTCTCAACTCTAATCTGCCAGCCTCGCCAGATCCATGACCGACAGTAGGACTGACTCCATGCCCCTGCCAGGCCTGACACCAGATTGAAATGGGTTGAAAAAAGAAGAGTCTTCTAAGAAAGAACTTAACATGGAAGAAGGTGATTGAATGTAGCTTCTTTCAGAAGAGGAATAACCAGAGCATGCTTGGGAGTGGCAGGGATCGAATTGGAACAAAGAGAGTGATATACGGCAGCCACAAACAAGGTGGCAATTTCCATTTGTGCCTATAATTCAGGCTAGACTCAAACCTATGTTGTACTGTTATACATCTGTGCTAGTAGATGATAATGCAGTATGCCCAACACTCGTGGCATTATTCATTAATTCATATGCTTCACACAGTTAGTCTAACTGTTATGAGGCATGGGGTTATGGAAATACCCACTAAATCTTTGCATAATTATCAGGTCCCATGGTGCGTGGTTACATGGATATCCTGCAATCAAAAAATGATGCTAGCCTCTGGTAAACGCAAAGAGAAAAAGCCCTGTTGCACCATAACGTGGTTCAATTCATATAAGTGTGCAGCACAATACCTAGAATCACCAGTGCCGTTTTAACCATCCAGTGATCATACAATGGAAATATTACACTTTTTTGCTTACCCTCTCTGTAAGCAGAGACAGTGCTGCACCGCTAGACCCGCACGATCGAGGTCCAGCGTGTGTAGCTGATTTCTGTTTATATTGGTTGCTATGCGACCAAATGCAGGTGGAACAAAGCCACCAAGGTGGCCATCTTAAGATGGTAGTCTTGTGTGTGAAAACTTAGCTGTATAAATTGTAATTCCCAGTGTTTTCACCAAATTCTGATGGTGACCAACTTTAACTCATGATGTGTGTCCAATTTGCAGTGTCCTAGATAATACAGTTCTTAAATAATACTTAAGTTATGTAATCATCATAAAATTAACTCACTTAAATATTCATGAGGATGTGCTATTAAATGACCATCCTGGAAGGGTGACACTTCTGTGCATAGCATTTTTGGTCCAAGCACTAAGTGCTTCTGTCGGACACAGATCTTCACATGACTACTACCCCTCTTCCTGTGTGCAGTCGTGTAATACAAAAATAGTATGTATACATTTCCGGGAGACCTTCATTAGTCTGATGTTGACATACGCTTCACACATAGCAGTATCTGTTAAGAGTGCTCCAACTCTGTAGTTATTGTGAATACATTCTAAATTCAATTGTCATTGCCTAAGATAAGCATTTCTAAAGACCACCTAACACCTAAATCCTAGCATATGGACTATTGGATGGTGTGCACAGCTTTCACATACATATGTATCTCCATCTTCAACAACTGCATCCCTATATTGTGTAGGACATGTAAGGGAGTGAGTATGATGTAATGGTGGTAATCTCCATCCATATGCCCAGATTGCATGCCTTTGGCTACTACTACTCCCTGGGTGTGCTGTCTCAAATGCACAAGCATTTTTAACACATCTCCAATGCCACTTTGTTAATCTGATGCTACCATCCATTATACACAGAACAGTAACAATTATGGGTATTTCAATTCTGTGTTTTTATTTTAAGCACAACATCTAGCCATTTGTCGGTATCTCAAACACGACATTTCAATAAACCATATCACATATGATGCAATCCTCGCTTAGGCTATATTACAGTCCATTATTTATAGTCACAACTTTCATATATCTATATATGTCTCCATCTGTTTAGGATATACTGGTGTGACACAGCATTGGTAATCTCCACTTAGATGCTCAGAAAACATTGCCCAGACCTAGCTGTTTAAGCAAAGTCTATTTGCTAATCAAGTTATTCCACTCAACCGAGACGTTCAACCTAGTGATGGCTGTGTCGTGATGGTATATCCACTGTTCTAACCTACAAGGGATCAGGGGTTGGGCAGTATCCCAGTGCTAATTGCACCGGGATAACGCCCAACGCCATTAGCGTTACTGCAACCCGGTCCGGCACAAATTGGGCCCAAACGGGGTTTCTTGGCACTATTATGTCACAGATACCGAACACAGGAACCCATTTGAATGGGATTTGAAACAACCATTCCATCCTGATGAAGGATGTCACAACTAGAGCATTTGTCACTCGTTCGAGAGGCCAAAACACTGATATGTCAACAACAAGCCAAGAATATTAGTAGTGCACACACACACTAATGAATTAGCCTAGTGAATCAGGCATTTAGATTCAGTTAGCCCTAGTTGAATGGTAGGGGCTAGAGAGTTGGATGATTATTCTACGTTTTTAATCAGAATTGTTCACACATGTAATGTTCTGGACTTTTACACATGTGTTATAATGTTTGTTTTGTGTTTTGAATCTTTCACTAATAATTATTGACTTCCTTACACATGTATTGTAGAAAATAAATGTAATACAAGTCATATAAAGAGGAGTCGAATGGGTTTACATATATCTGGATTCGCCCTGTTCAATTATGCACTTATAATGTATTTATACCTGGAGTGAACAGGGAAAAGCCAGGTGTGCTTTTTCTGAATACACTTGTCACAAGGGCAGGGAGTTGACCCCCTTAAAGCAGGCTTCCTTTTGTCCAATCACCTGTGGCCCTTTGACTATAAAATGTGGGATCTCCCACTGTTTAAATTCACTGTTGTACCATCCAGGACACATGAAAGAATTATTTTAGATTTCTTTTGGGAGAATTTTCCCTTCTAAAGCCTTCAGGCATTGACATGAATGTGTGTTCCAAGGCAGAGGCAAGCTCTGCTTCCTACACACTCCCATAGCACATTGGGGGTGGGTCTTGCTGAGGAGCAGAATGTGACAATCTGAACCAAAACTCATAAGGCTGGGAGAGCAGAATGTAAAAGGACTCCCGTTCTCGTTGAGCCACTGCCATGGCTCCCATAGAATCTGGAGGACCAGATCAGCAACAATATCTGTTCTACTGCATCAAACCGGCCAAACCACATTCAAACCATGTTCACTGCACTCGTACCACAGGGAACAGCAGGTGCTGCTTTGCCTCTGTTTAACCAGCTCGGCGCCACATTGTGGCAAGCAGAGCATGTCACCTGTTTGGCTCAAGCAACCGGTTCAAGCTTATCCACTCATCCCGGTCCTTATCAGTGGACATACCTAATGATGTGGCAAAGGGAACGGAATATTATGCCTTCAGGAGGGAAAGGGAGTGGGAAATGGGGAATGGGTCGTGTTGTGGGGGCCAGAGCCTGTTAGGTACGTAGTGGGACGACATAAGTCTGTGGAGGAAGTGTAATATAACACAACTGGGTATTTATATAGGGTTCTGCAACTTGGCACCTGGCCCTGAAATATAGAGGGAAGAGATGATGTTCTTCTTCTTAAATGTTTTTATTCTGTTTTCCATTAATATATTTACCGATTTGCACCCTCTGTCAGAGGATTTATCAGCAGTGCCGGCCACATGTCTCACAGCGCTCTGTGTGGGATTTTTGGGTGCACTCCCCACACCGTTCTGGACTGCGTACATATAGTAGGCCTAGAATAAAATGCTATGCTACAATAAACAGCTGGACTGGCTGCCCCAAAATGCCAGTCAACCCAAGTTATAACACATCCCATGCTTGATGTGAGACCGAAAATCGTGCCACAGTAAGAAAGGGCTAAACTGGATACCCCAAAATGCTAGTTTAGCCAAGCAATAATAAATAACATACTTGTTTTTACATAGATGCCCAGAAAAAAAGTGATGCCACAGAACAAAGTGGCTAGACTGGCTACCCCAAAACGCAGTCTAGCAATGTATTGTTTGCCCGCTAAAATGGCAGTGCCAATATGGCACCCCACCCTTCAGTCCCCACATGCCAAAATCAGCTCCTCCAAGGCCTGCAGAGCAAATTCACAGGTGCACACCCATTCACATTTACTCCAACCCTTCACTTTAGCCCCATACATCATTCACTCGCTCATTCACAGGAACACCCAGTCAAACACACACACATGACAATACACACCCTTGCATACATACATCATACACATTCAGCACATATGCAGGCACAAACAAAACAAAATCTTGTTCTTACCTGCTCAAGACCTGAATCTGTCTTTGACAGGAAGGCCTCTGTTCTAGTCGACTCCTGTGCTTCAGGTTCAAGTCTCCACTACACAGACAAGAAACCATCCTGTCATGCGCAGTGGGCCATACAGAAATTAATGTTCTAGTTTCAGCATGATGCGGAAGTCAGATCATTTCTTTCTAAATTATCTGACTTTTTTCTGAAGTCACAGTGCATGCACTATGACTTCATAAATTGCTGGGCCGGCTTGAGGTGCGATGCAGTGCGCCCTTTATATTTTGCACCCCTGTGCAGCTGCACTGCTCAATGAACCCTTGAGCCGGCCCTGTTTAACAGTCTGCTAAAGCGTCGCTATTTCCCTGTTTCAGCTACTGTAGGTAACATGATAAAAATATTTCTATTAGTTGGGAGAACAGGGAGAGGCACAAAGAGAAATGGGTCATGTTGCTGCGTGCATACCTAAGGCCCATGTTCTTTGTGTGCTAGTCACATTCTAAGCATGGGCGTTGCTGGGGTGGGGCCTGAGGGGCTATAGCCCCGGATCTTTTGGTTGTAGACCAGAATAGAAGCTCAGCAGCTACAGCCAGAAGGCTAGCTAGCCCCGACATTAGCATAGCCCCGGATCTTTTCCAGACCTAGCAACACCCCTGATTCTAAGCACGCTGGCTTATGCCACATGCAATCAGTATTGCAAGAGAGTGTTAGGGAAAGTTCTGCAGAATGGCTAATTTCCCTTACCTACTGAGTCCCTCAGCAGCTTTGCTGGATTTCTAAGATTTATTTTTTCACCTGGTAAGAATGTGAGCCTTTTTTTCCCACTCTTACATGTGTTTTGCTGATTGTGTTTAACATTTTTGTGTTCATAGACTGTGTAGCCTCACCTACTCCACAAGCATCATCTTGTTTACTGTGTGTTACACAGCACCTTCAGTGCAGTGACACAGGGTTGCCTTTTAGACTTCCCAACTCAGACTCCATTTTCTGGGACTGACTACTGCCTCCCAGAATATTTAAAGTTACCATTGACTTTATTAGCCTCTGTAAAACCACAGACTCAGTACACCCTATCTTACATAGAGTACTGAAAAGGATTAATGCTTATCCCTTTTTGTCTGTTTCTCTTGGAGCATTGTTTCGCTCCCTTTTCATCAAGACTTGGCTGGTGGCAGTGGTAACTACCCTATTTTTGCTACCGTGGTTATCTTAAATAACCTTGGTATTGTTTTAGGCTATCTTGGTAGCCTCGAACTTAAACCCGCTAGGCCATATATGTTTTATTTCGGCTCCAGCTGGGTTTATTTGCCATTTCTTGTTGAAAATGTCTTTCTCGTGTTTTACTCTGCGTGCCAAACCAGGTTTGGTTCCTTTGTTCACTGTCTTCTTTTCGCGGGCTGCTATGCAGAAGCCCTCCTTAGGCACCTGTATGTTTTGGGGGGACAGGATGTGAGGGAGGGGTTTAGGACTCCCTGCACAGGGTCTCCTTGGAGACCCATGTCGCACTACGAACTGATTGGCTGTGGTGACTGTCCCGGCAGGACAGCCATCCTCCTGTGTGATTGACAGCCAGGCTGTGTGAATGGGGGAAAACTGCATAAAAGCAGGTCTCTGGGTCTGGAAAGGCAGAGTTGCCACTGGAACGAAAGAACCAATGAGGAGCTGGTGGAAGAGGACCCCTACCACGACTGAACCGCCCGGTGAAGCCCTGCTGCAGGTCCGAATCCTCGAACTCCAACGACAGAGAAGATCCTCCAGGAATCTTCTTCCCCTGAGCTGGTGGGACCAACCAGTTCATCCAAACTGCAAGCCAGGACTACCACCTCTGGTCGAATTCGCTGTACAGAGCTACAGTGGGCCGGATAGCCAGGAAGGTCGGACCATGCTTGGGTTTTAAGGAGCGCACCTTTTATTCGTTGCTTTGCTGTGCTGCTGGTTTCTTCCCTGGGTAGTGCAGGACCCTCCAGTCTTCCTACTTCGTGTCAGTACGACAGTCACTTCAGGAACCGTGAGCCTGCAGGAACTACCAGGAACGTCTCAGCTACAGCTTCTTCTCCATTTAAAGGTACTGTGCAAATCCGGTTGTTCGTTCCGTTCAGCGATGGTGAAAGTGTTTGAAATCTTTCTCCAATCAGAGGGCTTGTCCTTCTCTACTCTTTAAACTAACTTTTCTGCCGACCAACTTCGTCCGGAACTCTTGACAAAGACTTAACCACGAACTACCCTGAGCTGTGTGATCTTGAGCAAAAGACTTTTGTCCTATTGACTTTGGCCCTAAGCCTTTTTGAATTGATTCCATCATTGTAGTTCCTCTTTCTAGATTGTGCTGCTTACTTACCTGTTGGTGCTGTTCAATTTCTGCCTAACTTTGTCTTTCCCTCCCTTTTAAATTTCTGGAGTGCCATTTTGCTCCCACTTCATTTGGGAGCTTAACTTGTCCAGAACCTATTGGGAATGGTGTGGTGTATTAAGTGTGTGATTTTTAAACTGCTTTACTTTAGTGAAATGTTATACAACTGATGTGTAAATAAATGTACATTCTTTTACTCAGAAACCTTGAGTCAGTGTTTGTTTGAATCATAGTAATTGCTGTCCTTTGTGTAACTATTGATACTGCTCACTTGCTCTTGAGATAAGTCTGGCTGCTCAGCCATCGCTACCACTTTTACTGTGTAGTACAGGCTTGTACCAAAGGTGAATTTGTACCGTCACTTGTAGTCTTAATTGTGTGTGGTGTTCGACAGGAGTACTGCATATAATTCTGCCTAACAGAGAGGAACTTCAGATGGACGAGCCACTTCAGTGTGGCGTTTTGCTGGTGAGTATGTGTAGTACAAAGAAAGATGGACAATGAGCTGATTAGCCAGAAGAAGACGACCCATCATGCAAAGTGTTGTTGACAAAAAACCTGGACTGGAGTATGTGGAGCATCCTAATGACACTGGCAGCTATCAAATCAAAATACTTTGCTGGCGGTGACTTTTGCTTGCAACCATATTGTTTTTTTAGGGCAAATTAGGCATATGAACAACTACAAAAGTAGATGCTACTAAAAGAGATGGTCTTTTGCACATGTTAATTGCAGATACGGTTCACTGATCACGTTATTTAGTCTGACACTTGAAAAAATGAGGCGCAAGGACAAATCACAAGCTGTAATTTGGTTGATAAAGGTAATGTGAAGTCTGAGCTATTGTAACTTGGCAATGAAAGTTATAAGTATTGTCTGTTAACCTTATGACGGCTGGTTCATAACATTAAAAAAAAATGTAGATGAACAAAGCAATTAAGCCAATTTACCGAGACATCTTCTGCATGTAGTCTTCTGCAAATGGTCACTATCAACGGGAACCCAATATATGCAATTTCTAGCTCATCACACATCAAATTTACCCCCTAGTATTTATGAACTGATTTCTAATGACAATGTATTCCACCGCTACAAAAAAAAAAGAAATCCTAGAGGTAGCGCTCTCCAGCGAAAGAAGTTGATTTTTCTTAATCTACAAGATGTGCATAATGCATGCATTCAACCGGAGATCCCTGCGTTTGACTTAAGTGCCCCCCAGCTGCTGTGTGGCACCACAGAACATTAAGACAGCTGCTGTGCGAATACAGTAGAGGTTTTAACCGAAACACGATCATCGTCGAGTAGGACGGCTTTTTAAAATATGTAAGCATTTCGACCATTATGTTGTTTGCTAAGTGCGGAATAGGCACAGAGACGAATGGAGACAGCATTTCTGCTTGTTTGGTTCCAGAAGGTTCTGTGTTTCTTCTTGTGTAGCAAAAATGCTCAATTAAAGCACCTTTCTCGTTTCTTGCCCGCTGCAAAGGCGTGAAAGAAAGGCACGCAAGCGAACTAAGTGCACTTAGCCAGACAAAAGACTGGTACGTGATATGCATTTAAAAAGTGTGCCAGTTAGGAGTGATAGAAAGCCAGCAGAGGTCAAAGGGTAATTGAAAGTAACTGTGGTGTTGTCAGGAGTGGGAAAGGCGACTAACAGAAGCAAGATGGCTGCCGCGCTCCAGCCAAGAGATCATAAGCAGGGCTCTGCTGGAGCTTGTGGGTTAGGTGGAAATCATACACCGGTGACTCATTTTTTACGGTTCACGAGCGCTCAAAGCGAGACTCAGCAGCTGTTCAAGACAAGTGACCACTCTAACGGCGGCTATATAACCCACTAAATAGAGAGGGAATTTCATTAGAGCAAGAGGTTAGCTGTGATTATCGGCAGGTGAGTGCTTTATTGAAGTTGAAAGACCATTAACATTGATAGAGTAATTATTTCAACTTGAAAGTAATTACCTTGATGGGAGATAACTGCTGCAGTGATCCTGGACGTGATTGGCCCAAACAGTTTTGACCTCCTGGAGCTTAGAAAAATATTACAACAATACTGCAGTGTTTAAATGGCTGAAATTAGCGCCAGGGTATTTGTACCTGGCAATGGAAAGGTTTGTATACGGTCTTGACATTGGCAGCCATGTACGGAGTCATTTGGTTTCTAAATCAGACAGGGTGACTTGCAGAAGTGTACTTATGTGATGGCTGGATGCGCATTAAATAATATTCTATAGAGTAATTCCTATGAAGGGGTGATCTATAATGTGACTTGACTGACACTAATAGAAATGTGTATTTATCCACAGGACGCCCTGCAGAACCCAAGGTCACAGCAAATAAACTGAAGCACAGTGCCTACTGGTGATATATAGTCATACTGTTTGAGTCCCTTTTCATGTGTAAGACCTGCAGCAGGAACGTCATTTCACTAAAATGCCAAGGGTAGTGGAAGTGACATCACACAACATTTGACCTCCGATGACATCACAGCAAGTGATGTCATTTGACCCCCCAGCCCGCAGTTACATCATGGGAAGTGGTGGAACATGACCTTTCACCCCTTGGCAAAACAGGAAGTGGCATCAAATAGCATTGTTCCTAAGTATACTACGAAAAATATGGTTATAATATCACTGTAATGTGAGATACATTTCATACAAGAATGGTTCACCATATGTATCGTTAATATCAATGTGAATAGGTGCATATTACCAAATTACTATGAATGCAAGCAGACGTCCAAAGCCAAATGATAATGATGTAGCACTTACGCTTGGCGCTTTATATAGAAAACATATACATACAATATCACCCAACCTGTGTTGGTACTCATTTATCGACCTGAGAAGGATGAAATGATGAGTTGAGGTGGTTAAGAACAGACTAAATCAGTGACTCACCCCCTGAAGTGTGCCTGAAATAAACCTTTAATGAGCTTAGCAATTATTGTATAGAATTCCAGAAAGACAAATTATTCGTTATTCCTATTCTTTCTTATTTAGGATCACTGCTCAAAGTGTTATACTTGCGGAACACCCTGTTTTTTAAGAGGCCTGAACAAGAGAGCCAGCCACTCCAAAAATAAAGAGCCACATGGTGATGGCCAGGGCCCAGGAGCTTACAATAAAAAAATAAAAAAATATATTTTTATGGGTAGCAAGGGAGACCACAGGGGTAGCAAGGAAGACCACAAGGGTAGCAACTGTGACCCATGGCGACCGCCACATGGTGTCCCTAACCTGCAGATAAAAACACTACAGTGTGCAAAAGTGACTGGGAAATAATTAGTGCAGTAATAATTCCACTTGAAGCGCAGCAAAACTAGAGGTGCATTTACTTGTGGTTGTTTGCTGCTGTGGTGTCACAGCAGTGAAGAGCCTAAATGAGTGTACAGCACTGTGATTTCACAGCAGCATTTCATCATTTCCCCCTTCTCCTGTTCACACGTATGGGTGCACCCACAGTCTTCTAGTTTCCACAGTTTCAAAGAAAGTGAATGAAAGTTAGAATCTGTAGAATCTCCTTTCACTCACATCCCTTATCCGCCTTGTGCATGGAAAAACCTGCAGGCATCAGAGTATTTGAAGTTGCAGTCGTAGTAGCTTGCTCAATCTGTGCTCTGAGCTGCTACCGAGTGTGGTATCCCGTTCCTCCCTCTGTTCCCCAATGGAGAGAAGGGAACTGTTACTGCATTTAAATATTATAATGCAATAGGGTACCAGAAGAAGGCAAGGTCAACATTTCACCAAAATGTCAGGAGAAGCGGAAATTACATAACACGATCCTAGATGACCGCCACCCTGCGCAATATGTTTACCCATGCCACTGCACCCCTTTGCCAATGGGGGAAAGAAACTGCCCAAAATTGATGCAATAACCGCTGTGCGTGCCAAATCTGCAAAACTGTGCATGGTTCATAAATCACAAAAGGCTGCAAACCCCTGCCACACACATTCAAAGTTGGTGTAAAAACAGGACTACGAGAATGTCAGCGGGTGCTGTCACCTGTCACATGAAGCAAGGCCACAGAAGGGCTAAAATCCGAAAATGCCTTTAAAATGCAGCTTTCCTAATCAATTGCAACCTTCAAAGTGCTGATTTGGCACTAAATTCAGTCATTTTCCCAGTGAAATATTGAAATGAAAAGTGTGCTGAAATCACCGATCATCCAGTTCAGTCAGAGAAAACCAGGCCTCACTGCCTGACAGCTGCATAAGAAAATTAGATGTCAAACCCAGTTTAAAGGTGTTTCATTTTCCTGAAGAAATTGCAAAATTCCCCTGTTTAAAGCATTTAAAGCCCCTTTATTTGTGAAGGGCTTAATTCATTTAATTGTCAAAATCCATTATAAACTCTGCTTATTTTATATCTTTTAAATGAAAGATTGTAGGTGAATCTTAAAATAACTAGTTGGAGTTAACTGCTTAATTCTGATTGGACAATGCCCAGCCTGGGAAAGAGTGACACTTCAAACTTGACACTCCCTTGCTAAAGGAAGCCTTAATGGTTCCTGCATATTGACAACAAGGAGCACAATGGACTCATCAGACTTTCATCTCTGGCTGAGCCAAGAACAAAGGACAGGGTGAGCATTGACCTCTGCTGGGGAGACGCAGGATACTTCCTCTACACCCACCCTGATCAAAGGGATCTGACAGCTGTTGTTTGTTGAAAGGAGAGAGAAAGAAACTCTGTTCAAAGGAACTTTTGGTGTTTAAATCTTTATTTGTTGTTAAGTTTGAAACTCTTTAACTGTGCAACCTGAAGGAGGACAAATCTAAAAATTGGTAGATGTTAACCAAATTTTAGGCCCATGCTTTGAAGACATTAATGAACATTATACTACCTAAGGAACCAAAGTTCCAGGAAAACCCTGATTGTGGCAAAACTATTAATGTTGCAAATATAATATTGTATACCCATATTCTAGGGGTCATCACCCAGATATGTATTGAATTAGAAATTGTTAGGCCAAACTGTTATGATTAAAATTGATAAAATTCCATAGAATGACAAAAACAGCTCTCACAGAGATGAGTATTGAATGTGAACATAACCCATCAAACATACAATGTATGTGTCCGGTTTTATTAGGGGATATCATTTTAGAAATGTACGTTTGTGCAAAAGTTACTTTTTTCCAAAATCAATGTGGGAGTTCCTAAATCCCATCATAAAGATGACAGCTCTTTTCTTACTGCCAACCAGAACAAGGCAAGTGTCTTTGCCACTCACAGCCGTGGGGGTGTGTTTTGAAATTTGGTCCACTTCATAAACTTTGTGATGTCACTTGGTAAGATAAATACAGGAACTTCATCACACATAGGACACTGCTTCCTGAACACATCCAGATTTCTGCACCTGCGCTTTGTTCCTGACTACTTCATCTTGTCCAGAACTCTTCACCTTGCAGCTGACTCCAGATTTCTTTGCATCCAGGCCTTAGCATTACTGAACTCTTTTTAGCCAGGCCCAAATTCAATCATCCCAAAAACGTAAGGAATTTAATTCTGATTCAGTCTGGCTTGCTACCATTAAGGCTTGCCCGCTGAAACTCACATCCTGATATCTACCGTGTCCAGTGACCAGATGGGCCCATCCAAATCCAGTTTGAGGTGCCGTCCAAAATTGACCAGAAACGCATTGCTGATCCAATCCCGCCAGAGGTACCCTGCTACGGGTAGACCTGACCCGATCCAATGACCAGAAACATGATGGTCCAATTTTAATGACAAGGGACTGTAAGTATCAATAGGATGCACAGTGACCCATATTATATTTGCATTGTCTTATCCCAATCTCAACCCATCCCATCTTTAACTTCAGAACCCTAGTATTGTCAAAACCATTCTTGCACTGAATTTTCTCTCATCTGTTTTACAAAACCCTAAGTCATTAGTGATTTTGAGTAACTAATGTAAATTCCATAAAGAAAACAGAGTATCCACCACGTGAAGGGTTACGCTGGCCACGTGACTTCGGAGATTCCCGGGTGCATTCTCTTTTTATAGTCATTAATATAGTGTAATAAAAATAATCTGTCATTTTTAAAACCGAATATCTGTTTCATTTTCACACCTATTTTTCAAAAGCACTTCTCACTAAAACCTCCATAACTTCTTCAATGATATTGGGCCTCATTATGAGTTTGGAGGTGCCTCCAAATTCGTGTCCGGGTCCAGGTTCTCAAAATGGGGACTTACTGGGTCATTCCAACCTTGTAGGACCCGGTAAATCCCAATTCTGAAAACCATTCCCCATTCCCATTCGAGCCTCCATAGGGCTCAATGGGAATGGGGAAGGAGCTAATAACGGGCCCACAAATAGTGGGCCCATTAGCTCCCTGGTCCCTTAGCGGCTCCCGCTAAGGGCGGCTGGTAAAACCAGCTTGCCTTAGTGGGACCCTCTATGGGACCTCAGAATGCGGCGGGAAGGGGTTAACGGCACCAGCATCCTTACCGGTGCTGTTAACACCTTACTGCCAGCCTCGTAATGAGGCCCATATATCCAAACAAAATTTCAACTCTCCCCGATACCTAGGACCCTTAGCTACATCCACAACCAAAAACAACAAAAAAAGGAACAGTGTATTTGACTCGTTTTTATCAAAAATCGCATAGTGAAATTTTGCCATGAATTTGCAGTTTTCAAATGTTTACACGTGTCTTTCCCCGTTCAAAGTGTTTCTTCAATCCCATCCTGATCTAAAGTGTGTACTGTGTCTAAATTGTAGCTCCTGTGTGTTAGGACCTGTTTAGTGTTGCTTTCCTAAGAATTTTTATTAATTTAAGCATTTTTGCCCACTTTGCATTGTGTCACAAAGCCATTTTCAGCTGTCATTTTAAAAGTGTCAATTTCCAAAAACGGTTTTCTTTCTGGTTTGGGGAGGGAAGATTGCATTTAATCTCTAGACCTTGTATTTCATTCCTGAATACCTGCTGATTAATTACATTTGTGTAGGATTGCTCATTTGTACCTTAAAGAACTTTGCAGGGGAAAATATTAACCCTAAAGCTATCTGTTCACAAACCAAAACTGTTCTTTTTCCTGTGTTTTCTATTCTACATTATTATAAGTGAATTCAATTGCTTTATTTATTTTCTGAATTGTATCTTCACCGCTTGGTGATTGCTGCGCCATATATATATATATATATATATATATATATATATATATTACATGGACGCGCTAGCGTCCATGTAGTTATGGTTAAATTGGTGTTTCCATAGGAAGAGCATTTTTTGGGTGGCTTATAAGTTCGCTCCCTCTGGACGAATCCTCACCAAACCTTGCAGAAAAAGTATATGGCCCACTCCGAATGTTTTTGCAAAGTTTGGAGAGGTTTGGTCCAGGGGGGGCAAAGTTATAGGGGGGGTCCCAAAACTTTAGTTTTTTCCCATAGACATAATGGGAAAAAACTTTGCGCACGCCTACAGCCCAAACCGCTGGACGGATTTACACCAAATTTGCGGCAGGAGCGGGGGCTTGGTCCCGAAAGCGTGCTTTTGCAAATTTGGTGTAAATCCATCCAGTAGTTATTTTTTAAAATGACCAAAATGTAAGGCAAAAAAATTAGTGATATCTCCGTTCGCTCTGCGGACGGACTTCCCGGTTCGCTCCACGGACAATGCCCTGATTGGCCGAGCGGCTTGCATGATGTCCGCGGACATGCGACGTGTTCACTGATTGGACGGCGTGGTGTGTGAAGCGCATCAGATTTTCTGCGGCGCCCGCCATCTTGCATTCGCCGACGACCGCGGACAGCGCTGTGAAACCGGCTTGGTAACATGAAACTGAGTGATGTGGATGTGGGGGAGGAGTTATAGGAATTTAAAGAAACAGAAGAAGGTCCTGTGTCGGAGGCAGGGGCCTCATGAAGTAAGTACTGGGACGAGGAAGAGTGGACGTGGAGGTAATGTTTGCAATTAAACAAAATGGGGGTGTTCTGAGAACGCTGTTCGTATTGTTCGTTGTCAGGTTGAAAGTGTTCTAAGAACCCTCCTTATGTCCGTTGACATTACAATTTCCTATGGGCCTTACCTGACTTTTTGTCCACTAAACAAACGATAAATCAGGCTGCTGTGCACCGACATTATGTGATAATCCTATCACTTGCCCCATCAACCAGACTGACCTGCTTTTGCAACACTAAATTCATATCTCCCGCCCCTAAGCCTGACATTATCAAAGCATTCATATTCCCCGTCTCTCTCCGTGACGTTACAGGGTGCGTAGCCAAACGCGCCCAGTCGTCTCCAGTCCTACGCGACTTTACACAGAACCCGGAAAACAACGCAGATCATCTCACAACACAGCGCGCCACAATTCGGAATATGAAACTGTGATTTAAAAGAAAACAGCAAGATTGTACATTTCATAAAGTACTTTTATTTGACATCAAATGTTTAGAGAATATTCAGCGATTTGCATTTGTCTTTGCTGTCGATCCGCAAAAGTTCATCTTGAGTCACGCGCTATTCCTTTGCGGTACACAGGGTTTTGGTTTATGATAAAAGAAGCACTATGGTCGCATTGATAATTGGAAGGCTGTTCCAAACAACGAGGCATTAGACCACCATAATGGTTGGTATGTTGCTTCTAGCCGCTAGTACCGCGTAAGGTACAGTCGTCTCCAGTCCTACACCACTTTACACAGAACCCGGAAAACAACACAGATCATCTCACAACACAGCGCGCCACAATTCGGAATATGAAACTGTGATTTAAAAGCAAACAGCAAGATTGTACATTTCGTAAAGTACTTTTATCTGACATCAAATGTTTAGAGAATATTCAGCGATTTGCATTTGTCTTTGCTGTCGATCCGCAAAAGATCATCTTGAGACATGCGCTGTTCCTTTGCGGTACACAGGGTGTTGGTTTATGATAAAAGAAGCACTATGGTCGCACTGATAATCGGAAGGCTGTTCCAACAATGAGGCATTAGACCACCATAATGGTTGGTATGTTGCTTCTAGCTGCTAGTACCGCGTAAGGGCATATCGGTCCTTGGCGATTGTCCCATAAAATGGTGAGGGTCATGAAGTTGTTTAGAAGTAGCTGCACCTGGCAGTTAAAAAATCCGTCGGCCGGGGTCTGAAAATCGTGGCATTGACAGTAGGGAAGGATGTACCTGTTTTAAAAACATAAATTAGTCTCATGAGCCGATCTTCATTAAAAATATTCATTTTATTTATTAGGGCGTGAAACTATTTGCTAGCGAGGATAGTGCAACGGAGTATGTTAACTTATTCCCACTAACCCATCCTCTCTCCTCTGCCTTTTTCAGAGCCGTCTGACCGCCAGGGGACCACTTCGGCGGTGATAGTGCGCGGTACAAAACAATATGCCACATTGAACGAACAAGTACAACTTAACCGGGCTTTAACGCCATGCTATTGTTATTATATTCCGGTATAAAATAATCTATATAAAATTATCTAAAGGGTTACTTACATTATATTGGCATTTTCCATTGTCTACGCATAATGCAGTCCCTAAATACGACTCTGTCTGTGCCAACGATCTTTCTCATAGTGATATAATATATAAAAGCGGTTTAGTTTCAGAAATGTCATCCTTATCGTCTCTTACTTTTTTGCACCCCTCCTTCAAAAGAAGTCTTTTGGCATGATCCCTGTCTGTCAAGGTCAAAAAACAATAGAACCTTATAGTGCGAGTCGTGGGCCACTCCGGCCCGCAAGCAAAAAATGGAAGCAGCTGACCTTCACTGTGAACGAGCAGAAATCCTTACTTTGCAACATTCTGTATAAAGCCATTCCTGAGAAATTGCTTTTTACACTCCATCTTTGTATATTGTCTGCGTGCTAATGAAAAAAGTTTGTTAAAGGGAGTTTATGGTTAACTTGCGCTACTAAAAACCTATGAAATCAGTAAAAAAACTTTGTTAACGGGACGTTATGGTTAAGTTGCGCTACTAAAAACCTATGAAATTCAGTAAAAAAACTTTGTTAACGGGACGTTATGGTAAGTTGCGCAACTAAAAACCTATGAAATTCAGTGAAAAAACTTTGTTAAAGGGACGTTATGGTTCCAAGTAAAACCAAAAAACCCCTGAAATTCGCCAGTTATGGTAAGCTAAGCAACCATAACTCGCGCCACCACCGTGCACTGCTAAGCCTAACACCCTACAAGCTACAAAACCATTATATTAAAAAAAGACAGTCACAAGGGGGCACCCCTGAAATTCGCCAGTTATGGTAAGCTAAGCAACCATAACTCGCGCCACCACCGTGCACTGCTAAGCCTAACACCCAGGACATCAAAGATGACATCACAAATGTGCATTTACCTTTCATGAAAAGTCTGTACAAGGGATTCTTAGTGTAATGTTAATAAAAAAGTGTCAAAGATTACTGGAATAAATATCAAGTGCTAATCAGTGCATTAAGCTATGCATTGATATAAATAGCATTCTATTATTAACTTCAATCCAGTATACTAAGGTACACATGTAGAAACATAGGCATTGTGTGCAGCATACATGATGGAGGTGCAATATTCATAAGCTTGCCATGTTAAATTGTGAAATGATAACTGTTTTCATATTAGAGTTTTGCGTACAGTGAAACTTGTGATAAGTAGGTAATAAAACCCACTTACTACATAATTGCATTATTATAGACAAATCACAAAGAGACAACACCACATCCCTGCTGTTGCCCCCCCCCCGCTCACGCCCCGTGTCTTTCTCCTGTTGCCCCCCACCCCCGGTCACGTACCGTGTCTCCCTGCTGTTGCCCCCCACCCCCCGCTCATGCCCCTTGTCCCTCTCCTGTTGCCCCCACTCCCTGCTCATGCCCCGTGTCTCTCTCCTGTTACCCCCCACCCTCCTCTCATGCCCCGTGTCTCCCTGCTTTTGCCCCCCACCCCCCGCTCATGCCCTGTGTCTCCCTGCTGTTGCCCCCACCCCCGGCTCATGCCCCGTGTCTCTCTCCTGTTACCACCCACCCCCCACTCATGCCCCGTGTCTCTCTCCTGTTACCCCCCCGCCCGCTCATGCCCATGTCTCCCTCATGTTCCCCCACCCCCCGCTCATGCCCGTGTCTCCCTGCTGTTGCCCCCCCCTCCGCTCATGCCCTGTGTCTCCCTGCTGTTGCCCCCCACCCCCCACTCATGCCCCATGTCTCTCTCCTGTTACCACCCACCCCCCACTCATGCCCCGTGTCTCTCTCCTGTTACCCCCCCGCCCGCTCATGCCCATGTCTCCCTCATGTTCCCCCACCCCCCGCTCATGCCCGTGTCTCCCTGCTTTTGCCCCCCACCCCCCGCTCATGCCCTGTGTCTCCCTGCTGTTGCCCCCACCCCCGGCTCATGCCCCGTGTCTCTCTCCTGTTACCACCCACCCCCCACTCATGCCCCGTGTCTCTCTCCTGTTACCCCCCCGCCCGCTCATGCCCATGTCTCCCTCATGTTCCCCCACCCCCCGCTCATGCCCGTGTCTCCCTGCTGTTGCCCCCCACCCTCCGCTCATGCCCTGTGTCTCCCTGCTGTTGCCCCCCACCCCCCACTCATGCCCCATGTCTCTCTCCTGTTACACCCCCACCCCCCTCTCATGCCCCGTGTCTCTCTCCTGTTACCCCCCACCCCCTTCTCATGCCCCGTGTCTCTCTCCTGTTGTCCCCCACCCCCAGTCATGCCTCGTGTCTCCCTGCTGTTGCCCTCCCACCCCCCGCTCATGCCCCGTGTCTCTCTCCTGTTACCCCACCCCTCACTCGTGCCCCGTGTCTCTCTCCTGTTACCCCCCAACCCCCGCTCATGCCCTGTGTCTCTCTCCTGTTGCCCCCCCGCTCATGCCCCGTGTCTCCCTGCTGTTGCCCCTCACCCCCCGCTCATGCCCCGTGTCTCCCTGCTGCTGCCCCCAACCCCCGCTCATGCCGTGTGTCTCTCTCCTGTTACCCCCACCTGCGCTCATGCCCTGTGTCTTTCTCCTGTTGCCCCCCACCCCCCGCTCATGCCTGGTGTCTCTCTCCTGTTGCCCCCCACCCCCCCTCATGCCCCGTGTCTCTCTCCTGTTGCTCCACCCTCTGCTCATGCCCCGTGTCTCTCTCCTGTTGCCCCCCACCCCCCGGTCATGCCCCGTGTCTCCCGGCTATTGACCCCACCCCCGTTCATGCCCCGTGTCTCTCTCCTGTTACCCCCCACCCCCAGTCATGCCCCGTATCTCCCTTCTGTTGCCCCCCACCCACCGGTCATGCCCTGTGTCTCCCTGCTGTTGCCCCCCACCCCCCGCGTATGCCCCGTGTCTCTCTCCTGTTACACCCCATCCCCCTCTCATGCCCCGTGTCTCCCTCGTGTTCCCCCCACCCCCCGCTCATGCCCCGTGTCTTCCTGCTGTTGCCCCCCACCCCCCGCTCATGCCCTGTGTCTCTCTCCTGTTAGCCCCCACACACCTCTCATGCCCTGTGTCTCTCTCCTGTTGCCCCCCCGGTCATGCCCTGTGTCTCTCTCCTGTTGCCCCCATCCCCCGGTCATGCCCCGTGTCTCCCTTCTGTTGCCCCCCACCCACCGGTCATGCCCTGTGTCTCCCTGCTGTTGCCCCCCACCCCCCGCATATGCCCCGTGTCTCTCTCCTGTTACCCCCCACCCCCTCTCATGCCCTGTGTCTCCCTCGTGTTCCCCCCACCCCCCGCTCATGCCCTGTGTCTCCCTGCTGTTGCCCCCCACCCCCCGCTCATGCCCTGTGTCTCTCTTCTGTTAGCCCCCACACCCCTCTCATGCCCCGTGTCTCTCTCCTGTTGCCCCCCCGGTCATGCCCTGTGTCTCTCTCCTGTTGCCCCCATCCCCCGGTCATGCCCCGTGTCTCCCTCCTGTTACCCCCACCCCCCTCTCATGCCCTGTGTCTCTCTCCTGTTACCCCCAACCCCCTCTCATGCCCCGTGTCTCTCTCCTGTTGCCCCCCACCCCCCGGTCATGCCCCGTGTCTCCCGGCTATTGCCCCCACCCCCGTTCATGCCCCATGTCTCTCTCCTGTTACCCCCCACCCCCTCTCATGCCCCGTGTCTCTCTCCTGTGAGCCCCTACACCCCTCTCATGCCCTGTGTCTCTCTCCTGTTGCCCCCCGGTCATGCCCTGTGTCTCTCTCCTGTTGCCCCCATCCCCCGGTCATGCCCCATGTCTCCCTCCTGTTGCCCCCCACCCACCGGTCATGCCCCGTGTCTCCCTCCTGTTGCCTCCCACCCCCTGCTCATGCCCCGTGTCTCTCTTCTGTTACCCCCCACCCCCTCTCATGCCTGTGTCTCTCCTGTTACCCCCCGCCCCCCTCTTATGCCCCGGGTGTCCCTCCTGGTCGCCCTACCCATGCCCTGTTGTGTTCTCTTTATACACCCTGCCTTCCCTCTCCATGGTGTCCATCTTAGTAAATGATTTTCCTTCCTACACCGGGACGGCGCAGGCATTCCGGTTTGGGAAGTAAAATCTTTGTTTTACCACCCTGGGTTCCCACTTTGAGAACCTAGGATGCTAGTGGACTTCATACATTGAAAAGGACGTTTTGGTTACGTTGCACTAATAAAAAACTATGAAATTCAATTAAAAAAATATGTTAAAGGGACGTTATGGTTAAGTTGCACTAATAAAAAACTATGAAATTCAATGAAAAAACGTTGTTAAAGGGACGTTATGGTTAAGTTGCACTACTAAAAACCTATGAAAATCAATGAAAAAACTTTGCTAAATGGACGTTATGGTTAAGTTGCGCTACTAAAAACCTATGAAATTCAGTGAAATTCACGTTATGGTTTGGGAAGTAAAATCTTTGTTTTACCACCCTGGGTTCCCACTTTGAGAACCTAGGATGCTAGTGGTCTTCATACATTGAAAAGGACGTTTTGGTTACGTTGCACTAATAAAAAACTATGAAATTCAATTAAAAAATGTGTTAAAGGGACGTTATGGTTAAGTTGCACTAATAAAAAACTATGAAATTCAATGAAAAAACGTTGTTAAAGGGACGTTATGGTTAAGTTGCACTACTAAAAACCTATGAAAATCAATGAAAAAACTTTGCTAAATGGACGTTATGGTTAAGTTGCGCTACTAAAAACCTATGAAATTCAGTGAAATTCACGTTATGGTTCCAAGTAAAACCGAAAAACCCTTGAAATTTGCCAGTTATGGTAAGCTAAGCAACCATAACTCACGCCACCACCGTGCACTGCTAAGCCTAACACCCAGGACATCAAAGATGACATCACAAACGTCATCACATGTCTGACGCCCCCTTTTTTCCTTTCCTGACATATCTAGGCCACATGATTTTCTTCAGTAACAGTCAGGAACTAAAAATTGTAAATGTACTATATTTGTAGACTTATCCTTCAAGTATGTTCTTACAATAATTCCCTTAGGGTCTAGTCATATCATATGAAACATATACATAGGGGAAGACACAACCTTGAAAGACAGCAATCCTTTCTGTACATTAAAATTATCAGTAGAGTTATCTGCACTTTCTGATAGTTTTGATGGACTAGCTAGTTGTGAAATACCAAAAAAGAGTAATGAACACTGGAAAAATAACGTGAGAGAGAAGAATTTCCAAAAACTATGCTTGCAAAGTATAAAAGGTGGCCACCTTTTAAACCCAGAAATGTATAATAAAATATTCCAAAGAAACAGGATCACAGGGGCAGCTAAGCACCAACAAATGATGAGCTGGCAACGTATAAAAGGTACCCATCTTTCAATCCCAACAATTTATAATGAAATATTCCAAGGAAACAGGATGGGTGACTGGGGCAGCTAAGCACCAACAGCTGATGACACATACAGCCAGGCAGGGGCACACATCCAAGCTGGCACAGAGCACCCCACTGCATTAAATAATATCTCTTTTCTGACAGAACATTTGAAAATAGAGTTTGGTCCTGTGAGGCACCAGGCTTGACATTAAGGCTTGCCGTCCAAATGTTAATATCAATAATCTGCTAATACGCGGTCCTGCAATATACAGGACTAATAAAAATGGGTTGTTTATTTGCCAGTCCTAACCTTTAACAAGCACCCACCACTGAAGCATACATTGCACATAAAAAGGCCTCTCTATCAACACTGGGGAAATCATTCTTTATTCAAGGATCTACACAATTGGACCAACTTTTTTAATCGCACCGCACACGTTACATTCTTACTGCAAAGCCAAAACTGTATTTTCACCTTCACCAACAGTCTCCTCCACAAGCCACCACTCATTCTTCCCTCCTGCTGCTCTCTTGGTCCTCCTGCACCTTCAGTGATGACCTCAGCTGAATAACCCATACTTCCTGTTTCCTGTCCCCTGCTTACATTTCCCTCCTTCTGTATTGATTAAACAACTTTCCCTGGCAATCCAGACTGCTCTTCCCCTCCAAGGATTGTATGTGCATGTGGAAGTATTCAAAAGGGGGGAAGGCCCCACCCACTTACTCTACACTGGTTATCCACCTAAAGTCCATTGCGGCATAGGGAATTCAATGTCCAGGTTTGTGTTTTGTGGACCGCTCCCCTGGGCCGTCTCATTACATTTGGGGAATAGTCCTTGGTGGTCTGGGGATTGCTGCTTTTTCATGCTGACTGACCTGCAGACTCTGCCATTGTCATGCAGTGAGTTTTCACATTGTAGCAGAGTGTGACTGTAGCCTCTGTTTCTCGTTCGCCATGCTTCTGCTGCGATTAGGTGTCAGGGAAGCTGTGGTTGTTTTTGTTGTACTGTAACACTGGGAGTATAGCTACTGACCAATTGGTCGATCTTACATTCCTACCATTATAAAATGCTACATTGTAACACTCTATAACAGTCCCTGGAGAATACATAGAAATAATAGCATAGTGTATAGGTATCACTGACTAGTTATTATTGTACATTTACACACACAGACAGACTCTCCCTGTCTTTATCCATCACAGACTCTCCCTAGAGGTCGGGTGTTGCACTACCTATCTAAGAGGGATAGAGTGGAGAGGCTTTCCCTATACAGAAATACTTGACTAAAAAACAGATACAAGTCATAAATCACAAAATCCTAGGCATTCTACATTAGATAATGTCTAGTTCTTGAGTTTACTAGAGCTCGCTAATAGCTGGAATTTCTACGCCTTTATTGACCAGTGCAGCATCAGCTTCTAGATTTCTCAATTGACTTGTACTGGTGTTAAAAACTTAACCTCTTAAGTGCCAGGCTATTATTGAAGTTTATGTAAAAAGGACGAGTATACTCGTCCTTGGCACATTAATTATTCGGCTCCTTTTCTTGAGGGCCCTAAAAACCAAAAAACAAGGACCTGATCAAATAGTCAGATCACCCATGACTTGCGATGTCTGTGACAGTTACTTAGGTAGACAGATCATCAATGGCATGAGTCCAGCTCATGCCCTAAAAGGTCAACCGGTTTCATTGACCGTTATAACTGTGGTCATCTTCATCAGGACAAAAGAATGGTCGGAGATGTTGGGGACCTTGCTCCCTTTGTGGACAGCCACTTGTGCCCACTGCTGTGCTTGCCTGCTCTAAAAGAGAGACAACAGAAAAGGGATGGGAAAGGGCAAAAGGGGATAAATACATGGCCCCCTGTAGGAACATAATAGTTACCTCACTACATGTTATGTTCCAGATTACGTGTGTGCTGTTCTAATTGTCAATTAAATAAAGAGGGGCCTAAGCGAAAGGAACCATATATGTTGAAGTGGGAGAATGGAAAACCAGACTCCCGTCCTTCACCTCTCGCGCTTGGCCTAGAGGGTCGCGGCCCAGACACCCGCCACGAGAAGAGTTTGCCCATTTACCAGATGACCAAATACCCTGGTACAGAAACATACGGATGTGTCCATCTGCCTGCCCAACAGCCCGCACTGGCCATGCCGACACCTGCGGCACGGACCAACTAGACTGAAATCTACACATCGTTAGAGATGCCATGACGACCTAGATAACGGGAAGCACCGCTGAACTATTATACACGCTGAACATTTCCACACCAATCTACACGAAGAACATACTCAGTGCTCTGACGTAGGCGACAGGCTTATTCACGGACGTGCATCTTTATTATTTTTACATAGGCTTTCAGAATGCAGAAACGCAAGACGCACCATGAGCTCATTTATAACGCTTGCTCACGCTTCTCTTGAAACCCGTTACCATCATGAGAGATATAATGGAAACACGATACTGGCCATGAAACTGTATGCCACTATAACCTAAAGCATCCATGCACTAAATGGATTACTCGTGCACCAGGCCCAAGTAGGCCTCAAGCAAGAGTTCCCGTGGACATTAACAAAGCAAAAGTCAGGTTGCTGAGCCTGCAGAAAGAACCCAGTGGAGCAACCAGCCAAGGTCGTAATGTTGCAAACCCACAGTCAAGAAACAAATCTTCAAAGGCACGATGTTGCAACCTCGCACTCCACGTACCAATGTTAAAATCATATCTGCAAATTAAACCAGACATACAGTGGAAAAACAATATTAATTGTGCAGAATTATGCCTCAAACACGGTCCCTCCCCACGTGACCAAGCCGAACCTGACGAGATGCCAAAACCCAAGAGAGAAAAGGCGTCTGGGTACCTCGCTACGAGACGCAGGCCGACACACTTGAAAGGCTCAATGGACACCTGCTACAGTGGGAACGGTCAGTCTCCCACCTATGAATAAATCCTCACATTGCCTGCACGTACCCATATTGAAACACTGTTGCAACCACAGGTGCACCGTGTGCTGGGAACAACGGTGGTCCCAGGCTGGGGAGCTCACGGATGCACCAATCAGAACATGAGGTTCTTATCTCAGACGTCAGTAACGTTAGCCAATCCTCAGGGGTCTTCATGTAACAATTCTTATGTATCTAATTGTAGGGACAACCCAGATATACCACCTGACTACATCTTAACCACTAATATCATTCTCTATATGCGTACTATACTAACCCCACCACTCGAGCAACCAATCAAGAGTGGCGATAGGTTCTTTTGGTAACTTTTTGGAATGACGCAAGTAGCGCGTCATAATGTAGTAAAAAGGGCCTGCGAGCCCCACTATTGTGTGTGTGTCAGGACGAACGCGTACGCTCCTTGACCCATCCCTGCCGTTTGCATAATAAACGACAGAAGTTGCCTTGCTCCTTGTGTGTGCCTCATACTCTGTCTCGATCCGAGATATACACGGGAGGAGTTGGGGCCTCCCTGCCCGGAGGTCTGCGGACGGCCCGGCCGACCCCGGCAGAATCCCCCCCGACAAGTTGGAGGCACTGCTGAGATCTGTTTAAGATCGACTTTTATTTTTTATTTTTCCAGGCACTCCCGTTGCGGGGAGGCCCGGCGGCGCGGCCCCCTCTGCCGTTGCCCCCTTCTGAGGACTACAGGACCATCGCGGAGCTGCGAGAGGACCGGACAGCGCAATCCGGATATTGGCCCTCGGGAGCCGGTTGAGAAGTATCCCGCCCGCGGTCGGCGAGTGTCCAGACGTGGTCCAGACGAGGGGAGGTGGCGAGCCGCTTGGAGGGGTGCACGCAGTCGAGCGGCCCTGCATCGAGGGAACTTGGTGAGCATGACACGCACAACAAGCAATGCGAAATTGTGAGGGAGGGGGCGGAAGTAAATAAGGGAGGAGGGAGGTATTGTAAAAAGGTGGGGTGAAGGTTTAATTGAGTGATGATAATGGAATGAATGGTAGTGAATTGAGTGCGAGAGAAGGCGGCTAACGTTACGCGAAAGAGGGGGGCAGGGCACGAGAACAACACGTGCAGACGCTCGCAACAAAAAGCTAACGTTACGCGAAAGAGGGGGGCGGGGCACGAAAACATCACGTGCAGCCGCTCGAAAGACACTGATTGGCCTAAATCGCGACTACGTGTGAGGGTGGGTGTGTGTGGTTTCCTACGATTTGACATTTATCATTCAATGAGTAGATGAGGTTCCCTATTGTTCGAGCAAGAAACTCGATAGGTAGATGAGGTTCCCTATTGTTCGAGCAAGAAACTCGATAGGTAGATGACGTTTCCCTGTGGGCGGTGGCTAGTTACGTAGTTGCCCAAAACGGAAGATAATTGGCTGGTTAAGCCCTCCTGTTGAGGGGCGTATCACACGCGAGGCGACGCAGCGTGCGCAGTCCGGTTATAGTATTGATGAGATTACCTTGTTCCAGGAGAGACAGGAAGACAGCTGTAGGGTTAGCGGGGTAGATTGCAAGTGTATTTTGAATTTAAAGAACATAACACGAATATACCAGTAGTTCGAAGAAATAGGTGACGTCACCAGTAGGGATTTAGTAAGATATCGTGAACACAAGAAGCTTTGGGTTTGACATTGGTGGGGAAGAGAAACATGATAAAGGGGCGGACACGGAGATAAACGATAAACGAGTGGATCAAAGAGGAGAAGGGGAAGGGGGCGTGGCTGCGCACGGAGAACGCCGGCCACGGCAAGTGTAAAGGTGGGAGGAGAACGGGGAAAAAGGACGACTGTGTAAGATCGTCGTAAGGGGTACGCAGCTGCAGGGGGCTGCGTGCGCTTCGGCCGCAGGGGGCCGTAGGGGAAGGAATATAATATAACATCATAAATATATTTGTTTTATAATTTTTTTTTTTTTTTTTTTTTTTTGATTATTATCATTGCATAATTTGTCAAAGGATTGTCGTAAGTCCCCACACTTGCGGGGCAAGGTAAGCAATAAAAGGTTGTATGTTGCAAACTGGTAGCAAGGGGAAGGGTAAGAAAGGGTGCGCTAGTATGTCATACGGGAGAGGGTTGGGAGGGTGGGGGAATACCCTCACTACCCCACTACAACATATATGCACCACACTGCCACCACATAGGGAGAAGTTAATTAAGTACAGCATAGAGTGGACCCAGGGGACGGACAACAAAATGTTGACACCATGGCCGCCTAATGGTAGCTTTGACCCATATGCCCAACATTCACTATTAAACCATCTGCACAATACATACAAGGGGAAGAAGTTGGCAAACCATGTGGAGGTGTTTAACTTATGGAGGATGTTCCAGGGGTCTAGACCAGGACCAAATGGAATGTTCACTATGGGGGAAACACCGGAAGAAAAGGAGATTAAGAAAGAAGGAACGGATGGGGAAAAGGAGAGTGAAGGAACAAAGAATATGGGGAATGAAAAACTGGGTGGAGGAAAGGTTGATAAATTAGCTGACATAAAACAGGAACCGAGCAATGAGATACCCTTAACACCGGGAGTGAAAACAGAGGGAGGAGGGTTGTACCCTTTAAGAGAATTAGGAGAAATAAAAGGACAGTTAAGGGCGGCTGAAGGATACTCAAACCCGGCATACAGCCCTCCACCATATGTGGCTCATGGAAAGATACCAATGGGGGACGGGAGGAGAGAAGAGCAGACTGTAGAGATAGGAAACGATGAGTGGGTAGCTGCACAGATATTGTTGAAATTACGAGGATCACTAACTGGAGAGGAAAGGGAGGCGGTAAAGAGAACAAACGAGGATAGTGAAAGAGAGAGTGGAATGAGGGGAGAGGAGCTGCTACGGCAGAAGGAAGAGATTTTGGAGGAAAGATTAGCTAAACTAAGGGATGAGCAGAATGAACTGATAAAACAACTTGAGGGGGAGGAAAGAGAGAGAGTGAGGAAAAGGAAAGAAGGTAAGGACGAATTGGAAAAATTAAGGGAGCAAAGTGAGGAGAGAAAGAGGGAAGCTGTAAGGGTAAAAGCAGCAGCAGAAAGGGTATCAAGAGTAGTGATGAGGGAGAAGAAGAAGGAAGAAGAAGAAAGTG
The DNA here is from genome assembly GCF_040938575.1 of Ambystoma mexicanum. NCBI lineage: Eukaryota > Metazoa > Chordata > Amphibia > Caudata > Ambystomatidae > Ambystoma > Ambystoma mexicanum. Next base: position 1,006,135,116 of record NC_090928.1, on the reverse strand, counting down.
AAAAAGAAATGGAAATATGGAGGAGGAGGATAATATCAGAGACAGCTAAAAAATATGAAGAGGGGAAGGTAATAGAGAGTATAGTAGAAAGAGAAAGGGTGAAATGGGAAAGGAGGAGAGAGGATGAAAGGATATTGGAACAGATGAGCAACGAAGTAATGGAGGAATTAAAAAGGAAAAGAGAGGAAAATAGTAGGGAGATGGAGGAGAGGAGTGAAGGGGAGAGAGAAGAGAGTAAGAGGGAGAGTGAAAGATGGGGAGAAGTATATAAAAATAGAGAGGTAGCAACAACGTCAGCACTAAGGGGAACAGGTGGTAACAACGGAAAGGAAGAGGGAGACCTAATAGACTTAAAAACTGTAACAATAAAAGGAAAAAAGGCAGAGTGGGGGGCGCAATTTATGAATGATTTTTGTAGTGAGGATGGAAGGAAGAGTGAAAGGGAAAGCTTAGATAAGCTATACCTCACTAGAACAAACATAGATTCGCCATGGGTGAGTAGAAGATGGGAGGAGCTGGAGAGAAGTAAGGAGGAAGTGAAAAGAATGGGAGAAACACAAACTAACGAACACACGCCACCGACGCTCACCAACCAACACACGCCACCCACATCACCATCACGCTCTCTAACGCCACACCCCACATGTTCAACAACTGCACGCTCTCTGCACAGAATAAAGCTCGCACCCTTCATGGACGAAGTTACACCTTATGCATGTCGGCTTAGGGACCTCCCTAGTCGCAGGCAAGACAGGCAAACAGACGTGCCAATATTGAACACAGGAAAGGATGAAAAAAGGGGAAAGGAAGAAGAGGGAGGTAGGAGAAGAGGTAGTAAGGAAGGATTTGAAGTAGTAAAAGGAATGGGGGAAGAGGAGGGGTGTGAAGAGTTAAAATCATGGAGCATAAAGGATGACACAAGACAGAATGTAATGCCACTGCTGGAGAGAGGAGGGGTTAGACCACAATATGTACCTTGGAAACATACGGATAAGGAAAACATAAAATGTAGGCTCCCATCATTAAGTGGAGGTGCGGGTAAATGGATATATGAAATGGAAAAACACACCGCAGGACAGAAACTAGCAGTGGGAGATGTTAAGGGCCTGTTAATATCAATATTAGGGGATAGAGCGGATGACATTTGGAAAAGAGCGGGATTCCATGGGGTAACAATAACAAACACATCGCATGATGGGGCACCATTTGCAAACTGCAGACATGCGCTATGGCAGGCACTAAGAGTGCAGTACCCAGACACATCAGACATAGGAGCCATTACTTCCCGTAAGATGGGTGAGAACGAGGATCCTGTTGATTATATCCAGGATATTCAAGAGAAGTGGCGCATGGAAACTAGAGAACAATGGGACAAAACACCAGCCATATTTTATCATATACTAGTACAAGGGCTCCCAGAAGGAGTTCAGAGACAATTAAAGAAAGTAGTGGGGATGGAAGCAAAACCATGGCCGGAAATACAACTGACTATAGTACATCACTGTAGAACATGGCAAGGAAAAATGAAACAAAAGGAAGAGGACAGGAAAACAGAAGAGGCCAAATTAGTACAGAAAAAACTTACTAAATATACCATGGAAGGGGCACTAATAACTGCGCCAACACCAATGGCCCAAAGCCCAACGCAAGTAGTGGCTGCACAAAATCCAGCTCAAATAGCGCCTCCACAAGAGGTAATAGAGCAAGTGCTGCCTCTGCAATCACACGCACAGAACGTGGGAGGAGGGTACCCAATGCAAGGAGCTGGGTATTATAATTATAATAGAGGGAGAGGAGGGTTTACGAGGGGAAGAGGATACGGATATAATACCCAACAACAGGCTGGGGGACTCAGAAATAACTACCAGACAGGGCAACCAGTATACCAGGACAACACAGGGAACTTCCCATGGCAAAACAGGGAACCACCCGTGTGTTGGAGCTGCGGACTATTAGGACACATGTCACGTACATGCAGGGTCAGGCCAGGAACACCAGCATGGAACGAACAAGCACAACATAGGACATCACAAGAACAGCAGGGCATACAACCACAGCAGATGTCACCACAAGGGAGTGACCAACACTATTCCCTACCACAACAACAAATAAAACAATACCTGCCACAAGTAACTGGTGCAGCGTTAATACAACCACCACCACAACCTGAACGAACGCAATTGGGTGGGGTGACGGTGTTGGGGCACAACCCTTACACAGGGAATGGCCAGTCATTGTACCCCCAATAGGACAGCCCACAGACGGCCTTGGTGTGTCCCATCCTGTCAGTAACACCTAATAGTGCGGAGGAGCCACGCATAGAGGTAACGATAGGTGACAAAAAATTATCATTCCTTGTTGACACCGGGGCAACCCGGTCTTGCATAAGGGAAGGTAAGTTTAAGATGTCAGGCGAAGCCATGAACACACAAGGGTTTTCTGGGGCTAAAGGGTTGGTTCCATTTACTGATAACGTTCCGCTATCTATTGGAGATTACGATCTGTCAGTACCACTTTTGTATTATAGTGCCTCACCAGTAAACATACTGGGGAGGGACATAATGAACAGATTAAATATGACGATCTCCTTTACAGAGGATGGCATAATTTGCTCTACTCCAGGGATTAACATGCTTGCAGCACGACAGATTTTGCAAGCATACTGTGGACAGATAGCGATCAGGGCGGAGCCGGTAGACGGCGAGCTATTCCAGTACGGAACAGACATGGCATTTGCATGGATGCCAGGGATAGGAGGGAAAATATGGAGGAGACCAGCAGCCTATCTATTCCGACCAGAAACACCAGCTAATGAACTGGAAGGGAAGGTCCTTGCAGTGGACATTGAGAGCATTATTGCAACAGCTGATTATGTTGCTGTGCACGCCCAAGATAAAGAAGGGAGAGCATGGAGGGCGGTGATAGCACTAGCAGAAGGATGTAGGCTGACCCAGGTGTCAGATGAAGAGTTGTTTTCAGAAGAAAAGGAGGAAAATGAAATGGTGTTCATGATGAGTGTAGAAATGTGGCTAACAGTGGCTCACAAACAAGTGGCACAGAAAATTGCAATGGCACTTGAGGCACCCGCTGGCACACCAGTCCCATTTTTTAAAGAAGATATGTCAAAGGTGCCAAAATCATTATGGACTATTAGCCCTTATGATGTAGGATGCATTAAAAGCATAGGGGGTGTAAGGATAAAATTAAAAAAGGGTGCCATACTACCAAGAGTGAAACAATACCCATTGTCAAGAGAGGCAGATGAGGGCATATACGAAACCATAACAGCCCTTATAAACAATGGCATATTGGTCCCCTCAGAATCCCCATGCAACACAGCTGTGTACCCGGTGCGCAAGGCTAAAGGAGGGTCTTGGCGGTTCATACAGGACCTCAGACCGTTGAACAACATAGTAGAAGCAGAGTATCCAGTAACAGCAAACCCGGCCACAATTTTGTGTGGCATTCCAGCAGAAGCATCACGGTTTACAGTGATTGACCTTAAAAATGCTTTTTTCTCAATACCATTACACCCAGACTCACAAGACTTGACAAGCTTCACTTACCGAAATAGGAAGTGGAAACATACCAGATTACCACAGGGATATTGTGAATCACCTTCAATTTTCAATAGGGTAATACAGATGGATTTGGGTAACGTTGAGTTGGAAAGCACAGTGTTACAGTATGTGGATGACATAATAATTTGCAGTACAAATGAAGATAAATGTAGAGAGGACTCATTAAAAATGTTGACGATATTGGCTGAAAAGGGGTACAAGGTAGACATGGAAAAGATACAATACTGTCAGGAACAGGTACTTTACATTGGCCAACTGATATCACAATATGGAAGAAGGATTGCACCACAAAGAGCACAGGCAATATCAGGCACTCCCGTGCCACAGACTGTAAGAGAACTGCAGCAATTTCTGGGACTGTGCAACTACTGTAGAGCATGGGTATTTGATTACAGCTCTTACATAGGACCCCTGCTTGAGGGTTTGAAGGAAGCAAATAAAGGGGAGAAAAAGTTGGGATGGACTATGGAAATGAAGGAGGCATTTGATGAATTAAAAGAAGCAATATCAACTGCTCCAGTACTAGCATCCCCAGACTATGAGCGACGATTTTTTATATTTTCACATTGCGACTCAGCAGTAATGAAAGCAGTATTGGCCCAAAAGACTAGCATGGGCTATAAACCAGTAGCATTTTACAGCGGTCACTTAGATCCAATAATGTTAGGACAATTCTCTTGCGAACAAGGTCTTGCTGCAGCTGCATTTGCAGTAGAAAAAGCATCATCAATAACTATGGGGTGTCCAACTACACTATTTGTAGAACATGCACTATTTGCGATATTGAATAAACCTAAGTCCACACTGACGACACAGAGGGCAACAGGTTATGAGATTATTTTGTCCAAAGCTGAACTGGCAATTGTTAGATGTAGCACGGTTAACCCTGCAAGGTTCCTAGCAGAAGTAATTGAAGAGGGAGATTACGCCCACGACTGCACCCAAGTAACTGAGATGTACTCATGTACTAGGAAAGTTGAAGAAAACGCACTAGAGGGAGGTGAGCTTTTGTTTATTGATGGGTCATCAACTATTGATCAAGGAGACGGGATAAGGAGGACTGGGGCAGCAGTAGTACAAATGATGGAAGCGCCAGTGTGTGTGGCTATTAAGTGTGTACAATTACCACAGCATTACTCTGCTCAAGCGGCGGAACTGGTTGCACTCATATTGGCACTAAAGGAAAGTTTTGATAAAAAAGTTACTATATATTCCGACAGTGCATATGTTACATCCACTGTCCACTCAGGGCTATCAAAGTGGAGAAGAAGAGGGTTTAGGAGAGCTGACGGCACTCCAGTACAACATGCCCTCTTGTTGGCTGAACTAATTGAAGTAATAAACGATCCCCAAGAACTAGCCCTAGTAAAATGCACAGCACACACCAATGGAGAAGACTATATATCAAAAGGAAATGCAGCAGCAGACGCACATGCAAAATATGCTGCATATTTTGGTGAGATATGGAACCCCACAGACTCACAGAGAGGGAGAGGGAGGGGAATAGCGAGGGAGATGTTAATAAAAGAAGGGTACACCCATCTCCCAGCCACCCAGATTATGGAGTTACAAGCGGCTGCACCAATGGCCGAAAAAGAAGTATGGGTGAAAAGAGGATGCACAATGTCACCAACCGACGCACTATGGCGCCAGGGTGGCACTGGGAAAGTTGTAATACCATTGGCATTGTTAAATACCGCCTTGAACCAATTACATCACCCTGCCCATACAGGCAAAGAAATAATAGCAGCACGAATTAGAGAAGATTGGTTCTGTCCCGAGTTAACATCCCATGTGTCAAATTTTATCAGCAATTGCCTTACATGTCAACAGTTCACGGCCGGTCATACTTTAAAGGTGATAAGAGGTACCATACCCCGACCAGAAGGACCTTTTCGGCACCTCCACATTGACTATGTTGATATGATCAACATTTGTCAAGGCAATAGATACATGATAGTAGTAGTATGCCCATTTTCTAGGTGGATCGAAGCAGGGCCCTGTTCACACCCTGATGCGTTTAGAGCAGCCAAATTTATAGTAAGGGAGGTATTCCCCAGGTGGGGAGTGTGCGAGGTGTTAAGATCAGACAACGGACCCCATTTCGCAAATGAAATGTTCCAGCATATCACATCCCTACTGAACATTAAACACAAATTTGCATGTGCGTACCACCCACAGGCCAATGGTGTATGTGAACGCCTGAATGGCCTATTGAAGGAGGCAATTGCTAAAATACAGCAAACAACAAAGAAAAGTTGGTTGTATTGCCTTCCGTTAGCACTGTTCGAACTTAGAAACAGGCCAGGGTCCGACCACCACCTCACCCCACACGAGGTGGTTACTGGACGCCAAATGCGCCTTCCCCTAACACCAACGTCAAGGGCATTCACCGACCAAGAAAGTTCTGCGAATGTGTTAGGTGATGAAATGTATCAATATGTGTCTTCTTTGATTACTAGCGTTGTGTTTGTGTCTCAACAGCTCGAGCGCACACGGGGCGGGTCCACCAGCAACCAAGAAATAGACGAAAATACAGAATTGGGAAAGGAGAACTTGTGCCAACTTGCCAAAGGTGACCACGTACTACTTCGAAATTTTAATAGAAAGTGGAACCAGCAGAGGTTCACTGGCCCCCATTTAGTAGAGGACGTATCAACAAGAGCAGTAAAACTAAAGGATAAGCGTGCGTGGAACCACCTGCATGATGTAAAAATCTACAAACTGCAGACCCGCCCCAGCGCCAACGACAGGTCCATTGGAAAAACGCCAACAACATCCCCGGCAGCGGAAGAAAACACAACCACAGACAACGACCCAATTGTTCCCTCGGAGAGAATAACGGACGAAGAAGGGGGTGATCCCCACACTGCCCACCCCATGGTCACACGTTCAAAGAGTAAAACTGCTCCCGCCATCTGAGCAAACCCCCCCCCCATTGACTACTAAATACAATTGTAATAAAAACTAAGGACTTCGCTTGCACCAATACACATGTAAACACGTGAATGTTCTCTTTTTCTCTCGCACATACAGGAGCTGCGTAATATTGTATTGTTAAGAAAAGTTATCTAACAAATTCAGTGTGCAGGCGTAGATGGTGCTGCCAGACGATAGTTACCCAGAAGAATTGTCACACCAATTTGTATACGAAATAAAAAGGCCAACATACTTAAAAAAGAAAAGGGTACGTGTATACTACACGGCCTTCCTCCTGGCCATAGAAAATTACATGCCCCACCTCCGCCCATACTTGCCGGTCTTGAGAGACCGATCACTTAGAGTAGCGTGGGAGCAACTCTTCACCTGGGCACTGAATGACTATTTGATAGGGAGAGCTTAATGAAACAAAACTAACATTTAATAACAAGCACTTTTTGAGAATTTTTAGGCGGGCAACTTTAACGTCGCAAGAATACGCTGCCAGGACTGCAGCAAGGTAAGAGCAAAAATGTCGGTGAGGTTAGCATATGTAATAAAAATAATAGGGATTTTTATGATCACCGGAGTTTTGGCTGCCTCTGTATGGCAGTACAGCTATGCTATGAGTTTTTTTGCTGCACCCAAACCTAATGTACCCCACCTCCCTGCTGCAACAGGTGTTACGTCAGGTGGTAACAGTAACAATGAACAAAAGCGAAATAAAGTTAAACGCAGCACATACTCAGACAATAAAGGTATTGATAATTATGTACAAGATTCAGCACACGTCACAAACAACATATGGTACCAGCACATGACCCGCATTGGTAAGCAGACAACTGAGGATAGCTGTTACGTTTGCTCATTAATACCATACGCCATGAGCGCTTCACGAACATTTGTTGCCACAGAAATAGATGAAAAAACAGCACAGTGCATAATATATTTGGCCCTGTTCCAAACGAAAGGAAGATTCCAAGGAACAGTAGTGCACATGACATGGAAAACACGAGACTCATACCCATATGAAAACAACTTCCTCAAGACCTATCTGAGTTATCACAAGACCAGTTTACATGCTGAAGCATTCAGATACATAACAAGTGGCCCTGAAAAAGGAGAAACAAAGAAGGTAACACTGCAGTATCTACCATGTGATTGGTACGCCACGGAAGTTCCGGGTAAACAAGGATGCTGGGAGAGGCCATTACTGACGATAACAGGAAAGGTGTTCCTGGGTACCAGCTGGGAGATAGGAGTGGTTGGCAGCAACATGGTAACAAGAGAAACTATCTCAACCATCGAGACACACAATCATCGATGTTGGACGACATGGATCAAGTATGTACCAATGCTCACGTGGGTAGAAGAAGATGAAGACCCGATAACTATATTACCATTGACTGCGCCCAAAGTATGTTACCAGCATAAAGGAGAGGTGGACGTGGGATATAACACCAATTGTGCAAGTGTGATGGAGTTACCTGAGGGGGGAGCGGGAACAGCAGTAATAATGGACCATTATTGGGCCTGCGGAGAAAAGGCATATCATACACTGCCTCCCCTGTGGAGTGGTGTGTGCACAATGGTACACGTCAATGTACCATCACTAGTGGTACCTAAGAAGCATGTCGATGTGGCGAAATTTCCGAAAATGGATGAAGGAGACAGGAGAAGAAAGAGATCTGCACCACTCCAGAAGGAGCAAGAAAACAGGACCAACAGCAATGATACTGTCCTAAACAGGAGAAAAAGACAAGGAGAGCCATTAACAGGAAATTATCTGTGGGGAAGGTCGGAAACGGAACTAACATCAATACCGCCAGAACACAGACTATTCAGCAGAGCAGCAATGTTCTTCTCCTCAATAATACATCCGGGACTGCAGGCATACGCAAACGCAAAATGGCTGCAAATAACCAGATGGGAACTAATGATGACCATAAATTCGACAGTAAATGGGTTTAACGCAATTAAAGAGGAGCTGCGAGCTGTAAGGATGGTAGCACTACAGAACAGATATGTATTGGACCTTCTCACAGCAATGGAAGGAGGAGTTTGTGCAAAGATAGGACAATCATGCTGCACGTTCATACCTGCCAACGATGCCGACAATGGTACACTAACAGAAGCAGTTTCACAATTGGCCCAGATGCACTCCAAAATGATGGACGAAAGTAACGGCGTAAACAAGGATAAAAGCTGGTTTTCACTATTATGGTCATGGATGCCATCTTGGCTGTCAGATGGACTGAAAATAATAGTGGGATGTGCTATTTTGGCTGGAGCTGCACTGATAATAATTAGATTTTGGAAAGCCCGGAAGGCGCGCTCAACTGATGAGTTGCTGGAAATGGTGGGAATGCACCCCTTGATGCCAGCGGATGACGGCCAGCACACAGGTGTGATAATACACGAAAGGGAGAAGTTGCGCACCCAAATCATCGCCAATCATCTAGACCCACCATCAGTGAAGATCGAGAACCCAAGGAACCCTAGGAGCTACATAGGAAGATGGGTGTACTGTACTCCTGGAGGAACATGCGAATACATGTATTGGTCATTTGAAGATCACGTAAACCATTATGGACATCTCGGAGGGATAACCAAGATATGGAGAGTAAGAGGAGATAACGAGAAGGATATGTTTGTGGTCGACAAGTCGACCAGAGGGGGGACTGAAGTGGGAGAATGGAAAACCAGACTCCCGTCCTTCACCTCTCGCGCTTGGCCTAGAGGGTCGCGGCCCAGACACCCGCCACGAGAAGAGTTTGCCCATTTACCAGATGACCAAATACCCTGGTACAGAAACATACGGATGTGTCCATCTGCCTGCCCAACAGCCCGCACTGGCCATGCCGACACCTGCGGCACGGACCAACTAGACTGAAATCTACACATCGTTAGAGATGCCATGACGACCTAGATAACGGGAAGCACCGCTGAACTATTATACACGCTGAACATTTCCACACCAATCTACACGAAGAACATACTCAGTGCTCTGACGTAGGCGACAGGCTTATTCACGGACGTGCATCTTTATTATTTTTACATAGGCTTTCAGAATGCAGAAACGCAAGACGCACCATGAGCTCATTTATAACGCTTGCTCACGCTTCTCTTGAAACCCGTTACCATCATGAGAGATATAATGGAAACACGATACTGGCCATGAAACTGTATGCCACTATAACCTAAAGCATCCATGCACTAAATGGATTACTCGTGCACCAGGCCCAAGTAGGCCTCAAGCAAGAGTTCCCGTGGACATTAACAAAGCAAAAGTCAGGTTGCTGAGCCTGCAGAAAGAACCCAGTGGAGCAACCAGCCAAGGTCGTAATGTTGCAAACCCACAGTCAAGAAACAAATCTTCAAAGGCACGATGTTGCAACCTCGCACTCCACGTACCAATGTTAAAATCATATCTGCAAATTAAACCAGACATACAGTGGAAAAACAATATTAATTGTGCAGAATTATGCCTCAAACACGGTCCCTCCCCACGTGACCAAGCCGAACCTGACGAGATGCCAAAACCCAAGAGAGAAAAGGCGTCTGGGTACCTCGCTACGAGACGCAGGCCGACACACTTGAAAGGCTCAATGGACACCTGCTACAGTGGGAACGGTCAGTCTCCCACCTATGAATAAATCCTCACATTGCCTGCACGTACCCATATTGAAACACTGTTGCAACCACAGGTGCACCGTGTGCTGGGAACAACGGTGGTCCCAGGCTGGGGAGCTCACGGATGCACCAATCAGAACATGAGGTTCTTATCTCAGACGTCAGTAACGTTAGCCAATCCTCAGGGGTCTTCATGTAACAATTCTTATGTATCTAATTGTAGGGACAACCCAGATATACCACCTGACTACATCTTAACCACTAATATCATTCTCTATATGCGTACTATACTAACCCCACCACTCGAGCAACCAATCAAGAGTGGCGATAGGTTCTTTTGGTAACTTTTTGGAATGACGCAAGTAGCGCGTCATAATGTAGTAAAAAGGGCCTGCGAGCCCCACTATTGTGTGTGTGTCAGGACGAACGCGTACGCTCCTTGACCCATCCCTGCCGTTTGCATAATAAACGACAGAAGTTGCCTTGCTCCTTGTGTGTGCCTCATACTCTGTCTCGATCCGAGATATACACGGGAGGAGTTGGGGCCTCCCTGCCCGGAGGTCTGCGGACGGCCCGGCCGACCCCGGCAGAATCCCCCCCGACAATGTATTCTTTATCAGCCTCGCCAAGTACAAAAAGGGGAAAGGAGGGGAGAGTAGTGGGGGGCGGGGGAGTGGGGAAACAGAGAGAAACGGGTGTGCTCTAGTGTCACCCACTACTGGCATTGTTATCTTCTCGGTTCTATGGTAATACTCAAAAATCACACCACACCCAGGCGGTGAACCAATAGTGCAAAAAACCTGTGTGCTTACCGCAATTCTGTGTAATCACTATATCCCAGCGTGGGCGATGTTATGTGTGGGAGGGTTCTACCATCCTTGGGATACCTGCTAAGGAAGGGAGGAGAATAATGTCAATACCTACTTTCGGTAGGAATCACTGCTGTGAGGGTTCTGGATAGCTCAGAGCAAAAGAGAGCTTAATAGAGCTTACCGGCACAGTGGTCTTCCTGGGCGCGGGCTGCTGCTGTAGAAGGTTCAGTTCTACAGGCACTGATGTAAACTGCAGCTACAAGCTGTGTGTCCGCGTCTCTGCATAATTCAGAAAGTACTGCTAGCCCTATCTGCATGGTCAGGAAAAAGATGTGAAGCACGTATAAGTGAGTTTGTCCCCAAGTATGTCTCCCTCCATTGTGGCTAACTTACTGTGGCAATGATGCTGGTAGCTGTATGCCGCGACCGAGTCACCGTCTCTGTGGCGGTGTGTGTGGTCCTCTATTAGGGTATAACGGCCATCTTAGTTAAAGATGGGCCCGCGGCTGATAGGGCTACTCTATGGTTAGGGCTGCCATTTTAGCTAGGTAGCACGCCCAAATGCACTGCTAAGGTTACGGGCGCCATCTTGGCTTGGGATCACCATCTAAAATTAGGATGGCTACATGGCTCGTTGGGGAGAACCCCAAGGTTCTAGTGTTGCCGCGATGACAGGGGGGGCTCAAAACTGGATATCTATTGGTAGTGATAATACTTAAATAGTGTACTAAAGGGGTGCTACATTTGATAATTGAGCCAGCGTAACGTGACTCGTAACACCAAATGTGTAAATATCGATGTCTTTGTTGTGTCATTCTTTTGGTAAGTCAGTCACCTGGTTGCCTGGTTTTCTCGTCCACACTCTCATCCTTCGATTGGTGGTATCTGCAATTGATTGAAACCACTGGCAAGTATCTTTACTTAGGGGAAAGGTTGAAGGTACAGGTCTGCAAAAGCACATACTGGCAGTGGGGGGAACAGGGCTTGGGCCCTCTCTGCTGCATTTGCCCTGGGGCTAAGGCTTTCTCTAGATCGCTATGTGGCAATCCGACCAGACAAGGGCAGGGTACTGGCCTCATCACAAATGTTCAAGCACCCCATTCCAAGATAAATCCTGTGTTTGATAGTTACCAGGGTAACATCCTCCAACTTGAGGTAAGGAAACTCTATGCCTTGCAACTTGGCCGGCTTCCACTTGTGGTGTTTGTGGGCAAATGGCACTAGAGAGAATTTGCATTGAAGTGTTAGTGATTTCTATGCATGTCTTTCTTGTTTGTCCCTTTAACTTGGTGTTCACAAAGTCCTGGCTCATCCCACCTTTCTTGAGGTAGGGGCATGAGAATTTCAAGGGAAGCCTTAAAGTTTGCTATATTCACAGCGGAACACCCAGTAGTCCTTGCAGTGTCACACTACCTAGGTCGGTCATTTGAACAACAGCATTTATTTTGTATAAAATTGCAAAGAGTGGGGGCAACAAAGTACTTTGCCTATTACATACGGACTCCATTTTCTAACATGTGATTATTTTTTATTTGATATTTATATACAATGAGAGTTTTCTTTAAAGCAGAGATTGATGTATGTATTTATTTATTGCCCCAATGAGAAAAGGATGAATTGGAGCATATTGATCACAGTCCTTGAGCATCTGGGGCTTGCAGGTAACTGGGAAGGTAGTTGAGGAAAGAGCAGAATACAGTTTAATAGCATTCAAGAACAAGAATTAGCCTGACAGTATCCAGAGGTCCAAGAACAGGCATGTTATTTTTGAAAATGATGCTGAATGCCAGACGCCTGCAAGTGCTGATGGGTGGGATTAGGTGTCAGTGCCCATCAATGGGGGTGCCAAAGCCATATGTGGTTGAGAGCACAATTGTACTTTCTAATTGAATAGGCATTTCCAATAATCAACAATTAATATTGTGTTAGTATTTTTATTTTCATTTATTTGAAGAATATTGATGTAAGTTTCGGTCATTCCCTGGAACGATACCTGTTCAAAAACACAAAGTTGAGAACAAGTTGTGGTCCAGCTTATGTGGGTGTGAACAAAATGGTACCTAGATTAGAGACAAAACAAATAAAAGTAAATAATAAACAGGTCACTTACAAAGGTAACATTAGCCAGTGGGAGTAAGTGCTTCAAACTAAAGAGGATTAGTGTATAAATATGTAAAATTCTATTATTAAGTGGTACTGGATTAATTGTGGGGTCCGGTAGGGAGGATAGGGGAGAGGGAAAGAGGAGCTCCATCTTTGGCAAGTACGTGAATTTTAAGCCAAAAAATGACAAGATACACAGGCTACCTGGCTTTGATTTTGATGGGTAGCGGGTTTTAATGGAGTGAGTCGAGTAGGGAGACAGCATAAATGGAAGGAGTAGCAGAAGGCATAGGCACAATCAGAGTGGTACTGTGGAGCAAGAACATTGAATGATTTGTGGACTTGGAGAAACAGCAGTTGTGCATGGAGAGCCAACAAGCTTAGTGTTGGTCAGTAAAAGTGGGGTAGGATCTGGGGAGGATGTACTGAGTATACGTAGTGAAGCTGAGTATGTTGCCTAGAGGGAGCAAGAAGTAGAGCTGAGGGCTAAGGATTAGATACAAGCTGTCATTGAGTATGCTGTGCATAGGAGTGGAGATTAGTGTTTTCATAGAGTGGTGAGTAAGAAATTGACAATTGTTTTCAGATGTGGAGAAAGTTAATACGAGCACTGGAGGCTGTGGTAGTGTTGAACTTCAAACTAAGGCACACACCCTTATCATACACTGCCTGAAAACCATATTACTGACCATCTTCTCTGTTAGTGGACTGAAGCTGGGAAAGGGATGGCTCCATCCAGCAGACCCCAGGGCTTCCATTCCATGCAGTGATGCTGTCCTGAAGGTCCTGCTATTCGACTAGGTCTGATTCTTAGAACCTGTGGTTGAGCCTGGGTCTAGAGCCTTAAAAATGCATTCGAGTAATAACAGGTGCACCACCAAGCAGTTCCTACAATGACAGTATTAGACTTTGATAGTGAAGTCACACTTAAGTACTATAAAAGTTTAAAAAAATAAACCAAGGCCAACATTTTGATAAGGCCTCACTATTGCTAGAAATCACATTTCAATGATCATTTCTTACTACAATTTCTGAAGTTGGACGCCTGCAGACTGCATGGGATGGCTATCACTGACATCACCATGCCTTCTTATTCAGGTTATTCCTGGGGCAATCATTGACTAGGCAAACATAGTCTGACTATCTCATGCATTAGATTGGATAAGTAATAGTGACCTCTGGTTAGAATTCACAAAACCATGTGCTCTGGGAGAATGAGACTATTGTGTGAATTTAAATGAAGCCTGAGCAACTGAACTGAGAAAAATGCAATGCACCTCCAAATAATAACAGGAATATATCAAAGTGGTTGAAAGAAGTGTTTAGTCAGTAGTTCTGCACAAGGTGAACCCTCCCACCCACCCAACACTAAATATTGAGCCTTAGACATGGTCTCAGACTCTGAACATTGCAGTGCACAGGCCTTGCATTGCAGCTTAGCCACACTACATACCTTCCATCAAATACACTTTATACTTGGATGTTCCATCTGAAAGATACACATCCTAGTTTGGGGGAAGTCCAAGTCGGTGCACGATGATGAGTATGAGCACGGAATGCTCAAGGTGCTACAGGAAAGGGGTCTCACCAGCAAGATATCCAAGTGGCAGATCAAGGTGCAAAGCTATATGTTCCTGGGGAACACCTTTGATGAAAGGGGCATTAGACTTTGCACGGGGTTAGTAAAGGGTATGCTAAATGCTGCCTCTTGGAGACACAACAATGTATATAATGAGTTGTTGAAGACGAATGTACCGTTTGTGTGGTCTGTCAAATGCCAGGTTGAGTTTGATGTTTTGAAGAAGGCTGTGTACCAGGAATCACCTTTGTCTACATTTGCTGGTAGGTGTGTGACAGTGTTGACAGCGAATGCCAGTGAGATTGGGGAGGCAGTTGTTGTCATGCAGTGGCGAAATGGTGAGTCATTCCAATTGCATTTGCTTTCAGAATGCTCATAGATGCTTAGCAGAGATATGCAGTCACAGAGCATGAGGTGTAGGATGTGTGGTAGTCTTCTAAACATTTACATACCCTGCTTCTGGTCCTTTGTATATCGTGAAAACTGACTAAAAGCAGTTCACTTTTGTTCTTACCATGAAGGGCATGGTTCAGTTTTTCCTCAAAATGGCATGATGATGGTAGACTGGATGTTGCAAGACTGGAATTTTATAGTTGAATAAGCATGAGGCTATGCAATTCTTGTGGCTGATTGTCTGTTGCGTCTCCCTTCACCAAGCAGCCAGGATGATGATGGGTGTGAGGCCATATAGTTTGCCAGTGTCTTGCCAGCGGTTGATAAAGCTATGTTGCTGACTGAGTGTGGCAGTGATCCAGAGGTCATCTGGATAGGCACTGGTTAGGGGAAGAGTTGGCAACATGCCTACTAGGTGTTGGTGAGCAAAGTATTTCCCACAATGGTGGATGAATTCGCAGAGGAGCCCTGAAGTCTACCACTAGAACAGGCCCATTTCCCTAGTTATCGTAAGGGGTAACTTGTATATCTGGCTCACAAAAGACACCTTGGTAGATCTCTTACTTTTTAAGAGAAGTATTGGTTCCCAACTATGGATAGAGATCTGGAGATTGTGTTGACAGAGTGATTTTTCATATGACCGTAATGAGAAGAGCCAGCAGGTGCAGGTGGGACCCTACAATCCTTTGGATAGTGTGGCGTTAGGCGGCCATTGGTATAATTGGCCTGGATGATATACTAGATGGCATAGGTTCTTACTCATTATGGTGATCTATGCATCTAAGTGGTTGGAGGTAGCTGCTTTCTGACACTGAGAGCATTATTAACTTGCAAAAGTATTGAATGGACAATGGTATTTTTCTCAAGTAAGAAGATGGAGTTTCTGTATAATTTGGCCGTAGGACACCACAGGATTGCACTTCATACTCCAATGGCTAATGGTCGGTTGGCGACGACAAAAATATATGTGTAGTATTTCATCTAGATATCCCGGGAATAATATAAATTGGAGATCATTTGGGGTTGAAGCCATCAAGGCATGCAGACTCATCCCTGATGCTGACACAGGTCTTATGCATGTCAGATAATGA
Source organism: Ambystoma mexicanum (assembly GCF_040938575.1). NCBI lineage: Eukaryota > Metazoa > Chordata > Amphibia > Caudata > Ambystomatidae > Ambystoma > Ambystoma mexicanum. The sequence continues at coordinate 1,006,119,005 of NC_090928.1, read as the reverse complement.
TTGCCAGTAATGCTGGGTCCAATATATGCCCCTTTGTCAAGGCAGACATGGAAGCTGTGATGCATCTTGTGAGGTTTACAAATGTTGACAGTAGGTGTGTTGTGACTACCAATGGTGTGGTGAAGCATCAATTTTATGTTTAGGGTTGTAGCAAGGGTCCACAGTGCCTGTTTTGTGGGTAAGGATTGTTCTGTGTGTCTACCTTGCAGAGTGGGTGTCAAGACTTGTAAGCATTATGTGCTGCTGGATAATATCACAACCAAGAGCATGGACCTTATGTCTGTCCAAGAGAGGGGTGCTGTTGGTGTCTGAGGTCTAGCATGTACTGGTGTGCTTTGGTGAAGACACAGATGTCATGTTCACAATCGAGTGTTGCCCGCCAAAGGCCTTGATGGAGGTGACCATGAAAGCAGAGTGGAGCAAGACCTCCCTTGATGCACTTGTGTTCTTGTACCATGTGTTGGGATGCATCAGTCCAGCAGGATGCTGTTGCCCCCGCAAGGTACAGGTATTATATGTGACTGGTATGGGTAGGAAGGCTCCGCCATTATGATACTAGAATTGTCACTCACTGTTCTGGGCCATGACGCAATTCATGTTCTTTCTGTTATCATAGTGTTGTGGCTGTTTATCATGTTTGTTGTAACATTGTCCCTTGTGGTGTTGTATGAAGGGTGTTTCCTTATGCTTCTCACCAAATGGATGGGTGACATTGTGTTCTGGCTGTCTGCCACCAACTGCCCAGGAGCTCTGTAAGATTTGTTGAGTCTATATCATTTGCACAGTGAAGCTCCTGTATACCTTTTGCCTGTGTACCTGGTCACTTTAAATCCTATAGAATCTTACAGTAACATTCAATCAGGTAAGGGGCACTACAGTTGGTTCACTCTGATTTTGTGTTTATTTGCCCCCTTATCCCAGCAAGTTGTAGCTGAGCATCTTCTTAGCATAGAGTTGCTGACACCACAGCCCAAAACTCAACCTCTGAATCACACTAACATATAACTTATGCGCACGCTAATGCCCACACCTATATAAGAGAACACACAAGCTAGAGAAGCACAATGCCAGATGAAGTGAGTGCTGTTCAAGTATCTAGTTGGGGAAACACTCCATAAGAGTAATATACAACAAAAGAGGGCAAACAATTGGCAGCAATCAAAAGTCTGAATCTCCAACTCTCCATCTTTACAAGAAAGATGAAAATTGAAAGTGGACTTTCACAGTATGAACCACAAAGCTGTCCCTCACCCTAAGGAGAGTAGTAAAAACCTCTTGCCCTGTGTACGGTAAGAGAATTTGCTGAAATCATTAACGTGGTTTACATTTTTTTGTAGTATAGATGATTATATGTTTTATAACTGATGGTGTTAAGTATTTCAATCAGGCGATACGCCCTGGTCTCAGCCTAGAATGCAGCGCACAACTGAAATGCTTATTTTGTTATTTATATATATAGGTTCAATAATTGAAAGATACACCACTCATATCACACCCCTTCTAGAAATACCCCGGGTCATGGTGGACCAGGAACCAGGCTGGTTGATAAAGGCAATATTTATTTATTTAATAAAAATTCAAGAAAATCATACAATTTTAAATATATGGGGCAGCAATCACCAATGTGATGATAATACAATATGTAGGCAATGCACTTAAATTAACCCTTTAGCCACACAGATAGAAAACACCAGAGAATAGAGACACTTTTGAATTTTTAGAATGATAGCACTCAAACTCGGATTTCCCCCTGCAATATTCCTCAACCCACAAATAATCAATTCTAAATAGATATAAGGAAGCAACAAGTCATCAGGAATGAGGAATAAGAAACAAAATTTGAATCCAACCTTCCCTCCCCAAACAAGAGAGAAAAACTGATTTGAAACCCTTGCAACGTTAAAATCACACTCGTAAATGGCTGAATAAAATAATGAATGTGTTCAAAAATCTTTAAATAACTACAATTCTCTATGGGAACGACACTGGGAAGTTACAAGCAATCATAAGCAATAGATTGAGCAAAAGCATACAATTTGAAAATTAATGGAAGGTTTAAAACAATTGATAGCAAAAATAACACGTGTAAAACTTTGCAAAAATTCTCATTCCTACCAGATGGTTTTTGATAAAAAAACGGGTGAAATTCACTGATTTGAAGTGAAGTTTTTTGGTCGGGGTGTAGCTATAGATTTTAGCTTGGGAGAGTTCTCCTTTGCATGTCCTCTCTGGACCATTCCTTGGAAAAACACAGCAGATTTTGGATTACATGAAGAAGATGCAGCAGCAGACTTTTCCTCCAGCTGGGCTTCAAGGAACAGCTTCGACTTTAGCTTCTCAACAAATTGGTGAGCGAAAGGTCCCCTGTTATGGTTCCCATTCACTCAGGCTGAGCCAGGCTCAGTAAACCAATCCTGCAGAAGAGCATTCATGCAGGCAGGCAGCCAATCAGGCTTGCAGGCATTCATGCCATTCACTCCACAGAGACACCCATAACAAAGAATGTGGATTGGAGTAAGTACCCAGCCTTTCAGCACACTACACTCCATCCCTGTCCATTTCTTTCAGGTCCCAGCATAGAACACTTCAGGATCAGACGATAGTCCTCCAGACCCCTTAGTCTAGTCCCCCAGCAGTCTATTTCTTACAACTACTGAGCTGACCGACCCGGGGGAAAGGGGAAGTGGATAAAATAACAAAGATCAGGTCTCCTCCAAACAACTCCAACTCCAAAACTTCAGATATCAGGAAACCTGCAAAAAATACCGCTAATGATTAGACATGGCTTTTATTCTGGCTGTTGCCTCATTTACACTTTTCTTCTCAGAATTACCGGACTACCTCCACCCATAGCCTGGAGGTATTCTGGTTGAAAGACTTGTATTTCTTCTTCAACACTCAACCTGCTTGTTGCTGCTTTCACTTTACTTAAATTCTTTTCTTGAATTTCTTGCGCTGAAAACTGGTAGACTTTTTCCTTGAGTCTTTACTGAGAAATTATGAAGATTGGTATTTATTTTTTATAATATTTTAAAACTGGAACTCTATAGAATTCCACAACTTATTCTTTTTCATGAAAGAGACGCTCTTCTCAAACTCGCTGCACACGTCTTCTGTATTTATTTATGCTGCATACTTGTCTTCTTTGTTATTTCAACTTCAATGCTGCGCATTCTGAAAATGTACAAAACCCCAGCTGCTGGCCGCTAATATCGTCACATACATCCAAGCTCTGCAGCAGATAAGAAACGCAAACCACCTCACAGCGACTTTCTTCCGATTTACACGAACGCTGCAAGGTCCTTTTCTCAAGCGCGAGCAACAAAACCTCTACGCGTTCGCACTGAAACCTAAGACCTTAATCATCTACATGATTGCATGTACTGTGATAAGTTGATATGCTGTCTTCAAGTCTTACGAATTGTTGGCGCGCCCCAATCCAACTTGTACTTCCAATGGCATTTAACCCTAACCTCAACAGTTTAGAAAACGTTTTATTGAAACTTGTAAACTTTTAACTTCAGCCGGAAATAAAAATGATAAACTAACATTTAATTCATGGCCCTATATGAAAGTCTTTGAGTAGTCATTAAATCAACATTGTATCTCATTTCCTTATTTGTTATCTTCTCTGAATCTTCATTGCCTGCATCACTCAGTTCATGGAGTTCTTGTTCCTAGCTTTCAATCTTCAGAAAACATTTGGTAAAATACATTTTTTCTGTGAGCTCTTTGTTGCTGTGACTTTCTGTGAGCTTGTTCAGAATAGTAAGCAGTTTAGAACCTCTGCAAGTGTTCAAACTTCCTCAGCAGAACACAGGACCGATCATTGTTGTTATGCAGATCCACCGTCTTGCGTTGGGACAATTCCAGCTGCCTGACATTTAAGTTAAGGGAAAATAAAGCAGTTGACTCACAATACCCCACTGCCCTAATAACTAGCACCCTCTCCCTGACCACCTGCTCCATGCTCGACCCTTCCTTTAGCCAACATACTCGGATGGAACCTGAGCGTTTCAGTCACGGCTGTCTCAGTCATTGTGTCAGACACTGAAACCAGACACCCACTACACAGTAGGTGAGTTCACTTCAGACTCCATTCATACAGGTCCCACCCCTAGGGTGTACCCACAACACATAGCCCTTGGAAAGGCTCCAGTCTGACAGGAGGCAACCCCAGGGTCATATATGGTATTTCCACCCAAGAGCAAGTCGAAGCTCCCAGTACTTTGAGAAACCAGGTAAAAGGCAACAGAAACAAAGGGGCCATAGGGCCATCTTGCCTTCTTGTAGGAAACTTGTGATATGGCAGGGCCTTGGTGTCCCAAAAATGGAGGACACTTCGAGCCACTGCCAAGTCAAGTCAGCATGTAGCTGCCAACAGCCAATACCCGGCTCTGTGTACAACACACTGGTGCCCAAAAACCCATACAAGGGGTTCAAAAGTGTAGCCCCACCCATGGGTGCCATACGGGTATCCCATGGGTGTTGTTCACCAAAAGGGAAACATGAAGAGCTGCATTGCCAGAGGTTCAGGCTGGACCTCAGTGGCAGAAAACATGGAGAAAACACAAGTGGTAGGACAAGGACTAGGAGGCCCTGTCTCTTCATAAGGCATTTTCAGCATCACAGTTAATGCAGACTATTTGATCACGTTAATGAAGACCAATGTGGGCACATCTAGTACACATTTAAGCATAATGGATCATACATTATGGGCAAAATGTTGGTGCATATCTCGTGGAAGTTAGGTAAGCGGTGCACTGGGTACTCTCTCCTAGTTCCCCCACCAGTAGTTCCTGCCTAATGGGCAATGCCTGATGCTGGTTTTATCTCTGGCTTATTGGATCCTAATTTGAAGCCCTCCAAGTTATAAGTGGAGGCATCCACACTGGGCAAACAGTTTTTTCCGATGCCACAGTTCGCTTAATTTAAGAACACAATCTCAGTTGTGGGCACAAAATCATTTTAAATAAAACATTAAAATGAGTAGAAAGGGCTTTGGGTTTAAGGCCTGCATTAGTTCTGAAAGAGGATGTCCATTATGACGATTGCTTGTGCTGCATGCGGACTTGCTATTACACCAAAAGCTGTAAGGCCTGATGGGGCTTAACCATGAAAGGCATGTGCTTAAAAAGTTTGTCCTAGTCATAGCTTTCAATTAAGGGACCTGGGCCAGAGTCCTTCTGCCGTTTGCAGTGGGAGAAAGCACCGGCACACAGGCAGTCTTAATAATACAAGTTAGGTGGAATCTGCAAAACGCAAGTGTGGGTATAAGTCACGTGATAAATAAGCGTTTCTAGGGCCTTTCCTCTAATCCGCTTGATTGCTGGTTCCCGCTCCTACAGATGTAGTTACTGTCTTGATAGATTGGAGTAAGGTATGTTTACTTTCTCACATCACCGTATCTATTTGGGCCTAAAACAACTATTATCAATTCAAAACCGCAGGAAGTAATACACTAAAACATTCACTATACATATGCCACCCCTCTTTTGTTTGCACATATATATATTCTCACTGAAAAAACCTTAGTTAAGGTGCAGTTGGGCTGCGCAGATTTGAGATTCGGCCGATGTGGTAGGTCATGACCAGCTTAATTCAGCGTGCTCCCATTAATGTTCCCACAAAATGCCATTTTGTATGTCATTGTGAATCCCTTCTCTTATGCTATGTATGTTCTCATGGGCTTTGCAACCGTACCGCACTGAGTTCAGCTGGTGACTTTGCACATTCGCTTGATTTCAAGGGATTTGTTGTGTTTGATCTGCGTAGCTTGGCTGCACCTAACTGCTTGCCCAGGCTCTGGTGTGTCTGGAAAGGCAGGAAGTGAGAGAGCATCCCGAAACTACCCTGTCCTTTGTCTCTAGGTGTGCCTGAGTAAAATCGGTTCTGATTGGTCAGCTGGCAGTCTGGGAGGACAGCCACCTTGGTGGGTGGTTGAGAGCCATAGGGCTGTGAATTAATGGAAACTTGCTTAAAAGGTGAGGGTTTGGGGACTAGAGGCAGTCTACCACTAGAGGACAACATCCGACGAAGAAGACGTAAAGAGATGCCAGCAGCCCCCTCCTGGACTGGTGAAGCCCTGCAGCTGTGCTGACATGGTTTTCGTTTCAAAGGGGAAGACCTGCAAGGTCACAACCTACTCCCTTGGGCTGGTGTGACCAACTAGTCTTGAGACAAGCTTCATTTTGGCGCAACCCCCGACTTGCTGTGACTTTCCAAGGCTGCAGAATCCCAATACCCAGGGAACCCTGGCCATCATTGAGTGCATTGTGTTCGGAAGTGAGAATCCAACCAAAACTTTGTGGGCATTCAGAGAACTTTACAGAAGCAGGAAATCTTCATCCAGAATCCAGAACCGAGGGATCTAGTAACTTCAAACCGGAGCTGTTCGTTCTTCTTTGGCGCTGAGAAAAAGGCACCAAAAACACAAAAGGCTCCTGAATCAAGGAGAATCCATTGCTGCAGATCCCCACTCTTAAGTATTGCCGCAGTAGCCCGCTAGACATCCTCCCTTTCATCACCCCGGCCCAGGATCAGAAAGAAGGGTCTGCTACACTGCAACAGGAAGGCATCCAGCTGGCGCTAATTCTTCAGTTCTCAGGTATTGTGGGGCTTAGCGTAGATCTACCTTTTGCCATTTGTGGTGCTTCCTATCTTGGGGAGTAACATTTTAAACCCTTTCGAGTTGACCTAAACTCACCTGTATCTGCCTCCCAGCTAGTGCTTCTTCATAGTGGCTCCTCTTGAGCTTCTGTGATGATCTACTGAACTACTGACTGTTTTAAAACCTGTTTCTAAGAAGAGAGCATCAGAACTCTGAACTTGCCCATTGACTTTGGCTGTCCTGGCTCCCTAAAGGCCCGCTTCTAAACCCATTGGCTTTGGCAGTACTGGTTTCCTTACATGTTTTAATTGTTGAACACTATTATTGCTGGGATAAAAGACTGCCTAGATCCCTCTGGGAGAATCTAACTGTTTTACTACTTTCAAAGTATGTTCTGTTCCAACTTTAACTTTTCCCTCCTTGAAACTCACCATTGTAATGGCGATCACAAATATGTGCTAATACTGACCTCAAATGACATCACTCAGTGTGCTGGACTATGTTTAGCATAAGAAAGGTTTACTGACCTGCTCTTGTTGAACTGAATCCTACATTACTATTAAAGTGTGTGTGTGTGTGTGTGTGTGTGTGTGTGTGTGTGTGTGTGTGTGTGTGTGTCATAGCTTTGAAGACCCTTGAAGGCCTGGTGACCAATCCTTTGCTCCTTTGCTGTAGTCCCGGTGGAGCCCTGTGTGGCTATTGATCTACAAAGACCCTCATCGGTTCTCCAACCTTCTGGCCCCTTAGGAACAACTGCTCCATACATCTTGTGGCACCCAAGCAAGTTGGAGCCCTTGGAATTGATCCTAGATCACCCAGTGTCCTGACCAGCACCAGATTGGGCTACCATGATAGAAATGCCGACCTTCTGAGTTTCGGCCTGGAACTTCAGTGGTCTTCAGCTTGGGCGATAAGAGGTCATCCTGTGAAATTTCAGCTCCCTGCTATAAATGGGTTCTGAGATGGGAGGCTTTCTTCGACTGCAAAAACTGTAACTCCTGCTGTCACCATGCAAAGGTGACCTGTCCTTGAAACTGGCATTCCGGAGTCTGGTCGAGTCCACAGATCTGTTCTTGCACGCTCGGCTCCTGTGTACCAGCAACAGGAAACAAAGGTGGGAAAAAGACTTACCTCAGGTAACCGACCAAGTCTGAAGGGAAACCAGAGTACGGGTGGTAAGTTGTAGCGAATATAACACAAAGCTGGCCTAACAAAGTAATTGATATGCAAATTATGCGTGTATGCTCTTCATCGGCACTAAATGCCTACTTATTTCAAGGGGTCTTTCAAAAACAATGGAAACAACCAAAGTCTGTGAGGGACTGCATTGATCACGTGTAAAATCTTTTAATAACTCAATTTTTGTTAACCTTCAAATCAACATATATCAAACCACTTTGCGACGTAGAAGACCTCTTCAACTACAGGCCGATCTCAAATATCGCCTACCCCGCAAAGCTCCTGGAAACATACGTATACAAACTAACCCAAAAACATCTAGAAAAGCACCAGTTGCTAGACCAAGCTCAAGTCGGTTTCAGACCCGCAAGAGGAATTGAAACAGCAATACTATCCATCTGGGACGACGTAAAAATGAACGCAGACTTAAACACAACCTCAGCCCTTATTCTGCTCTACCTCTCTGCAGCCTTTGACACAGTTAGCCATGACACCCTAACCAAAAGACTAGAAGAGATAGGCATAACAGTAACAGCACTACGCTGGTCCAAATCATTCCTAGCAGACAGAACAGAAACTGTATGGATTAAACCCTTCAAATCCACCCCACGAGTTAACGACTGTGGAGTCCCTCAAGGATCCTCACTATCGCCACTGTACTTTAACATCTACCAGAACCCAGTTATCAGAATCTTCAAAAAATACAACATTACATGCTACAACTAGGCAGATGATACTCAAATCATCTACAAAATCAAAGACACCCAAGCCGATCATTCAACCCTAATCGACTGTCTAAAAGAAGTCTTCAAGTGAATGAATGCCAACAACCTGAAAATCAACCCAGAAAAAACAGAGAAATCATGATCATATCCAAAGACCAAGAAAACGTAACCGTCATCCCGTGGCCAACGGAAATGGGAACCGCACCATCACCATCTAAGGTAGTAAAAAACCTGGGAGTCCTGATGGACAACACCCTAACCTTAGAAACACAAATAAATGCAACAGTTAAGAAATGTTTCTTCCTCCTCCACACAGCAAGATTAATCCTACCTTTCCTCTCCTTCACGTACAAAACACTCACTATCGTCACCCTCATCATGTCAAAAATCGACTATGCAAACAGCCTCTACCTCAGAATACCAGAATACCCCCTGAAGAAACTACAATGGATCCAAAATACAGCAGCCAGACTACTCCTTAAACTATCCCAAAGAGACCACATCTCTCCTACCCTAAAAACACTACACTGGCTCCCAGTAAAACATTGCATCACCTTCAAAACAATGTGCATAACGCACAGGGAAATCTGTGAACAAGGAGGAGAATTCCTACAAAAGAAAATAACAATCTACAAGCCAACGAGACTCCTCAGGTCAGGCAACGAAATCCACCTGGAACAAAAACCATACCTTAAGAAAAAACTTGGAGGCACCTCCTCTACCACTTAGCTGCAAAAACCTGGAACAACATCCCAAAATAAATAAGAAACACCAAAGATCACCTAAAATTCAGAAAATTACTAAAGACCTGGCTCTTCAACACCACAGACTCAAATTGAAAACCGAAACAACAGAAAGGAAAAGAAAGACTAAACCGGAAAGGACACTGACAAGCTCCCAGTACTGACTGAGAAGCACCCAAGGCACATGGATGGGTGACGCCAGGTAGAGTGGAACACAGGCAACACCCATGGAGACTGAGTCAACAACCCCAGCCAATCCCATCCAACATCTTCACTCGCCCCTTAGTTGCTACCAGGTACCACAGTGTTGTGGAATTTCGGGATATTGCTAATCACCACACTAACAGAGTTGTGGACACTGGCAGGTGCACTGGCCATATAACTGGGAAGGGAGGACGGGTGGGGTTGTGAGGGAGACTGGTGGAGGTGGGAGCGAGATGTGAAAGGGACCTTGAATGCCAGATGGGCCCAGATCAGGACAGAGGCGCAGGGGCCCCCACACCCCATCTGGAGAGACTATGCAAGCCCAAAACGTTAATTCAGGATTGAGAGGCCAACTAACCAATTCCACTAAAGCTTTCCCCCTCTGCATACACCTCTCAAGCTACAAACCAAACACAACCACAAACCTAACGCACAACAAACCGCACAAACTTCACTACACTGAAACAAAAAACAAAAAACACATAGACTCGCACAACAGTACACCATGACTACCGGCCGCAAACACCCGAGGCCCAGCCAACGGACCCACTGTGCTGAGGTGGCCAACAGCACATCACTGCTCTCTTGCACCTTTCCAGCTTCCTCTCACTAACTCGCCCTCCCTTCCTCTTTCAGAGCTGCCAGAGCGCCAGGGACTACTCCGGTGGTGATAGTGCGCGGTACAAATATCCTTTAACATTAACATTAACAATCAGGAAGTGAAATGAAGTCTCTAGCTATTAAACTGAGGTAGATATGTAATGTAGAATTAGAGGCGTTTTTAGAAAAATCGGGTAGTGAAAACAGAAAAGAAACTCAGTTTGGACAAGAACAGTTTTACTCCATACTAGAGCATTCAGGGTAGAATACCAAAGAGGGACACAGTAAGCTCCAAGGTTGATTAATGAGTTCAACCCTAGTGTCCCAGTGCCCGCCCTGGCAGAACCAGTCTGATCACTCATAATAGGATTGATAGCTTAGGATTTACAAGACAAGATAAAAATGACTAAAGAAATGGCGTTTAGCAAGAAAAATCAATGACAGGGTTGCAATAAGTATTCTGACAATGTTACAAGTTATTAAGCTAAGGATAGGATGGTTTAGAGATTGGGATAGGACAAGGCAAGTTATGCTATGCTTCTATGGTTTTATTGATACTCACAGTCCACTTTTAATTTGGATTTTGGACAGTCAGCGCTCTGGATCACCACACGGATCTGGTCTAACACAGGACAGCTGGACAAAATCAGCGGGCATGGACTGGATACCGGGTAGCACTTCTGGTTACTGGATAAGATAGGGCATAGGGAGAGCCGGATGGCAGTAGCACGCAGTGAGTGGCAAGCCAGGTTAAATTCAGGATGCTTTCCCAAAACACCACAGCTTCCCTTTGTTATTGGGATAATAAAGAATTGAGGCCTAGCTGAAGCAGGATCAGAAAGGTTTGGTCTTGTGGTTGGGATCAGGATTCTAGGTGGATAATTGCAATAAAACAGGAACAGACAGGACGCCAGGCATGAAATCAGGAATCAGTCAGGAATCAGTGTGTGTCCTGAGTGCTTGTCAGGGGCCCTTATTTATAATGCCAGATGACATCATTACAGTATATGACAGGGCAGGATTCACTACACCCGCCTCTAATAACAGGATTGGGCAAGGGTAAAGTCTCTGTCTAGCTCTTTGCTGATTGGATTTCAGGAAAAGGATGTCATGTTTATGAGGTGATTTTTTACTTTATCTAGAAACTCCCAAATTTACTTAACTGAAAATCTGATTTTGCCAAAAACAGATATTTATGCAGTTGCCACCTCTTAGTGAATCAGACACACAGGTTACATATTTTGTGCAGCACAGATTCCTCCAGTCTGTGCGACCTTGTTTCGCCTTTCTGACACATTTTGGTAATTTTACACATTAAAGAATTGGCCCACAATTCCCCAATTTTATACACAGATGCGAATTGTGCCCAGGGATGTATGTACAAAATTTGACGTTTGCAACATGGATGCTTTTCTTGTAATACAACCTATATCACCATTTCTGTCCAGAGTGCTTCACAACATTCTACCAAGTTTTCAAACACAGCACACAATTCCAATTTCAGGCAGTGAAAATTCCACATTTTTACCAATTTTGACAGCTGAGATATAAGTCTTTTTAAAGTTCTTCATAAAATAGTCTTAAGACAAATGGGAGTCATTGTCTGTCATTTTTTTCTTCCCAGCTAACACCAACTGGCAGTTTATTCCAAGCAGGATGGGGGGCCTCTCTCTTATTTGAAGGTTTTATTGTCCTTCACACTTGACAGGTTAGTGTTACAAGGCTGCTATTGTCCCAGCCTGGTGCACAGATGAATGTCTGATGAGCTTGTGAACTCCCATTGTCCTGTCCGGTCCCATACAAAGTTTTTCAGGCTGGCAATTAGCACTTTGGTGTCCTGGAAGTTTATGGTGTGCCTCACTTCCTAAAGGAAGTTACAGGGCTGGAACTTGAACAACTGGAAGACTAGATTTTTCTAGAGATTGCCAACTCAGCTCAGTTAATTTAAACGTCTTTATTTCCAGATTGATTTAACAAACCTGTGGAATAAAAATAGCCTGCTAACATTTCTTTCTTCTAAATTCGATTTTCATCTCCAGCAAATTCACACACTGCCATGCAGCTATGGTTATTCCCTTGAATGCTGGAGTTGTTCTGCAGAATGGATACATTTAAACAGGCATGGCTCAGCTATTTAGAGTCTTTCTGTGAACAGCTGATTTTTAGATACGTTTGCAAAGCAAATAGACATGTTTCCCATGTAAACTGAAAAACAAGCTCCTGGTTGATTTTTTCCAAGCTAAGATGACTGGGTCTGTCCTTCAGGAACTAGACATGGTTTTGCTAATGCATAATGACTTCTCCTGGGCATGGCCGAGCCTTTTCAATCACAGCAGTTTCATAGCATATGGATGGATTTAGCTTCAAAACACCATTTTTTAAGGTTGGAAAAGGTGCCATTTTAAAGGGAATATTGGTGTTTTCAGCAAGTCAATGTTGCTTATTTCACTTAATTAAATGTTGAATGTTGCAGAGCACACTAGCACGCTCCTGCAGTGTGTACTCTGTTCCTCCCCGCTTAAAATGTGTGTGGCAGGGTGATGCAGCCATTTTCTTTGGTGGTTGTAAAAACGCAATTTTGAGATCATGGCACACACAGGAGTTAGCACAGACAGGTTTCTGTTTCTTGCGCAGATGCAACTCAGTAATGTGGGGCAATGCATTGATTGGGTCAATATATCCCACAATGGCATGACAGTGGGTAGAATCTAGCATTTCTTTTTGCACGCTGATTTAATTGTTAAAATACATGAAAACAAAATGTATTCTAATAAAACTAACTGTTTCTGAAAAGCTGCACTTTTGTGTGTGTATATGGTTTATTTGTAAGGAGATATACTGTGCCAATTAAGTAAGCAGATGGATCTTGTATCATGTAATGGACTGCGCCCAACATATGACATGGAACCTGCCACAATTTAAAGTAAAGAGGAACCGAAATAATGCACTACTTCATTCATTTATTTGTTTTCTGACCAACTACCTCAAAAGGGTGTACCTTTGGGTTCCAGGTAATACCTTGCTTGCATAATATATATTATCCAACAAATGTCACAAGAAATTCCACATATCTGCAACAGTACCAAATCGTATAGTAAATATAATTTCAAAGCCCCCATTTTAGGAAGGAACTCTGTGCAGTCACGAAAAGCAGTGCCCTTGTTGCATTAAAGAAACTATTACAGGCAGAGTAGCATTGTATTCATAGAACCGCATCTCTAAACATGTGAAAAGGCCCAGTGCAACAGAAATGTTTCAATGTAAACAGTGTATTCACAGAAACTGATACATGTGGAAAACATGCTGATTATACAAGGATTATACAAGGATTTGTATGTGCAACATTTTAAGAGGGAATACATGAATGCACAAATGTATGAGAAATTAGTGTTTTTTTTTTTTAAATGCTTGTTTTGTTCTGTCTCTTGCTGACTTTCCACAAGTCAAAGCTCAATGCCAGCCCTGCTTACATGTCGAAATGCAGGTGGTCTAAGAATCCCTCTGGATTGGAATGTTGTATTGTCTGTTAACATGAACACACATAAGATGTCCAATAATACAAAGGCTATTCTGGACTAAGGCTTCTAAGTTAATGATGCAGTCCACCTCCATTGTAAACTCCTCTAAGGAGAAGTTATTCTTAAGAATACAGCTTAAAATACCGTAGAAGCTGAAATATGGTGTGCTGACCTGTTAAGAATCGGGCCTGATCTCCTATTGAACTGCAAAGACAAATTATTCTACTTAATGTGTCACCTCTGAGACCTCTGCACATCATACAATCTACAAGATAGTCATCCTAATGGAAACCTAAACAAGGAGGCCCATATCAGCAGATCCTGACACGTTATTAGCTGAGGGCTGGTCTGGTCATGTGTGCCTTTTTACATTTAAAAGCACATCATAACTTGCCGATTTACATTTAAAATACATACATTGATTCTGCCTATAAATCTGCAACCATACCACTTAGAAACAAGCAGAAGCAGAAAGGTTTGTTATGACCCTGGGGACCTCCTCTATGAAATTAATCCATACACAATATTTGTAGGATTATTACAATTGAATAAAATGATACATATTAATAAATGTAGGAATGATTATCATACTTATTTGTGCAGTTTAGCCAGGTATCAGTTTAGGTGGGAGAATTTGGAAGACACTATTTTATCGATGTGGCATTTTGGTATGATAAAATATGTAATAAACATGTTTTCTGTATCCAAAATTATGAAAACAGATTAGCCCCCCCCCACCTTTTTATGCCAGGATTATAATTAGCCCATGCAAATGGGGGTGTACATTTGATAGTTGTCTATTGGCCAACCAATGGAAATATTTGACCAATCAAAAAGTGTGACATAAACGTTGGAATATTACCCATTATAAAAGCAGAAACACACTGGGAATAGGGATTTGACTCTGCAATCAAAAGCTACACAGAAAGGATACCACCTGTTTTAAAAATAATTGAATGCTAAATGTGGACATTGTCGGGAGAATTGCACCCTGTCCATGAGGAGACTACTACCTGGAGCAGAACTGCTTTTCAAAAATCAGGAGAAACTTACTGAGTTCTTTAAAATGTCACCAGGGCCCATTTTGACTCATTGTTTGAAAAACATATTTTAAAGTGATTACCCCAATTGTAATTAGAACATGTCCCTAGAACCATTGACTTGCTCAGCTCTTTGAGCAGGAGTTGGGAATGTGATTTCCACCAGGGAGTGCTCATTCGAAATAGAACATTTTTATATTGTGCGTGAAACAGTGCAATCTCACTATATTTAAAGCTGGGTGAGAATTGACTGCTTGGAGAAAACATAGCATTTTTCTATGCACCGGAGTGCTAGGGCTGATAAATTATTCATAACAGAATAAGAAACAGAATAGGGTATTCTAGTTTGTTAGTGAATGTTATATCATACTTTCATTGTACCAAAGCTGACGAAGATTATATTTAAATAAGAACAAAAATGCTTCTTCTGGAGAGGCCACCAGTGGGCACACAGGCGATGGAAGCCTGAGTGGTTAGCTCCCGCCACAACGGGCCATTAAGGGACTGAGCCCTCCCTAATTAACCTCCCCAAGGTATACAAAAATGGAGGAGTGCGCCGGTGATTACCCGAGGAACACCAAGGGAAGACGTCCAGAGCTCCGGCACCCAGACAAGGCTGAGAATGGGACGCTGCGTTTTCGGCGGTCTGGAGAGCAGGCACCCCTGCAACGACGCAGAGGTCCACAAGCGGCAGGCAGGGATAATCGAGGCCGCGGTGGAGGCTGGCCACTTGACCCCGCAGGAACGCCACCCGGGGCGGAACACCCCCGCTGGCCGTCCAGACTGAGATTGAAGAGGTGGAGAGCATTAGCAGCCTGGCGACCTCATATGCCAGGATGAGTGGGAGAAGAGCCCGGATCGTGCCCGAGGCAGGGCCACGGCTCCGAGATGCTCCCCCGAGAAGCGGAGGAAGGGTAACGAAGGGAACTCGGAGTGTAGGCGGCCACCTGGATGGGTATGCGCAACAGTAATGGCACACCAGTGAGGCGAGCGGACCAGCCCAGTGTCCCGACGTGAGAGGATACCCTGGAGAGGTACCAGTGCCGTGCCAACCGGGTGAACCAAATGAGAAGAGGGCCAGGCAGGTGGGCCTGGTGGTCTTTGCACCGGCGGGCCCTAACACATAAAGGAGAGTGGCAGGAATGGTGAGGAAGCCGCAGCACAGTGGAGAACATCCGCACAAGGACAGCTGGATGACTGCATCGTGCCCTGCCGGCAGGGTTCCACGGTAACACATCACAATGTGGCAAGGTGAGGATCACACGGGTCCCAAGCCACGAGGGAACTAAGAGTCACAGTGCAGCCAAACAGGGGGCAGGGTGGGACATATAGGAGCAACAGTCCTTGAACATGACTAACCCCTGCGAGCACATAAGCACACCGCAGAGGGAGCCTAAGTGGGGAGGAGGTGTTCCAATACAAGCAGCAAGAAGGCACAGCACCCCATTTTAACAGATAAAGAGGCCTGTCCATTCACCAGACCAACCCCTATAGACGGGCCGTGGGGCCTCTAGCCTCTGAGGGGTCCTAACCAGGAGAGGGGATACCTGGACCATCAGCCTTGTTAGGGTGGGGGCCCCCGGCTCCGGCCTGGGGCGAGTGCCCACCCAAAACAACCCAGAGGAACTCTGAATATCAATATTGGGGTCAACTCCTAAACACGGGGCCCACGGCAGGGGAGTCACTACACCGCAGACTAACCGCATGTAAGCCGCAGTGAGAAGCCCCGGAGACTATAACAAATTAGGGTGGTGGCCCCCAGGCCCTTTTGTGGGGCATGTGCCCACCCAAGACGACCCACACGGAGGCCACAATCGCTCTCTGGCCCAGAAACACCAACCCCCAGAGTATTTCTCAGATGTAGAGAAGCTGGATGAGCGGTATTGGACTTGGTACCCCTGGCCCCACAGTTGACAACATATAGAAATCGGTGGACACCCACTATGACATCAAGCACTAAACCTGGGAGGTGCTCAGCATAACCGTCTGCATTGCATCCTATATACAACCACAGCACACGTGGAGACCACATAAATTGGAAGGAAGCCCTCCACGAATACTGATTTCAAGAGGCAACGAGGACCAGACCTAGGAGGCGAGATGGCGCAGCCCGAGGGCACAGCGATGGCCGCCTCAGCAATGGAAAAAGGCTTTGCCTCAGTGTTGCAGGAAATAAGAGACATGCGGTCAGACATAGTCCAAAAACTGGAGAAAATGGACCAAAGGGTAGATATAGTGGAGGACAGACTACTTCTGTTCGAGACTAATCTCTCGACAACCGCATTCCAGGAAACACAAAAAGACATGAGACTGGTGGCACTGGAAAAGAGAGACGAGGAGAGAGCTAGGCAAATGCACTTTTTTTAAAATAGAGAGAGGAGGAATAATCTCTGATTTTTCGGGGTCCCGAAGGCGGAAGGGGAGATGGAAAGGAAATACGTAGAGTGATCAGAGAAGTAATAGGCCTCCTCTTCGGAAATGAAGCAACCACGGAACCCACAATAGACAGAGGGGCAGAGCTCCATCCTGGTCTGCTTTCACTATTACACAGAAAAAAACAAAGGTGCTAGAGGAGGCCAGAAAGTTTTGGGATATCCCCTACAACATGCAAGGTTTACGATATTCCAAGACCTGTCCGCATATACCCTGGCTAAATGAAGAATGTGCTGCCCCTTAACCCAATGCCTGAGGGAGAAGGGGGTGAGATACAGATGGGGGTACCCATTCTCTCTGTTGTTTGAATACACATGTCAAAAAACTACCCTGGTCACAGAGGAAGACATCAGAGGAGCAATCCAAGACTCTGTGGAGCACCCAGAAAGCCAGAGAAGACTCACGGGGGAAGCAGCAGCAGGAGAAAGCGGAACAGAAAGGCAGAGGCACAGGAGGAAGATCCCAGGATCCAGAAAAATTAAGAAACTGAACACCCCCCCCCTCCGACAAGAGATAGAAGTCGAGAAAACCCTGAAGGATGAGGGAAATCAGGGCCTGGCTGTGAAAGGAGATCCAATAAATGGGGATAAGTCATGACAACGCTCCCAGCGAACAGCAAGAATGGGAGGCGCGCACTAAAGGGAGAACGCACTGACAAGGGGACGGGAGGTTTCAATGGGGTTAGTAAATGAGTCAATAACCCAGAGGTGGTGGGCATGTTGGTGGTCCGGCCGAGTACCAGGAATGGTCAAACTATCTGGCTGGACGCCGGGAAGGGGAGAGGGGAGATGGAGGAAGCTTTGGTTAACATAGTTGGCAGTAAGATGGGGGGCCAGTTGAGGGTATGCTCCACCCAAGGGGGGGAGGCAGGGGAGGTGAGAGGCTCTGGGTCAACTCAGGGGGGGAAGAAGTTAAGGAGGTGAAGCCCAACAGTTTGCAGATGATCACGGCCAGACGACATTCCGTTAAAGAGGAACGAATGCAAAGGGGAATAGGACACGCTTGTGCTTTGGAGAACACAAACGAAGGAAACACAGACTACAATAATGGTTGACCAACTACCAGTGCTGCAAGTGGACTCCCTGAATACTAGAGGACTGAATACCCCACCAAGAGATCCCTAATGTGCAGTGAATTCCGAAGGGCAAGATTGGACATCCTCTTCCTGCAGGAGATGCACTGGGTTAAAGGAAAAGAACCCAACATAAGAGGGGGGGATAGGGGATGTCCTACACGCCTCTCACAAATCTAAACATAGAGGGGTGGCAATTCTGTTAGCAAGAGACACAGTATTCATAACGGAGACCTTACTCAAGGATCCGGAGGGCCGATACCTATTTGCAAGGGCACACTCCAGGGAACCCCATTGACTCTGGCAGTGGTCTATGGACCCAATGAAGCCCAAGCACAATTCTGGGAGAAGGTGAGAGACAAACTCTGAATCTTTACACATGGTACCCTGATGGTGGGAGGGGACTTCAACATGGTCCTGGACCCCTCAAGAGTTAGAATGAAGCTAAAACCCCACACACCCCAGGCCCCAGATGACCCCATGTCACTAAGCTTACACATGGTAAACCAGGAACTGGGCCTGGACGGCACGCTCCTGAGCACGGCCACGGGTGACCCACCATTCACATATTAGTCAAAGATACATGCGTCTTTCTCCAGAATCGACTACATCTTAACAGACAACTCCCTGGACAATGCTTGGACATTGGTTGACTGACACGGGAGATAATGAACAAATAGAAGATATAGGATTAGAAATGTTAGAAATATTTTTCATTGATATGGTGTGATTGTATATATGTGATAGTCCTTCAGTGCCAGACCAATTGTAATTGTCTAAACATATCATCATAATGTATGCATTTAATTGTAGTGATTTCCTCTGCCTACATCAAAGGGGCCACATTTGAGTTTCAATAATGCACGCAGCTTGTCTTTTGTCCCAGAATTCAAGGGTGGGAGATTATAACAGGGGGTGTTAAATTAGTGGTTATCACTTAATGAAAAGAGTGATGTATCAACTAATATCTCAACATAATACATTTCTGTATTTTTAAGCCTGATATTGACATAATATATGTAAATATTGATTTATAGGAATCTACATTAATCAAAATTACAGTGGGGACAAGACAGGGAATTACAAACGTATATTCTATTCTGCAAGGAATTTGTTAAGCAAGTATATGGCCATAGATAAAAGACTGCAACCTGGATACACATTTTCATCATAATTTATGTTATAAAGTGCTAATACACCTGAAGACTTCATGGCACTGACACTTAACAACAGGAGAGAGGGGACTATATAGGAAAGAATCAGGTTTTTAGTACTGTCTAAAAGGGAAGAAAAGGAGGACTCTTAGCCTGAGGGTAGAGGAAGCAAGTTCTAAAGTTTGAGAGACCTGAATTGAAGCGTTAGCGTAAGAGAATAGTGAGACAGTTTATTTATAAGCAAGAGGGTCTTTCCCATAAATGCAGCCATGCTCAACATAGCAAGTCTTAAAAACGATGAGCTTCTGCACTATCAGACAATGAAAAAGAGGAGTAGCTTGTTTACGTCGCTAAGTACCAGTAAGAACACAGGAAGCTGCATTTTGGATAACCTACATTTATTTTGATCAAATAACATGTGCAATCCAGATAAATAGAATACTCCTAATCCCATCCATAAATTGTGTGACTGTCACCATAGAAACTTGATTGGTGGCAAAAATAATGGACACAATCTAATGTATAGTACACAGAAGAAAACAACAGGAGTTAGGTACAGTGCAATCCTGGGGAGATGGTCACAGCTTGACATGTAGTTGACATAATGGCATCTAGGATAAAGCCCAAATAGTTTACCCATAGTACATTTGAAGGATGAAGGCCTATGACAGGAGAGCACGATCTGTTGTTACAAAGAGCTTGGGTACCCCCAACTATTACAATTTCAATTTTCTCTGAATTATGTTTCAACCAGCAGTTAGACTTTAAGGCCCATCCATAAGGAGCAGGATCTGGCTATCATCTGTGCAGGCAAAACCTGAAAACAACAACACATGAATGAAAGCTGCCAATGGTGGGGAAGCTGCAGATGGGCAATGATAAATCTTAAACAGAATGAGTAAAAACAAATAACACTCAGGCACCCCACACATAAGCAGGACAAGTTCACATGAACATGGTGGGGCGAATTACTAACAGGGATTGATCTGTAAAGATGACTACATTCAGAAAAGAGCACTGCCACTCACTCATGCCTCCTGTAATACAGGTCATATTTTTCTTATGTTTGACAGTTTCAAAACCAGCAGATAAATCCAGTAGGATCAGTGCAGTGATGATGTTCCTATCTGCTACCATTCCTAAGTCATCTAATACTGATAGGAGCATCCAAACCATTGCGCAGCCTGACTTTTAAAGATTAAAAAAGTTGGATGATCCAATAAAGTCTCTCAATGTTCTTGTGGTGAAATGCTCTGTAATTGTGGCCATGAACGATGGAAGACAAATCATCCAGAAATGTGATGCGGAGTATGCACATTTTCTTAAAGTAAGGGAATGACTTTTGCTTGCTTAAAGACTATGGGCAGTATTGCTGAGCTGAAAGACATAATAACTATTGTGGTAACATCCAGCAAATAAAGTTATTTTTGTCCTTTAAAATAGTTTACTGGCCACGGTTCAAAAGGTGAACCACTCTTAATGGCAGATAAAATAGGTTCCCCTACTCCAAATAGAGTGGGCAGAACATATCAAAAGACACGTAGGTCCTAAATACAAAGGAGCAAGGTGGTGCTGAAGTTTAATGGGGACATTTCTTTCTGGGACTCAATTGAATTGAAAAAAAGTAAAGTTACCTGTAAAACAGCACATTTCCTGAGAGGAACAGATGTAAAACGCTACAACATTTCTAAAGTTGTTATTATTTGAAAGATGGTTTGTTCTATGTTTGTGGAACTGCGAGTGAGTAAACAGCTTAAGTATTAGTTATAGATCCATTTTGTTTCTGTACAAATGTTTAATAAACCGTATGCTATCTACATTCATGGAATTCTCTATCTTTAGCCCACGTTTTCTGACTGAGGTTTTCTGCAGATCCAGTGGAGTAAGGGATCTTGTCTGTTTGTGCTTTGCAATACAAAGAGGGAGGGTTTAGGTTGTTGAACAGTATGTGGTTTGAGGTTTGGCAAACCATGATTGTTTGTGTTTCATGTTTTTAAAGGTTTACTTGTGACTGTATGGTTTGTTTGATTTTTCAGTATGTGGGCTGGAAGAAAAGTGAACATGTGATGCAATGCTCCGTTTTCTGTCTGTTGTGAACCTCTTTTTGATTGTACACACATGGATAGTAAGGGCTGTATGGTGTGCATGTGTGTTTGCTTGTTTGAAATAATAAAGGCTCTATTTTATAATGGTGGTTGAGTTTGCTGCACAGTGATGTATTGTCTGGGATTCATTCTGCTTTAAAGTCATGGATACATTGTTGTGAATACGTTTGTTTGTTGTGTGTGACATAATTCTATCTAGAAGGGGGAGATCTTTTGAAGTAGGCAGACAGAGGAAGTGGGCAGTGATAGAAAAGCCTGATTAGAGCTTTTGTGCAGAGAGGGTCTCACAATTTTGTATTTTTCTCAGGCTCCCAATCTTCCTGTACCCCCTCCCAACTTGCTGCAGAAAAGGTCCTCTGGGATGACATTAGAAGGTGAAGGACACGTGTAATAACAGTGAGAAATGGACCCTTAACAACATGTTTGCTGTGGACCAATCTGCTGCAGCATTTTGCATATATAAGGAGGTGGGCCCTCCCCTTAGGGTGTTCCATCTTGAGAATGCTTTTGAAGAAAGATTTTCCTGGAATTTCTTTGGGGCTATTGTCTTCTCTAAAGTCCTCCCATATAGTGGGAAAGGCAGAGAGCACCAAGGAAGATTAAAGCTCTTCTCCCTTACAAGGGTCTTTTTGAGATGGCCAACTAGCTAAACACATACTGCTGCAACTGAGACACTTGCACCCAGGGCCTGCTCACTGAAGGGGGCAGAACCCAGCTGTGACCTCTACAAACCTTCCTGTGTGTGGGGTTTCCTAGGTCTCCTAGTGAATGCAAACCACAGAAAGCACTCCAAAGCCTGTCTACCACCTCAGGACACTGAAATCTTTGCCCAAGCACCCCCTGTACAAGCCCAGAGAGCCTCTTTATTTTGAAATCTGTTTTCTCTCTGTTTTTCCTTAGAGCGGTTGGCTGGTAGTGTTTTTTAGCAGCTGTATATAATATTTGTTAGTTTAATTACAAGTCCTTGGTTGGACATTATTTTATTTTGGTAGCCCTCTACTATTGGTGTGCTCTTTTTTGTGCCAGCTCACATCCCTTGAAGAGTTTAGCCTGCCCTCGGCCCCCATTACCAAATGAGGCAAAGGGGTGTACCTGTCAGGATGTGCCTCTTTGAGTTTCATGAATGGGATTACTGCTGTTTTAGTAGTAGTGTGGTAAAACCAAAAGGTGTGTCCTTGTTGGCGGACTGTAGCTGGGACAGAAATAAAAAGAAACTATAGTTGCGAGTTCCCTATGTTAATTTGAAATGAGACATCACTGCCTGCATCAATTGTATGATGTTGTTATTGTTGTATTGATAATATTTTCTAAAAGATAAATATTTAATGCAAAATTTGTCACCACAAAAAAGCACTTGAAAGAACAAAAATAGAAATACCCTTGACATAAATTAGCACCCAACACTTATAAGACTACTCGGCCACAATAAAGTGAACAAATATACAGTGCGTACATTTACAACAATAAATAGAATTACACAGAAAACAGAGCAAATAACGCAAAAAAATGTAATATATCCAAAAGTTGCAAATGTATACAATTTGTTGGGCACTGGAAAGACAATGTTAATCAATCTCATTAAAAAGAAAATCTTGAAATTCATGAAAGTCTTTGAACAGGGATTACAGGTAAGTAAATGAAAGTCGGGACATTATTCTTCTAAAGGTCATATCAACTCATAGAACAATAATCAAACCAATTCAATGGGTATTATTGTGTTGTGTTGATCTCAACAAGAAATGTTACTGCAAGTCAAATCAAAACATTGACTACATCGATTCGTTGAACAGTAGTGAATACAATTAATTCATCAACTCCTTAGACTTTGTTATTGGTCGACGTGTACAACGTTTAGACATTCACAAATGATTGCCTTACATCAGAACTAAAAACGTGGTGCTGGTAGCGTCAGTGTCGCTTATTCAAACTGACAACAAAGCAGAATGACATCTTGCTAAAGAGTGCAATCAGCAGGCTACGGTTGTGCCATAAACTAAATTACAAAACAGACGTAATAAAAGTAATTACTAAGGGACCCTACTCATATGACATGAGTCAAACAACAAGAAAAACACATTTTATTAATTAAACGTTTACCAACTTCGCTTCTAAGTGCCTGTAGTTTAAAAGGTAGCCTTGCAAAAAAAAACAAATTGAAAAGCAAAGCAGACAATGGGCCTCATTACGACCCAGGCGGAGGACCATGGTGCTGTTAGCACCATGGTCCATGCCGGTGTCCGCCATATCGGAATGGGGAATTACCACCCCATTCCGAGGTGGCGGGGCGGTAATTCCCCATGCTGCCATGGCCCTTCCCCATTCCCATTTTTGCCCCATAGGGCTCAATGGGAATGCGCTAATTACGGCACCGTAAATTACGATGCCGTAATTAGCTCCTAGGTCCCTTTCGGGTTGGTTTTTTAATGCCTGCTAAAAGCAGGCGTTAAAGTGCAACCCGCAAAGGGACCTCGTAATCAGGCGTTAAGGGTTTAACGGCGCCAACACCTTTTACGGCGCCGTTAACCTCTTAACGCCTGGGTCGTAATGAGGCCCAATGTAAGATAACATAAGCTAAATAGTGTTGTTTTGATGTTTATAGAAAGTCCCATGCAAAAAAAGTTTTTTTCAGCTATGCCTTTTGGCTTGTAAAGTTAATGACACTTTGCCATATTTAGCATGAATCTTCCCGTGTGAGCCAAAGAAAAAGATAGAGAGGAAAATATGTTTGTATTCTCATATGTATAGTTCAGCATGACCTTAACTATACTGTTTTTATTGTGACAGCATAATAGTCGCATGTTATTATGGTATGTTATTTATTTGTAAAGAGTAACGTTTGCATGAAGCGTGTGTGTGTAAAACATAAGCATACTTGTATTTCTTGAGAATTTGTATCTTATGTAATGAGCCTCTCACATTGCTCAGCTTAAAAATGATATGAGCAATTTCAAAGTGCACCACCGAACTAGAAATAGACTGCATCAATTCAAACACATGTTCTTTGTAAACCTCATTTATTAGTTGTGTATTTAGCACTAGCCCGCTGCTTCTTGAATGAGTCCACGTACAAAGGTACCCTTTATTACATGTATGGAAAGCTTATAAATAAACTAAAGCAAACCTCTCACTACCCACTGATAGGAACCTGAGGGCATTCTCCCATCTACATCTGGATCCTCTGAGGTGGTAGAGAGATTCCCAGACCCCCCTTTGTTTACATACATTAACTTTGGGTTTCACCCTAAATTAACAGGGCAATCCAGACGTGGACCCCTTGCTCACTGTTCTCAGAGAGGCAACAGTTTCACCTCACTGATGATGCCCAACAAGGCTGCAACACGTGTATGGGGTTACTGATGGTACTCTTGTTCAGAGGAGAATTGCCTAGCATTTTGGCGCTGGACTGCCCCTGGGCAGGACAAAGGCTGATATGCAGGGATATTTCTTCTCTGTGAAAAGGACAGTGAGCTAAAGACTTGGTAGAGTCTCTCCCAGGGGTTATTCACCCAAGAACAGGTCATTGGGCTGTGTTCGTGCTGGTAAAGAGATTCCCAGACCCCCCTTTGTTGCATACATTAACTTTGGGTTTCACCCTAAGTTAACAAGGCAATCCAGACGTGGACCCCTTGCTCACTGTTCTCAGAGAGGCAACAGTTTCACCTCACTGATGATGCCCAACAAGGCTGCAACACGTGTATGGGGTTACTGATGGTACTCTTGTTCAGAGGAGAATTGCCTAGCATTTCGGCGCTGGACTGCCCCTGGGCAGGACAAAGGCTGATATGCGGGGATATTTCTTCTCTGTGAAAAGGACAGTGAGCTAAAGACTTGGTAGAGTCTCTCCCAGGGGTTATTCACCCAAGAACAGGTCATTGGGCTGTGTTCGTGCTGGTAAAGAGATTCCCAGACCCCCCTTTGTTGCATACATTAACTTTGGGTTTCACCCTAAGTTAACAAGGCAATCCAGACGTGGACCCCTTGCTCACTGTTCTCAGAGAGGCAACAGTTTCACCTCACTGATGATGCCCAACAAGGCTGCAACACGTGTATGGGGTTACTGATGGTACTCTTGTTCAGAGGAGAATTGCCTAGCATTTCGGCGCTGGACTGCCCCTGGGCAGGACAAAGGCTGATATGCGGGGATATTTCTTCTCTGTGAAAAGGACAGTGAGCTAAAGACTTGGTAGAGTCTCTCCCACGGGTTATTCACCCAAGAACAGGTCATTGGGCTATGTTCGTGCTGGTAGAGAGATTCCCAGACCCCCCTTTGTTTGCAAGTATAGCTTTTGGACACAGACAGGTTCTTGAGTTGAATGACACAGACTGGCCTGTTTCTTTAGGTAGGGACATCCCACCTTAGTTTAGGGCAAGTTAGGCCTTACTCCATCCTGACATAAAGACCAATAAAGTTGTTTATTAAGAGAAGTAAATCTGTTGCCAGTGCCTTGCTTCATGATGCCTTCACACCACCAACCACCAAAAAAAGAATGTATGCACGTGATCTTGTGACCTACTGACCCAAACCTTAAGCAGGCATGCTGGCAGAAACATATCTTTAGTTCACAGGTGATCAATCAATACACATTTTGTGATAAAGATATGATTCATAGAGCAAGAAAGACAGTTTGACAATCATCTACGAACACTTAAAAAACCTCTCTTCAGTTGGAGCATTCATGAAATTGGTTTAACAATGCATGTCGTTAAAGTAGATATTTCTATAAATGCAATCTAATTAAGGTTTTATATGAACTAATGTGGCAGTGTCCTGATAGTGTATTATAGTCTATATTAGAGAGTTTGCTTAATCTGAACATATTTATTAAAGCAATACTACTAAGGGCCTGATTCACAGAGCATTTTTCAATGAAATTGCGTCATTATAAAACACGTCTGTGAAATAGGCCCAAAGTCTAGCAAGCCTACTTTTACACAAATTATAATTATAGAAATGATTCGTGTAAAGCCCTGCTTGCCTTTATGTTTGGAGTTTAGCAGGAAAGTTGCCTTGTTACAGTTATTAAAATGACATCCTTTCATGGGATTTAATGACCAGTGTGTAATGCTACATTCCGAAGATATTAGCTAAGAAGGGCACCGCTCCAGAGTCACATATAGCAAGGAAATACTTTTTATTTCAAAGTACTGTTTCTCTAGGTAACAGTGGTGTTGTAAGTTGCATTGCACAGTTTCAGCTAGCATGATAGCATCAATTACACCTTTTAAAAAAAACATATTTGAGGCTTATATCACAACCAGATGTCCACTAGGACTACATGAAATAGATTGCAAGAAAATAGGGAGCAATTTGACAATGTGTTGAAATGTGTGATTTAAGTTTTGGTTGGGTGTAACTGCTAACGAGCCTTCGTTTTGCAAAAAGCAATTACAGATGCCATGGCTGGATACCTGTGCCCATTAAAGCCAGATTCCTTGTATTTTTTTCTTCTGGGCTGTTATTGATCTCCTGCTGAGCAGTGATCTCAGTGTTATGCCAGGTAGGTTGATTAATGGATTGCTTTCTGAAAGTGGACTGAATGGGGATATGGAAGTGCAGGCAGGCCCAACCGCCTCCCCGAAATCCGTCAAGATGCATATCGCTCATTATGAAGCGGTTATCAGGAATACATGGGAAATTAATTGAGCTCGGTTTGATGCTGAGACGAATCGGCTTTCCACTTGGCCGTCTCCCCTCGATTATTCCAGATGTTGCGCGCTGGCCTCCCGAGAGATGGCAAAGAGAGCTGTATTAATACATTCTATTGATTAGATCAGGACCCCCCTGACAGTTATTTCTGGAGATACCATCTGGCCAGCCCCTTGAATTCCTTCCCCAAAAACAGGACGTGACATGTTATTAATCTCAACTCTAAGTGTCGACAGTTGCTTTTTCCGCTAAGTCGCAGCTTACCGTTCTGTGGGAGATGGAAGCAGGCCTGAAGGGTGCTGAAATTAAGGTTATTACACAAATTGAGCCATATGGTCCAAATATTTCAGCAAGAAAATTGCCAGGCAATAACAGTTGCTCCTGCCTTCCTAATGGTGTAAATTACAGTCTAACCAGGCCTCTAATGATGTCCTTCTGCCGCGCTTACTTCCTGTTAAATGAAGGACATTGTTTTTAAAATTTTGAAAAAGAAAATGGCAGCCGCGTGTTTTACAATCTGTTTTTGTGCTATTAAGAGCACTGTCAGAGCTGCATAAATATAACGGCGGGCTCCCTAGCCAGTAGGAGAAACAAGCGCTATGTTAGCCGAGGGAGGGGCCTTGAAACTAGCAGCAGAGTAACCCATTATTTTTCTGCAGTGCATAGCAAGTACATGGACATGAAGAGGTTGTTTGAAAACAACTAAAAACTGGTAGCCATCTGATTCGGGTTTCCGCAGAAATATCTATCTGCAAGTGTGGTCACAATATTTACAACCACGTTGCAGTCACATACAATTAAGAATTTCTTGTTCTCTCTCTCGCTCCCCCGCTCTCCCTCTCCCTCTACCTCTGACACCCCAATTGCTCACCATCCCAGTAGTGAGCTGTCATCCAATAATAGCTGTTTTCGGGGGTGCACTTTCAATTGGTTAAATTAATGCAACGTAAGGCTAAATCTCCCAGTATAAACTACTTTGTTAACTCGCGCCTTGAAACACTTGTGTGTAGGCGCGCTATAAATGCCATATCATAGAATTCTGTCCAGGTAGCACTGTGCATGTCCAACCTACCAACTCACAATGCAGCAGCCCTAGCCTCCAGAACAACTAAACTCAATAGCAACCTCCCCCACATTTCCAAGTATATGTAACAGACATTACTTTCCTTATATGCATCATATCTTTCGGCTATATGCCTAGTTTCCTACATACCCAGTCCCCAGGGAACATCCACCGCCTACCAAATGTGCTAAAATGATTTGACCAGGATAATAAAATGTCGTGAGATGAGAAAGTTGGGATTTGAGCCCGGCTTTCATTGTGTCCCAGTTTGCAATTTGACAGCAGGATACATCTCCTCCCTTCCATCCATTCCCATCTTTAGTTTTGGACCAATGTAAAGAGGTATGGAAGGTAGAGAAGTCATTGGTAGAGCCGAGCCGTAGCTGAGTTTGGGAGTCTGTCTTCACTGTAAGAGCAAAAGAGGAACTGACATGACATAAAGACCAATACCTGGCGTCCTGCCTATCAACTTCCTCGAAGTCGGAGCGCGCAAGGGAGAGGACTCAAATCATAAGCCCTGCTCGTCTTTAATTAAATGGATTCCAGTTAAAATCAAGGCTAAGGTGGTCCCTAAGCGTTATGCAGCAGAAGGCACCACCATGTTACACAATCACAGGCTGCTTGCCTACAAAAATAAAATGTTCTTGTCTGCATTTCCCTCTCTATTTCTCACATGCAACACATTTGATTTCCATATTCAATTCTATATAATAATTGAGGTCCGAATACCTTAAACACTCTGCCACTTACCGACCAGGGGGTTTAAATGTGCAACATATCAAATCAAGATGTCAGATGAGTTGTAACAGTAACATGATTCTTCAAAACATGTTAGTTTACATGACATAGTTAAACTGCACATAAAGTAACACTTAATAAATAATACACAGACATTTGCTTTCCCCACAAAATCTACCAACAAATGCTGTTACTAAGGAACTGTTGCATGCCTAATACTTCCCATCTAAATATGCTGCTGGGGGCTGCTAAAAATGTGTGTGGCATTTACAATATACTTACAATAACTTGCATTACAATTCTGAAGGTGTGGGGTTTGGGAAGCTCTGTTATTGATTCTGAGTGCAAAGGATTATATTTTGGTTCACCTACATAACCTGAGTAAATGGTTTTAGGATTCTTTTAAACAGGTATAAATGCTATTTCCCTTTCATTTCCCTTTCAGTCCAACTGACGTGAAATTCTTTTTATGTACTATGTATTAAAGGGTGAAGCCATTGAATGGGTTTTCTATTTGCATTGTTTTTATGGGAGTGGAAATGACACAATTAAACGTGCTCCCATTTTCCATTCCTTGTTAACTAGCTATGGCCGTCACAGAACACATAGTATCAAGGAAAATCTTCATTAAGCTTTGCTATGGACGTCTTAATTCACAGCCCAATGTTAACTATTTATGTGAAAACACTTCAGGTCCAACTTAATGAGCTTATGATATTTAGAGTGGCGTGCCGAATGCACATGCTAGTACCTGGTTCCAGAGTTCTGTTGGGAGATCGGTATTGGCAGAGGAAGAACAAGCCACCAAGATTGTTAATGATCCCTGTTGAGATAGAGAAGCAAGAATCACTAACAGATTCCGGTATGCCTACCTGGAATAGTCTTTTTTGGATTGGACAGATGTGTCTCAGGATGTACTCTTCTGTACCATACAGATGGGGCTAGGAAGGCAGGAATGACACCAGGCTGGGGAAAAAAAGATAAGAGTTAGTACTATGCCTAATGGGTATTAAGGAAAATGGAAGAGAGTAAACTGAAATGTACAGAGTTCTTACCTTTGTTGAAGGTAGACCGGGGCTGTATGGTTGGTGATGAAGAATAATGGGTAGTAGGTAATAGATAAACAATAATCCCCAAGTAAAGTCAGATATCCTATTATTAACAATAAGAAGTTGTAACTTCACTTCTTATGGTTCCCCTTTACCTTGGAGGCTGATTAAATATGGTTTATAGCGATCACATCAAATGAATGCCTTAGCATCTAAAAAAAGCAATGAAAAAAAAGCATTGAATGCATTTGTGTTCTCATTTTTTTATGGGGGCCTCCCAGCCCCCGTTTTTTAACCCCTTAAACCCTTTATACTTAAAATAAAACCTTTACCTTTGAAAAAAATGCATTTGATGCTTTTTTGGCATTCAATGCTTTCTATTTGATGCAATGACTGGATACCATTACATATCATAGTGAACAACATATGGCACTTGGCACTTGGTTGACAATGAAGGCTTGTGTTGTGCTATACAAATGAAAGAAATAAAATAAATAAATATAAAAATTCCCTAACTATGAAGGCCTAAATAAGATAAACAAGTTGGGGGCTAACTGGATAGCTGGCGCGCTTGGGTATGTCATGTGTATAACGCTGCATAGTTATCAGCAACTTGATAGCTGCAAACCCTCAGAGGCAGAGACTCACCCCCCTGTCTCTTCAAATTGAAACTGTACATTAGTATGCTCCCAGGAGTTATGCATTTTTCTTGAATTAAGTTTGTAAACAAAATATCAATAAAGTTCTTAAAGTGGATATTTATTGATTGCGCTTAGCCGACATGTGTTCCAACCCCTGATCATCTTAAATGCTTATAATTGCGCATAATACTGTTGTTAAAAATTCATATTAAATCAAATTAATCAGTAACAAACCAGAAGAATTGGTCATCGCCACATTAGTTATTACAAATGAAAAATTAAATGCAAATAATATTTACCTCAGAATGGCAAACCAACAGTAGTCATGTCAAAGCCAAAACCAAAATCCATTTGCCCAACATCAGCCGTATCACCAAATACTCTAAAGACAGCAATGTCCTGTTTAGAATGGTCAATAAACACTGACACATTTTGGGGATGGATGGGGATTTAACCGAAAATATAGATGATAAACCCACATTCATCTATTCTCGAGCACCGATTATTAGAAATATGTTAAGCCCATCTTTTCTTAGACATAAGGATGACTCCACAAGCAGTGGATGCGATTGGATGAGACCACACATCCAAGGTTTCTTTAAATGTGGGAACTGCAGCATGTGCAGGTACACACATCCTGATAGTCACACATTTGTAGCTAGGAACGGTATAGTAACAACAATTCAAGATCTTATATATTGGCAATCCAAATTTGTAGTATATGTGATTATCTTTGTGTGTCATAGAATGTATGTAGGAAGCACTATACGAGAAATATGGATCCGCATATGAGAACACATGTCAAGTCTAAACAGCCAGATTATGAGACTACCATTGGCCACCCATTGGCAAGAATCACATCAAATGGAAAATGAGAATGCTATATGGTTTATTGGTCTACAAAAAGCAGAGTGCAGCACACAGGGTTGTGACCATAAACTACTGTTGAGACAGCTGGAATCCAGAATGATTTGCAAACTATGATGTTTAAAAACTGGCCTCAATTGTAAACATGAAATTATTGTTGTGTGTGAAACTGCTATGGTAGTAATTCATTGACCACTGCAATAAGAGTCAAGAATTGCTCCAGGAATTGTGGTACTTATATTGTATACAACCCTAAGAAGAACAAGTTACTTCTTGACTTGTAACGTTCTTTCGATGGGATGTTCCTCCGACGTATTCCTTATCTTTGATAATTTGTCTCCAGCTTGCTGGCCTCGGAAATGTTTTCTCTGTAGAGGGCGCTGCGCGTCGACGTCCGCCGACTCGATGTCCCTCGACAGCCACCGTATCAACGCTGATGTCACCATGCCTATAAATAGCCAATCGCGGTGTCTGTTGCTCAGTTCCGTTTTGTAGCATAAGATAAGTCATGCCTGAATTGGTTATTGACCTTGATGGAGCGTAAACTGCAACCACAAGGGAAGGATTACTGTGGGGATGGATGGGAGGGGCGATAAGGAATACGTCGGAGGAACATCCCATCGAAAGAACGTTACAAGGTAAGAGGTAACTTGCTCTTCGAAGGGATTGTGTCCTCTGACGTATTCCTTATCTTTGATAGACTCCCATAGAAGTGGCATGTAATTGGAGGTGGGAGTAATAATGTCATATATCCCTTTTAGGAATGAACCGCATGTAATACAGCTTTTCCAAATCTGGTCTCTTGACAAGCGGAGGAATCCAGGTTGTAAAATTTTGTGAACGTATCTGCGGACGACCATGTGGCAGCCGCACATATGTCTCGGACCGGTACCCCTCTTTGGAGGGCCGAAGAGGCTGCAATACCCCTGGTTGAATGAGCCCTAAGATTTTGGGGTGGCTCTTTCCCTGCCAGTTTGTAACATTCCAGAATGGCCAAAATAATCCACCTGGAAATGGTCTGTTTTGTTATGGGTAGTCCCAACTTGTGACCTGAGTATCCTACAAACAGTTGGTCTGCTTGCCTAATCCTAGCCAGTCTGCTGATGTAAAAGCTGAGAGCTCGCCTTGGGTCCAGCCTATGTAGTCTTTCTTCCTCTTTCCACTGATGGGGAGGAGGGTAGAACGAAGGTAAGGTAATTTTCTGAGTAATATGAAATTCAGAAACCACCTTTGGGAGGAAATTAGGCTTCACCTGTAGGACAACTTTGTCCTTATGGAAAATTGTATGGGGGGTTTACAAGAGAGAGCTTGTAGCTCACTCACCCTCCTAGCAGATGTTAGTGCTACCAATAGGACAGTTTTAAGCGTGAGAAATCTCAGCGAACAAGAGTGGAGTGGTTCTAATGGAGTACCCATTAGGAAGTTTAAGACTAAATTTAAGTCTCATAAGGGAACTTGGAATGGTCTTGGAGGATAAACATTAGTTAATCCCTTGAGAAATTGTATTACTAGAGGTAGTTTGAAATACGATGGTTCCTCCGCAGTGCGCTTGAAGATCGATAGCTTACAGTGCCAACTTGAAGGCCTGAGTTTGCCAAGTAGAGTAGAAACGATAACACCGTTGGTGTACCACATGAAAAAGGGTCGATATTCCCTTCTCTACACCAGCTGCAAAATTTGTTCCAACGGCAGCGGTATAAAGACTTTGTTGCTGGCCTTCTGGCCGGAAACAACACCTCCATGATGTCATCAGGGAGGTCCCAATCCTTGTACCTCACCCTTTCAGAAGCCAAGCGTGAAGGTTGAGGGTTCTGATGTCTGGATGGAGAACCTGACCTCCCTTCTGCTAGAGAAGATTCTCTTTGAATGGAAGACGGATTGGAGGGCAGATGGACATATCTAGAAGGTCCGGGTACCACGTTCTCCTGGCCCAGTCCGGGGCAATTAGGATCATGGTTTTCCGGAATCTTCTCAACCTCCTGATCATTTGAGGAATAACAGAGACTGGTGGAAACGCATAAAGGAATGGGAACTCCCAGTCCACTACGAACACGTCTCCTAGAGCTCCTCTCGGGGGAAATTCCCTTGAACAGAACAGATCGCACTTCATGTTGGTGCTTGTGGCAAACAGATCCACCTGAGGGGTTCCCCAAAGGGCGAAGATATCGTGAAGGACTTCCTGAGCTAGCTCCCACTCGTGGGAGACTGTCCTCTGCCTGCCCAGAGCGTCCGCTGTCAAGTTCTTCTCTCCAGCTAGGTGGACTGCGGATAGAGAGATTCCTTCCTGAATTGCCCAAAACCAGAGCTGCATTGTCTCTCTGCACAGTGGCAGTGACCCTACGCCTCCTCTTTTGTTGAGGTAGTGCATGGCCACCGTGTTGTCCGTCATTATCAGGACATTTCTCCCCTCTACTGATGGCAGGAAAGCTTTCAGCGCTAGTCTGATCGCTCTCAGCTCTAATAGGTTGATGTGTAGTCTGGACTCCGATGGAGACCAACGACCGCTGATGGTCAAGTCATTGGCATGGGCTCCGCACCCCGTGAGTGAGGCTCTGTGACTACTGTTATCTTCGGCCATGGTTGCCAAAACAGTTTCAGAGGTTCCTGAGGGGCGAAAAGGAGTTTGGCGGATTGCAGCTCCTAACGATTTTGCCGCTGCTTTAGATGTCTGCAATTTTTACAGACTGTCATAAGCCTTTTTACCGAATAAAGAAGAGCCATCAAAGGGCATATTGAAAAGTCTGGCCTGTACATCCGGAGCAAAGCCAGACTTTCACAACCACGCATGCCTGTGAATTGTCGTACTTGCCGCCATGGCCCTGCTGATACTGTTAGCGGAATCGATGCCAGTTTGAAGTGACTCGCACATGGCATCTTTGCCATCTTTAATAATGTTAAGGAAGGCTTCCCTTTCCTCTCCTTTGGGTATGCAGTCAGCCGCTGATGAAGCACACTCGCACAGTGTGTGACTGGACCTGGCAAGCGTACAGGTGGCGTTGATGGACTTAAACGCCATACTACAAGCATAAAATACTTTTTTTGCCATAGAATCGTACCTTTTGTCATCTCTATCATGTGGGACAGTAGGGTAAGCGGACCTGCTGCTTGATGAAGTTGCCGCTGGAACCACCAGGATCTCCGGAGTTGGGTGTTTTGATAAGTATTCAGGGTCAGCCGCAGCTATCCTATACTTGGCTGACAATCTTTTATTGACTGCAGGGATAACTTCAGGAGTTTCCCAATTAGATGAAATCTTTCTTTGTAAGGCTGCATGGAAGGGGACCACAGGATCCTCCTGTGGACCTTTGTCTAATATGTCTGTCAGGTCATCCTGTTCAAAAACAGGTGAAGGTGCAGACCAACCCATAAATTCAATAATCCTTGCCATCAGGGTTCTATAGGGTGTTTTGGCATGTTCCCCTGGGTCTGGTTTAACAAATTCCACTTCTGGGGAAGTGTCCAGCCCACTTGCCTCATGTAATGATTCCTGTAGGTCTTTCAACCTTCTTTCCTCAGAGGTGAAATTCTCTGAAACAGGCAGTGTGGTCCTCTGCAACTCGAAGGTTTCCTGGTCAGAATCCTCCCCTTCTTCATAGATTGAAGATAATCTGGGGTACTCTGACCTCAAAAATGGTGTAAAACCCATTTCTAAGGCAGAAGGAGCCAAACTCATCATTATTGGGCGAGAAAACGTCGATGTCGTCGACGCCGATGTGACAGGCTACGAAGGCGCTGAGAACGGCGTCGAGAAAACTGGAAGAGGCCACGAAGAACTCGAGAGGATGGGATCTTACTTGAGGATGTCGACGACGGTCTCGGCGTCGTGCCGGAGGCTCTTGGTATCACCGTTGGCTGTGAAGTAGCCATGGTTTTCTCTTTCATCTGCGTCGATGTCGACGTCGACGTCGACGATGGCGTCGAGTCGATCGACCGATGCGTTGAAGAACCCTTCGACAACGGCATCGATGGCACCGATCCATGCGTCGAAGGGATCTTCGACGACGGCGTCGAAGACGGTGCCTTCTCACCCTATGGCCCGTGGCGTTCTCGGGTGGAATCTTTCACCGGGTGCAGCGACTCGCAGCGTTTCGATTTGTTGGGTTTTTCACCCAGGGTATCACCCTCAGCTGTCTTCGAGGGGGTTGAGGCCGCTTTCTCGAAGACGCTTAGCATTTTCTTCCTGAATTCCTCCCACTCAGCCTGAGAGCTGTGTTTTGTGGGGCAGGAGACCCTTTCTGGGGAGACAGAAGATGATGAGGAAGGGGATCTTTGACGTCTCTTCTTTGAGTGTCTCAATCTCGACAAATGGTGGGAGCTACTTTGAGATCTAGAGTGGGAATGCTTTCGACGGCGAGGAGACGAATGCCTCGACTCAGCCGAAGAAACTTTCGAGGAGGTTTTGACTGACTTACCTCTCTCGAACTTCCCCTTGCGCTCCTTCAAGGCTTTCGCCGTCATGGGCATGCAGTCCTCTCCCAAGCACCACAAGCAGATCCTGTTTGGATCTGTTATCGAAATTTTTTCACCGCAGTCTCGACATTTTTTTAAGCCGGATCGCAGCGTTGTCGGTTCCGATGAAGAAGCCATCGAGAACGAGTTGGTATTTTCGAGTGAATCTAGAAGGTTTATCTGACTGAACTGAGCAACGATATTCCGAGGCCCCACGAAGCGCGGAAAAATTGAACTGAGCAACGGACGCCGCGCGTGCCTATTTATGGGCATGGTGACGTCGGCGCCGATACGGTGGCTGTCGAGGGACATTGACTCGGTGGACGTCGACGCGCAGCGCCCTCTACAGAGAAAACATTTCTGAGGCCAGCAAGCTGGAGACGAATTATCAAAGATAAGGAATACGTCAGAGGACACAATCCCTTCGAATGTGTTTTTGTAAGAGGGTAGTTGCACACTCAGACCACTTGAATGGCTAATACTCATCACTGTACCCACAAGGGTATTATAATTTGCAATATACACATGTAGAAGAAATACTTTATCTCACCCTACAAGAGAAATTTTAAACCTTACCAAATTGGGTAGTATCACCAACATTGTCTAAACATCTAAATGATAAAATGTATTAAAGGGCAGTGACCATCATTATGTATATGAATAAACCCCAGATGGCTAGTATCAATAATTATCATTAGCTAATACGGTGAATCTGAAAGTTGCTAACATTTAAGTGTGCTAAATATACTAGTGACAGTCTATTTATTGGTTTTGAACAAACAATACTAACAATGCCAAGTCTTGCAGCATGTCTGTTAGTGTGTTGTGACCAGAATAATAGCAAATCATTAATGATGCTCCTATAGTATCAATCAGCATTATTCTCTGTGATTAGCTTAAGTATGAGCCTACAAAGGAAATAGTGATAATCCACCTATTGTTCTGGGACATTGTCCTCCACAATCCCTAAAGTGAAAAACCAAAAAAGCACCAGGTTGCAAGCTGGTGTTGAGACACTATTGAAAGAGTATTTCCTACCAATGAGGACAGCAGTTAATATCTGCTGCATGGATATTTGTTTTTGTTCAGCATTTGTGGTAAGTATATTGGTGACCAGACGTGAGAATGGATGCAAAACAGCATATTACTAATTGTGCCACATGTGTTCAGACCACAGTGAATCATACTATTAAAATGTTTCACTAAGGGCAACAATACCATTTGAAAATATGCACATGGATCATATAATTTCTTTAACAGAAGTTAACAAACACAAGCACTTGTTTATTGGAGTGGACCTGTGTAACTAATTCACGTGGACCATTCTCTAGAGGACAGACGATTTTACAGAAGTCACAAAGGATGTGTTATCTCTACTAGCTATGATGGCACCAAAAACAGCCTAACCTGACAATGAGCCAGCCTTTTTAGGCACATCCATTAGGTAAACACTATCATGCTGGGGGTGTAACTTGCAATTCTCAAACCCAACATCAGTATTTTTTCTAGATGGTCCAGATGAGTGGTCTGTCACATGCTCCTAAAACAATCAAAATGACCAGTCAACCTTGCTTCTAATGATTAATTTCAAATATAAAGTCAAGGAGTCCCAGGTCTATGCTATTTTGCAGAAAGATGGCTAGAATTAGAGTATTATATGATAGGAACTGACTGTTGAGGAAGGCTGCATCAGTTCACTCATACGTGTGTGTGTAGTGTGATGAATCCTGTGGAGTCCTCACAAAATCCCTACCTGACGCCTCCTCCCAGGTGGCCAAGGGAAGGCAACCGCTACCTGATCCCAACTCTAGGGGTGATATTAGCCAGGAGGATCACCTGGGAAGAGAAGGACCCAAGGGAACGAGAGGACTCTGTTGGGAGGGATGTGGTATTCATCTTCCTCAGAGGAGGAAGTGTCAGTGACACCAGAATCTCTAATGGCTTGTTGTCGGAGGGAACTGTTCATTCTCAAAGCGATCTATCTTGATGGTGGCAGAAACTGTCATAACCAATCATTTATTGGGAGTAAGAATCCCTCTACTAAAACCAATTACATTTATGGTGGTGAAGTCTCCTGTGATCAACAAGGGAATGTTAAATGTGAGTCTTCAAATATTAACATCTCAAATTCTGAAAACCTTAATTCCCCTGTAAAGGAAAACCACTCATTAAATCCTTATAAAATTCCTTTAGAAGATATAAATAAGGATAGAAAGGAAGTTGATAATAATATTCCCTTTAAAAGAAGAAACGGGAACATTGGGGACTTCATGTCCCACGATGCCCAAAGCACTGGGATGAAGGAGAGGGATTCAGAGGCATGACACTGCAAGTTGCACCTTAATAAGGTTGATGACGCACACCTGAGGGAGACTGAGAGGCATAAAAGTCTGCCTCAGGTGCAGGCCATATAATGCAGTTGTGGGAGGTGGAGTGATTGCATTAACTCCACATTGCGGTTGCAGCTGAAGGATACAGGAGACGCCAGAGCTATTGTAGACTGCCTATAGGATGCCAATTCTGAGAGGGTCTCTACTGTCAGAGACCTTGATTGCAGAAGTTGCACAACGGGAAGTATTATTTGTAAAAGCTTTCCCCTTTAAGATCGTAGCTGCAGAGTTCACGCCGTGGGAAGCATTATGTTTAGCAGCCTTCCCCACAATAAGGCAGGCTCTGGTGGCAGGCGAGCACCAGAGATCCTTTCAACCAATAAGTGCTCTTTTTCGGACTGGTGCAGGTGAAAAACAGAGAGAAGCTATTTGTCATGTCAAGAAGAGCAACAGAAGCAGAAGACCTGGAGGCAACAGAGCGAGCGAACGCGCGTGCCAAACCCGGTTAGTTCAATAGCATATTGTGATCCCAGAGCGCTCAGTGATTGCCTGCTGGCCAAGGCTTGGTATTGTGAATATCAAACTGATGTTAAAAGAGTAAAGTGGCAGAACTAAATTAGTTTTGAATACTGAACTGATGTAAAGCAGAATAATTATCAAAGTGTTGAGGTTTGAATAATTGCCAACAACAAAAGAGGGCAATAGCAAAGCAAGTTAAAAAAGAAGCAATATTTCAAACCTAAAGAGGGAAATTAAGAAGCAGTTTGTAGACCCTGTTGTCAGAGGGAAAAAGAAGAAATAAGGGGAACTGACCTAAACACGCTTTGCCTAAGCTAAAGAAGAGCAAGAGTGGGAGAAAACCATTATCAGCACTTGGTTAATGTAGGAGTGGGAAAACAAGAGTGGCAGGAAAGATGGCTTCTGACAGAAGGCATTCATGAGGAGAGGAGCATAACCTGCATTGCATGCGGCCATCACAAGTGTGAAAGAAACAGCACCAATGTGTCTCATGTTTTCCCAGAAGACGTACTTAAAACTGAGGTTTTGGAAAGCCAAGCCGAGTGAGAGACTTACTGAAGCAAGCGGAACTTTATTGGAACTTAGTTGCAAGACAGGATTTCCTTATTCCTTTGAACTGTTGATTGAAATCATGTTTGAATCTGGGGAAGGGGAACTCACCCAGGTTACAAGGAGAAACAGTTACCATGTTTTGAGTATAACTGTTATTTCTGTTATATCTGAGTAGCCAAATATCAAATTGTTCTGTTTGTTGTATGTACAAGTATGAGGGACAGAATCCTTTTGTGCGAGTGTTTCCTTTATTATATTAATCAGGGAATTCCTCGTCAGAGTAGGGGTAGTGAGGCGTTCATCCAACCTTTAGAGTTAATAAAATGGCATCTTATGAAAAACCTTCACAAAGTTGTCTGCCTCACAATTCCGACCCATCACAGTAGTTTCTGACAGCCCTTGCTTTCTTACGTGTGTATGTAAATGCAGTAATCCCATCTGAATTTGAATGTCAGTGTGTTTGAGTCAATAACTCTTCTTATCAGGGCATCTAGCAAGGCAGTCACATCTAGAAGGTGTCTGGCAGCCTATTGTCAAGTTGGTGTAATGGAATGATCATTTTTATAGCCACAATGAGATCCTTAAGGAAGCAGATGTCTTGGTGAAGAGTACTGAAGGTGTCATTTGCAGCCTCCCTCTTTGGTATAATCTTCTGGACGCTTCATTGCTTGGAAATCATCTTTCCATGATTGCAAATACTTTATCTGTCACTTGGAATGCTTGTGTCTAAGCTTCTCTAGTGATGTAACCATCTGTGTGATTTCAGTCCAATTTAATGTCCAGACCCCATGCTTAGCTATTGACTGGCTTCGTTCCCTAAGAGAGATTACACAGGTTTGCAAAGTGTAATTTGAAGAACAGGCTCTATATGGACCTACACTGATATGTATTTTCTTATATTGCACACAGAAGACAACTGTGTAACTCATGACTCTCCCACCCCTAGCACATGTGTTATGTTACTTCTACCACTCAGCAAAGTTACTTTTCCTCCCTTGACATGTCCAGCTGTCCACTCTCTATTCTGGATAAAAGGATATGTTTATATTGCTATAGGCTATCTCACATTTACTGAAATATAAAAAATGCACGAGGTGAGGAACACTACAGGCTATGCCATTGCCATGTGCATGCAAAGAACATCCATCCCTCATTTTTTGTTTGAAGAGGCTGATGCATGCCAGGAATATTCTGATATTTTAGCTTCAATAATTCTATCAAATAATATAGTGTCTGTTTACCAATGGACGCTACCATCCTTCAGTGGTGCAATCCAATTTGATCTATTTACATAATTGTATAAACCCTTTGAGAGGATCCCAATTTTGCATAGGTAAACTGTGGTTTGGGTTTTTGAGGTAAGTCTGAAAATGGTATCCATATTAGACATTGTTTATCTTGTATTCTTGTAAACTAAAATGT
This sequence comes from Ambystoma mexicanum, assembly GCF_040938575.1. NCBI lineage: Eukaryota > Metazoa > Chordata > Amphibia > Caudata > Ambystomatidae > Ambystoma > Ambystoma mexicanum. The sequence goes on along the minus strand of NC_090928.1, from coordinate 1,006,078,345 downwards.
GTCAAACAAAGCCCATTTGGTAAATGTCTTAAATGTAGCCCTTATTATGTCCTTTGTATTCTTCTTAAACAGCCCACCCCTATACGTTCTGTACTATGGTAACCAAAACTGACCCAAAGGAAGTGGGTGAATGCTTATAGTTGCAGGGACTCCAACCTGCACATCCTCTTAGGTATTGTATGTGAGAAGGCTGAAAATGTCAAATCTACTAGACTGTTAGCAGAATGTAATCCTAATGGAGTAAAAAAGATTCCATTGGTCAAAATTATGAAAAATATGATGACCAGAGAATAGAAGAGATATAGTACCAAAACCATGTTTCATTCTGTGTTCTAAAATTGGCTTCCCGGGTCATGTGAACATCCGGTACCTTTTTCTAGTTGGTGAAAAGTCTCTGTTTCTGTGTTTCTGAGACAGCCAAATTTCAATGATTATTCTTTTTTATTACATCATGTCTTACCTTCTTTCCATGTTGTTCAAGAAGAAGTGTCTCACACTGGGGTCTAACCATCTGGAGCTGGTTTTAGGGTGTCTATCTAAGCCTAGCTTGCTTTTCTTCTGGGTGGTAAAGCTGGTAGGATTGCTGTTTTTGTGCAAAAATATCTTGATAACCTGCACTGGTTGTCTGTACTTTGGGCCAAATCTTTCTACTACAAAATCGAGGTACCCTCCTTTTATTGTCCTCTCTTCAAACAAAATTTCTTTCTCCACCTTCAAATAGTTTCAGCAGTGCGCTGACAAACAGTTGATCTGGCATGGTAAGTGAACTGGAAAGATTGCTTAAATCAGGCATGTACACTGGCATGCCATACAGCCCCTCATCAAATGCTTTGTCATCACATTGTTAGTGGTATGGAAAATAATGCACACTTCTAACTATTGAAATCAACTGATCTATATAGACATCCCCATAGGAAAGGTTGCATTGAAAAGGGGCCCATTTAAATAAAATAGGCCCAATGCTGGGGGGAATTACAGCGTCAGGTAATGCCCTGGGGCCCATAGTTAATGAGTTAATGAAGACCCTGGGGCATTACCTGATGCGGTAATGCCCCCGAGTGAGGTGCTTATTGATATTAATAGTCTGGCCCGTTAGACCAGGGTGCTAATAGTGTCTTTATTTTAATTGCAAAACGTCTGCGTTTCACAACTGAAAAAATGAAGAAAAAAGATGGCTTCCATGGAACTGGGTCAAGGAACTATACATAGTCCCTTTTCCTTTTCCATGGCAGCCATGCAAAAAGGGAAAACAAAGGAGATGGCCACCATGGAAAGGTGAGAAGGGACTACACATAGTCACTTCTCCCTTTCCATGGCAGCCTTTCAAATGTGAGTAAAAATTGTTTTTAAAAAAAGATGCCCACCAGGGCACGCAGAGAAGGGACTACATGTAGTTCCTTCTCCCCTTCCATGGTGGTGAGTTGCGAAAAGGAACACTGAGAGATGGGGCTGCAAACAATGCTTTGTCGAGCTGATAATGACCCGGCGAGGGCCAATCAGATAATGTGTTACAATCTGATTGTCCCGCACCAGGTACTAATGAATACTCTTATTCACTTTCACAACAATCCCATTAGGTTACCTTCTGAATAGGTTTTAAGTTACACCCCCAGCATGTTATTGTTTAAGGATGTGCCTGAAAAAGCTGCCTCATTGTCAGCTTGGGCTGTTTTTGGTGTTGTCATAGCTACTAAAGATAAATCCTTTCTGACGTCTGTGAAATCTGCTGTCCTCTAGAGAATGGACAAGGATAATCTTGTACACTGGTCCACTACCATTAACAAGTGATTGTGTATGTTAACTTCTTTGAACTGACCTATGTGATCCATGTGCATGTTTTCAAATGTTATTGTTGATCTCAGTAAAAAATCTTAACAGTATGATGCACCATGCTCTGAGCACATGTGGCGTAATTAGCAATATGCTGTTTTGCATCCATTCTCAACTCTAGCCAACAGTAAATATCCTACAAACGCTGAGCTATAACTAATATCCCAAAGTGGGGAGTAGCTATTCCGGCATGTACAGCAGATATTAACCTTAATCTGTTCTAATTATTAGTAAATACCCTTTAGCTAGGGTCTCGATTCTTGTCGGAAAGTGTGACTTTTACTGTATTGCCTTTTAGAATGGATGTGTATGTGTTAGGGAACCCTTTCGGGCTAGGCCAGCTTGCTCAAAGCAGGCTTTTATATACTCATCAATGGGAGCAGCAATGCATGTCAAAGCTGCTACCACAAATCGTATACTATGCTGTCTTGCGGACAACTTGATTAATGGATTGCGTGACCTGTGCACAGAATATGTTGGGTGTGTACATAACCCATATAATATTATTTACCTCCTTGATGTTCCCAGCCTTCTTTCTAACCTTTTTAGATATTGCTATCCCTTTGGAAATGTAAAGCCATTGTATGCCTAGTATTGCATGCCCAAATTGAATCCCACAGCTCCGTACACTCAATTGGAGACAATACACTGTTGGTGCTGATGTGTCTCCTAAATACTTAGATTTGTAACTAGACATCGAATGTCACTGTATGCTTCAATGAGCCTTTTATAAAAGCACATGCAGTTTAGCATTTAGATTGTATCCCAATGGGTGAAATTGTTGAATCATCAGGGTATTATACCTCTGCAAACATCCACAATTGGGTGTCTGGCTGCTGCTCTGCCTTCTGATTGTATTGTCCATTCAAGATCTCAAGATCACACATCTGCCTTATCTCTGTGTTTTTATAGTACTGCACACCAGGAACAGCCTGAGTAGCAGATCATTGAATCCATCTAGTGTGTAGTGCTTTGGCCTGCAAGATGCTTGAATGTGTTGCTGCTTCAAGCAAAACCAGTGAAATATTCAGGTGTATATTTTTAATTGCCAGCTCTTTCCTTCTGTAATTTAAACTGTACTGCTGTTAAGATCATCCCTTCTGACATTAACGTCTCTTCTTGTATCAGCAGGACACACTGTTGGCTTGGTCTAACCAAAACTACAAACTGTATATGTGAATTTATTCTGATCAGAAAGCACTATTACTTCTAAACCTTTATAAATGTTCTTGTCTCAAAGAGGAGTGTTCTGAGTCTTTTTATATTACACATGTTGTAGAATTATATTTGTGTATCAGTTCTGCATTCCATTCAGATGGACATAAATTCCTTTTGACTAATGCATAAAGTGATTTTACTAATGTTAAATAGTTTGCTACATATGTTTAACAAACCCTATAATGCCTGAAACTGTCTGAGTGTGTGAGGCTTTTATAAATGTACACATTGTTCAATAAATTGCAAGGAGAGACATTTTCCCTAAGCTGGCAGTAAGGATCCCAAAACTGTAACCTGTCTGTGTGATCATTCTTTTTTTAAATTTAAATTTAAATTGAATAGGTATCCCTTTGGAGCTAACGCTTCTATGATTAAATGCACCTTGTCTAAGCAGGATTTCAAATCATCTATACAATAGCTGTCATCTACATGCTGACAAAATATTTGAATGCCGTTTAATAGACTACATGTTCTGCTTCACTATGTCCCTGGGATATTCTCATTGCCCATAGGAATTTTTGCGAAGCTATGTTGTTTCCTTTGAAGGTGGAAGCAGTACATTTCAAGCTCTCTAGATCTGCTGGCTGTGTGAAAGAAATTCCCAAAGAATAGCAGAGTTGTATATCACTCTAAGGCCTAGAACTGTATAGATTTTGAAGTGGCTAAATTCATCTCTAGTCCAGAATAAAATTGTATTTACCATCTGATGTACCCCTTGCGAGTATGTTATGGACTTGCCTGTTGCAATGCGGCTCTTGGCTCAATCAACAGGATTCTATTGCTTTTATGTGAGGAAAGATAACTCTTTGATGGGAAACTGTTTCTGAGGACTTGATGTTAAAGGATAGTTCCGGGACTTTTTTTTTATTGTCCCTACGGTTCGGCCATGTGTTTTTAAGCATAAATCGGTAGATCGTAGAAAACTTTCCTATGGACCTTACCCGACTTTTCGTCCATTAACGCACTCGAAATCAGCCGCCATCTTGTCATAATCCTATCATTTACCCCCATCGACCTGGCTCACCTGCGTTTGCGGCACTAAATCATATCCCCCGCCCCTGAAACAGACTTTATCTAAACATTCATATTCCCCGCCTCTATCCGTGACGTGACTGTGCTGCGTAGGCACACGCGCCCAGGCGTCTTCTACGCGACTCCACACAGAACCCGGAAACCAACACAGATCAGCTCACAACACAGCGCGCCACAATTCGGAATATGAAACTGTACTTTTAAATCAAACCGCAAGATTGTAAATTTGGTAAAGTACATTTATTTGACATCAAATGTTTAGAGAATATTCAGCGATTTGCATTTTTCTTTTCTCTCGATCCAAAATAGTTCGTCTTGAGGCAAGCGATGTTCGTGTGCAGTACACAGGGTGTTGGTTTACGATAAAATAAGCTCTTCGGTCGCACTGATAATCGCATGGCTGTTCCAACAACGAGGCACTAGGCCACCACAACGGTATGTATGTTGCATCTAGCCGTTAGTACCGCGTAAGGGCATACTTGTACTTGGCGATCGTCCCATAAAATGGTCAGGGTGGTAACGTTGTTCATGCGGAGAAGCAACTGGCGGTTGTAAAAGCCATCCGCCGGTGTCTGGTACTCGTGACACATACAATAATGAAAGATGTACCTGTTTTAAAAACATAAAAAATGAAATTAGTCTCACCATCAGATTTTTATTAAAATTATTCATTTTATATATTAGGTCGGGAAATTATTTCATAGCTAGGACAGTGCAACTGGGTATTATACGTCATTTCCAGTAACCCACCCCCTCTCCTCCGCCTTTTTCAGAGCCGCCTGAGCGCCAGTGGACCACTTCGTCACTGATATGATATAATATGGCATTTGCAACGCGCCTATACACAAGTGTTTCAAGGCGTGGCGAGGCAGGGAGGGGGGGGGACAAGGAGAAGACAGACAACGATCCTACTAGGCCAGGTGTCATTCAGATCGCGCAAGTGCAGGGGTAGGGGGAAGGTAAAAGTGCAAGGGGAAGGGGAGGGGGGAAGTGGAGTACAAGGTAAGTAGCATAAAATAATAAATACATAGGGCCAGCTGGTGGCGAGTGCAAGGTAAGTGCAGAACAAGTGCTGGGAAGGGAGGGCTGTAGGATACTGAGACAGTCCCCCAGTGCAGGGGTTGACAGGGAGGCAGTGCAGGTGGAGAGTGGAAGGGCCCAGGACCGAGGTCGCAGACAGTGGACCAGTTGTAGCTGGGGAGAGGGAGAGAGAAACCAGAAGCAAAGAGGAAGGTTTTGAGGTGCTTCCGTAAAAGGAGATGGTTCTCCTCAAGATAGTGCGCGGTACAAAACAATATGCCACATAGAACGAACAAGTACAACTTAACCCGTCTTTAAAGCTACTGTATAGTAATTAAATTGCGGTATAAACTCATCCAAAGAGTTACTTACGTTATATTTGCATTTTCCATTGTGCGTAGGGCAGCCCCGAAATACCACTCCTTCTATGCCGACGTTATTTCTTCTAATGAACGAACATTAAATGGCTTTCGTTTCTGAAATTATATTCATTATCGTTTCTTACGTTATTGCACAACACCCCCAAAAAGAAGTCTTTCGGGATGGTCCCGGCCTGTCAAGGTCAAATAACAATAGAACCTTATACTGAGTCGTGGGCCATTCCGGCACCCGAGCAAAAAATCAAAGCAGCTGACCTTCACTTTGAATGAGCACACATTCCTAGTTAGCTACATTCAGTGTAAGGCCATCTCACAGGACTTGAAATTTACACTCCATCTTTGCATTTTGTCTGCGTGCATTTGCAGCCCCAGAGAACCATAAATACGGAGACATTCTATATTTTTTGAAAAATGATTTATATTACTGTTTGGTTTAATTTAATGCGCAAATGAACAAGGTTGGATAGACACATTGCATGTACACTGAGCAATCACTTTTATTTACACAATACATAGCTACACATATTCAATGGGCCTGCGACATGAGGAGACTCCAGAGCAAAGTCACAGGTGACACCCGGGTGGTTCGCACTACTGCACGGTGAAGGGAGGGGCAAGGGTGGAGAGACACATTGCATGTACACTGAGCAATCACTTTTATTTACACATTACATAGATACACATATTCAATGGGCCTGCAACATGAGGAGACTCGAGAGAACAGACAATCAAATTACAATCATTTAAACCGTGATGTGTATTTCTCAATGAGCTCTGCTTTAGGTGGACATGGAACAGAGGCAATGTTGGGTGGCAATGCAGTTGTCCCCTGCACAGGTTCGTTCACAACTCCATGTATGTGCCTATCTAGGACATCAACAATAAGTCTCTCAATAAACTCATATTGCATATCCTCAAACACTGGTTTGATCACCCATTGTTTACTTCTTTTAGTGAAGGCCTTATTGTAGCGAAGCGTCCCTAAAGTTCCGGTCGTCCTACTTTGTTGACGGCCAACATTATGGTTATGTGCCAAGACCGCTAGAAGAGTCCGATTTATCATGCCCTCCATGCCAAAATGCAATCGTTTTGGCCTGTACTTTAGGCACATATTGTGGAACACCTCCAAATCTCCTGTGTGGCAGAATTCCGTGAGTCCCCTCAAATCTCTTGTTATAGTTTTATCAAATACAATCTTTTCAATGGCTTTGTGAGTGGGTGATGAAGGAATCAACCACTTCTTCTTCCGTGCCTCCTCTGTGGACAAATGGCCATGTTCACAATTGTGGAAATGTTGGTTTGTGGTCCAGCGGTGAACGTTGCTACAGTGTAGCATTACTGACCGCCATTTTTCCAGTAGAATTTCCAACGACCCTCCACATGTTTTTGAGCTCCACCAAAGATGGTTGCTGATTGACTTGGACCACTGTGAAATACCTTGCATATCTTTTTTTTTACCTGCAGCCGACATTTTTTTATTGATTGTTTTTGCAAGATGCCATACGTCAAATTGGTGATTTATATTTTTGTACTCTTCTCTCATTGTCTTGGCAATTGAAACGTGTCTGTCCGTGGCTATCAGGTCGATCACCATTCCCCGGGATTGTAGTTCTTGCAATGATGCTACAAAGCCAACTTTCTCCATGGCCACTGAGGATGTACTTTGTGACACCTGCACGACCACCGAACTCACAATTTTCTTACTTTCCATGTCCTGAAAGTGGTAGGTGCAGTACTTGGCTGAAAATCCTGGGCTGTCGCACTGTCCATCACCGGCTAGCCTGAACCGTTTGCCCGCGAATGTACTATCAATAGACATTTTTTCCATTCTCCAAGCTTCGCTAATGGCTGGAAATAGATAATCGGTTTGGTATTTGTAGAACTGAGTTTTCGCAATGAAATGGATTCCCACAAACTGAAAGAAATACTCTAACTTTTTAAAACTTGAACCACTAAAAAGTGTGGCCGCTGCACAAAGTAGATTGCCTGCTGGCAGTTGCCCCAGCATGGGTTGTGCAGACCATGAGAAAGGATGATATTTTGTACAGGTGGCATGTATTTTAAGGTTAGTGCCTCGAATTGCACGAGTCACATTAATCAATGGCTCCCCACATACTTCCCCACCAACCGAATGCCCACATTTCATCCTAATAATAATATCAATCAAACAACTATCGAATACAATGAATTTGGCCTCTTTCCTTATACTGTCACTCTGCATCCCAGCTGGTTCGGCCTGTAACGTTGAGGACATGTCACTCACATGAAAGGTAGAATCTCTGATATCGTCTTCCGCTATGTTCAGTGATATTGATGGTGTTTCATTGTCGTCCACTTCATTCTCTTCCATTGCAACATCTGTTCCTTCTCCGGCGATGGGTGAATAAAACAATTTCTTCAACTTTCTCGCGGTCTTAGTTTTTGCGGGTGTGGATTCTGTGAATTGATCTCCGACTGCATCCGAACTACCAGGAGGACATTCACTATCAATGGCTGGTGGTGGTATAGCTCCGTTGTCAATCACTTCATATTCTTCCCATTGGCACGATGCATCTCCAGTCTCAAGTCCCTGCCAAAAGGTTTGACAAGCAACATCTCTCGTTCGCTTCACTGTCTGTGTAGATCTAGTTCGTACACCCACTCGCAACTAGAGGACAGATTGGAAAAGGGATGTTCAGTTTAAACACAACTTACAGTATTGAACTATTAACAGTGAAAAACAACATAATATAGTGACCAGGACACTAACCTTCTTTTGCTTTCTTTTCTTTGAAACTTTCTTGCCTCGAACTTCAACATCAGGACGCTGTTGCTCCGACTCGACCGCAAGGACTATATTTTCATGATAAGCACATCCATCACGCACTGACGCTCCATCGACTCCCTGAAACATAGAACTTTCATTAGTATGTATAATAATATTGAAAACACAAAATGTACTTGGGGACCAATACCCACGTACATCTCAATAGCAAAACACGAATGAACGCATTGTGTAGAACATTCAAACGACAATTATTCACGCATTGTTGATCTAGTTAGATGGAACTGTCAAGATCCATACCTCGGGCTCCGCATAGACTTCCATTGATGATATTATTGAAGATGACGCTTCATCAACTCCCTGAAACACAGTAATTGCATTAGTATGGTTTTCTATTTTGTTAAAAAGAACATAAACTTTGTGCAGGCGTCAACGGCTCATCTAAATAGACCTGCACAAATGATCAGTTGTCTAAAATAAATAATGGATATCTAAATATGATTCGATTTGCTCGATCGTTGGAAGTGTCACCACCCAGAGATCTGCATCAACTACTAGGGTTGATGTTCTTGTAGAAGAAGCTCCGTCATCTCCCTGAAACATAGTACTTGCGTTAATAAAGAAGGAAGTATAGCGGATGTAATCACGTCATATGATCTCGCTTGATCGAACTGTCAGTATCCATACCTCGAAATGCATAAGAACATCAAGGGACGCTGTAACTGCGGTGCACACTTCTGCAAGGCTGTTGCGCCGACCCGTAACTGCATGCTCCCCCTTCTTCTTGGACTAATGCTCCATCGACTCCCTGAAACATAGGACTTTCATTAGTAATGAACACAATATTGAAAAAAGAAGACACATAGGAGGGCGACGACAGAAGGACATATCAATGGCTAAAAACGAAAGAAACATTGTGTGTAACAATCACACTACAAGAATGCAAGATCTGATGATCTCCATCGATGGAACTGTCCGGAAACGTACCTCGAGCATCTGAGTGACATCAACGGTTGTCGTCAATGCGTTGGACTCCTCAGCATCTCCCTGAAAGACAGTACTTGCATTATTTTGGATAACAATAATTATAACTGAAAACAAAGACTAGAGGACGAGTACTAGGGTGTACCATTAGGTAAAATAATTACACGATAAATTAAAACTATTGATTTACATGCCTAAAACAAGTCAGTGGCAGAATAGCTAAGTAAGATTACCCGATAGGCGCTTGAAGTGGCTGATGACTGCAATAACGACACGGATGGAGAATCTTCCGCCTTCATATTGAGTGGATACATAAATGGGGAAATTATTGTTAGCTAATGCTACACACTACCGCAAGGCCCAGAGCTAAATCAGTAAACTTGACTCACCAGTGGAGGGATGTGGACGAATAGAGTGGGAATAGCGGTTGAGAGCAATTTTCGCTTCGCTCGCGGTGTGTTCTTCTTTATTAGCAATGATGTGGAGTACATGTCTGAGCTAAAGTGCCTGCTGCAGATGCGGTATCGATCACCCCTCTTGTCCGCAAAGACTTCTAGGACTCTACTTTCAAGCTCAGATGGTGGATATCCGCAATATCGGACCCATTCTCTTATCTGATCTATTGTTTTAGGGAAAACATGCATTATAGTACCTTCAGATTTTTTATGGGTCTTCGAAGGGCAACCGCCAATGGAACAGGCAGGCATTGTGGAAAGTTCTGAAAAGTAAAGATCAACAATTCTCTATGAATACCAATGTGTTAAAAAATTAAATGACACATAAAAGGTTCAATGCAAGGTTCGTTTTGGTTCTTGGAACTATACACGTTATTCACATGCGGATAAGTATTTGAATAAGTTTAAAAAAATAGAAAAATAATTTGACTAAACTCAGAACATGTGACTAGTTCCTTGCATGTACTGTCTTGAACGAAAAGAAAACATGGATGCAATTTGATGACTACTAGCAAATAGATATAAATTAAAATATTGGACGCGAAATGATTATGGTACATGGCCTTACCTTGACGAACAAACAGATGCAGGGATCAGAGTAGTTTCTTGTCGTAGAACAGGGAGCAGTTCACAGGTTGCAAACTGACGAGTTTGCTCGAAGTGGTCACGGAAGTTCACAGAGACGAAGAGCAGATAACCAGCACCTTCACGGGTTGACTAGCAAAGCGCAAAGAAGTTCTCATTAGAAATATGAAGTGGGTTATAAAGAATTCGAAACAGGGGTGTGTTTGTGAATGAATGACGTGTATATGTCGTGGCATTATGCGGTTTGCAGGGGGGCGTCCAGCGTGAGGGGAGATGCTTGGCAGGAGACACGGGGTCTGGAGGTAGACATGGGAACAACAACCCATGCTCTATAGACCACTTTGAAGTGTACATGGTCTTTGGCACCTCTTGGCCTTTATCGCTCCCTGACAGCTCCACTTGCCAGCACAAGTACCCCGGTGCGAACTGCCTTTGATAGGGCGGGGGGGGTGGATTGGGGCGGTGGTCGTGCAGACAAGACACAGGAAGACTCGTGAATGGAGAAACACTTATGTGGATTGCAGGGGGGCGTCCAGCGTGAGGGGGGATGCTTGGCAGGAGACACGGGGTCTGGAGGTAGACATGTGAACAACAACCCATGCTCTATAGACCACTTTGAAGTGTACATGGTCTTTGGCACCTCTTGGCCTTTATCGCTCCCTGACAGCTCCACTTGCCAGCACAAGTACCCCGGTGCGAACTGCCTTTGATAGGGCGGGGGGGTGGATTGGGGCGGTGGTCGTGCAGACAAGACACAGGAAGACTCGTGAATGGAGACACACTTATGTGGATTGCAGGGGGGCGTCCAGTGTGAGGGGGGATGCTTGGCAGGAGACACGGGGTCTGGAGGTAGACATGGGAACAACAACCCATGCTCTATAGACCACTTTGAAGTATACATGGTCTTTGGCACCTCTTGGCCTTTATCGCTCCCTGACAGCTCCACTTGCCAGCACAAGTACCCCGGTGCGAAATGCCTTTGATAGGGCGGGGGGGTGGATTGGGGCGGTGGTCGTGCAGACAAGACACAGGAAGACTCGTGAATGGAGACACACTTATGTGGATTGCAGGGGGGCGTCCAGCGTGAGGGGGGATGCTTGGCAGGAGACACGGGGTCTGGAGGTAGACATGGGAACAACAACCCATGCTCTATAGACCACTTTGAAGTGTACATGGTCTTTGGCACCTCTTGGCCTTTATCGCTCCCTGACAGCTCCACTTGCCAGCGCAAGTACCCCGGTGCGAACTGCCTTTGATAGGGCGGGGGGGTGGATTGGGGCGGTGGTCGTGCAGACAAGACACAGGAAGTCTCGTGAATGGAGACACACTTATGTGGATTGCAGGGGGGCGTCCAGCGTGAGGGGGGATGCTTGGCAGGAGACACGGGTCTGGAGGTAGACATGGGAACAACAACCCATGCTCTATAGACCACTTTGAAGTGTACATGGTCTTTGGCACCTCTTGGCCTTTATCGCTCCCTGACAGCTCCACTTGCAAGCGCAAGTACCCCGGTGCGAACTGCCTTTGATAGGGCGGGGGGTGGATTGGGGCGGTGGTCGTGCAGACAAGACTCGTTTGCCGCAGGGCCTCACCAAGGAGAGGCCATCTAACTGCATGTAAGAGGCAGACTGCAGGATCTAATACTTGGAAGGCAGGGGGGTGAGTTTATAAATACCTCACCCTCCCAGGAGAATATATGGGTGCAGTTCACCCTGGAGACCCTGGATGCCTAGGCAGTTAGTCAGCAGCAGGCTGGCCTGTGGTGGCAAGGCGGCACGGGCCAGAGGGGGTCATCTCTGTACCCGGTGCCCAAAAGGATGATTTATTATGATCAACCATATTGATTATTTACCTATAACCATGTTTTGTATCAATAAAATCCAACGGCCTTTTATTGCCAACGCTTGAACAAAGTGGTGTGGTAAGTATTTTTGGGGGAGGAGGCAAGGCCGGGAGGCTTGATGCCAACCCGCAAAATAACATATGTATGTCTGCTGCATATGGGTTCAACGGTTATGTGGATTGAAGGTGGGCGGCCAGCGTGAGGGAGGATGCTGGCTGGAGACATGTGGTGTGAAAAGACAAGGCACAGGAAGACTATTCAATGGAGACACACTAGATTCATTTAAAAAATCAAAACAACCATTGTTAAAATATATGTTGGGTTTTATTTTAGATCTTAATTTCAATTGAACATAAATAATAAACATTACACATTGTAAAGTTCCGGTTGCAGCACATCCAGGGAAAATCCGCGGTATTGTCCACTGTCGCTGGGGAAATGTTGTCTAATGGCAAGTACCGCACAGGCAGGTATTACTCTCCGAACGCGGTGTCCGAGCCTCCTGTGAAGCCACCAAGTGAAGCAACGATAGGCCACCAGCCTGTACCACCTGTGAAAATAAAAGATGCAAACTGTATTAAAATGACAAAACTTTCTTATCAATGTCGATTCAGGTAAAAAATGTCATTCTGCTTTGAAAAAAATTCTATCTAGAAAATGCACAATATGGAACCAATTTACATGCGTTCGAATGATATGTAGATGTAATTTTATATGTGGGAGACGACCATGAAATAGTAGTGGCATCACTGACATCACAACCAGAGTATACTTACTCTTTACTCGGATTACGCGGACGAACAGTGCCGCGAAGTTCGTGCATAAGCACCATCATCATCCTCAACACGGTCCGTGAGAGGCAGGCTTCCCTGAACTCTGGCAGCTCGGTATTGCATTGCGGACTTGGCTCGCCTTCCGAAATGTAGGCCAAGCACCCGGAATTTTCACGGCAGCAGCAGTTCTCCTCCTCAGTTGGCATTAGCTCGCACCGATTGCACGTGCACCAGGTGGAGACGCCGTCCATGCGACATGGTCCAGGCTCTTCATCCGTTGACTGGTCCTCCCAACTGCCGTCCGAATCCCCATCGTTTTCGCGTGCTTGCCTTTCCAGTAGTTCCTCCTCGGTGTACTCGGGCTCGTACATATACGGCATTATTGTAGCCATTGTGTGGTAAAGAAAGTAAAATAATTTACAGAGATGGTACAGGTGTTCACAAGGCCTAGAAGCGGCGAAGGTAGCTGACCAGAGCACAGAAACGAGTCACAGAATACTTAAAGTAACACAGAGAGAGTAACTGAATCGAAAATCTGCTGCTGTGTGTTGTGAAACGGTGTGTTTATACTTATTGAGGAAAGAGGCGTCCTGCCATTTCCATGGCGACACTTCATTAGCTGAGGCGCAGCGATTGTTGACACGAAACGTGCTTTGGCGTTGGGAAATGGGCGGTACGCGTCTGCTGATGTCAGGCTCAGGGGCGGGGGATTTGATTTAGTGCCGCAAACGCAGGTGAGCCAGGTCGATGGGGGGAAATGATAGGATTATGACAAAATGGCGGCTGATTTCGAGTGCGTTAATGGACGAAAAGTCGGGTAAGGTCCATAGGAAAGTTTTCTACGATCTACCAATTTATGCTTAAAAACACATGGCCGAACCGTAGGGACAATAAAAAAAAAGTCCCGGAACTATCCTTTAAGTACAATGGTACTTTATGTGGTTGACATGACCGTCATGAATTTCAAACAGTGTAACTGCTCCTAGAAAAGCCCAGGAATCTGCATATATACATATTAAGTGTAGTTTAACTGTTTTTGAAAATGCTGGTATAATAGCGTCTTCTCTCCTAGAATGGTATCTAATATAAAGTGGTGAGCAGTCTTGAGCTGTCTAAAAAGCACTACATTTTATATTAAATGTGTGCAAATTTCCTTTGGCTGTTACACTTTTGTGTGAATTGTTACTAAATAGATTGTTATGTTTCCTACAACCTGTCCTGCGGGATTAGTCATTTCTGAATGCTTATATTTTTGCATATTATTTTAACAATGTTTGGTTTTACCTCAACTATGGAAATGCCTGAACCAGAATCTAAAAAGACCCCAGTTCATTCAGTGGGTTTGTTTGGTAACTGGAACTATCCTGTGGGTCTACATCTTTATGAATACAAATTATTTTTGGTCACTTCTTTCTACCTTCCTCACAGGTTTCCCATCTCACTTTGATGTTGAGCTCTCTGTCTTGCCTTTCTGTGAGAGAGAGAGAAGGTATAGTCTTCATCCATGTACATTGGTGGTTGTATAACCTCTGTTGTGTCTTTGAGATAATAGATCAGTCTGACTCAACATGCATCTTTGCCCCATGATTACATGTTTGCGACGAGGGTTCACTCTTTCAGAAGAGGTTGTCCTGCTGCAGTTGGTCACAAGGGCCCAGTAATCCTCCTATGTTATATTGCGCAGACTCGCATTGCACCTTACTCCATCTTTCCATTGAGTTCAGAAGGGGGCTTTGGCTCTATTAACTTCTTCCCCAGGATGTCTCCCATTTATCATACTTATTCTGCTTTGCTTCCTTCCTAGGTCTTTCTCATGGATGTCTACCCAAGTTATCTCTTCCTATAATTGGCTAATACAATGTCTCCAAATTGGGGTTTCCTTTCTTGCTCATTAGGTAGTAAAGCCATTCTCCTAGTGGCATTGAAGTCTGGCAGGTTTTTCTTTTAGTTGTGGCATGATTTTCACTTTCACCATGGGATAGTTCCCCAACTATGGCTAATACTAAACTCACTGCTGTGGTTGTTCCTTGAGTGCTCCTTATTTACCCCAGAATATTGGTTAATGCTGTGTTTGATGCAGAGCCAATTACACTAATTATAACCAGCTGGAAACTGAAACCCAGCCATGTTCAGTTTTCTATTGGTGGACAGCACTATGCCGGTAAAATCATGGCTAGTAATCTGTGTCTCTGATCTGAAGTGACTTGCTGAAATGCTGCATCAAGTTGACTCAATTTAGAGGAGTACTATTTAGATATTTCTTCTAACTTTGTTCGGCATGTACACAGCAGATCTTTGAGGGTATAGAATGGGAGTCCCCCTTCCTCTTTTACCACACCTGAATGTATCAGTCATCTGTTTACTTCTTGGCCAAATAGAGCAGTTATTGGATCATCAGTATGCCATTACACCAGTTAGTAATGCTTAATTAATTGTATTTATATCTTTGTACTAGTAAGCTTAACAACCCCTTTAGCCCTTCTTTGGTGACAAAAATAGGGAGATTTAGTTTAAAAAGAAAAAGGTTTAAAAAATATTTTGGGAATACTTTTTCAGGTTCTATGTTTAAGCCTGAGAACAAAAGGTGTCATGCTGGGCTCCCAATGGTATGCTTTTCATCATACCCTGGCCCAATTTGTATTTGGTTTGTTCTTGGGTTTCAAAGTTCCTTTTTCCAAACAGGATATTATGCCCTGTCTTTGTATGGGCTCCGCTCTTTCCTGTTAATAAAGAAAACTGTCTCTTGTTGTGAACATTTCCATTCCCCCAGGATTTCTTGTAAATAGACATAAAAACACATCCTTCTTTGAGGCGTTGGGTTTCCTTCGAAGTTCAGTTGTCCTCATACAAGTTATTTTCTTTGACCCAAGTTGTTTCACATAGGGCGGTTGTCCACCCTGTCCTGTCACAGGTCTGTACCTTCTGTTGCTTTCTTAAACTAATTCAAATTGTTTATATCACTTTCCTCAATCTCCCTTGCAAAGGGTATTTGCACATTCAGGTTTATAAGGCTCCCGTAACCTTAATACTTTCCCAGCTGTTATTCACAATGTTCATATTTTTATCTTTCTCAGTATTGTGGGTTCTATGTGAGCCTTTGCACCTGGTTTCTTATTTTTATTATTATTACTATTATTATCTACTAAATAATTCAGTACACGTGCTCCAATTGTTCAGATTATCCTTGATTTATTCACAATTCTAGAAAAGTGCTCATATTAACATGTCAGTAGTTATATGTTAATAAAGTGGTGCCAACAAACTCTGCTAGGAGGGACGTTCATAAGTTTCGCCCTTGCTCAGGCTTTTTCAAGGCACAAATACGACAGTTCTTTCAACAATGAAAAATGATTGCCTAAAGTTTTCTAAAGTTTGCCCCTTTTAGTCTAAACAGCTTTCATTTTAGATATACAATTTTTCCATGCTTTAACAGCCTATGATGCTGAGTGGGCGTGTCCATTGTGGTTCTTTGGGTGCAAGGTGAGATCTGACGCATAGGAAGTTTATAGTTCTGGCATTATCCTTATGCCTTTGGGGTTCCTTGATACGTGCAACCCTCTGTGATTGTTTATGTGATTGGTCCCTTGTTAGTTGCTTGTTAGCTATGTTCTTAATCCTAGGTCTGGTTATCTCATTCTTTCCGTCGTTATGGTGGGGTTCCTTCAGTGTGTCGGCCTTCTTGTGTTCTTGTACATGCAGAATTTGGTCAATTAAACCCCAAAAGTCAAAAATAATGTTGTACTCCAGCATAACACCCAAAGTCAACTCTTTTTTGGTAGATTAATGGGGAATCAATGGAAACTGTTAATCAGTCTTCCTATCTGGCCTACACTATTTATAATCAACCACAGCTAATGTGCTCATTACAAGTTTGTTGGTATCCCGCCAGTAATTCCGGCGGGATACAGGTAAACTGCCCCTACCGTTTCCACTTCCTGATATCCCGGTATTACTGGGATATTCCAGGTGGCAGAAATGCTGGTAAATCCCGAGTCCGATAGAACTCCATGATGTGGAATGGCACAATTAACAGCATCGGTAATACCGTTGCCGGTGATTGCAGCATTTTTTGCCAGTGAGGACCTGATTTACCAGCAGCTGAAGCCTGCAGCTAAATCAGGGCCCGCACCGGCAAACTTGTATTTTGACGGTGTGGAAAAATTGCCAGCGCCAGAATTCCCAGCAACTTTATCAGCAATTTGTCCGGACTGGCAAAACTGTAACGAGGCCCAAAGGTCTCTATTGGGAGAAATGGACCTATTGAGTTAAGTGAAGGCCTATCAACAAATGACGATTTACACTGAAAAAATCCTGTGTCCCAAATGGAGGTGGAAATTAATGAGAGTGAGATTCAATCACTGGGCCACTCTGGAGGTAGAAGGGTCCAGATTGAGGATTCCAAGAGAAATAAGAGTGTCCAGGCTCTGTTATAAGGCAGGAGTGATTAGGTGCAACATCTGTTAACAGAATACCCAAATACCTTACACATAACAAATCAATATTTTAGTGGGTTTCATAAGTAAAGGAGGTTATAAGTACCATTACATTTCTGGAGTGAGATACTTGCAGGAGGGCATATGTCCCTATTATTGGCAACTATTAGATTTCTGAATTACATTTTTAAAAGTGATAATAACATTTAATTATGTGTAAGAGGTTTCCCTTAACTCTATTTAGATTCATCATGTTTGGTGCTGTGTGCATTGAGAGTTTAAAAATGAACTGTACGTTTTAATGGAATTTAGTGTAATATGATAGGAATGGAATTGTGTTTGAATATTTAAATTGTGTTGTACTTTTGTACTGATAAAATATGTGTACGGTTTGTTTACAAACTATAGCACAATCAAAAACTTTAAAAAAGGTTTTAACATCTGGTCCCAGTTAAAACATGAAGGGACGGGATCATTCTTCCCTACCCCACACCTAGACAGAAACAAGGAGTTTCTCTGTCTGACACAATGAGTGAAGAAGGGTACATAGATTCTCAGGTCAGGGAATATAAATATCAGCAGCCTATTATCTCAAGAGTAGACATGAAAAAATAGGAAAATATACACACCTATTGATCCATGAGGAGGTGTGCCACAATGAGTTGAGAGAGAACATTACAATGCTTGATACAAAAAATAAACCATTTAGTTCCTCATGATGACCCTGGGAAAAAAGGGCAGATACCAGTAGGATCATTTAAAAACATCTCTGCCCTGCTAGAAAGCAAGGGATGATTGTGATCCCTGGGAAGACAAAAACCTTAACATTTTGAATGGTGGCAAGAAAAAAGGCTGTAATACTGATTGCCTCAGATGAACAGTGGTTTACTAACCCCAGAGGCTTAGGAAAGAAAGCATAGAAAACTCCTCAATCATACCATTAAGAAACTCTACCACAGCCATTGTAATTGGGAGGAAGAGGCACTCAAGGACACAAATATGCCCGCACTTCATTCCTGAGTTTGTTTTTCATTCCTGATTCTGACAAAAGTAGATCATTGGAGTCGAATATCGGTCAAGACACTAGGCTATACAGAGGGGAAGCTCCTCTAATTTTTCCCAGCGCCCAGGAATGGACAAATTTGGGTCCAGCAAGGCCATAATGACCCGGTAATTGCCCATTTCTGGGCACCGGAAAAAATAAAATACCGGCGGCAGCCGTACCTGTATTACAGGCACGGCTACCGCCAGCCTTCTTTGACTGGGTCCATGGTCTGGCAACAAGTTAAAGAGGTTGGCTTGGTCAAAACTATAATGAAGGTAAAATCATCCAGAGCAGTTGGCCCGGACGGTTTATGCAATGTTACGATCAAGAGTGATCTGTCCCTATGGGCTCATTTACTCTATTTGCTTTTCTCCACATTTGTGAAACTGGTAGACTGTCTTGGTCTTGGCATCAGTCAATTTTGGTTCCTGTCCACAAAAAGGGTCCTCAGCAGATGCCAGAAAACTATAGATTACTGTCAATGCTAGATAGCAGTTCCAAGACTTTCTGGGGCTTGCTCTTGGACCTTCTAACAACTTGGGTGGATGAAGATGGCTTCTTAAACATGACCCAGGCGGGCTTCAGGAAAAAATGCAGCACGTCGCATTCCATTTGGGTGTTGCAGACCCTGATTTCAGACGCATTATCCTTTGAAGAGTCTGCACTATACATATGCTTTGTAGACTATTCCTCTGCTTTTGATAGTGTTATCCACTCCTAGTTATGGGAAAAATTCGGTAGGTGGGGCATTGATCCTTCTATTCTTTACTTTCTCAAATTATTACACACTGACTCTCATGATAGGGTTTGATTATCTCAAAAGGGTGATTTATCCGACCCCATTGCCACTAACACGGGCCTAAAGCAGAGGTGTGTCCATGCCCCCATGCTATGCAACATATGTGTTTCAGATTTTGTTTCTGCATTGAAAAAAGTTAAGAATGTTCCGCCTCAATTTGGAAACGAGGACATGTATACGCAGATGATACCGTGATCCTTGATCGCACAGCAATAGGCCTCCAGCGATCATTGGATGCATTTCGCCAATATGCCAAGGCAAATGGCTTGCAGATTAACATTCACAAAACTAAGATCATGATCATTGGGAAAAAGCCACGTGGCCACCTGGAGTTTACCTGGAGGCTTGGGGACCTTCAGCTGGAGCAGGTCAATAAGTATAAGCATTTGGGTGTGAACATCAGCAACACCAAAACCCTAACTTATTTGGCAGAACATGCCCCTACTAAGGCCTGGAAGAAACGGCTGACTCTTAGGAGAGTCATTTACAATTATGTGGGCGGGGGATCGATTGAGGCAAAGGGTTTCCATAATTCCAGCAATTCTATACGCTCTGGAAACATATCCTGAAAGGCCGGTGCCATGGTTGACAAAAATATAGGCAAAAATATTGCTCTCTCTTTTGGGCTTACCTGGGGTGGTGCCCATTGAGGCTATTAGACTAGAACTGGGCCTCCAATCATAACCATCATTATGGAAGGTCTTGGTATGTCAATTCTGGGCAAGTATCAGACATGGAGACACAGGTGGCTCCTCCCTTATGGGTCAAATGATTGAACATACACAGAGATGCTCGTGAAGTGTCTGGCTCAAAGACATGGGGCCTCATTACGAGTGTTGCGTTCCGGAAACAAGGGTGCCAGTAAGCACCCGTGGGAATGAGGATTTAGAAGATCTGACGCCTGACTTTCCGCTCTACCGGGACATGTAATATCCCAGTGGCACCGGGAAGCGAGGCAGCGGTTCTGGTGTTACGGGGTCAGCAGCAACCCGCCAGTCTCGCCAGCGTATTACTGCTGACCTAGTAATGAAACCCATGGAGTCTGTTGTCCTGAACACTTTGGTGATATTGGCTTGAGCGAACACCCTACGTCTATTGTGGACTTTCATCTCTCTGGATATGTGGAGAAAACTATATGAGTATGATCGAATACAATCTTTAGCTCATCTGGCTGTTAACTGGAAATATTTAAGCTACTCTCATCAGGACATTCACCAGGCATCTGATTAACGTCTGATACCCATCATTCACACACTTTGTTGTATATCAACATCCCAACACATTCTTCCACATTCCCGTTACTGAGTGAACTGTATGAGAGGGCATATGCTAACTTCAATGACTCCCAATCGGGATCAGTGCTGGAGCATGATTTATGGCGCATTGTCGATGGTGGTTACTGCTGCGGCATTTCACATATGGCAGCTGGTGAAACCAAGATTGATACCATAAAGTGGAAATGATCTGCTTAATGATCGCTGTGTTTCCCTTCCTATGTATTTATTCAAAGTATTCTTTGAAATGTTTAATTTGAAATAAGCCATTGTTGCTTCTTTGACTTTGTTATTCAGATGTACTGATTGATTTCTGTTTTATCAACTTGATTGTTGTAAAATGGGATATCTTTTAATTTTCTTATTTTATAGTGTGAAAGGTTGATTTAAACGTATGCACTAAATACATACAAAAACAATATACATGTGTGCCCTAACACATTGTTGTATACAGAAACTTGACATACCACATTTGAAAAAAGGAAAATTGAAAACATCACAAAACCCCTATTGTGCTAATTGTGATTACGACACCTCCTGATGTCCAACGCACCTACCATCTATGTTCACTAGTAGTGCAGTAAAGAAAGCTTCTATACTATCCAGTTTCAAGGACTCGTGGTTGTCTGTGTCTGCATTGACTGTACCCTACATGTTGCAACTCACTATGTTGCTGATGGGGTTTTCTTCAGGGGCTTCCTGATTATAAAGGAGGTGCAGACTTAGCGTAGTTACCACCAAGAATAATGTACACTAGCTTGGATACACGATACCTACGGAGACACAATTGTGTAAGATTGTATAAGGTGGTAAACCAGTAAAGTGACTGTCAATTTCTCAACAGAAAAGAGTAGAGACATTCCTTATATTGTTTGGGAACATACCTCTTATGAGTCACAATCCTTGTGTTGGTTGGTGCTAATAAATAGACACCTCTTTTTGATATGGCTGTTTGTCCTTATTGTCATGTATCGTCTTCTCTTAGAATACAAACGGCAGGTCGGTCCTGTGAGATAGACACGAAACACAGAGTGCTTTTATTTTGCCTTGTGTAAATATATATATATACTTGCTAACAATAAAAAATGTGACTACATCTTGGCCCATGTACACGCCATTGTGACTGGTCAAGACCATTGGAAAATAGAAACCATGATTATAACCCTGCAAGTGTACCGAGTATCTTACCAATAAGTGTAGGCACTTGGAATTACCAGGTACACGGAGCTGTTACTTGTGCATCTTTACTGACCCGCCATATGGTTTCTATGATGAAAATGAGACAATGTCCAGGTGCAAATACACCTGGACCACGTAAATAAAGGATGTCCATTTTGGCTTCTCAAATATGCTATGCCAGAGGATTGCAACTAACAATATGACGCCTACAGATTGTCAAGGGTTTTGACCCATGTTGAATCAATAGACTGGGTAGATGTGGGGATGAGCTGTCGCCGCCCATTATTCTATCCCAGAACAAACTAAATCAATAGACTGGGTGGATGTGGGGATGAGCTATTGCCGCCCACATTCACGCCAGAATAGGAGAACTGCGCAGTTGGCACGAGACCACTCCAAAGATACAACCTTCTTGTGGGGGGTTCCACATCACCACTCTACTGTAAGGATGCCATCAAAACAATGTTAAGCAAGGGTCCTATAGTATCAAGCAAAAGACCACTCTATTGAAATGCAGTAATTCAAGACAACTCAAAAATGGATGCAGTACTGACAAATTCCCCAAGGCGGCGCTAGCGGTCGAAACTCTGACAGGGAAACTGTATTTAGGAGTTGCAAGAGGGGCAGGGACTTCAAAGCTTCTTGGTTAATTGAAAATCTTAGCCACCTGCTGTTCCCAGAGGCCAAGAGGCTGAGAACTCTTAACACCCCAGAGACTCACCACAAGAGGCAGGATATCACATGGCCCTTCTGAGTGAGAGGGAGGGGGTTTCCCCTTCAGCCTGGAGGAGAGAGACAATAGCCCCTTTCTGTTGAATGGGGTATGTTAATTTTGAGTGTTTCCTGTCAACAGCCCTCTGCCAGCAAGGAGAGACATGTGATCACTGACCCACCCAGACTTCTGGAGGTGGACCCAACCACTTTGGGGAGTTGAATTGCAACAAATATATATTTTATAGAAACAGTGATAACTTATTGTAACCAAATGACAGGAATGTACAACTTTGAGAGTCTTAGTTTGAAAAATGCCCTCACGATTTGAGTCCAAACTCCAATTTGTACCATGTTCTGGGGAAAAACCCCGCTAATTATGAATATTGTAGACAATGTATTTAAGCTGGAGACATGGAAAGTTACTGGGATATATGTGGAAGGGAAATGTACCTTTGTATAATTTTCGATGAAAAACCAATGTTGCAAAACCCACTAAAATCGAAAATAAGTTGCCATTTTTGAATGCAAGCTCCTAGAAATGCCAGAGTCGGGACAGGGACTATCTTTAGTAATATATGATGTGTGTATGTGATGTCAAACAACTGTGTGCCTGGGAAATATGTATTTGGATCAGGAATAGATTTGTGTGCACATTGACCAGGGGAGTGTCATTTCTGCAGGTCATAAAAATGACGTCACTCTGACACACTATCCCTTCCCAAATCAGGGACCAAAGAATCTATTGACCTATGAAATCAAGAGAGGGGCAGGCTTAGTGATGCTAGCCTCTCCACCCACTTTTTAAAACACATAAAAAGAGACTGCTGGGACAGGAAAAGGCATTCAATTCCGTTTTCTGCGGGACACTCTGCCGGGAGACTCCAGACTTCACATCCATCAATCTCCAAAGACCAGAACTTTACTTCTGAACCTGAAGCAAGGGCCTAAACCCACAAACTGAGAACACTTCTCAGCAGGCCTCAGCATCCTTAAAATCATCTGCAAACTATTCCACAGCCGGGCGAGCTGTTTGAATTCTTTGCCAAGAACATTTGCCGGAACCGCAGACCACACCCAGACCGCTGTGAGCAGAACCAGAGATCCGGATCCCTGTGAGCAGAACCGGTGCCCGATTGACCCACCGAGCAGAGAGAACCACTGCCGGACGTGTTGACCAGATCCGTGGCGAGGCCTATTTCAAATTTATATTGTACCTAGAAGAACTGTGCAGAACCAATCTATTAGTTAAAATAATCTAATCCAAACTATTTTAACCTAATTAGAACAACCTCCTAGAAATCGTGTCATCTGTCATTTGTAAAGCTGCACAACTGTCACCTGTCAATTCTGAAGCTGCAAGCTGGCACCTGTCATTTTGAGTTTTACTTTAAATCTGAAAATCTACCTTTATTAAATCGTCTGTATCTCCGGAACCGTTTGTCCTAGGAACGTGGTTTAACTTTCATTTTAAAGCTGTCATTCTAGGCTTACCAACGAACCTAGAACCGACTTCCCTATACTTTTTCCGCAATCGCGATTTACGCACTCGCGAAATTTACCGCGATTTGCGATTTGGCTCAATTTCTCCACTTGTCAAAATAGCAGCTCCATTCTTTCCTTTGTTAAAATCTGTTTGCAACCTGGTAATAACTCATAGAGCATTGCTAAAGTGAGCCTGAACTAATACCAACAAGCATCTCTCACTCACCCTGAACCTCTAGAGGGAATTAAAAGCAATTTTAGCACCTCTTCACTTCCTTGCAAACCACATTAAAGTAATTTGCCTGTGTTTAAAACTCATCCCTGTTTTCTCTAAGCTTGCTGGGGGAACTGGAACTGTGTATTGCATTATAAAGTGTAATTTGTTGGGATTCTTGAAGACTGTGTGCTCTCCTTCCATTTCTTGTATTGCATAGGGGGGAGTGAATTGTCAAAAGAAAAAGTGATCATATTACCTTTTGCTAAAATCATAACAAGTTATTTCTGTACTGCAATTTATTCCACCTTGCATTTCCTTGAAACCATCAAGCATTTTCAGCTACCTCATCCTCTACACTACTCCTAAGTAACCAAATCAGTGTACCCCTGTAACATTATCCATTGTTGATCACGGTCATATTCTGAAGTGTGATATCAGTTATCAATTTATTTATAAAGTGTGATAGATATATATTGTTGAATTGTCCAAATAAACCTTTTAAATTTGCAAAACAAACCTACTTCTTGGCTCAGTGGGGTCAGGGGGATTCTAAGAGGGGGGTGTTATACAAGGGTTGTCATCCAGAGTACTGAACTGGACATAAAAATACATCAATAAGGGTTTTCCTCAGCATCCCAGACTAGGCATTGACTTAGCTGTAGTGTTGATTGAATATCACTTACAAGATGTGGCAACAATTGGAAGAGGTAACCATATATATTTAATCCTATACGTATGCAACAGCTACGCGTCACCAATAAAAAAATTTAAGGCTACATCTTGGCCCATGTACATATAACTATGACTGGTCAAGAAAGTGGTAATTGAGGAATAACAACAAACAATGAACCCCTGCACATGTACGGAGATTCTTACCAAGACACTCTGGCATTTGGAACTGCCCTCAACAATGCTCATTGGAATAACCAGGTACAGAAATCTTAAATCACTCATGCGTCTCTAATGGCCTTTCATGTGGTTTCTTCAAATAAATGAGACAATATGTAGGCATAAAGGCACCTGGAGTACGTGAATACAAATGTCCTTAAAAACTTTTCTTGTGTTCTGGGCCAGAGGATTGGAACAACCAAACTACTGCCTGCAGCCACAGCAACAATAAATAAAAGAAACAAAGGGTCTAATTACGAGTCCGGCGGTAACCCTGCTGGTGCTACCGGCGGGTTGCTGCCGGATTCATAACATTTTACCGGTGCCTGACATCCCGGTTCCACTGAGAGATTTCAAGTCTGGCGGCCCGGGAAGTCAGGCGCCAGTAAAATGTAAGTCCCCATTCCCATAGAGTCCAATAGGATGCTATGAGAGTGGGGACACGGAAGCACCGTTTGCTGATCCGGAAACAAGGGTGCCAGTGAGCTTACCGGCACCCTGGTTTACAGACCGGCAAACTTATCATGAGGCCCAGTGTATTTACACTCAAATGCGTGCGTTACTGTTCTGTGTCGTTTCCAGGTGAGCTATCTATGCTGGCAAATGCTTACAGAATGTCAAACTAGAGGCAATAAACAGTTGGACTTTTATACACTCGCCCACATTCATGGCCCTTATGAATATGGTAGACTCGGGTCACCATGTTGGAAGTATTATGCCAAACAGCATAAAACTGTGACTGTGTACATTCAACTGAGAAAAATGTTTATTACTTGATAGCATGTGCTACTGCTACGCTATATTAAGTCAACACTGTAGATGTTAGAAAACTAAGAGTGAAAACCTAACTGTGACGGGAAAAGAAGAGGAGGAAGAGAGAGAGCGAGAGAGAGAGAGAGACGTCAATGTGTGGTCGCTCTCATTAGGAAAGAGAGACAGGAGAGCCAGTGAAGGCTGGAGACTGGCGAGCAAACACAGGGCCTGCTTCAGAGGTGTGTGTTATAATGGAAATGTGCTGTGTCTGAGTTGAAAGAAACTTTTCCATGAAGACATGTATTCTGATGCAATACGGGAGTGGAGACAATAACCAAAGTCCTCCTCTCCTGCAAAGCTGTGATTTACGGCATAGCAACAGCCTTGCCAACCACCTCATATGTAAGGGTCTGACAAGGACTGTGTTCAGAGGCCAGAACACCCTTCCTGCACCAGCCAAAAGAGGTGTTCATTAACAGTAACCTGGGAGGTGCAGTTGAACTCTGCAGGACACAATTTCCCATTATGAAGATAGCATTTCTCAGACTGCAGCACCACTTTTCTAGTTTATTGAAAGTTTAGAAAAACTTTCTTAAATTTGAAACGTGGCAGTCCTTTGAGAAATGCTCACATTGCAACTGGAGAACATGTTTCCCCCAAAATGGAAGATATTAGCAGCTTTTGCTGCTGGAAAGCACAACATTTCCCCTCCAATATTTCTATCCATCTCAGAATGATGGTGCTGGAAACTTGGGGGGAGAATGTTGGCTGTCCTCACTATATTTATCCCGATCTCAGACTCAGGCCCAGAGTTGGCTAGACAAAGCTGAAGAGGTGACTGCAGGAGACACAGTTAAGAAGGTAGTACGTAAGGACCTGGTGAGACCAGAGCAAAAGTAGGTGGTGATGTCCGTAGGTAAGCATGCAGTGGTAGTAGCAGCCTTGGTGCAGGTGGTGGTATCAGATAAAGGGTTGGCTAAAGAGTTGGGGAAACCAGATTAACAGGAGGTGGTAGAATCTGAAGGAAATGGGTTGGTAGCAGTGACAGGCATGGCAGTGAAAGTAACATCCAAGGAGAACATGTTTAAGGAGGTGGTTGTAAAGGTGTTGGGTAGATGCTGAATTGAACACCCAAAGTGGTCAAGAGGAGGCAGTACTAATAGGAAGAGCCCATGGTGGTCAAGAGCAGTTGGTAACATTAAAGGACATGTCTTTGCAGAAGAAGGTGGCTGGGCATAAGAAGTTGAAGTGGGTGGCAACAGTGATATAGGAGACTGGTGAGAAAGAGGTGAGAGCTAATGGAATGGAGGAGGTGGTGACAAAGACAAAATTGGCGGAGAGCAAACACAAGGAAGGTGTGGTAGCAAAAGAGGAGGTTGCATCAGGAGAGAAGTATAAACAGAAGGAGCTGGTGGTAGAAAGGAGATGCTCCCACCTGGTGGCGACGTTTTCAGAAAGAGATGGTGATAGCAAAATAGGTCAAAGTGGATGTGGCAACATCAGGAAGAAAAAGAGTAGATAGAAGGAGGTGGAGCAGTGAAGGAACTTGTAACCTCAGAAGGTGAGAGTCAAGGTTAGTGTTTGTAGACAAGTAGTTAACATCACAAAATGAGAGTCAACAGAAGAAGGCGTTGGTAGTTAATAAGGGGAGAACATCTGCTGCTTAGAGTTTCAGTTGAACGTGTTAGAGCCCTGGTGTGAGGAAGGGGCATACGCATCAGGTCCCAGGAGTAACACAGAATCCATCATAACAGAAGAAGAGAGTGGTATGGTAGAGAGGGAATGAGAGCAGAGAAGATCCAAGAGTAAAGGATAGAGTAAGACCAGACCAGGTCAGCTTTAGGAAGGCACAGCTGGCTAGAGGATGAACTACAGCTGCAGAGAGGTAATAGTAAAGGTCAAGAAGGAGAACGGCCAGGTTCAGATCATCAGTCAATATATCAGCGACCTTACTCTCTCAACATTGTGTCCAACAAACTCCTTGAGCTGTCCTCCCATTTGAACAAAATGTTAGTCTTTACTTTTCAGGATCACAGAAAAGGGCAACTAGTTCTTGCCCACATGAGGGTTCAGGATCCTTTAAACCCAGAATGCCCACAGGAGAAGGTGGAGGAACCATTTTGAACTCTACATACTCAGACGGTTGCTCAAGAGCCTTTTAATGAAATTTCAAAAGTAGAAAGGAGATGGTGCCCCTTTATTTGGAAATGAATGGTCATTTTTCTCCCGGCATAAGAGTACCAATCAATATACTTAAATCCCCTTGCTGCCCAAATGAGGTGTATAAGCAGAAAATATGGGAGATTCTCTCTGGTACCACTTGTCGGATTGTATAGTGGGAAGGTGGTCCCAAGTTAATTTATGGATTGGAAGTTCTCCCTTAATGAGTGGCAAAAGAGTTGCACTGCTATGAGTCATTAATATGAAATAAGGTCTTATATCTTTTACCTAAATGTGTAGCGCTGGTGACCATTCGGCATGAATTTGACTTACAGTCCTTGAGAAGTAGAGTGATTTGGAAACAACTTTCCCTAATGAGGAAATGTTTATGTTCTGCTACAGACTCCTTGTGTTCCCGCGTAGGGCAAGAGATGAATTCTAGCACAGGCACTTTTATTAATGACTTTCAGTCTTATTGTTTATGGCAATTCTAGGAACCGGTCTTGCATGTGAAGTGTTGATTGTACACCCCTTAAAAGTAAAAAACAAAAGTTGTACTTTTGAATGACTGGGTGGCTAAGTATACTTTATGCACTCAGTTCAGTATGATACATAAAATGGCGGATAAAACATTTTGGAAGATTTGTAAATAATTTAGCATTTGTTAATGTGAAAAATCTCTGGTAATCTATGCTGGGAGGAAGATCTATTAACTTTATTTTAGCAATTGTTAAAGGTATGTCAACTCAGGTAGTGTATTCTATTTTTTTATAGGAATTTAGATTGGTGTATTTATTTATTGTTTAATTTGCTATTAAATTGTGCAGTGTCATTTGTGAATATAGTAAAGGTTTGTTTTCTTCAAACCAGACACAATTAAAATATATATAGAAAACCCGACAGCCTCCAATTAAATCCTTTGTGGCAAGAGTCACCATCCCAAGGCTCTTTTAAAAAGCATCCCCTTTGGTGAACTCCTGCAAGCAAAAAGGAAATGCTCGAGGGACATGGACTTTGATATAGAATCCAGAAACTTTGCTATTAGATTTAAAGCAAGAGGTTATGAGGACAAAGTTGTAAATGCTGCCGTACAAAAAGCGATTAAGGTAGACAGGGAACAGATGCTTCTAGACGTGAGCAAAAGCAAGGAGGAAGCTAAAGAAAAGGATACTGTTAGATTCATTCCCCCTTCTCGAAAAAAGCTGATCCATTTGTGATGTCCTAGGTGTCAGTCTTAGCAGTGGTGGAAGCGCGAATTATGGCAAATTTCTGAGGTTTTTCCGATTTTACTTGTAACAATAATGTCCCTTTAACAAAGTTTTTTCATTGAGTTTCATAGGTTTTTATTAGTGCAACTTAACCATAACGTCCCTTTAACAAAGTTTTTTCAGTGAATTTCATGGGTTTTTACCAGTGCATGCTAATTTCCTACAACTTGCTAATATCATGCTAACCCCAATATAGCAAACTTTTTTTCCAATTTAAAATGTTTCACCTTTAAACTCTGCAATTTCCCACCTTCTAGCATCATTTTTAACACTTCTATACACTTTTGCAACTTGTTCCACTGTTTCTCCATCCATCATTGTCTGCGAACATCTGATAGCATCGCAGACTCTCCGGATAGTGCCACGTGACCACGCGCTCGTGTACGGCATGATGACGTTGAAGAGGGAAAATGGAGACCAAATCCATGCCCCCGCACCCCAAGCGCCCCAGCGCACCCATGAGTGACAAATATGCTGAAACACACCCACTTCACCAACAGTGCAACTTCTATGCTACATTAGAATCAATGCTGCAATATCAGAATCTACAAACACAAAAATCCCTGTTTAAAGGCTTGCAAATGCCTATATGAATTAACATGGTCTAAATGCACAGTGTAAAGCTATGTTTCAGGAAAATTACAGCTAAGTTCATTTCACTCACTGAACACTGAACACTGGCTGCGGGAGCCTTATCAACATTCCTCGCAAAACAAGTCCGACTTGCCAAGGCCGCAAATTCAAGATAAAACTACTTTCTGCAGACAGACATTTTTTAATTATCCACAAATGCGAGTAAATCACGGCAACCCAGTGTGCTTTTTTTCTTTCTGGGAAAGAAAGACATTTTCTCAAGGACACGCACAACATTGAAACATAACTTGTAACAAGCCAGAACCAGGTGCGAACTGCTTGTCCAGCTAAAAAGTTATGGGAACAAAGTCACATTGCAACATGATTAGAATTAGGTAATGGGGGCTGGCACAGCTAAATCAACCCACTGACGCAGGAGGTAAATATCCAATTATCAGGCTCTCTATAAGTGCTACATATGTAACCCACCACTCTGCAGCCAATAACAGGAGGAGATAGGTTTCTGGGAGCTGATCCAATTCTGTGAGGTCAGCCTGCAGTGTGATTATAAAACTTACTTGCAAGACAGCCCCGGGGGAGACGGCGCCTGAACTCGCGATACACGATGCTTTTCTTTGGCTTTTTTTTTTCTCTTCTGTGCCTAGAAATAAAGCAGTTTGAAACATGTTGCTGCCTGCTTGGAACTCTGTTGCATTTCTGGGGGCCATATGGGAGGTGTTGGGGCCTCCCATAGCTGGTGAGGCTATGGCTGCTGGCCCCCCACTGCCCTGGGGGTGGGGGGGGATCCAGCTTCTCCCCGACAAGTTGGTGCCCTCTGTGAGGCTCATTGCTCATTGTAACATGAGTGATTGAGCTCTGCCTGCGCAAGCCCTGTGATGGACTGAGCTCCCTGCCGCCGACTCAAGGAAGCTGTGAGACCCTCGCCTGCACCTGAAGACCACCGGAAAAACGCGTAACCGGCTAAAGGCTTCGGGGGCCACTTGGAAATACCCCGCTTGAGGGCAGGTGAGAGCCCTGCAGGAGAAGGGGTCCGGTGAAGCGCATTGAGGGAGTGTCCAGCAGTGGTGCAATTGCCAGTGCAGCATAGGAAAATGTAAGTAAACCAGCAACATGGGCTCTGAGGGGGGGAAATGTTTAAAGTAGAAATGTTAAAGTGTTTTTTTTTTTTTTTTTTTTTTTTTTAATTTTTTTTTAGGGAGGGATTGTAAATTGGGTGGTGGGTGATTGTACATTGTCACAAAATTCAGCGCATTGGTAGTGATCGGCACGTGAATTGTAGTTGGGACTGGGGTGGTGGCAGTGGTCCCTTCTTGTGTTTTTGAGCATATTGGGTGGGGTAGTGACTCCCTACACATAGAACAGGAGTGCCGCGCTGATTGGTCTAGAACAGGATTGCCGCGCTGATTGGTCTGGATGGTGATTTCATGTACGGGGTCTGGATTTCCTATGAATTGACGTTATAGATCAATGAGTAGATGAGGTTCCCTGCTAATTGAGCGTTTTAGTTCAGTGAGTGGATGATGTTTCCCCGCAGGAGGTAGCTACATTGTTCCCGAGTGCGGAAGATAGTTGGCTGGTTAAGGTCCCCTGGTGAGGAGCGTATCATGCACTAGGCGACGCAGTGTGTGCAGTCCAATTATAAGAGTTTATTGTGGTTTACCTTGTTCCAGTTGAGACAGGAAGACAGCTGTGGGGATTGTGGGGTTTTATTTTGGGATTTTTTGTGGGGTTGGGAGAAATGGGTTATTGTTCTGTGTATGCACATTTGTCTTTTCATTTGCATTGTGTTTTTAGTTTGGTGACGTCACCTTCAGATTGATGCATAAGGACACAAAGTTTTGATGGTGAGGAGATAGTGGTGTGGTTTTGGATTTGGAGAATAGGTGACCAAGAGGCGGTGTGTGGAAGACACATGCGCAAGATTTTGGGAGTGTGCCGGAGAAGGCAATGGTTTGGTGAAGATGGATTGCACGTGGAGTGCACTGGCTAAGGTGCGGAGCCAAGAAGGCTCACAGAAGTTGAATATTGTTCAATTATCTTCTAACTTTTGCTCCCTGAACAGCGGACTACCGAAATTTTCGAATTGAATAGAGGTAAAATGTATCACACAATACAGAAATGACTCCCCTTCACTTGTTGTGTAGCACACAGCTTCCATGCTGAAATAAGTCAGTAAAACATAGTGTGCAAAGATTCAAAAGTACTGAAGGTAAATTAAAAAGACAATGGCTGCTCATAGGCGGCTTCTCCAGAAGCGTGCAGCAATAGCTAAGGACACACATACACAGCACTTACACGGGAATAGCTTTAAAAGCACATGTGCAGCAATCGCGAAGGACACACATACACAGCACTTACACGGGAATAGCTTTAAAAAGCACATGGCTACAGTTGAACTGTGTGCACGAAGGAAAAGGAAAATGCGAGGGGTCAGCTGATGTTGAAAAAACACGAGCAGAGGGAAGAGGGGACTCACCCTTCTGAACCTCCGGGAGTGTAATATTTGATGACACAGGGGCAGAGAAAGGCAGTTGAGGACAAGTAGGCACAAAATAAATAATTCAAGCATGCGATGGGAGGGGCAGTTAAAAACAGCTTCAACACTCACGCACACAATAGCAGTGTCAACAATCACCACAATATGCACCGCCCATGTGGGGAGGATACATGGGGCAGGATGGGATCATTTCAGCAGACACCACAAGCACCAATCCAGGTACTGTCACCACTACATGTACAGACACAACAAATGACAGCACCACTACCCCAGGACTGACTAGAATAACAACACAGGGGCACTGCACAGCAGCCAGCACCCATACAGAACACTGACACAATAGCAATGGTACCGGTTACATGACTGGGTGGGGTCTTCCTGATGGGGAACAAATCTTTCAAAGGACATAGATTGACATTATACCGCTAATAGGACAGCCCAAGACAAACTTGATTTGACTCACTCTGCCACACACACTCATGCTCCGCTTCACCGACAGAGCGGGCGAGACGCGCGCCGACACACACACTCACGCACACTCAATAATGCAGAGGACAATTGCATAGGGGTGGTGATAGGTATCAAAACATTTTCTTTTCTGGGTGACAGTGGGGCGACTAGGCCATGCATTAGGGAAGAGACATTTGTGACATCATGAGCAATGTGGATATGACCACCTTATTAACAGAGAAATACATAACTTGTTAAACACCAGACATACACATGTTGAAAGTAAGGAAGATTGTTTAAGAATAATGGGGGTGCACGATACAGAGGGGGGTGCATAATGATAGCGCATCACAAGAGAGTACATTTAGCTACATTTTGAGCACACATCTTTCAGTGAGGAGACTGGGCTCATGAATACACGATTAACACAGAACAATTAAATGAGACACACAAGGTAGAAGAAGGTGCACTTGAGGGGGGAGGACTACATTTCATTGACAGTTCACAACAGGAGGAGAGAAATAGGGGTAAAGAGTGGATGATCCATGTTCCCAACAGAATTAATTTGGCGACAAAATAACAGTGCAAGTAGTACTGCCACTAGCGCTTTTGAAAATAACACTGGCACAAATGCATTAGCCAACACACATAGGGAAAGAGGTCATTGCTGCACGAACTGGAGAATGATGGTTGTATTAAAATTTGAAAGCAGATATTGGGGGGAGAAATATATATTGTTTAAATATAACAGTAATTAGAAATATATATTGTTTAAATGTAACAGTAATTAGAAATATATATTGTTTAAATGTAACAGTAATTACAGTAGTGGAGTAATAAAATACTAGATTAAATGAGTAATTAACAGAGTAGGTAAGCTTTAAAAAGTGGACATGGGGTGGGATAGAGAGAATGAGAGTAAATTGGTAGCGGATTTCATTAGTACCAGCTTAAAGTGCCTGCAGTTCACTGCGAGGCACGCCCTGAGAAGTGTGAGAGGAGCCATAGAAAAAAATAAATAAATAAATAAATTAAAAAAAAAAGGATTTTAAAACCCTGCGATCATCTTAACTAAGTAACATGGTGCACTTAATTTAGAAACACAGCCACCCTATATGACAAATTTACCACCCTGATGTTTCCCTATTTAGCTTGTCAGTGCCTGATGCCCCACGGGACAAAGGCACGCACTATAAATAACTTACAACAAAAGCACAGTAAATACAAAGATCCAAAGGCCCATTTGTACACTAGCACCCAATTTGCATATATATGATCCAAGTGTGTAATGAGTATCTTCACAAAAATTAAGTGCCTACCCATTTTCTGGGTACATTCCGAATTGTGTAATAATTTACAGTCAGACCGCCATTGAACGCCACCAGGTGGTGACAGGATGGTGCAGAGGTGTACCATTGGCTCCTCCCACTAGGACACTGAATAATGTGAGAGTAGTGCAGAGAGGTTAGGTCAAGAAAATGAAGAATATGTAAATTCTCAGGTCTCAAGCGCTTCCATTTCATTTCTCGCCAGATACAAAGGACCCAGGGCAGGCCTGAAGACAACGGACAACCAACACCCAATGGCTATGGACTACAGTGGGACATTTTCCCCTCCTGACAGACTTGGTCAGAAGTGTAAGGCGTCAAGCCCTACAAAGCGGTGGCCACCCTGGCAACGAGGGAGCAACGATCAACAGGGCCAACGCAAGAGATTTTCATGAACTGCAAAATAGCACGAACTCTCCCGAGTTAGGGAAACATGGCCATCCCATGGTCCAACGCACACTAGCAACTAGAATAGGGACTGACACACGCATTTCCAAAGTTTAATTGAGTTTCATATTACATTTTGTGCACCTACAGCTGTAACACTGTTTTGTTTCTTCTCTTTTCCCCGCACATGCAGGTTGTTGCGTATGTATGCTGTTAGAAATGTGTAGGAAATTTCCTTAATGTTATCTTCCATTAGAAACTGTGAGGTCCACTGAGTAAAACATTGTGAAGAATTCCCCACTCAATTGCCCACCCTATCAAGAACCTCAGACCCCTTAGAACATGTTTCCCTGAAGTATATTTCCTTGCTTGCATTGAATAAACAGCCCAAGATTTTCCCTACCCATATTGAGAAATTTTGAAAACACGAAATGTCCAGGGGAAGGTTTGATTTTTGCCCCTAGTGATTGTTTAGTTCGCGGAGCTTGATGTTACTAACATGTACTAACGTATTAACGCTTTTCTTGCGATTTTCAGGCGGGCAACTTTATCATCTCATCAGCTGCAAGGACCCAGCAGCGTAAGTGGTTATGGGCACGCAAATAAGGACTTTTACCTTCACGATGGGACTATTAATGATGAACAAAATTATGGGGGTGGTACTTTGAAAATTATTTGTAATAATGAGCATTACCGCTGTATCCCCTGCTAACATTCCCTAACCTAAGCAGGAACAGTTACGGCGTCAGTGGGTAAGGAAAAGCTGCTGCTAAAGTAAAGAGAGTTAAGGGCAGACACAAGGGGAGTAAAACATACACATAACACACATATCAGAAGTGACCAGCAACATGCCCACATGTACAAAATTGGTAGGGACACCACTGGAGAGAGCTGTCCTGACTGTTCTTTAACATATGCCGGAAGAGAATTGATTACAACAGAAATTACTACAGCAGAGCATGACGCCCATGTATGACAAGGTGCGAAGAAGATTGCAAGGGAAGACAGCAACATTGAGATTGGAAATAAATAAATAAATAAATAAATAATAAAAGAAGAAAGAAAAACAAAAGGAGAGAAGAACAAATAAAATAATAAGAGACAAAAATATGATAAGTGCCTAACAGAGTGAGAGAAAAGAGCAAAGATGGTCACTGAAGAAGGACGTATACTGTTAAGGTACCAACGTTATGTTACCAGCACAACAGTGACAAGAAGTGGACAATCATGCTGGATGCAAGAAGGTTGAGAGAAGTTGCGAGATGAGAGCAGGAACATCACTGCTTATGGACTACTATTGAGCACATGCATCCAAAGATCAAGAGAAACTACCACTGAATTGGGGAGGAGAGTGTTGATTGGTGCGCATCAGCATGCCCTTGTTGGTGATGACCAAGGAAGATGTGAAGAGTGACACATTCACCAAGGTGGAAAACAACGGAAGAAGAGAAACAGACAGAGAAGTAAAAAGAGGGGGGAATTACTTCTCGAGCGAGAAAGAAGAATGAGTGGGTGCAGTACAAGCATACCAAAGAATGATCAGCAAAAAATGCATCTGAAAAGAGAAAGCAAAGAACTAGCTAGTGCTTGCATGGTGATGGATGACATCATGACTGCCTGGTTGCT